>NC_059113.1:57177435-57839518 GCF_020740685.1 Jaculus jaculus | reverse complement strand
TTCCTTGTCTTCCTCCCACCTTCTCTTCCTTTCCCTCCTTCCCTTCCTTCTCCATTCATCCATCTATTTTGCCCTGTCTCCCTCATCTCCCATATCCCCTCCCTTCCTCCTTCCCTCCCTCCCATCCTCTCTTCCTCTATCCATTCTTTCCCTTCCTCCCTTCCTCTTTCCTTCCCTCTTTGTCTTCTTTCCTTCCTTCTTCCCTCCCTCCACTTTTCTCTCCCTTCTTCCCTCCCACTGATACTCTGTCAGGCACCATGCCCGGGACATGGAGGTCTCACAGCCCAGTCGGAGGAAGACCAGAAAGAGAGAGAGATGGGGGAGGGGGGTCGGAAGAGAAGGGAGAGGAGGGAGGGGAGTAAGAGCACATCAAAATGCAGGCATGGCTGCGCAGGAAATCAGCAAGCTTATGGGAGAGAAAATACAGAGAGAGCACCTTAGACAGTCAGGGAAGGCCTCTGTAATGCGGTGCTTGTGAGCTGAGCCTGGAGGATGAGCATGAATGGGCAGGTCCTGGAAGGAAATGGGCATGAGCAGGAGATGAGACCTTAGCTGCGCCTCCTGGCATTGGCCAGGTGTGACCACCCCAGATGTGCCCTTCCTCCCAGAGGGCCGGCAGCAGGAGTCAAGCCTGAGAAGACAGACTCAGGCACCCCTGTCTGGCCAAGCTGGGAGGGAAGGCGCAGGCACCCTTTCCTTCAACTGCCTTTGTTGGCTTCTAGGATTGGATTTTCCATGTCCTGTCTCAGGAGCGGGACCAGAGCACAAACATCACGTTGAGCAGGTGAGGCTGGAGTCTGGACCAGGCTGGGAAAGGCAGCCGCTGGTGTTTGGGGCAGAGCTTAGTCGTGGCACAGCTTCCCAAACACCTTCTGCTGGTCAAGACCAGATGAAGACATTAGTTACCTGCTCATTGCTGGGACAAAAGACCTGACCAGTTTGAGGTCACATACAGTCCACTATGTCAGGGAAGGCATAGGGCTGGACTTCGAGGCAAGCTGGTCACACTGTATCCACAATCAGGAAGCAGAGAGTGACGAATGCTACCGCCAGCTCGCTTTCTTCTTTTTACCCAGCCCACAGTATGGCGTTACCCACAGGGAAGGTAGAAGGGAGGCAGTCAGAGGCTCGGATCTACCACCCCCTAACTAAGGAGTGGGTGCTTCCATCTTCTGACCACCCTCCATCATCCATCCTTCAATTCTTCCCCTATCCATTCACCCACCAATTACCCGTCCATGTCTCGGTCCATCCATGTCTCTGTCCATCTAACACAAATGTTTTGAGTGCAAGAAAGACAAGGTGCAACTATCAAGAAGCTTGAGACTAGAAAGAGGCAAAGTGGGCTTCTAAGGAGGAGGGTCTTCTAGAGAGGAAGGTCTTGCACAAGCCCCCCTCTTCTTTAGGAACAGCAAGGAGAAGCCCCAGTGTGCCTAAGAGGGAAGTCTGGGAACAAAGTGGCATTTGAGCATTAAAGGGTGTGACAAGCGGGCTGGAGACTTAGTGGTTAAGGTACTTGGCAGCAAAGCCTAAGGACCCAGGTTCGATTCCCCAGTACCCACATAAGCCAGATGCACAAGATGGTGCATGTATCTGGAGTTTGTTTACAGTGGCTGGAGACCCTGGCAACCCATTCTGTCTCTCTCAAATAAATAAGTAAAATAATTTTTAAAAATACCTGTGGCAGCTAGGTATGGTGGCACATGCCTTTAATCCCAGAACTTAGGAGGCAGAGGTAGTAAGGTTGCTGTGAATTCGAGGCCACCCTGCGAGTACATAGTGAATTCCAGGTCAGCCTGAGCTAGAGTGAGACCCTACCTCAAAGAAAAAAAAAAAAAAAAAAAAAAAAGAATGAAAGAAAGAAAGAAAAGAAAAGCCTGTGGTAATCAAGACGAGACAAAGGGAGCCTGAGGCTTCCACCCTCTGCATATGGGCCAGGACTCCCTGGGGCAAGGAGAGAAGGGTTTAGCATGACCTTTAGGGCCATCTCAGGCCAGAGTGTGCCTCAGAAAATGGCAGAAATGGGAATTGAAAAGGGGTCCCACAGGAGTTAAGAAGGGCAACCTTTCCAGTTCCGGTCTAGACCTTAGCACTCCTGGAAGCAGTCATGGGAGAAACTCAGGCTGGCGGAGGGCAGGTGGCCCTGGACTACCCTCCTGTGTGTACACACGGATGTGTCCATGCCGGGGAGGGAGCACCATGACCTCAGCCCATCTTGCTGTCTCCTGCAGGAAGGGAATTGTGAAACTGAACATCTACTTCCAAGAATTCAACTACCGCACCATCGAGGAATCACCTGCCAACAATGTGAGTTTGGGAAGGTCCTGCCACACTGGTCCCTGAGCCCTGGGGTGGGAGGCTGGGTCCCCCTGTAACTGGACTAGAGGCAAGAATTTGTGGGCCTCCCACCCTGTGCCAGACCCTCAGCTCTGTGTCCCCCACAGATCGTCTGGTTGCTCTCTAACCTGGGTGGCCAGTTTGGCTTCTGGATGGGAGGCTCAGTGCTGTGCCTCATCGAGTTCGGGGAGATCATCATCGACTTCGTGTGGATCACCATCATTAAGATGGTTGCTTTCTGCAAAAGTCTGCGCAGGAGGCGGGCCCAGGCACCCTACACCGGCCCACCACCTACTGTGGCAGAGCTGGTGGAGGCCCACACCAACTTTGGCTTCCAGCCTGACACAGCCAACCACAGCGCCCACACCGAGGCCTACTCTGACCAGCAGACACTGCCCATTCCGGGCACCCCACCCCCCAACTACGACTCCCTGCGTCTGCAGCCACTGGACACCATTGAGTCGGACAGTGAGGGCGAGGCCATCTAGACCCTACCCTGCTCACCCCAGCAGCTCATGAAACTGAAAAGCTATGACCATGACCAAGGCCTTATTTTATGAAACCTTCTCCAAAGAGCCAGGAACGTAGGTGTCCAAGCCTGAGTGCTTGTCCTTCTACAGAGGCCAGTAGTAAGTGTGCACCCCCAGGCTAAGGACTAGTAGCAGGGTATGAGAATTGTTACCTGGTTCATGTACACACACATACACCTGTCCTGCTCTTTAGCCTAGAAGGCCCCAGAGACTCCGGAAAGCTCTCTCCTGGGGGCAGATCACTCACCCTCTGCCCAGAGCTGAACAGGTGGTCACACTGTGCTGCTAATTCCCCAAGACCAGTGACTTCTTGGGTGGCTTTGGCTCACCTGTGTGAACAGGCTTTGGGGGGAGTGCTGGATAACTGGGGAAGCCTCAGGTGTGGGGGCCTACCAGAAAGCACATGTATCTCGCAAGAAAACCAAAATAGCAAGGAGACTGGTTCTTTGTCTCACTGGTGGATGGACTGCCCTGGTACGTGCCTGAGCCTGGAAGGACCTCCCTGATGACTTGAGAGCAAGGGGCTCTTGGGCAGGTCAGGCAGCTCTTCCTTAGGGATCCGCTACTTCCTTTTCAAGATGTTTCCAAAGGGGACGTCTGTGAGCCTTAGCAAGGCCATCCAGGCTTCTTCTCTGGATTTCAAGAACAAATGGAAAAAATAAAATGGCTTAAGCAAAACCAGGTGTCTGGGCATGCCTGCAATCCCAAAACTCAGAAAGATGAATAAGTTCAAGGCCAGGCTGCCCTTCAGCTATATTTTATCAAGCATATGAGAGCTGGGTCATGTGCCAGGTCCCATGCTGAGTATTTTACAAGTCACATTACATTTCATCCTCATAACTAAGAAATGATCTCAACCATTTTACAGATAAGGAAACTGAGGTTTAGCAAGGCAGAGGTACCCAGGCTCATTATTCTAGAAAGTGATTGCCATGGTTTGAATAGCCCCTCTTAAACTCATGCTGAGAATCCTCAAATGTGTGTTGGGTTGAGGATGTAGCTTGTGATAAGAGTTTCTTTTCTTGACACAATCCCAAAATACTGGCCTTTTTTTAATGCAAGAGAGAGAACTGGCATGCCAGGGCATCCAGCCACTGAAAACTAACTCCAGACACATATGCCCCCCTTGTGCACATGTGCAACACTGCACACTTGCGTCCCTGTGCATCTGGCTTACAAGGGACCTGGAGAGTCCAACTTGAGTCCTTAGGTTTTACAGGCAAGTGCCTGAATGGCTAAGCCATCTCTCCAGCCTCTGTGATAGTTTCTATCTAGCATGCATGAATCTGTCAGTTTACTCCCTGGTACTAGAAAAAAATTCATATGCTGAGGGATTTTGGAGGCAGCACAGTTGGGATGTAACTGGAATTACAACTATGAGTGGGCCTCCGGATAGCACTGGTGCCATTATAAGTAGTGGGAGATGGCTGAAGAGATGGCTCAGCAGTTAAGGTGCTTGCTGGCAAAGCCAAAGGAACCAGGTTTGATCCCTAATACCCATAAAGAGCCAGATGCACAAGGTGTCCCTTCTATAAAAATAAGCTTTTCTGACCAAGCCTGAAAGCAACAATAATCCATGGGCATAAATACAAACTCACAAGGACTTTTTAAAATATATATATATTATTTTTATTTATTTGACAAAGAAAGAGGGAGAGAGGGGGAGGGAGAGCAAGAGAATGGGTGCGCCAGGGACTCCAGCCACTGCAAATGAACTCCAGATGTGTGCGCCCCCTTGTGCATCTGGCTAATGTGGGTCCTGGGGAATTGAACCTGGGTCCTTTGGCTATGCAGGCAAATGCCTTAACTGCTAAGCCATCCCTCCAGCCCAGGGACTTTTGACAATAGGTGAAACCAGGCAGCCTAGAGCTTTTATACTTACCACACCATGCGTGATGCTCTGGCTAGGTGAGACAATGATTATTATTCACTGCTGTTGGAGGCCTTTGGTCACAAGTTAATTTAAACTGGCTCATGCTATGAAAGGAATTTCTTTACTCTTGTAGGAAAAGTCCAAGGAGGGTAGCCCAGATGCTCGCAGTTCTCCCAGAGTGGGGACACCCCTTTAACTCTGGCCCCCTCCATGTTCTGTTCTTCCCAAACATCTCAGCACATGCTTAGATCCAGCCCCATCCTCCTCAGCTCAGCAGCAATGGAAGCAAGCTCTTTAGTGTCCCATGATAGCTGGAGCCTGCTGGAGCACACACTCATCCTGAATGGTCTCTGTGACTATGGATGGGAGACACCAACCAGCTGTTCTGGGACTTCATACATGACACTGTAAGGTTCCACTTTGGAGTGCCTATGGACAAGGACATGTGAGACAGCAAGCTGGAATCGACTTGCCATTCTTTTTCTCAGGGTATCAGCAAGGGCCAGGCTATGAGATGACGGCCCAGGATTCAAGCATCATGGCTTCCCTCCCCTGGATCTAGGAGAGAAGTGCCGCTTTATTCCTACTCGGGGGCCACTCAGAGCCTTTCAGGATCAGACACATAGTCTGGTATTGTCCTAATCGGCCATTATGGCATTCCATCATTCCACTTCTCCCCCAAAAGGGAAGTTAGATTACAGATGTGTGAGGTTGCCTCTGCTATGTACCAACAGTTCTTCAAATGTACCTGAGTTTGGGACCATTAAGTTCACCTGGAATGAGATTAGAGCACGTGGCAGACAGATGAAGTGACTTTCCCACAGTCCCACAGGTGGAGGGTGGCAAAGCCTAATGTAGCCCAAACCCAGCCTCTGCAAAGCCTCATGGTTCTTGCAGATTCAGCACAAAGGCCAACACAGGTTTCCGCTTCCAGCACTATGTGTCACCTTTCAGGTTTCCAGCTAGGCTTGACTCCTGCCAGGGACAGTCTGTGGTCCATCACAGAAAAAAAAAAAAAAGTATTTTTCTTAGTGTGAGGTCACAGCAGATACTACACTGTAAGCCTGACAAACTAGGGTACAAGGACAGTGCCAGTGGACAAGACCCATGGCAGCCTCATGGGGTGTGGTTATGCCACTTTACAGGGTGGTACAAACAGACGGACCCTCTGGGATTCAGTGTCCTGGCACTATATGCCTCTTAGATCATGCACCTCCCAGAATGCACACCTTCCAGACCACAAGCCTCCCAGGCCACGTGCCTCTCAAACTGCACCTCAGAGGCTATACACCTCCAGAACCTAGCACATCCCAGACCAAGCTCCTTCTAGGACATGTGCCTCCCAGAGTAACATCTCCTGGACCACTTTACTTTGTAAAGAAGACTGCCTGGGCTGGGCGTGGTGGCGCACACCTTTAGTGCCAGCACTCGGGAGGCAGAGGTAGGAGGATCGCCAAGGGTTCGATGCCACCCTGAGACTACGTAGTGAATTCCAGGTCAGCCTGGGCCAGAGTGAGACCCTTCCATGAGAAACCAAGAAAAAGACGACGACAAAAGCCCGGCGCTAGATTAGTAGTGTCAATACTAGTCACCACCCCCTCTAAACTTCAGCTTGCTATGTAGTAGTTGAGTGGCCCCAGGAAGTCCTAAAACCTCTCTAAACTGAAGACAGCACCCCCATACCTCCCAAGGCTGTGGTGGGGCGATGGTGATATGTCTTAGCAAGTTTTTCCCTTGGAGCTCCGGATGAAAGAGATTCTGATAAATGAATGATTCAGAAAGACCTTACTTCCATTTCACTTTCATAACTAGAAACAGCCAAGGTTAGCCAAGAATAATGCAGCAATGCCCATAATCCCAACACTGGAAGGCTGAGGCAGGAAGATAAGGAGTTCAAGACCAGCAAGAGCTATAATATAACACTTTGTTTAAAAAAAAAAAAAAAAAAGGTTAGGCCAGCCTCTAGGGAGGTAGAGACAAAAGAATCACAAATTCCAGGTCTGTCTGGCCTATGAAGTGAGTTTAAGGTCAAACCTGGGTGACTTAGCAAGATGCATATCTAAAATAAAAAAGCTGGGATAGGGCTGGAGAGATGGCTTAGCGGTTAAGCGCTTGCCTGTGAAGCCTAAGGACCCTGGTTCAAGGCTCGGTTCCCCAGGTCCCATGTTAGCCAGATGCACAAGGGGGCGCACGCGTCTGGAGTTCGTTTGCAGAGGCTGGAAGCCCTGGCGCGCCCATTCTCTCTCTCCCTCTACCTGTCTTTCTTTCTGTGTCTGTCTTTCTCAAATAAATAAATAACTAATTAAAAAAAAAAGAGCTGGGATGGCTGGGCATGGTGGCACATGCCTTTAATCCTAGCACTTGGGAGGCAAAGATAGGAGGATAGGAGGATTGCTGTGAGTTCGAAGCTACTCTGAGACTACATAGTGAATTCCAGGTCAGCCTGGGCTAGAGTGAGACCCTACACCTTGAGAAACCAAAAAAAAAAAAAAAAGAGAGAGAGAGAGAGAGAGAGAGAGAGAGCTGAGATGTAGCTCAGTGGTAGAACTCTTACCTGTCATGCATGAAATCATGTGTTTGACCCTCAGTACCACAAAATAAATATATGAATGGATAAATAAGTTAGTTAATAAAAACCACCTTTATTCAGGACAGCCATTAGTGAGCCCAGGCAAAAACCCTGCTTGGTCTAAGCCAGTGTTTTCCAGCTGGAGGTAAACTTGCCCTCCAGGAAATCCCTGAAGACATTTTTGGTTGTCATGAGAGTTATGTTCCTGATAGCTAGTGGGTAGAAGCCAGGCTAATGCAAAAAAAAAAAAGTTATTTGGTAGTACCAGGTTGAGAAATGGTGGTTAAACCAGTCCTGTGCCCCAGTTTCCTAAAATCCCTTGCAACCAAGGATGCACCCTATGACCAAGAAATGCCCAATGTAAGCTGGGAGGTCAGCAGGAGTTGGGGGAACAACAGTGCACACCAGGTGGGAGGGAGGACCAAGGCTCTGGCACCCTCTCCCCAGGTCCTCTCCTCTGCGTGGTGTGACACCAATACCTGCAGGAGCCACCTGTCATGAGGCCTTCAGCACCAGACAGGAAAAAATCGACCTCAGAGGCTGGTCTTGCTCTCAACTCCATCCATCCATTTCCAGAGCCCCCATCCTCTGACTTTTCATTATTGGGAAACATTAACTCCTGTAGGGTTGAGTCATGCTAATGACATTATATTCTGTTACTTATAAGCCAAACACAATCTTAGCAGGTACAGATGCTTTGCAGTGGTGTCCAACCTTTTGACACTGTGAGAAGTCATGTCATCCACAAATGTGTTAGGCTACATTCATAGCTATCCTGGGACTCACGCAGGCTGCAGATTGGACACACCTGCATAACAAATGAAAAATGGGCGAAATTCACATGATCATGTACATTGTTTTAGAAGTGCAAGCCAAAGTCCTCACCATGATCTAGACCTCATATGATCTGGTCCCTACCCCTTCTGCAGCCTAACTTTCTGCTGCCTTCTCTTCTGAGCCCCTCCCTCTTCTCCAGCCACCCAGGCGGTCTCACGGCCTGCTCACCTTTCTCAGCACCTGTGCCCTCAGTGCTCTTTCTGGTTAACCAGCGTATTCTTCTTCCCTCCCTCCCTTGCTCCACAGCCATATCATCCCCAAGTGTACTCATGTGAGAAGCACTTAAATACGCACCAGAAAAGAAAAAAAGTCTTTTTCCATTTTACTGTGTTTATTAATTCCATTTTAAGACAAGATCATGTTTATTAATCATCTGAAAAGTCCTCTAATAAATAAATCTCATTTACAACTCCACCCCATATGAGACAAGGTCATGCTAAGTGGCCCAGGCTGACCTTAAACACTCAATCTTCCTGCCTCTACCTTGCAAGTGTTTGGGATTAGAGAGATGTACAACCAGGTTTGGTTTTTAATTTTTTTTTATTTACTTATTTGAGAGAGGAGAGAGAAAGAGAATGGTCACACCAGGGCATCCTGCCACTGCAAACAAACTCTAGACCTATGTGCCACTTTGAATATCTGGTTTTATGTGGGTTCTGGGGAACTGAACCCAGACCTTCAGGCTTTGTAAGCCAGTACCTTTTACCACTGAGATATTTCCCAGACCAATCTCAATCTCTCTCTCTCTCCTCTCTCTCCTCTCTCTCTCTCTCTCACACACACACACACACACACACACACACACACACACACACGTCTTTAAAGCACTGCTGGCAGATGCTGAGAACAAATGTTTTTGGAGTCACTGAGGCTTCTGACACCTGAGCCTCTTCTGGGATCTTTTTGGGAGGGGTCAGTAACTCACACCGCGCATGGCAGCCACTGTGGTGGCCAGGCGGCGTGGCAAGCCTTTGCTAAGCTGTCTGTACTCCTCAGGCTTGGCCTTCAAGAGTGTGATGATGCTTTGGAGGGTGCGGGATGGCTGCAGGCCCAGGGCGTCCATCACGTTGATCAGATAGTCTGTGAAGTGGAAAGAGACAGGCTTAGCATCACAGGACATGGAGCCCCCAAGGCCTTCCCAGATGCTAAGTGCTGGCAGGCCTTTAGCGGGGTTGGGGTGGGGGTTCATTCTGGACTGTGGGCATGGCTGAGTCCAGGAGTTCTAACTTAATTAAGGACTGGCTGCTCTTGCTACCTCACCCCCGCCCCAGCCTCCACTCCCCCAGCACCAGTGTGAAGGACAGTTGCCTACTTTATAGCTCTACATTAGAGTTCCTGGTTCTTCCCATTGTACCTCACAACAAGAACAAGGCCAGTGTTGGAGGTGGTGGTGGCCTGGTATCATGCAGGCTCCACTCCCCAGCTGACCCCAGAGAATTCTCACCCCAAAACCAGACTAAGAAGAGCCTCATGTCCAAGAGAAATCTCTAGGGATCTGTCCTTCCAAAACATAGCTGGTATTAAAACCAATAAACAGAGGTGTGGTGGTGTATGTCTTGAATCCCAGAACTTGGGAGGTAGAGGTAGGTGGATCACTGAGTTAGAGGCTACCCTAGGACTCCATAGTGAATTCCAGGTCAGCCTGGGCTAGAGTGAGACCCTACCTTGAAGAACAATAAAATAAAATGAAACCAGCCAAACAGCTGGGTGGCACTAGCAGAATGAAAAAATAAAAATTTGGGCTGGAGAGATGGCTTGGCGGTTAAGCGCTTGCATGTGAAGCCTAAGGATCCCGGTTCAAGGCCCGACTCCCCAGGACCCACGTTTACCAGATGCACAAGAGGGCGCATGCATCTGGAGTTCGTTTGCAGTGTCTGGAAGCCCTGGCATGCCCATTCATTCATTCATTCTCTCTCTCCCTCTCTCCCTCTCTCTCTCTCTCTCTCTCTCTCTCTCTCTCTCTCTCTCTCTCTCTGCCTCTTTCTGTCCCTCTCAAATAAATAAATAAAAATTAAAAAATTTAAAATAAAAATAATTTTTTTTTTGAAAAAAGCAGGTATAGCCAGACATGCCACCTTTCCACCCCATCCCAACTTCTCTCCACCTACCCATGCGGTCAGTACCCGCCAGACAACAGGGGCCGAAATGAGATGGGACAGAAGTCTCAACAGCATCTGCCATGTTGGAGGTGACTGACAGAAACAATAGTGCTGCTGCTACTACCTCCTCAGTTCCTTCTTTTCCTGTGAGGAAGGACTGGGAGGGGCAGCACCACCCAGGCTACTCCTCATCCTTGTTACTCCTGGTCACTGCCTGGGTTCACCTCTTCCCTGTTACACCCAAGGTCCAGGCAAGGCCAAAAGAAAATCCAAAGAGCATTTGAGTTTCTCATCTTTTGCCTCTGAACCAAACAGCTGGCAGCCTCTCTGGAAAGCTGAGAGCGGACTGAAATGAGCAAGCTGGAGAATCAAGCTGGCTGGCCTACAGGGCTGACTTGGTCACTAACACTCTGAAACCCCAAGGGCAGAATTATTTTTTTTAAGAATATATCTTTTAAAAACTTTTTTGTTGTTTTTGTTGTTTATTCTTATTTATTTGAGTGCAACAGAGAAAGATCGAGAAAGAGAGAGAGAGAGAATGTAGGGCTTCCAGCCACTACAAATGAACTCCAGACATGTGTGCCCCCTTGTGCATCTGGCTAACGTGGGTCCTAGGGAATCGAGCCTCGAATCAGGGTCCTTAGGCTTCACAGGCAAGCGCTTAACTGCTAAGCCATCTCTCCAGCCCAAGGGCAGAATTATTCTACCACAAAACAAGAGGCAGGAGGGAAGCCTGGCTCAGCCCTGTGGCCATCCAGGTCGCAGCTAGGGCCAGGTCCCCAGGAAGCTGATTGTTAAGGCCCTTACACCCTCTCTCTGCACCACTAGAGACCTAAGAGCAAGAAGAACCTGAACTTATCGGGGCAAGATGGAATGTTGAAGGGGACCACAGAGTGACCCTGGCAATGTGGCCTTGTCAGGCATCAGCACCTATCTCACAAGATGGCATACCACGTGGGCACAAGTGCTTGCTTTACCATATGCATGCCTGGCCTGCAACAGGAGCTTTGTAAATGTTAGATTCATTATGTCAGTGGAGCATTAAGCCAGGCAAGGCTAGACGGCCTTGCTCACTCCAAAGCATATCACTGAAGCCACCTTGGCAGCCTTCCAGAACCCCAAGGACAGTGTTCCAAATACACCTAAACTCACCAACGAGGACACTCCTTGGTAGGCCTTGGGAATTTTGCATTTTGGGGTGTGCACATGTGCATGCATGCATGCAGAGAAGTCATAGATTAATGTCAGATGATGTTCTCAATCACTCTCCCCTGAACCTAGAGTTCACCAATTCAGCTAGATTAGCTAGCCAGTGAGTCCCAGGGCCCCATCTCTGCCCCCTAGAAGAACTCACCACTGTGCCTGGTGCTGGGATCAAATTGAGGTCCTCATGCTTGCACAGCAAGAACTTTACTGACTGAGCATCTCCTAGCCTGAAAACGCATGTCTTTTGTTTGCTTATCATTATTTACTTATTTATTTGCTAGCAGAGAGAGAGAATGGGCACACCAAGGCCTCTAGCCTATGCCAATGAACTCCAGATGCATGTGTCACTTTATGCATCTAGCTTTATGTGGGTACTGGGGAATCAAACCTGGAATGCTATGCTTTGCAAGCACCTTAATAGCTGAGCCATCTCTCTGGATCCTGAATGTGCATTTCTAACCAGCATCATAATCAACTCCAGAGCTGAAGAGAAACCTTGGGATAATGGAGGCCGGGGGAAAATGAAAGACACGAGAGCTGCCCCTGCCCTCCCTCTGGCCCTTATGCCTCACCAATGTCAGTGGCCAGTTGCTTGGTGGAATGCAAGGTGAGCTCAGGAATCTGGAGGATCATATCACAGTAGGTCTGCATCGTGGCTCTGGCGACAGAGCCCAGCCAGTTGTCTGCCATGTTGTCCAGCTCGGCCAGTTCATCTCCTAAAGTGGGAAGAAGGTCAGGAAATCACCTCTCTGGGCACCTTGTCCCACAAGGAGGTGCTATGTGTACTAACATGCCATGGAACAAACAGTATCAGTGGGACAGAGAAAAGGAAACAGAGAAAGGAACCCCCAGGTCCACTGGCCATGACTAGTGAAGACCAGAGTCCAGAAAAGGAGGCAACCTGGTACAGCTGAGTAGCCTCCAAGTCCCTACAGGCTGGGGAATCATGTCAAGCTCTGGAGGCCAGGAGGACTTCTGCACCCAGAGGACACAAGTACGGGGTCTACACCTGCTCACAGATGACCATGAGTAGAGGCTCCCGGGTGTCAGTGATCCCCACTACAGGAGCCACACCCTGTAGTCCACAGTCCAAGGTCACAGTGAGCCCCCTTCCCAAGGTTCACCTAACCCCCAGGCAGCCTTCATCCTCAGCCCAAATCAAATCATGACCTCTGCTTCCAAAGGATCTCTTGCCTTACTACCAGCCGGTACTTAGTAAGGTCTCTACAGGAGGACCAGGACAAGGGTGCAGAACACATGTGCACACACCCAAGTGTGTCTAGTTAAGAGAGACAGACACTTTAACTTTCCTAAAGTTTAGTTTCCTTATTTGCAAAGGTTTTAACCCTCCAGCACATCACTTAGAACAAGAAGTTTACTGCAGGGCGTGGTGGCACACACCTCTCTGGGCACCTTGTCCCATAAAGAGGTGCTATGTGCACCAACATGCCATGGAGCAAACAGTATCAGTGGGATCCCAGAACTTGGAAAGGTACAGGTAGGAGGATCACACACTACAGGTCAGCCTAGGCTACACAGCAGACCCTGTATCAACAACTAACAAAACAAACAGTGAAGACTGTACATTCTGCAGTGTCAAATATCCAGCTAAAATTTAACCTTTTATGTGAAAACAAAGACATCTACCTCATTTAAAAAATAAAATGGCTGACATAAAGCTGGAAGAAGCCACTCTACATGTAATTCAATGGGAGAAAGAGATACCACCACTGAAGATACTCAACAGTGGACACTGCAAGCCTTATAATTGGCCAGCCAGGCCAAATGAGCCAACGGGTGCAATAGCGGCACATCTGTCATGGCTGAAACAAACTGCCCTCCAACAGGACTGGAGGCCTGCTCCATGGGGGGGGGGGGGGAATACATCCCTGATACTGAAAACTTAAAACGGGGTAGTCATGAGCCCTAGGGGTGTAACATCTGCTGATGTCTGGATAAGGGTATATACTATGCTCATCAAACTGCCCAGTAAGCACTTCTCTTAATATTTATATCCTTATATTAACGCAACTCTCATTTTGGGTAGAGAATCTTCTCCTTTCAGATGGCAGTGACCTTGGGATGACTCAGAAGGTATCACAGTGCTGGAAAGAAGTGACTAGAGTACTGAGTAACATCTCAATTACACCTTCCAAGGCTCAGGGTCTAATGCGGAAGAGGTGGCAGAAAGAATGTAAGAGCCAAAGGAAGGGTAGGACTCCTTACAACATGCTCCTCCAGACACAAAATGGCCTGCATATCCATGACCTCACCATGCCTGACACTACCTACACAAGACCATCATAAGAGGAGGAAAAGATCATGATGTCAAAATAAAAGAGAGACTGATTGAGATGGGGAGGGGATATGATGGAGAATGGAATTTCAAAGGGGAAAGGGGGGTAGGGAGGGTATTACCATGGGATATTTTTTATAATCATGGAAAATGTTAATAAAAATTGAGAAAATAAAATGGCAGGTGTGGTGGTGTATGCCTTTAATCCCAGCACACGGGAGACCAAGGTAGAAGAGGTAGGAGCCCTGAGACTGCAAAGTGACTATTTTGAGAGCTGCATTTCCAACCACGTGAACTTTGCATTATGGTTGGCCCATCTTAACAATGCCCAGTGTCCAGCACATAGTAAGCAATTGGTAAACATCTATTAAATGAGCAAATAAACAGAGGTGTGAAGACTACTAGGTGTTCACTAGACCCAGTACATTTAGTGGAACAAGAAGACATCAAGTTCTTCCTGATGTGATGCAACAGTCCATGCAGCAGCACGTTTCCTGCCAAGACCCAGGACGGCATCCAGCCCTTAGCAGTGAGACAACCATGAAGCCTCATGAGGGAAGTAAGATGACACCTGAGGTTTGACTGAAATCATCTAGCAAATAAGAAGTACATGGAGGCTGCAGAGATGGCTTAGCAGTTAAGGCTGCAAAACCAAAGGATCCCGATTCAATTCTCCAGGACCCATGAGAGCCAGATGTTTAAGGGGCCACATGCATATGGAGTTCGTTTGCAGTAGCTGGAGGCCCTGATGCACCCATTCTCTCTCTCTCTCTCTCAAATAGATAAATAAGCAAAATATACTTTTAAAAAAGTACATGGAATAAAGAAACAAAGGGACTTCCGGTTAAGATGGCGGCGTAGGTACCACGCCAAAACAGCCTGGGGGGGGGGAAGACCAAAAAAAACTCAGCAAAATACACACTTTTACTAAAAAGTGAGGTGTATAGGAAGTTGAGGCGGCAGCGGAGAAGTGGAAGAGTTATAGAGCATCCAGAGCCCGCACAGGCGGGAACAGCGGCTCCGGGGCGGCTCAGCTACCCGCCGCAACCGCGGAGCGGCAGAAAACCGCCGGACTCTCGGCTCGAGCCGCAGGACAAGCCAGGTGCGGGATTTTCCCCTCACACCGCGCTCTCCGCAACTCGGGAAACGTGAGGGGAGAGCGGCAGCGAGCAACGGAGGGGGGAGCAGACCGCGAGGTAAAAGCACACGATACAACCAGAACAGCCGCGGCTCCCTCCCCTCCCCTGCCGCCTGAACCCAGCTCCAGCGAACACAGCAGCAGCCCGGGACCCGGCCACGCCAACTTGGGCTGACGGCGGGACCCAAGCAGGAGCAGAATTTGGCAGCAACTTCAGCGGCTCCAGCACCAGTACCAGTGGCCCCAGCAGCAGCGGACCCAGGAGAGCAGCGGCTTCGGGGTGAGCAGCAGCGGTGGACACGACAACGGCAGCTTCAGCAGTGGTGGGGGCTCCGGCGGAGACACCTACAACATCTGCAGAGGCGGCGGCAGCGGCTCAGTTTGCCCCGTAGGAAAAGCAAGTGCCCAGCTCCAGAAATCAGAACAGCAGCCCGACGACCCAGGCAGCAACTTGACTGAGACCACAATCACCCAAGGTAACTGGGATTGC
Source organism: Jaculus jaculus (assembly GCF_020740685.1). Classification (NCBI taxonomy): domain Eukaryota; kingdom Metazoa; phylum Chordata; class Mammalia; order Rodentia; family Dipodidae; genus Jaculus; species Jaculus jaculus. The sequence continues at coordinate 57,824,143 of NC_059113.1, read as the reverse complement.
ACCAGGGAAGGGTCTCACCTGGTCACAAGCTGACTTGGATACCTCAACAGACCAGAAATCTAAACCTCTTTGTTGATAGAGGATCTGGTCATTATAATAACTACTCTTGCATACATACTCGGGGCTGTTTTTGATGGAATGGGTACAGTGTTTAGCTAAATTTTAGAATCTACCAGTATATTATTCCACTCAGCCTGCTTGAATACTCCTATAGCAGGGAAACTCAACCCCTAAGAACATCTTTGTAGATACTCTGAGAGTCTTAAGAGCCACACCTAATACCTTAAGGTCCTACCCTGAAAATATTTTACACCAAATCAATTGATACAGCTAAGAATACACAGCTAGCTAGAAAATCCAAGCATTAACTTAATCCAAGATGCAAAAATATATACATTATAACACAAGAAACACTAAAAAGCAAGACGATATAAATCCACCTAAAAGTATTAATGCATCAGAAATGTCCTCCAGTGAGAAAGAGTTAGAGGAAATGCCTGAGAAAGAGTTCAAAAGAATAATTATAAATATGTTCAAAGAGGTCAAAGAACACATGAAAACAATCAAAGAAGAAATCAAAGAGGAAATCAAAGAGGAAATCAAAGGAATCAAAGAAGAGGCAGGACACCAATTTAATGAAATAAAGAAGGCAATACAAGACATAAATAGAGAAATAGAAATAATAAAGAAAAACCAGTCAGAATTACTAGCAATGAAGAACACAGTTAATGAAATAAAAAACTCTGTAGAAAATCTCACCAGTAGGATGGATGAGGGAGAGGACAGAATATCTAAGCTAGAAGATCAGGTGGCAGACCTAATGCAGTCCAACAAAGAGAAAGACAAACTTATAGAAAAGTATGAGTGGGAATTTCAAGATATTCGGGACACTATGAAAAGATCCAATATAAGAATTCAGGGCATAGTAGAAGGAGAAGAATTCCACTCCAGAGGCATAGTAGGCATCTTCAACAAAATCATAGAGGAAAATTTTCCCCAAATTGGGAAAGAGGTGCCAATACAGATACAGGAAGCCTTTAGAACCCCAGCCAGACAAAACCCAGAAAGAAACTCTCCTCGCCACATTATACTCAAACTTCCAAACACACAAACCAAAGAAAAAATATTGAAAGCAGTTAGAGAGAAAAATCAAGTTACCTACAAAAGCAAGCCCATCAGGATTACAGCAGATTATTCAACACAAACTTTTAAAGCCAGAAGGGCCTGGAGTGATATATTCCAAGTTCTGAAAGATAACAACTGTCAACCAAGGTTACTTTATCCTGCAAAGTTATCCATCCAAATAGATGGAGAAATAAAGACATTCCAAGAAACAAAAAGCCAAAAAGTCTCTTATTTTTATACATAACACATTTTTTTAAAAAAATTATTTTTTAGTATGCAGTATTTTTTTATTATTTTTGTCTGGTTGGTTTTTTTAAGATAAGGTCTCACTCTAGCCCAAGCTGATCTGGAATTCACTATGTAATCTCAGGTTGGCCTCACAGTGATCCTCCTACCTCTGCCTCCCAAGTGCTAGGATTAAAGGCACCACCACGCCCAGCTTATAACACGCTTTTATATAAAATGTTAGCATATAGACTTATAAAAGTAAAATAACCATTATTTGTAGGGTTTAAAAAAAACTAAAAGAAACTATGAAAAAACTGTTAAAACTTTTAAAATTTACAAAATATAATAAGGGACTGGGAGGGGAGTGTAGCTCAGTGGTAGATACATGCTTAGAATGGAAAGGCCCTGAGTCCAATCCCTAGCATCAAAATATGAAATAGAAAGTGTGCGGGGGGGGGGAGGTATTAACATGGGATATTTTTTATAATTATGAAAAATGTTAATAAAAATTGTGAAAATAAAAAATAAATAAATAATAAACAGAAAAAACAAAATATGAAATAGATAAATGAAAAAATGCATTATTAGTACACTAGTAAGTGGATGAAAATACAAATTACTTATACTACATCACAGCCATTCAATGATTGTCAACATTTTAATGAGTGCATAGTTTTGCTCATGCAGAAATCTAGTGAGGAAGAGTACGTCTCCTTCACACCCACACTCCCCTTTCTGTCCAGAACTCTCTCCACTTGCCATGCACTCTTGCAGACCTGTCTCAAGTGCTTCTGCATGCACATCCAGATACATGGATGACATGGGGTGTTTTTCAGAACACTAGTAGTATGATGTTGTATCTTTTTATGCTTTAACTTTTTATTATTAGATATGGACATATTTTGTATGTAAACATCAATGTTGGTACCATCCTTTCCCTCCTCTCTGCCCCTTTTCTGAAGAGGCCTTCCTGTTGTGGACACAGGTCAACACCATGGGGATTGTGGATCATGCATTATGGGGCCAGCAGTCAGTTATGGGGAAGAGGCAATGTCTCTATGCAAAATATCCCAACTTGTGGCTCTAATAATCTTTCCAACCCCTCTTCCACAAAATCCCCTGAGCCATGCTGGGAGCATTTTTAGTCTACTTCAGTGATGGGCACTTAGGAGCATCTAGATGGCTGGTTTGGTAGGTATTGAGTGTCCTCAGTATCTTTCTCCATCACCCTTGTGCTGATATCAGCTTAACTGAGAGAGCAGGACTCTTGCTCATTTCTCCAATTCCTCTGTGTTTTCAGCTGGGGCCGGTATTTTATATCTTTTTTAAAAGTGTTTTTAAAGATCTTATCTATTAAGTATCAATTGTTTTAACTTTTTAAAATAAATAAAATCTATAAATTATGAAGGTATCACAAGATATTTATTCCTTAAGGCCAAGGGCATCATGTTGAATTTTTTTTCTATAACAAACAATTGCACAATGAACTCCCTCATAGCCCTTCTGTGGACTCAAAGGCATGACTATCTCTTGTATGGACTCCCAGAAGGGGAACATCTGGAACTAAAAGGTGGGCTTACTTTGAAATCTTGGTAAGAGTAGATCTACAAAAAGCCTTCACCAATTTATTCTCAATTGACACATTCTTATCTTGGGTTTTCTTTGCTAAAATCATGAGCTATATCATACATATGGTGGAATATATAATCTCTATTACAGCTGGGCGTGGGGACACATGCCTGTAATCCCAGCACTCAGGAGGTGGGAATGGAACAGCTAGTTTGAGGGTACTGTGGGTTACATAGTGAGTTCAAGACCAGCCTGAGCAACATAGCAAGACTCTGTCTCAAAACAACAATAACCTATCCTGCTGCTCCTGTTCAGCTCCTCTTTCTTCCTTTGATCTGCAAATGCCTACAAGAGGTTTTTACCAAAGTACTGTGGCTTTGGCAAATCCTCATTAATGTGTGACAGTTTCTTCCTTGTATAGTTCATTGCTGTTACTTGACAATGAAGGGTATGTGACTGATAGTTCACTGTGGGATCCACCTGTTCCCAGAAAAGAATCATTTTGGTTTCATTTACTATATGGCTTGAGTTCAACTTTATCTAACAGTAATGAACCATTCTGCTTTCCTTGTACTGGCATTCACATGGGACACCTTCTAGCGTTCCTCAATTTTAACCTTTCAATGTTATCTTCTGTGTGGCAATACCCTATGAGCTGCTAGGTCTTTTACATAACAGGTGATTTTTTGTCTTTACTCAAATTTTAAGTAGGGAGGAAAATAAATGGCCAATATTAGGAATTAAGATGATTTGTTCAGCAAATATGTGTTCCGTACTCAAACCTGTCAGGCCCAAACAGTTAAAAAAAAAAAGGGGGGGGGGAAACATTGGGGCTGGAGAGACAGTTCAGTGGCTAAGGTGCTTGAATGTAAAGCCTAATGAACCAGGTTTGATAACCCAGAACCAATGTATACACAGATAAATGAAGTGGTACATGTCTGGAGTTTATTTGCAGTGGCTAGAGGGCCTGATGTGCCCATTTTCTCCCTCCCTCCCTCTCTCTCTCTCTTTACCCCTCCCTCTCTCTCTCTGCTTGCAAATGGAAGGAAGGAAGGGAAGGGGAGGGGAGGGGAGGGGAGGGGAGGGGAGGGGAGGGGGGAGGGGAGGGGAAGGGGAGGGGAGGGGAGGGGAGGGGAGGGGAAGGAAGGGAAGGAAGGGAAGGAAGGGAAGGAAGGGAAGGAAGGGAAGGAAGGGAAGGAAGGGAAGGAAGGGAAGGAAGGAAGGAAGGAAGGAAGGAAGGAAGGAAGGAAGGAAGGAAAGGGAGGGAAGGAAGGAAAGGGAGGGAAGGAAGGAAAGGGAGGGAAGGAAGGAAAGGGAGGGAAGGAAGGAAGAGAAGGAAGAAAAGGAAGAGAAAGAAGGGAAGGGAAGGGAGGGAGGGGAAGGGAGGAGGAGGGGAGGGAGGGAGGGAAGGAATGAAGGAAGGAAGGGAAGAAAGAAGGAATAAAAAGAAAGAAGGAAGGGAGGGAGGGAAGGAAGAAAAGAGGGAAAAGGGAGGGAAGGAAGGCAGGAAATGAAGGAAGGGAAAGAAGGAATGAAGGGAAGAAAGGAAGGGAAGGGAAGGAAGGAACAAACAAATGGAAGGAACGAACGGACGAAGGGAAGGAAGGAAAGGAAGGAAAGGAAGGAGAAACATTTAAATGTATTGCTTGTTAGCCTTGTCAGCTTAGAGATAAGGAGCTGTGGAGTCAGGAGAGCTGCAGGCAGAGGCACCAGCAGGATGCGCTGCTCCATGGTAACAACAAGCAAACTGTTCTCCCGAGGCCTCTGTCAGCACAGTCAGCATGGGCACTGGACAAGACCTCGGCCTTAGGTACTCTTGCTTCTGCCTCCCCAGTTGTGGGTAACTGTTAGCTCCATGCAGGATGCTCTGCCCTGCTACCTGTACACAGCAAAGCAAAGTGAGACAGCTCTTTCTCTAACCCACTCCCCCCAGACCTCCTCCCTGCCAGAGTTCCTCAGAAGGCACAGCAGGTGGGTCCCAACATTTCTTAGTCCCATAAAAACTGGAGGAGAGGACACTTGAGGCAGTGTCTCACTTGACAGTCCAGGCTGGCCACAAACTTGCAGTAGTCCTCCTGCCTCAGCTTCCTGAGTGTTGGAATTACAGGCACACACTACCATACTTGACTTTCTCATTCTAGATGTTATTTAATACTGTATTTATTTATTTGCACAGAAGGTAATGAGAGAGAAAGAAAATGGTTGCACCAGGGCCTCTTGCTGCTGCAAGCATTTGGCTTTACATTGGCATTGGAGAATCAAACCTGAGCCAGCAGGCTTTGCAAGCAAGTACCTTTAACCATTAAGCCATTGTTCCATCCTGTATCTTTCTAAGGTTTTTTTTTTTTTTTTTTTTTTTTTGGTTTTTCAAGGTAGGGTCTTACTCCAGCCCAGGCTGACCTGGAATTCACTATGGAGTCTCAGGGTGGCCTCAAACTCATGGCAATCATCAAGCCACCACGCCCGGCCTCATCCTGTATCTTGACAATGACCTCAATGGGAGTTTGGAGAGCACAGGTGTTGGAGGGCAAGGGTATTTAATAAGTCCCTAAGCTGCACATACACAGAGGGGCCACAGCTTCATGGTCCTCTCACCTTGCTCAGGAGGAAATGGTAGCTTCCCAGCATGCAATGCCAGCTCTAAGGCAGAGTCCTCCTGAGTCACAAATGGCTCAAGATTCAGAGGCAGAGACATTATGTACTGTCCAATCTGAAACAGAAGAAAACACTTTTCAGCCTGACACTGATGCATACACTGACTACACAGTTTTCTCCACATGAAAGACAGAAATTGCTGGAGCAGGGAGAGCACCAGTGTATGGTAATACTAATTATGAAAACACCTCAAAAACCCCAGCAGAAGCCTGCAGCGCACTGCAAAATCAGCCTTCTAGCAGTGGCCAGTGTTCTGGAATGCATCAACATAATCTACCTCAAAGAGTTCTGTGAAACTGAAAGCACTATGTAGATGAGGTCTTGTTACTGCTCGTAGATGAAAACCCATTAAGGTTCGAATGTCCGTAAGAATGTGGCTAACCTAAAAGTCGAACTTGCCATTTGGATTTTGGGCTAGCTTTCTTCCTTCTAGAAAGGAAAAGAAGGAAGGAACTCTGAAATTAGCCATTAAGCTGGGAGTGGCTGGGCAAGCTTTTAGTCCCAGCACTTAGGAGACTGAGGTTGGAAGATCACGTGGGTTAGGATGAGAAGCTACCTTGATAAAACAACAAAAAGCCACTAAAACTACAATCTGAGGTCAAAAACACATTGTTTCCAAATTAAAAAATGATTCACAAAATCTTGACTGATGGGACTCATAAAAGGTAAAGTTATAAGACATCTGGGACAGGCTCACTGTTAGTACAGTAGTTTTTTCATTTGCTTTTTCAAGGTAGGCTCTCATTTTAGGCAAGGCTGACCTGGAACTCACTCTATAGTACCAAGCTGGCCTCAACCTCACAGCAGTCGTCCTACCTCTGACTTCCGAGTGCTGAGATTAAAGGTGTGCGCCACCACACTGGCTTTAATACAGTATTTCTTACAAACTGGTCAGATGTGCATGCGTAGCCAGTCATCGTGGGTTGTTTTAGGCATCATTTTCCATTATAATGCATAATTGTTTGTATTTCAAGGTAAGTGTATGTTTATTTCAAAATAAGGATGACCAGGGGGTGTGGGTAACAACACAATATGTGTTTTTTTTTAAAAATTCTGTTTATTTTAATTTTATTATTTGAAAGTGACAGACAAAGAGGCAGAGAGAGAGAGAGGGGTAGGGGAGGGAACTCCAGACGCGTGCGCCCCCTTGTGCATCTGGCTAACGTGGGACCTGAGGAACCGAGCCTCGAACTGGGGTCCTTAGGCTTCACAGGCAAGCACTTAACCGCTAAGCCATCTCTCCAGCCCACAATATGTGTTTTTAAAAAGATCTCAGCTGGACATGATGGTGCACTCTTTTAATCCCAGCACTAGAAAGGCAGAAGTGAATGGATTTCCATTAGTCTGAAGCAAACCCTGATACTACATAGCAAATTCCAGGTCAACCTGGGCTAGAGTGAGATATTGCTTTGAAAAGAAAATAATAAAATAAAATAAAGCTCTCAGAAGTCCATTGCTACCTGCTGTCCTTCCTTCAGGTAATGACTCCACCCTGTGCTGCCACACTCATGAGCAGGATACTTAATTCTACAAGCTACCAATCATGGAACTATCAAGTCAGATCTTTCCAATCCGATTTCAAGCAGACCCATGCAGTGGACACAGGTCCCTTTCAGAATTAGAGCCAAGTAGCCGGGCGTGGTGGTGCCAAAAGTTAATGCAGACTCCAACTCTGGGTACTCTGAGATCTCCGGGCATACCCTGTTTCTGAACATTGAACATATCCTGCAGAGCGTAAGTCCAGAGATCCAATGGTCTGCAGTGCTAGCAAAAATTAACTTGAGCCGGGCATGGTGGCACACGTCTTTAATCCCAGCACTCAGGAGGCAAGGTGGTAGGATTGCCGAGAGTTCAAGGCCACCATAAGAGTACAGAGTGAATTCCAGGTCAGCCTGAGCTAGAGTAAGACCCTATCCCGGAAAACCAAAAATAATAATAATAATAATAAAATAAAATAATTAACTTCATCTTCTTTAGGAAGGAACACAAATGGTAAACTATACTAAACAGTATTCTCTTTCCTTTACATGCAGCTACTTAGTACTATCTTCACTCAAAGTAGGCAAGTGACCACTTATAACCAGCAGCACTGTGTATCTTAGCTTGAAAATGACAACAAGTTTTGGTGTTGTGTTAAGCATGAAAGCACTCAGCATGGAGCTTGGCCCATAGTAAGTATTCACTTAAAATCAAAATCACAGACTCACTGTATTTCTGGAAAGTTATAGAAAACAATTTGGCAACCTGATTTTTGATTTCCCAAGTCAGAATTTCCAAGTGGACTCTCAACTCAGATTTCCTTGGGCCCTGGCCCATCTTCCCCTGGGCAGATAAGGCAGGAGCAAGACTGTCTTAGCATCTGAGGTGGCCGTTCGCCAGCTCCATCTACTTAACACCCACTGCCCAGATGAAGACTGCAAAGCCAGGTCCAAACAGCACTGGCTGAGGGACAAATGCTTTACCCAGAAGAGCCAGAATCAAAACACAAGGTGAGCCAGGTGTGGTGGCACACACTTTAATCCCAGCACTCAGGAGGCAGAGGTAGGAGGATCACAGAGAGTTCGAGGCCACCCTGAGACTACATAATGAATTCCAGGTCAGCCTGAGCTAGAGCAAGACCCTACCTCAAAATAAATAAACAAGGGCTGGAGAGATGGCTTAGCAGTTAAGCGCTTGCCTGTGAAGCCTAAGGACCCCGGTTCGAGGCTCGGTTCCCCAGGTCCCACGTTAGCCAGATGCACAAGGGGGCGCACGCGTCTGGAGTTCGTTTGCAGAGGCTGGAAGCCCTGGCGCGCCCATTCTCTCTCTCCCTCTATCTGTCTTTCTCTCTGTGTCTGTCGCTCTCAAATAAAAAAAAAAAAATTACTTTAAAAAAATAAATAAATAAATAAACAAATTAATAAAATAAAACAACAAAAAAGACAAGATGAGGTGAGAAGATTCAGCACCAGCCTGGGAGGTGCCCCAAACTCTTACGTTGCTGATGTACTCGAGAGGGGTAAGGCTGAATGCAGGCAGATCTTCTGTCAGCGTTTCTCCAATGCCAGCTGTGGTCCAGCTCTAGAAGAGGAAGGAGAGGAAGCAGTCAGCAGTGCAGCCACCAGAAAAACATCCCGTGAAGGACATAAACAGCATGGCCTTCTTGCAGCCCCCTTTGGGGCCTTCTTTTCCAATCTCCTGCACGCCACCAGAAAGAAGAACACATTCATGCTCGTATTCATCTCTCCCTGCCCCCACTTTCTCTTCCCTTTCTCTCCACAGGAGCACCTACATTCTCAGCCCCATTACAAAGTGGGCATTGATCCCTTGTGAAAAGAGGTGTCACTCGTCTGAGTTTCTCTATGTGTTCCCACAAGCTTTCGGCGTCCTGAAGAGGACAGGACCCTTTGTGTTCCTCACAGACACCATATGAAGACCCCTCATCTTGGGAGGAAGACTCAGAGTCCCCCACAAAATTCAAGAAGAACCCAACCACATTCACCAGAGCCACTCCACCTCCCTGATCCGCCTTCTGGATCTATCTTTTCACTGACCCAGGGCTTGGGAAATCTGAACACCTGCCTACTGTTCACTGTGTGACCCCACCATAGGAGGAGGACCTCAGGGCCCTGTATACCTCTTTCCATTTAAGGTAGGAACATTTCTGACATCCCTGTGTAGGCTTCCTGGCATTATGTAAGCAGGTAAGCTTGGGAGCATATAAGTGCTGGAGGGTTACCTGTTTACAGCTTGGCATACCTCTGCAAGGAAATCTAGCTTCTCAATTCCAACCCCGGCCCTAAAGCCAAACTGGAGAACAAGGCCCTTTCTGGCTGGCCTCTAGGGGTGATCCCTGAGGTCACACTGTGCCGGATCCGGTTGCTTGATCCTTTAAGTAGCATTCCAGGAATGAAATGGCCAAACCACTCCTGGGCCCTGGGCTTCTGGCCCTGGCTAAGCTTCTGCAGCCCTCCCCATAACTGACAGCCAACATAAGTGTCAGTTCCTTTGCTAGATATGAACGCTTTCCTTCCTCACCCTCATTCCATCCCCTTCAGCTTTCTATATTCCTTGATTCTTGTTTGAGAATCCTTTTATTTCAAATGTCCTACTTTTCCCCAAGTTAACTCCCAATCCACTTACAGAACCCCACCCCAGCCCAACTTATCCAGTATCTGATATACAGTGTGTCATGTTAGGGGTTGCAGATAGGCTATAGAGAAATTACATGCAGAAGTTATTTGAGGAAGCAAGATGCCTGGATACCTCCACCCTACCCACCCCGCCCCTCTAGCCTCTCTTCTGCTCTCCCCTGTGCACACAGGCAGCCTGCCACTGAGGGCTCTGTGTCAGATGTAAGGTCTTACACAGCAAGAGGTCAGGAAGACTGAAGGAGGAGTCAGCCACAAGATGCTGGTGGTTCACTGATACAGGAAGAAGGCTAGAATATACAGCTTTGCACAGCAGGATAGGGGAACATACTATCTCCAGTAAATAAGTTACAAGAGAAAAGAGGAGGGCAGGAGACAGGGAAGAAGGGAAGGAGAAAAGGAAGGAAGAGACACAAAGGACAGTGTCATATAGGATCCTGGCTCTCAGTTCAGACAGCTAAAGTGTAACAGTTAGATGACTGAAAAGCTCAACACTGATGGGTGATAGTAAGCAACTTTTTTTTCATAATTGTTTTTGGGAGAGAAAGAGCATAAGGGACAGAGAGAGAAAGAATTGGCATACCAGTGCCTCCAGCCACTGCAAATGAACTCCAGACACATGTGCCACCTTGTGTGCATATGCGACCTTGGGTGCTTGTGTCACCTTGTATGTATGGCTTACGTGGGATATGGAGAGTCAAACATGGGTCCTTAGGCTTCACAGACAAGTGCTTTAACTACTAAACCACCTCTTCAGCCCTAAGGAACATTTTTTAGGGGTGGTAATGCTATTGTGATTATTTCTAGAGTACTATATTTTAGAAGAGGGATACACATGAAAGAGTAACCAACATAGAGCTGGTCATTCAGAAGCAAAATGATGCATGAATAGTATTCTTTAATCTCATTTCTCATCTGCACATGTGAGAAATCTTGTCATAGAAACCCTTTAAAAATAGACTCTCAGAATAGACCCAGGAGCCAGGGGAAGGCTGTGGATGGGGAGAGAGGACATCAGAGCAGCAGCTCCAAGGACTGGGAGAAAGCTCAAAAACAGTTCAGAAATGATGGGAACCTGAACTAAGTGGCAGCCATGGAAGTAAAATGGGTGAAAGGGTAACCATCCCTAAGGGACCAGCAGGGACCTCTTGGGACAGGACAAGAATGAGAAATAACACATGGGCAAGGACTAGCACCATGCCAGGGACAAGTGGTGCAGGCTGGAGGCCTGGGAAAGGCTTTTGAGAGAAGGCAGGAGGAGCCAAGAGATGAAGGGGAAGAAGTGAAATAGAAAGGTTTAGAAAACAGGTGAGACAGAGCAGCCTGAATTGGGAGAGGCTTACACAGTAGGCAGGAAAAGTGCTCTTGAAGAGGGCAACAGGGAAATGGTGTAGATTATTTCTTAATTGTTCAAGATTTATTTAAACTGCCTTCCAAATGGGCTTTTCTATCCATCTGTCAGCAAGTAAATGTCAATAACCTATTCTGAATTGAATATACTGTTGGTTTATAGTCTTACAATACAAAGGGGCAATCATATTACAAGCAAACAAGGAACACAAACATCTAATGACCAGGGTTTAATTTTCAAATCCTTTAGGCCCAAGTGTTTGCCTTTATACTGTGAGCTGTGGTGGCTCCCTGAGAACACTAATCTCCAAAGCTACCTGGTCCATTCCCAGCAGCCCAGGTTGTACCAAAGCCTGAGTGAGAGGAGAAACCCAGCAATGTAGCCCAGAATCATAATAATAAACTCTGGATTCAGAACAGGGGTCAATATCCTAAGCTCCAAAAGACACAATACTAAGAAGAACTGAATGTGGAGGCTGTGGGGGAGATGAGCAGTGTAAGCAGTGCTGATCCTCTCACCTCTCAGAGTAGGTGAGTCAATAGTGGCTATCTAAAATGGAAGTACAGGGCTGGAGAGATGGCTTAGCGGTTAAGCGCTTGCCTGTGAAGCCTAAGCACCCCGGTTCGAGGCTCGGTTCCCCAGGTCCCACATTAGCCAGATGCACAAGGGGGCGCATGCGTCTGGAGCTCGTTTGCAGAGGCTGGAAGCCCTGGTGCGCCCATTCTCTCTCCCTCTATCTGTCTTTCTCTCTGTGTCTGTCACTCTCAGATAAATAAATAAAAAATTAAAAAAATAAAATAAAATAAAATGGAAGTACAGCTGGCAAAAAGCAATAGCTCCAATTTTTGAAGAGTTCTCAAAGGATTCCTTGGCAGAAATCTTTGGAGAATGAATGCCCTTGAGATAAAGAAACACTGATTTCAGGGCTGGGGAGATGGCCTAGGATAAAGGGTTTGCCACACAGCAATGAGTACCTAAATTCAGATCCCCAGACACCAAGTAAAAGCCAAAAGTTGTTTCAGGCTTCTGTAATCCCAGCACACCTACTGTGAGAAGGGAGGCAGAGACAAGAAAACTTCCCAGTAGTATGTGGCAAACAAAGCAATGACCAACGAGAGACCCAAACTCAAATGAGGCGGAAGGCAAGGTCCAACACCTAAAAGCTGTCCTCTGGCCACCACATGCACATGTGTGCCCACAGTCACACAAGAACACACAAACACACTCATAGATCATACATGCACCAAAAAAGAAAAAGAAAAGATGATTTCAGGTTCAACAATTCTATTGAGTTCATTTAGTACCTCCTCCTATCCTAGTTAAATTCAAAAAAAGACTTAACATTGTGCATATTTTGCTCTTTTAAAGATAACATGTGGGGCGGGAGAGATGGTTTAGTGGTTAAGGCACTTTCCTGCAATGCCTAAGGACCCAGGTTCTATTGCCCACTACACACATAAGCCAGATGCACAAGGTGACACATGTATCTGGAGTTTGTTTCCAGTGGCTACAGGCCCTGATGTGCCCATTCTCTCACTCTCACTTTCTCTCTCAAATAAGTAAATAAATATTCGTAAAGTTTTATTTATTTGAGAGAGGGAAAGAGAGAGAAAGAGAGAAAAAATGGGTGTACCAGGGCCTCCAGCCACTGTAAACAAACTCCAGATGCATGTGCCACTTTGTGCATCTGGCTTACATGGGTCCTGGGAAATCAAACCAAGGTCCTTTGGCTTTGCAGGCAAGTGCCTTAACAGCTAAGCCATCTCTCCAGGCCAATAAAAAAAATTTTTTTAAGAAAAGATAATATATGAGCCAGGCATGGTGGCACATGCCTTTAATCCCGGCACTCGGGAGGAAGAGGTAAGAGGATTACCAAGAATTCAAGGCCACTCTGAGACTACAGAGTGAATTCCAGGTCAGCCTGAGCTACAGTGAGACCCTACCTCGAAAAGCCAAAAAAAAACAAAAGAGATAATATGTGGAATGGGAAAGGAGCTCACAAAGCCTCACCCTTCCCTAAGAAGGGAGACATTTGCTTGAGTACTATAACCACTGCTAATGCCCATGGCTCCAGTAAATAATCTTCACCCATGCTCATGCGAACAACCCTAATTAAACTCACTGCATCTCCAAATAACAAAAGAGGAAGGGAAGGGAAGGGTGCAGTAGCAGTGGGAGATGACAAGAGAGGGTGATTGATGGGAAATGAATGGGATCAAAATACATTGTTTACATGCATGAAACCCTTAAATAAATTTAAATTTTAAGCTGGGCATGGTGGCGTAAGCATTTAACACCAGCACTCTGGAGGCCAAGGTAGAAGGAGCCCTGTGAGTTTGAGACCACCCTAAAACTACGAAGTGAATTCCAGATAAGCCTGGGCTACAGTAAGACCCTACCTCAGGAAAAAAAAAAAATTAATTTTCAAAAAAGGTAGCCTATGTAATATAAGTCTCCTTCTTCCTTTAGCTCCATCTGTGGACACCTGCTGAGCCTCTACCGTATGCTTGAGTAAGCACCGAGACAGTAGGATTGCTGTACACCACTTGCTGGCACTAATATTTCACATAGTGAGATCCTGAAGAGATTTATTGTGTTTTTTCCTTTGTGTTTTCCTATATTCCTTAAGTTTCTGAAAATGAATAGACATAGTTTTTATTTCATATTTAAATATATATAAATATTTCATATTTTATAAAAATATATAAATAAAATGTAAAAATATATAAAATATTCATATTTTTAATGTAAGTAGAATGATTGAGATGGGAAGGCAATATGATTAAGAACGGAATTTCAAAGGGGAAAGCAGGGGGGGAGGAAGGGTACTACCATGGGATATATATATATAATTATATATATATACATATATATATTTTTTTTTGTTTGTTTGTTTTTGTTTTTTTCAAGGTAGGGTTTCACTCTAGCTCAGGCTGACCTGGAATTCACTATGGAGTCTCAGGGTGGCCTCGAACTCACAGCAATCCTCCCACCTCTGCCTCCCAAGTGCTGGGATTAAAAGCGTGTGCCACCACACCTGGCTTCATGGGATATTTTTTATAATCATAGAAAATGTTAATAAAAATTGAGAAAAAATAAAAAAACAAATAAAATAAAATAAAAAATATTTCATATTTTTAATTTAAAACTCAAGTAATTTTTCTTAAAAAAAATGCAAGCCACAGTTAGGCCTGGTAGGTGTATGCCTATAATCCAAGCATTTGGGAAGATGAGGCAGGAGGATCATGAAGTCAAGATCAGCCTGGACTACACTGTATGACTCTGTCCAAATAAATATATATATATATAAAGAATCAGACTCAAAGGAAGGAAGAAAACTACCAAGCATTAAGCATCTATTATCCAGGCACAGGCTAGAGAATATACAGGACCTAAGAGTGAAATGAGCACAGTGGGTACTCACGTCCATCTTGGGAACAAGCAACAGCTGCTGTTTGATGCGCAGGAAGACAGAATCAAAAGCCAGCTGGTGGGCCTGCTGGTTAAGCCGAGTCAGGGCTGTCCTGGATGCAGCCAGAAGGTTGTGATTACTGGATCCTTTCTCCTGAGACAAGAAAAGGCAAAAAATAAGTTGGTTAGGCCTTGAACCCAACTAAAAGTTATCAGCTAGTCAAACATGTTGAAAAACCACATGAAGGGTTTCTATACAACAGTGGTTCCCAAACCTAGCTGTGCCCCACCCACCCCCCTTGAGAAAACAACCCATCAACAGATTCACAAGCTCTAATGAAACACTGAACCTGAGAGATCTGGCATCCTGACATCTAAACTTCATTTTGCAAGTGATTCTGGTACACTTATCCTAATATGAGTCCATAGATTGGCAGTTTAAGGAAAACCTGTGATCATCCCTCAGGGACAGAGGAGTAGAGAACAATCAGAAGCCCTACACATGAACAGGGACAGGCAGCACTCTGGTTCCCAGGGAGGTCAGGTCAGTTAGATCTGGCCGAAAGCCAGAGTCTGTACAACCTGTGTGAGTCTCAAGGAACCCCACACAGCCTGAGAAAATGCAGCGATGGAAAATATAACCTGAGTTTTGTGATTACAAATGAACCGATTACAACAGATATAAATCAGATTAGCAATAAAGATAAATAGTTGGTTGAACTTAATCTCAGAAGCATGGATGAATGAATTTACAGAATTGCTTTAAGTGTGTTGGTCAAGTTCAAATGCAGCTAGTAGTGGGCCAAGTTGCAGGGATGAGGAGACCCTGGGAGGGCAACACTGGGCCTCACATATACAGCTTCCCCCAGACAGCATTTGGTGACACAGGAACAGCAACCTCCCCAATGGGTGAGGATCAAACCAGACCTGGATGGGGGTATGGTTCTGGACTGGATGCTGGTGGCTCTCTTAAAACCATGCCCAGGGAGCAATGTGACTCAATCCATTCACTGGGAAGTTTTCTTATACCTGGACTCAAGGGGCCCAAAACTCAAAGTCAAGGGAAGTTTGAAGGTAGAAAAAGGCTTCAGAGGTGGCTGGGAAGAAGTATAGCGGTTAAGGTACTTGCCTGAAAAGTCCTAGGTTCATTCCCCAGCACCCACATAAAAGCCAGAAGCCTAAGGTGGCACATGCATCAGAAGGGCTAGAGGCCCTTGTGCAGCATTCAGTAACAAGGACTGTCCCTGCATATGGGGCCAGAGGCTCCTATGGCCAACCATCTCATGAACTTTATCTCTGGAGAGGGGTACAGAAAGCCCCTCTGGCAGCTACTCCAAAGCCATTCTCGAATTGGCTTTCACCAGTAGTAGATCCATCTAACTGACTCTTACTTTATGTTAGTGAGTTTCAGTCCAGTTTGATTTATTAGTTCTCTAAAATCTCACATAAATAAGACCCAGAAGTGAAGGCAGGGCCTGAACATGGGGCCAAAAAGCCTGCCACCAGAGAAAGTAATTGACAAGGGAAAGCTTTCATTTGCAAGAATGTTACCAGTCTGGTCTCATACCTTGAGGGTATAAAGTATTTCCATTAAACTGGCATATTCAGCAGGGTTATCTTTCTGGAGGTAATTATATTCCTGCCATGGGTTCTTGGCCGAGCTCTTCTTGTCTGTCAAGATGCTATCCTGAAACCCAGCCAGGCTGCGAGGGCTATAGGAGTCAGACAGATACTTTCCGGCTGTGGACAGGATTCTGAAAGGAAAGTGATGGCCGTTATGCCCTGAGCTACTTGTGTGAAGCCTTCCTCATGGAGTCATCAGATCCCTCCTTGTTCAATGCAAGACATGCTCAGGAGGTGGACTGGACTGAGGTCAATCTGGTCTATAAGGAAAAGATTTCCTCAATCCTTTAAGAGTGAGCTGGGCCTCAGCTGCACACCAGAAAACAGACTTGTTAATTCCCATTTTACACTCATACTACCAGAAGAGCCATCTTGGTGACAGCCTACCCACGGGCTGCTCTCAGCTTATAGGACACTGTGTACTTTCTCACTACATCTTGGTGTAGAAGAGTCAAATGTCCAGGTGAGTCCCCAGCACCACAGTTACAGAGAGCCAGGACAGGGCAGCAGGACAGGATAGCTGGGCCCCGCACAGCAGTAATGATGGCTCACCACACACCTGTCCCATGCACTGAGCTACGGTACTAGTGTTTGCTGGCACTACAATGCTTTATCGTCACTGTAATGGTCTCTAAGTGTGGTTGGCATAGAGATGATTTACCACCATTCTTGCACTCAGGAAGCTCAGAAATTAATGATGGGAGTCAACATGTACCAACAGGCAAACTGGTGTGTCTGGAGCATGTGTGCAATGAGGAGGAGCCATCACAATTCCGTCTATTTCCTCAGTTCCCTTCATGACAAGTTTTCACCCTCCTCTGCCACAGAAGTTTGTACATTTATGCTGGATTCCTAAACCCTATCATTTGAACTGTGCTGCAAAGACCTATAAAACAAGCTCCTACATTGCAGATCCAAAAACCCTCATGACCTAGTGGTAATCCCAGATTGGCAACACCATAATCCTGCAGAGATTGGGATCAATGAACCCTCATGAACTAATGGGCACCCTAGATCTACAACACTGCCCTGCAGAGCAACCCAATAAACCCTCATAAGCTACTGCACAACCCAATTCCACAACACCGAGCATTGGCTGTTTCCCTGGTGAAGAAGGGGGCCTGGGAGCTGTGGCTCACTACCACTGCCCAGTGTCATGGGAGAGGATCATATCCTGGACAGTGTAGCTCAGAAATTCAAAACTGGAATAGTTTCTCCTGAGTATAGTCAACTATAAGCAGAACCGTAAGTTAGGGACATCTACAACAGTAAGTGGCAGGTACCAGAAAAGGGCAGAGAAGCCACAGCATCCTTCTGCACCTCACACAAGCTACCCTAGGACAAGAGAAATCTCCAACCCAACTATGCTTCATACAGCCTGTAAGTCATAACAATGATCCCCTTCTACAAAGATGTGACCTGCAGAGCCAGGCAGCCAATGTCACTGAAGCAGGCTGAAGCATTCTTAGTGGCCGCCTTAGCCATGCCAGGTACTGGCCCGTGGGGTGTGGTTCTGGTAGGAGTCTGGGTTCTACAGATGAAATAGATGGGGAGATAAACTTTCCAGGGTGACTCCCACATACACTAAGTGGTGGCCCAGATGAGAACATAGATGGTGTCTGTTCCTTTCTAGGTTCAGTGCCTCCAAGATGACATCACCTCGTTAGAGGTTGCTCTGGTCTCTCACTGAAGGGAGGCTGGGCTTTCTCTGTGGCTGCATAGTGCAGCTAGAGGCTAAATATGTCCTGATGAAGAAGACATCTGACATGCATACTCAGCAGCACCAGGCTCAGGCAGACAAGTCTTTGTGAGAAAGAAAGGGCAGCACGGCCGACACTCACACTCCGTAACTCCGAGGACACTAAGGTTCCAGTCAGTGCCTCTCAGACACAGCTATCAAGGCAAACTGCCTTCCATTTCTTTGGTTTGGTGTGTGCTTTTAGAAAGAGCAAGAGCGAAAGCAAGAGAGAATTGGCACACCAGGGCCTCCACCACTGAAATAGAACTCCAGATGCTTGTGCCACCTAGTGGGCATGTGTGACCTTGCGCTTGCCTCACCTTTGTGCATCTGGCTAAGGAGGGATCTGGAGAGTCTAACATGGGTCCTTAGGCTTCACAGGTAAGTGCCTTCACTGCTAAGCCATCTTCCCAGCCCTGTTGTTTTATTTTTTAATCTAAAAAACTATATAACCAAGCCAAAGTACACTCAAAAAGGCCCTTTACCAGTAAGGATGGATATAAGAGGAATACCTACCTCTTTAGCCACTGGCAAGAATTGATGAATTAATCCACATACAATCTTGAACATCAAAATTCAATAAATGTTAGAGTAGGGCAGAAGGCTATTAACAGTAGGTCTGTTGTTGTTAGTTCCTGGATAAAAGTAGGCTTAGAGCAAGGAGATTCTTAGGATTTGTGTGCAGTTTTTTATTTTTTATTTTTTGTTTTTGTGAGAAAAAGTCTTACTATATTATGTAGCCCAGGCTGGCCTGGAACTCACCATCTTCCCACCTCAGCTTCTTGAGTTCTGAAATTACTGGTATGTGTTTACAGAACCAGCAACTTTTTTTGTTTCTTTGTTTTGTTTTGTTTGTTTTCAAGGTAGGGTTTCATTCTAGCCTAGGCTGACCTGAAATTCACTATGTAGTCTCAGGCTGACCTTGAACTCATAGCAGTCCTCCTACCTCAACCTCCTGAGTGCTGGGATTACAGGCATGTGCCACTATGTCCAGCTATACCCAGAGATTTTCAGGGAGTTTTATATTTATTTGGCTTATGCTTTTTTTTGAGACAGGGTTTCCTATAGCCTAAGTGGACCTCAACTTCAACTTACAGCCAAGACTGGCCTTGAACTACTGATTCTCCTGTCTCCACTCCCAAATGCAGATAATGTACCACCACACCTGGCTGATTTTTAGTTTTTGCTTTGTATATTTATGAACTGTTTTGATTTCTATAAAAAACAATTACTACAATTGAGAAAGTAATACATTACAATCATTTCTCTCTTTTCCTTTTCTTAGAGACAATTTTAAGAATTTAAGTGTGGAATTTTCACCTCCTCCTAGCAGCTTTCTCTTACTAACCCAGTGGCCCTACCTCCTAGCCCCCTGCGGCAGGCTCCTCTCACAGTGTGAGGAGGGTGCACTGTTGGCTTAGTTTATATTATTTACACACATTTCATTGCATGTCTGTGCTACGCTCCTTTTAGTCACTCCAGGAAGTCGCCTAGTTTCTGGGCTGGGCTTCTTTGGAGTCATGAACAGTGATAGATACCCCCACTCTACCCTGCTGCAAAATGTGGCCCACAATGAGACCCAGTATGAACAATCTTGTAGCTAAAATAAGTTCAAGGGCTCAGAAAGGATGGAAGGCAAAGAGCTGGTGAAATAGCCAACAGGGTGCAGACTCCAAGGACATCCAACCTCCCTCCTAGGCAGCTCATCTCATCTCTACCTCCCTCCTGCTTCTACTGGATCTCTGCCTTCCTTTCACTTGGTACTAAAGATCCCATCACTAAGACAGTAAAAAGTCACAGGTTAGAGAACTGCTGTGAGTGGCTCAAACAAGAACTCTCTATAGGTTGGGCTCTTGACACACATGTAATCCCAGCACTCAGAGGCTCAGGCAGAAGGATCACATGTCCCTGGATAGCCTGGGATACACAGTGAGAACACATCTCAAAAAACAAATAGCCAGGTGTGGTGGTTCACTCCCATAATCCCAGCACTCAGGAGGCTGGAGTAGGAGGACCACTGTGAGTTTGAGGTCATCCTGAATAACAGAGTGAGTTCCAGGTCTGCCTGGGCTAGGGTGAGACCCTACCTTAAATTTTAAAAAAAGATGGGGGGGAGCTTCTTATCCATTGCTACAGAATGAGGTTTTAGCTAAAAACAAAAAACACAGAAACCTTGGAAGCTTTAGGGGAAAAGGATCCTAATGACATCACCTCAAGATGATGTAAAAGCCTTGGCAGAGAAAGATGCACAAAGTGGAACATGCATCTGGAGTTCATTTTCAGTGGCTACAGCCATGTCCATTTCCCCCACCCATGGCTCTTTCTCCCTCTCTGCCTCTTCCTCTCTCTCAAATAGTTTAAATGCCCAGCAGGATCAGAGAAGACTGGAAAGACTCTTCCTAGAGTAGACCTGAAAATGCTCCTTTGACTCACATCCCCTCCACAGCCTGCTGCAGGACTGGAAAACAGGCCTTCTGAGTTAATGCTGACTTTGTGGGCAGGCTGTGATCACCACTTATAACATGGTGTCTATGGAGAAATTTATATTTCATGTTCAATAACAATCATTAGGAACCCAGCCCATTTATAATTGGGAAACAACATGTACTGTTTCCTCATTTAGGCTGAGACCACCATATCTAACAAATTTAGGTGACTACCAACAAGCAGGACAGGGCCCTTCCCTTCTTAGGTGCTCAATAAATGTTTAATGATGACAATAACAACACCTTGTGTCCAGGTACAGACAGTCCTCAAACTCTGTGGCTTTCAGATCTGACCATCTGCTGCTCTTGGCATGCCATGTGGTACACAAGAACCCCATGGACTGAGCACAAGGACAGCCCTCCTACCTGTTTGCTAGCTGCTGCTCAAAGTCCCCACACTGGCGCAGGAGTTCTCCACAGGTGGCTATTATCCTAAACAAAACAAAAAGCACTTTAAGTTCAAGTGCCTGGAATGCCAACATTTACAGGACAAACATTGTCTCATTCATAAAAATTCTAACTATTTGCTCCTTATGGCTGTGCTGAGTTCTGGGAATACTGTTAACCTTCATTGGCCTATCTGAAATGTTTCATTGCCTGAAAAACTTCATTAATTGTAATTGATGTCAAAGGTAGATGCAGGTTCCTTCCATTATCCCCATGCTACCTGCATGTCTGCCTTGAATCATAATTCTATTCAATGCCACCTCTAACACATTTGCACTGCCCAAATACTGGACTTTGCCTTTGAGAAATGAGTAAAAATACTTGGTATTTACATTTTTAAAACAAAATGTGAGCTGGAGATGGCTTAGTACTTAAGGTGCTTTCCTACAAAGCCAAACAACATGGGCTTGATTCCCCAGTACCCACATACAGCCAGATACAAACATGGTGCATGCATCTAGAGTTCATTTGCAGTGGCCAGATGCCTTGATGTCCCCATATTCCTTCATATTCTCACTCTCTCTCCCTCTCTCTCTCCTTCTCTCTCCCTCCCCCCCCCCTCTCTCTCTCTCTCTCTCTCTCTCTCTGTCTCTCTCTTCATGCAAATAAATAAATATTTTAAATCAAAATGTACTACTTAATATTTATTAGACACCCACTAGAAAACTATATTGATTTATAAGTATCTCCGTCTCTCACCCCACGAAACGTAGATGAAAAGTAATCTATTTTTTTCTCAGAGACATGCTCAAGTGGTCTCACATCCGTATCTCATGACCCTGTAATTTTTGAATTTTGAGTAATATTATGCCAGCCTCAGATTCCAGTATTGGTCCTGTAACAGCAAACTCATACTGTCGGGACAAATCCAAGCATTAAAAACATCTAAGACTAGTTAACTTTTAACTTTCTCTAAGAACGCCTGTCATCACCAGGGTATCTAGGCATTCCATCATGAGAAAGGTTTATGAGAAAGGAAAATATTCCCCTTGCCTCAGGTACAATGCAGCAAACTTGTGCAGAGCATTTCCTGGAATGCCAAGCCACCACAGGTGACACGGGACACAGTTAGCATCTAGGCCATCAAAGTTCATAAAAAAATAAATAAATAAAAGTCCAGAAAAGAGTTCAAGGGTGATAAACCAAAATGATTATTGTTACTAGGTATACCCCAATAGCCTTTGGTGGGTACAGCTATCCTCCAGCATGCACCAAACATTAACATGTGACATACAAAGGCACCCTGAGGTCAAGCAAGAAATATGAGTGAGTGAAGTAGGCCAGGTAACAAGTGGCTTGTCTCTTTGGAATGTATATCCAGAAAGCAAGCTTCAGAAAAAGACACTTCTCTATTCATGCCAACTATCAGGAACCTCAGATGCCTGCCCCAGTATTCACAGTGACACCACAGGCTCATTTGCGCCAGAGTCTAATTCTGCAGGCAATTTCAAGAAACTGGATTGTGTGAAATCTGCCTTTTGTTAGTAACTAATCTAAGCTTCTTTTTTTTAATATTTAATTGAGAATGAGAGAACAGGCACATGAGGGCCTCCTGCTGCTGCAAACAAACTCTAGATCCATGTGCCACTTTGTGCATCTGACTTTATGCGGGCACTGGGGAATCGAACCTAGACCATCAGGCTTTGCAAGTACCTTTAAGTACTTTTAGTACTAAGTACTAAGCCATCTCCCCAGGCCCAAAACTTCTTTTATATATATATTTTTTAATTTATTTGAGAGGAATAGACAGAGAGAGAGAGAGATAATGGGCATGCCAGGGCCTCTAATCACTGCAAACAAACTCCAGATACATGCACCCCTTGTGTATCTGGCTTATGTGGGTCCTGGGGAATTTAACCTAGGTCCTTTGGCTTTGTAGGCAAGTATCCCAACTGTTAAGCCATCTCTCCAGCCTCCCAAACTTCTTTTAAATGGAATGATCATAAATAAGTCTGTGGGTCAGAGCTTTTGGGCTAGATAGAGCAAAGGACAAAACTTCCCAGGCTACTGATGATCATACTACCATCAGGTCTTAGGACTTAGGCCTTGGGGTATCTACATCATCACCACCCATAACAGAATCTGGCCTCTGACAACTTGAGAGGGTCACCTCAGTGCCTGTCACTGAACTCCTGCATGATCTTTTCCAGTCCAAATAGTATTGCTTTCTCTATGGCTGTTGGACCCAGAAACAGGAGCCAATCAGCTACATATGCTCCAAAATATAAAATGCAAATTTTAGGGCTAGGGAGATGGCTTTGCAGTTAAGGGACTGCCTGCAAAGCCTAAGGACCTAGGTGTGATTCCCCAGGACCCACATAAAACAGATGTGCAAGGTAGTACATGCATATAGAGTTCTATTGCAACAGCTAGATGCCTTGGCGCCCCAATTCTCTCTCTCTCTCTCATAAATAAGTAAAAAATATTTTTAAAACATGTAAATTTTAGGCCTTATAAACCACAGGTTAGAAGAGGGAAAAAAATCTCGCTGCCAGGCATGGTGGTACATGCCTTTAATCTCAGCACTTGGGAGGCAGATGTAGGAGGATCACTTGTGAGTTTGAAGCCAGATTGCGACTACAGAGTTCCAGGTCAGTCTGGGCTAGAGTGAGACCCTACCTCAATAAAAAAAAGAAAAAAACATTAGGGGACTGGAGAGATGGTTTAGTGGTTAAGGTACTTGCCTATAAAGCCAAAGGATCCAGGTTTGATTCCCCAATACCCTCATAAACCAGATGCACAAGGTGGTACATGCATCTGGAGTTTGTTTACAGTGATTAGAGGCCCTGGTATGGCCATACACACACATTCACTCTCTCTCTCTCTCTACCTCTTTCTCTCTCTCTCCTAAATAAATTATATATACATCCCCCTCCCCCATGTAAGGTCTTGCTCTAGCCCAGTCTGACCTGGAATGCACACTGTAGTCTCAAGATGGCCTCAAACTTTCAGCAATCCTCCTACCTTTGCCTCCTGAGTGCTGAGATTAAAGGTGTGCACCACCACACACGGCTTTTTGTATCTCATTTTTTAAAATTATATATATATATATACATATATATATATATACACATATATACATATATATATACACACACACATATATATATATATATATGTTGTTGTTGTTTTGTTTTTTTGTTTTTGTTTTTGTTTTTGTTTTTGTTTTTGTTTTTGTTTTTCGAGGTAGGGTCTCACTCTGGCTCAGGCTGATCTGGAATTCACTATGGAGTCTCAGGGTGGCCTTGAACTCTCGGCGATCCTCCTACCTCTGCCTCCCGAGTGCTGGGATTAAAGGCATGCACCACCACGCCCAGCTAAAATAAAATATATTTTTAAATATTTTATTCTCATTTATTTATTTGACAGAGAAAGAGGGACAGAGAGAAAAAGAATGGGCGTGCCAGGGCCTCCAGCCACTGCAAACAACTCCAGACACATGCGCCCCCTTGTGCATCTGGCTAACGTGGGTCCTGGGGGAATCAAACCTGGGTCCTTTGGCTTTGCAGGCAAACAACTTAACTGCTAAGACAGCCCTTCAGCCCAAATAAAATACTTACTTAATTATTTAAAAATATTTTAAGTCAATAAAGGAAATAGAGCATTCACAAAGAACTTGGAAAAGTATCTTACAAGCTAGAAGAGTGTTTCTGATGTTTTGTGGTTTGTAGTTGGTTTGTTTGTTTTTTTATTTATTGGCTAATTTTAAAGTCTAAGGTGTTAGCTTTAAAACAGGCAGTGAGAGCCAGGTGTGGTAACACATGTCTTTAATCCTAGCACTTGGGAGGCAAAGGTAGGGATGCTGTGAGTTCAAGGCCACCGTGAGACTACAGAGTGAATTCCAGGTCAGCCACCTTAAGCCAGGTATGGTGGGATATATCTTTAATTCCAGCACTTGGAAGGCAGAAGTAGGAAGATCACTGTGAGTTCGAGGCCACCTTGAGACTCGTAAATTCTAGATCAGCCTGAGCTACAGAGACTCTACCTCAAGAAAACAACAAAACAAAACAAAAAAGGGCTGAAGAAAGGGCATTGTGGTTAAGGCACTTGCCTGCAAAGCCAAAGGACTCAGGTTCAATTCCCCAGGACCCAGATAAACCAGATGCACAAGGGGGTGTGCACATCTGGAGTTCGTTTGCAATGGCTGAAGGCCCTGGCATGCCCATTCTCTCTCCCTGCCTATTTCTCTTTTTCTCTTTCTCTCAAATAAATTAAAATTTATATTTAAAAAAAAGCAACTAAAGCAGAATAAAGTCTTGACATCTTAAAAAAAAAAAAAAGGCTACCTTATACACACATGCACCACATCCCACATCAGGTTCACTCAGTACAACCTGTTACCTGACAGAGTTCTGGAAAGCCGTCCAATCTTCCTGAAAAAGGGAGCTAAGAGGAACATCATCCAGTTTACACTTTTTACGTATGGACTGGAGAGCATTGGTGAAATCAGATGCATACCTGGGGGGGAGAACAGCGATTCAAGGATATCTGAAGTCCATAACTTTGAACACATAGTCTTTAGAGGTGAGGACACTTAGAAACCTATGGCCATGAAAAAGTCTTCTCTGTGGGGTGAGACCTGGTTACCCTAATTTTATAAACATCACCTATTTTTGCTAGTTTCCAAATCTTCCCTTCTAGAGAAGGTGGCCTAAGTTCTCACATATTCTTGTATATGGTAAATTTTTAATATCTCCAGATATGAATTACTTTTCAAAGTCATCAGAATAAAAAACAGAAACTAAAAGGAAATCTAGTAATTTTAGAGAAGCAGGAAACTGAGAGAAAAGCCTCAAAGCTTTATCTTTCAGAGTGGAGGGTTGTGTGATGATACCTCAAGCAGATAAACAAAGTGTTCCCTTAAAGTCAGAAAACTAAGAAAAAACTTCAAATGATACTGCTTGAGGACAGGCCAAAAAGCTGATAGGAAAAGAAGACTCTGACATTTTTGTATCTTTGTGTTGCTTTTGTGTGGGGGTATGGTTTTGAAAGGTAGGTAGGGTCTCTCTCTAGCCCAGGATGACTTGGAATTGACTATGTAGTCTCAGGGTGGTCTCGAACTCACAGTGAACCTCCTACCTTTGCCTCCCTAGTGCTGGGATTAAAGGTATACACCACCATGCCTGGCTTTTTTATATCTTTTCTATTGTAGCAGATTACATCTTTATTTATATGTGTGTGTAATATATATATGTGTATATACATGTGTGTGTGTGTATATATATATTATTTTTACATATATTTACATATATTTGTATTTACCTTTACCTACAAAATCCTGATGACAGTAAAGAGAAAAAGGTTTTTTTATTAAAAAGAGAGAGAGAGAGAGAGAGCCAGGCGTGGTGGCACACACCTTTAATTCCAGAACTCGGGAGGCAGAGGTAGGAGGATATCCATGAGTTCGAGGCCACCCTGAGACTACATAATCAATTCCAGGTCAGCCTGAGCTAGGGTGAAACCCTACCTCAAAAACATAAAGAAAGAGAGAGAGGGAGGGAGAGAGGGAGGGAGGGACGGACGGGGGGAGGGAGGACTGGAGAGATGGCTTAATGGTTAAACAGCTTGCCTAAGAAGCTAAGGGCCCAGGTTCAATTTCCCAGTACTCCATAAGCCAGATGCACAAGGTGGCACATGCATCTGGAGCTCGTTTGCAATGACTGGAGGCCCTGGTTTGCCCATGCACTCGCTCTCAAATAAATGAATAAATAATAAAAGAGAAAAGAACCCTTCATGTGGTACACTCACCGCAGGTGCTTTCCTCCAGGAAGACAACTGGCTGCCCTGGGCACACTTCTGCCCCTAATGTCCCAACAAGAAACTACCCGGCAGGGGAAGTACTAACAGCTGAGAGCACTGGCTCAACAGCAACAAGGCTCACAGGGCTTCAAAGGCAAACCAGCATTCAGATTTTGAAAGCCATGGGGTGGAGGGCCTTGAAACATGGAGTGAGTGCATGATGGAACAAAACCCTGGGGCGGTCCCCTGGACAACACAAGAATGCATCTATCCATAAACTAGAGACTGGAGCATGTCACCTCTTGAAGACCCTTCTACCGCACTTACATAGGTCAGGGAATTCAGGCCTTTCTCGTTCTTCTGACAAAATGTAATTTAACTTCCTCTTTTCCTTTCTTTTCAGTATCAGACAGGTTTTTGGAGGGGGGAAGGAATGCTGGATTTTTACCAAAGTCTTCACTCATGCTAAGCAGATCCTCTTCCACCAAGTGACACTTCCAACCCCTTCAGAACCACATCGCCCATGGACTTTAATTTCTCCCAGCCTCAGGAAACCATACATTGACTTTTCTTTCCATAAATCTGCCTGCTCTGGGCACTTCATATAAGATAGGATGATATGCCACATGGTCTTTTATGACTTGCTTCTTTCACCCAGCAGGATCTTACATCACTTTTTTATTTGACTTTTATAAAATATTTTATTTTTATTTTCTTATTTGAGCAACAGATAGAGATAGAAAGAGGCAGATAGAGAAAGAGAGAATGGACACAACAGGGCCTCTAGAGGCTGCAAACAAACTCCAGAAATATGCACCACATTGTGCATCTGGCTTTACACGAGTATTGGGAAATCACACCCAGGTCCTTTGGCTTTGCAGGCAAATGCCTTAACTGCTAAGCCCTCTCTCCAGTCTGGCTTTTTTTTTTTAAGACACTGTCTCTCTATATAGCTCAGCATGGCCTTAAACTTGTAAACTTCTGCCCTCAGCTTCCCAAGAGTTGGGGACACAGACACATACCATCATTCTCAATATTTTATTTTTCAGTATTAGGGATTGACCCTAGAGGCTATATGCTAGGCAAGTATGAGCACCATCACTGTCCTTCCTCATCTCCCAAAGAAACCATTTTCAGTTTACTGCTTAAACTGGAGCTCAGCAATCTCTTTCTATTAAGGTTCAGAATGTAAATATTTACATTGCAAGGTCCCTACATTCACAATAGGAAAGGCAAGAGAAAGAGAGTAACTATGTTCTGATAAAATCCTATTTATTAAAAACAGGCAGGGCAGATCCGACTCCTGAGGTAGTTTTCCCACTACTATTCTAAAGAATATATAACTGGGGGGAAAAAAGAATATATAGCTGGGCAGGGTGTTGCATGCCTGTAATCCTAGTACTTGGAAGGCAGAGGTAGGATCACTATTAGTTTGAGGCCAGTCTGGGATTACAGAGTGAGTTGCAGGTGAGGCAGTCAGAAGTGAGACTCTACATCGAAAAAAAAAAAAATTAAAAATTAAAAAAAAAAGAATTAAAGAAACTATAATCATCTGAAGGTATTAGAAAAGACTAAGGACAAGAAGGCATGATGGCATACACTTGTAATCCCAGCACGCAGGAGTTGGAGGTATGGGAAGCACAAGTTTGAGGCCAGCCTCAGCTACATAATGAAATCCTGTGTCAAAAAAAAATAAAGAAAGAACTCTTCCTCTACCAAAAAATAACTGGAGTAAGTTGGCGTACCTGCTATTTTTCACAGAGTTTACACATTGTTCATGACTGTTGCTGGGCTACAAAGGGCTCTGTTGCAACACAGTCTGTAAGGCCCACAAAGACCAAAATACCTGCTACCTGCTTCTTTGTAGACAGCATTGACTGAGTCCTGCTATAGAGGTAGTATTCATTTTGTTGTTCTTTTCCCATGATGCACTGGATCATGTGATTCTGCAACTTACTTTTTTCACCTGATAATGTTCTTGTGGTCTATCTTGGTGACATGTGGGTCTACCAAGTACTACAGAGGTTCCCTTGTATCAGTGTGTCCTACATTATTCACCACTGCCTGATTGACAAACCTGCAGCTTACTTCAAGTGCTCTACCTCAGCAAACGATGCTGCAACGAGCATCCTTAAGAACATTCTTCTGGGCTCAGGTGCTGGTGCTTCTTCAGGGTTCATAGCAGGAATAAGGTACATATGCTCAACCAGGACAGACAGTCCCAGCCTTACTTGGCAAAGAGGGCTTTCAGGGCTGTCAGCAGGCCACACGTCCCCAGGCCATTGGTGAATTTGACACATCTGTCAACAGCTGCAGATGCCAGGCCAAAGAGCTTGTTAACTGAGTGGTTCAACTCTTGCACACAGTCAATCACTTCCCCATGTTCCTGGACAGCAGACAGAGACAAGCAAAAGCCATGTCAGACTCTAGAGCCCTGGAACAGATGCCATTAACACAGGGAAACCACCAAACCACACACCTGTGGCAAAACCACCGCACAGAGATATCACAATATCATCCCCAACTGTGACATCTCTCTAGGAACCTGAGCCAGGAGAGAACAATAAATGTGATCAGTGACACGTGGAAGAAAAGAAGGCTTAAGTCCTAGCTCGTCATCATATCTTTTTCATTTTTTTCCCCTCTTTCCCTGGTATTAAAATGGTTCTTCTGCCTCTAGCCCTCAGCTAGGCATTAAATCCTAAAAGAACATGGTAGAAGGAGAATGTTTCTTGCAGAGTTAGAGTAGAGCTGAAGTAGAACAGGCCTTCTAGATAGGTCCCTAGAGTACAGGACAATGGCAAGAGGTGCAGACTTAGCAGACTGTGGGATCAGTGCTTACATGGCAGTTCATGCTAGACAACTTTGAATAACTTGAGAGCAAACCATGTGGAATGGAGATGACCCTAATCCTGCCCAGGTAAGCACAGAGCAAACCTGTCCCCGGGACCCTGTCTTGGGTGCTCAGCTCATTTGCATATCTTCCCTATAGGAAAGACACCTCAAGAAGAAATTGCTAATTGGAGAGCTATACAAAATCTCTCCCAAAGCCCTAAATCTCTCATTTTTGCTTAATCCTTTCTGGGGATCCGAAATGAGAATTTGGTGGCATATTTGAGGTCTCGGTTCACATTTGGACTATAAGAGGCCCTGGGCCATTTAAAGCCCTATCTCTACCCTGCCAGTTTTTGTTACTGTGTGCTTGGTTTTGGTTGTACACTTGATCCACCCCAACCCTGTGTCAGTCACAGCAGAACTTGGCACATGGAAAGTGTGCCCCATGACTGGGGCAGTGTCATGGTGTCATTACACATTACCAAAGGCACAGCACTGATCTGTATGAGGAGGTTGCTCTCCTCCATGTCGCCGTACTTCAGCTGGTATGGTTTGTAGGGGCCATACACAGCATCCACCAGCTCCACGACTTTCACCAGGTTGTGCTCCTCTGCAGGGAATCAGAAATTAAAGATGATTATGAACAAACTACTTGCTGCCAAATTTCTACTCTGTCTTCAAGGGGACTGCATTTTGCTAATCTGCTTTGTTCATTTGTGGAAGCTTCTTCAATCATCACTTTAGCAATGAACTGGGCTTTGTGTACCATTTGTTGAAAGTGCTGTTAGTGACACCAACTCCTTCAATCCATACCCATGACAGCTGAGAACCACTCCCAAGTAAAGCTTTTGGGCCCTGGACATGATGGTTATAATGCAAGCACTCAGGAGATGGAAGCACAAGTTCAAGCCTCAGCTACATGGTGAGTTTGAGACCAGCCTGTATCCCTTAGGGATACAGAGTGCATTCCAGGTCAGCCTGGGCTAGAGTGAGACCCTATTTCAACCCCCCCACACACATTTTAAAATATATATATATACACACACACACACACACACACACACACACACACACACACACACACATATTCTCACTATGTATCCCAAGGCTGGCCTTCAACTCTCAGTTCTCTTATCTGAGTATGCCACTATACCTGGATAAACTAGAATTGTAAAAAAAAAAAAAAAAAAAAAACATATTTTAGGGCTGGGGATATGTCTCAGAAGTTAAAAGGTACTGTTTACAAAGCCTGCTTGTCCAAGTTCAATTCCCCAACACCCACATAAAGCCAAATGCGAAGTGGCACATGTGTCTGTGATCCTATGACAATGGGAGGCAGAGCCAAGAGAATCCAAAGCTTCAAGAATAGCTAGTCTGACATTCATCTGCACTTTGGCAAGTTTATTATGGCAGCTAGAGACCCTGTCTCAAAGAAGGTGAAGCCCAGACACTTTAAGGCTGTCCTCTGCCCTCCATACAAGTTCTGTGGCATACGTGCTCCCCTCACACACACAGATAAGTAAAAATTTAAAACAGATAAATGGAAATCATATATATCATTTCCAAGCTCCATCCACTAAGTGTGGAAGTAATGACCCCTCAGCAATAACAAGCAGCCCTTGGTGCCCAGGTTCTGGTTTCTGAAGACCATTTCCCACTGTAAGAAACAAAATTTTCTAGGGAAGTGGTGGGTTCCACTGCTGATGTGAGGGAAAGTACAAGGTGTTCCTGGAATATTGTGTGGCAAAAAGTAAAGAAGCATTCTAAGACTGACAGACATATGTCAAAAAGATATCTGAGGCATCAGGAAGGGGCAAACACAGAACAAATGTGAACTTATTTGGACTTCAAAATGAGGAGAAATGTTGAATTATAACATATTTTAGAAAAGGGGGACTAGAGAGGTGGCTTAGTGGTCAAGGCACTTGCCTGCAAAGCCTAACAACCCTGGTTCAATTCCCCAGTACCCACGTAAAGCCCGATGCACAAGGTGGTACATGCTTCTGGAGTTCATTTGCAGTAGCCAGAGGCCCTGGTGTTCCCATTCTCTTCCTCCCCACCTCTCTCTCTCTTTCTTCTCGCTCTGTACTGCAAATAAATAATGATCAAAAAAGGGGAGGACTGGAGGGATGGCTTAGCAGTTAAGGCATTTGTCTGCAGAGCCAAAGGACCTAGGTTTGATTCCCCAGGACCCACATAAGCTAGATGCACAAAAGGGCACACGTGTCTGGAGTTTGTTTGCAGTGGCTGGAGCCCTGGCACACCCATTATCTCTCTGTCTGCCTGTCTCTCTCTCTCCTTCCCTCTCTCTTTCTTTCTTTCTCCCTCTTTCTCTGTCAAATTAATTAATTAAGTAAGTAATTTAAAAAAGGAATCCTAGGAGTGGAGAGATGATTTAGCAGTAAAGGCAACTGCCTGCAAAGCCTAAGGACACAGATTCAATTCCCCAGAACCCACATAAACCAGATACACATGGTGGCACATGCGTTTGAATTCGTTGGCAGCAGCTGGAGGCCCTTGTGTCCCCATTCTCTCTCTCTCTCATAAATAAATAAATAAATAAAATCTTTCAAATAAAGTATTTTTTTTTTAAGTTAGAAAAAAAGAAAGCCAGGCGTAGTGGCATACACCTTTAATCCCAGCACTGAGGAGGGAGAGGTAAGAGGATCACCGTAAACTCAAGGCCACCCCGAGAATACATACTTAATTCCAGGTCACCTTGGGCCACAGTGAAATCTTACCTCAAAAAACAAAAACAAAATCAAACAAACGAAAAAATAAAAGTTGAGCATTGTGACAAGTACCTGTAATCCTAGTACTTGGAGGCTAAGACTGAAAGAACCCAAGTTCAAGGCCAGCTTGGGCTACACAGTGAGATCTTGTGTCAATAAATAATAAAGGAAAGAGGAAGAGAAGATCACTTCTTTACAACAGGATACTACAACTAGATGTAGAGAATGGAAGAGTTAGGAAATCATTTTATAGTCAGCAATGTACAAGTTTACTCAGGCAGTGAGTATCAATAGATGTTTACATTACTAGGCAAGTATTTCCTGAGGAATGGTAGTACTGTGAGCTCACAGTACCACACCAGAGATGACTTAACAATGACAAAGAGAAAAAGGTAGTGACAACAGAGCGCTCTGGCAGAAACATTGACCACGTGATTAATCTGTCACCAGCAACTGGACATTATGTATCTCTCAATGTGATGCAACAGGAAATATACAGCAGCACCAGTGCAGTATTGTGCCAAAATTATTTATTATAAATCTAATAATGGGGGGAGATAATTCCAGAATGCAGGACATTCTACAAGAGAACTGTCTTCTTCAAAGATGTCAATGTCATTAAAGACAAAAGAAAGATGAAACAGCCAGGCACAGTGGTGAACGCCTTTAATGTCAGCACTTAGAAGGCAGAGTTAGGAGAACTGCCATGAGTTCAAGGCTACCCTGAGACTACACAGTGAATTCCAGGTCAGCCTGAGCTAGAATGAGATCCTATCTCAAAAAAAAAAAAATGAAAAGACCTTTAGATTAAGCAAGTAACTAAGGAGAAATGTCAACCAAATGCAATACACACACACACAAAATATATTATTGTTCCTAAACAATACTTATTTATTTATTTATCTGAGGGGTTGGTTTTCCTTGAGACAGGGTTTCATTGTAAAGCTCAGGATGGCCTTGAACTCAATATGTAACCCAGGCTGACTTCAGACTCACAATCCTTCAGCCTTAGTGCTCTAAACACTAGGATTGTAGGACTATGATACCACACCTAGCTTTAATGTGTATTGTTTGAACTACTGAGAAAAAACAGAACAGAATGCTGTCAGGGGAAGTTATAGATCATCTTTTTGTTGTTTTTTGAGGTAGGGTCCCACTTGAGCCCAGTACACATATATAATTTATTTGAGAAAAAGAGAGAGAATGGGTGCACCAAGGCCTCCAGCCATTGCAAACTCTAGACGCATGCGACCCCTTGTACACCTGGCTTATGTGGATCCAGTAGAGACAAACAGGGATCCTTTGGCTTTGCAGGCAAACATCTTAACCGCTAAGCCATCTCTCCAGCCCTCTCTGTTTTATTTTTGTGCTTCCAAAGTTTTTTATTTTAGTTTTTTTTTAATTTTTTATTTATTTATTTGAGAGCGACAGACACAGAGAGAAAGACAGATAGAGGGAGAGAGAGAGAATGGGCACGCCAGGGCTTCCAGCCTCTGCAAACGAACTCCAGACGCGTGCGCCCCCTTGTGCATCTGGCTAATGTGGGATCTGGGGAACAGAGCCTCAAACCAGGGTCCTTAGGCTTCACAGGCCAGTGCTTAACCGCTAAGCCATCTCTCCAGCCCTTATTTTAGTTTTATGAGACTTGATCTAATCATATATCTCAGGATGTCCTTGAGATAAAAGCATGTGTTACCACATCTGGCTTCCAAAAGTGTTTTTAAATTTAACAAAACAAAAAACAGCTTTGAAAACTTCAGTAGGAATTACTAGAAATAGAAACTTGCATGGCTGACTTTGAAGAATGGCTCCCATGTCTTCAAGAAAGTCCGCCCCTGGGGAAGGAGTGCAACCTCTGTCCCACTTTGCTACAGCAGGATGCACAGCCTGCCAGGGGATCCCAGTTCTCTGGAAGCTGCCCACATCCACCATGCCTCTCCCACAACTGAGCCTGACTAGTAAGTGTGACAAAATACCTATGAATCATCAGGAACCCGAACGATAAACACACTCCCTGGAATGTAAGGCAATTAAATGCAATGTAATTTAAGAGAATAACTATTAAATAAACGAAGTTAGTGACACACAGCAGCCACATGGCAGAATGAAGCCTTCATGAAGTAACTTCCTCATCTGACAGCAGCATGTGTCACAAGGTGTATGTTACTTAAAAATTTATGATGCTTTTAACATAGATGGGAGACGCAGCCTACCACACATTATCTGCCCAGGAATAAGCTGTACTACTGGGAAAGCCATTCACCCTACAGTCACCTTCAGTCCTGGCATGGCTCCTATCCTGAAAAGCTTACTTGTTGCCTCTTTGAAACCTTCCCACATATGTATGCTCTTAAACTTACTTTTCACATGGAGCTGTCTGAGGTTTTGTGGATGTGTATGCATGTGTGTGATGAGTGCGTACATGTTTGTAGGCTAGAGGACAATCTTGTCTGTGGTTCCTCAGTGCCATCCACCTTTTCTTTGGAACAGGGTCTCTCACTAGCCTGAAACTCATCAAGCAAGCTACGCTGACTGGCTAGCAAAGCCCATGGATCCACTTGTCCCTGACTCCCCAGAGCTTACATTATAAACACATGCCACCACACCTGGCTTTCTAAGCATTGATTCTTGGGACTCAAACTCAGATCCTCATGTTTGCACAGCAAGCACTTTTCTGACTGAGCATCTCCCCAGGACCTCTGCCTAAGGTTCTAACTTGAAAGGAAGAGGACACCACCCGCTCAGTGAGACCTGCAGCCCACCCCATGCCTCACATCTAGCTTCCTGTATATCCTAAGATGCTGCAGAAGCCACCATCACTGCCCAGAGCAGGCAAAGTGCCTAGGCAGCCCTTAGGGTGGCAAGTATATTAAACACCTATTTCCATGAGGGTAATGTTTTCACAGAAAAGCCATCCATATGTATGGAGACACTGACCCCTTCCTCTTCTATACTGATCATGAAATGTGGTGGCAAACAAACCCAGGCTTCAAAGCAAGTAAAGACAAGCCAGAGAATAAGAGGAAGGAATGCTTACGTGGGTGGGAGTGCAATGCCATCTCCAGCCCCTTGGCAAAGTGGGCGGTGGTATCAAAGAACTCCAACAGTCTGATAAGCTCCAACTCAGGCCCCGCCCTCTCCACACCTGTGCTAAGGCACATGGGCAAGGAGGGCACCAAGGCCCCCAGGGTCTGGATCAGCAGCACTGTCACCACCTCGTGAGGGTTCTTGAAAACCTGCAGCAGTAAGAGACATTTGCATTAGCACATGTGTACTAAGAGGAACCAACTTTCTACAGCAGCCATCTCCCATGGGCTGGGGAGATGGCTCAGTGGGTAAAGCACAAGGACCAAAGTTTAGATACTCAGCACCCATGTAAACGCCCCAGGATAGTGTAATAGACATGCCTCTAACCCTAGTGCTAGGGAGGCAGAGATAAGAGGAGCCTACTGGCTAGCTAGTCTAGCCAAATGAGTGAGGTATGAGTTCAGTGAGATATCCTCCCAAAAGAATACAGAGAAACTGAGGAGATACCCAGCATGGACCTCTGGCCTGCACTCATGTGCACATGCAGTGACGGGCACATGTGCATGCACACGCACACACACATGCAAAAATTAAATGAGAGGAAGGAAAGAGTAAGCCACCTCCTTGATGACATCAAAGCATCCCCATTTACAGCTAAATTGGCTCATCAAAAGCTGCAAGCTCACTGCCAACTGAACACGTCCAAAAAGTTAAGGCCCCAAGTCTCTATCTAGTTCAAGCTTACCAAAGCAGTAGATGGTCATCACCAGAAACTGACCAGAGGGCTGAAGGAGCAACAAACTATGAAAGAAGAGTAATTCACTGAGTGGGTTGGAGGGAGCATTTCTTTTGAGACAGTCTTGCTATGTAGCCCAGTCTGGCTTTGGATTCAACAATTCTCCTGCCTCAGCCTCATGGGTGCTGGGATTACAGGCATGGGCCAGCATGCCTGGTTAGCTGGGTTTCCATCTTTGTACAGATTAGCAGTCTGGCCAGAAACCATCTCTTCTCCTTGACATAGATCTTCAGTACAGATGGATTCTCTTAAAGATCACCAGGAATAGGATCTCTATGTAGATTTAGATTACTCACTGATTCACTGACAGCCTTTTTCTATTCTCTGTACTTTAGGTCTTTGGGAAACTCAAACAAAGTAGAATACATTGATGATGCTCTTACCCCTCTCCATACTGTTTAGTAAATGCCTTTGTGTTGTAACCTTAATCACTACAAATGAAATGAAAGAACTAGTCTTAGGGCTGGGAAGATGGCTAAGTGATTAAAGGTGCTTGCTTACAAAGCCTGCCAACTCAGATGTAATTCTCCAGCACCCCTACAACACCAGACACACAAAATGACACATGTGTCTGGAGTTCATCTGCAACAGCAGATTTTTTAAACAATAAAATGCAATTAGAGAGATTGTTCAGCAGATAAAGCACTCGCCACTCAAGCCTGAGTACCCAAGTTCAATCCTCAGACCCCACATAAAAAGTTGGAAGCCATGATGGGTTTCTGTAATCACAGTACTGACAGCAAGATTGGAAGCAGAGACAAGAAACTTTTCCAGATGCACCTGAGCAAAAAGAAAAAGCAACAGAGTGAGATGGAGAGAAACCTTGCCCCACATGAGGTAGACCAGCAAGAATGAACCTGAAAGGTGTCCTCTACATGCACATGGGGCATGTCCACACCTGTACTGACACACACAAACAAAAAGTTATAAAAAAAGAATAAAGTGAACAAACTTAAGAAAACAGAATATATACACTGAATAGCAAAGCTAAAAGAAACTAAAGAAGATACAAATAAATGGAAAAACACCTTATCTTCATGGATTGGAAGACAGTATGTTTAGATGTGAATACTACCCAACATAATCTACACATTGAATGTAAACCTAATCAAAATTCCAGTGGTATTTGAGAAACATAAAAACCCACCCAAAACTTCAATATGAGTTATTTTTATCTTAATCTCCTCCCCCCAAAATTACCCTCTCTTATCCTGTCTCCCTCCCACTAGAACCCTTCTTCCCAGTAAATCCCCAACCTCCTTCCATGCCTTGCTTTGTTTTGTTTTGTTTTTGACACACTGGGTTACATTGGGGTCAGCTGTACTGGCATGGATGGGCTGCATGACTGGTTACTTACTAGTGGCTGTACTACAGAAGAACATGACTCCCTTCTGTCCCAGCAACTACATGTCAGTGCCATTAGCTCCCACGGGAGGTGTGGGGTCTCACGCACCCTTCCTCCATTGATGGTGAAGTGCTGACAGGAGGAAACCTCACTGTTGTGAGTTCTTTAGTGTAACAGCCCCACCATATACAGAAAACAGCAGTGCACAGCCCTCCTCCCCATCCTCCTGCTCTTACGTTCTTCCTGTCCCTCTTTTCAAGGGGCTCCCTGACCGTGGAAGGAGTGTTTACGGTTTTTTTGTGGCTGCTGTTGTTTTTTGAGACATGGTCTCACTCTCAACTCAGTATGTAGCCCAGCCTGACCTCATACTTGTGAGATTCTCCTGCCTGAGTCTCCCACATGCTGGGAGTATAGGTGTGAGATGCCAAGCCCAGTTTTTTATGAAACTGAACACTACCATCACTACTCTGTACCAAGCAGTAGCTCTTACCTTTCTCTAACACCTCTCCTCATCAATTCACCATACATATCACCAAATTTATTGATTTTACTTGTAATTTCAAAACTTCACTCACTCTTTTTGGGGGGTTGTATTTTTTTTGAGGTAGGGTCTCACTCTAGCCCAGGCTGGCCTGCACTGTATACTCTCAGGGTGGTCTCAAAGTCATGGCGATCCTCCTACCTCTGCCTCCCCAGTGCTGGGATTAAAGGTGTGTGCCACCACGTGCCACATTGTGCAACTGGCTTTACATGGAAACTGGGAAATTGAACCTGAGTTAGTGGCTTTGTAAGCATGTGCCTTTAACCAGTGAGCCATCTCACTAGCCCTCAAGTCAATTAAATAAAAGCACAGTGGGTACTAATACTACAAGACCAAACTTACTAACTATGGCTACAAAGTTAACCTAATAAATGTGTGAAAGGACATTCAACCAGATCTTCACTATGTACATAAGCTAATTAAGGGGTTGGAGAGATGGCTCAGTAGGCCAGAGTGCTGAGGGCCTGACAGGGCCTGAGATGGTATACAACCCATGTAACCCAGCATGGCCACACACATCTGTAAACAGCAGTCTTATAGGAAGCAGAGACCAGAGAATTACTGGGGCTCACAGGAGAAGTGGGGGAAGAAAAAGTAGCAAACACCAGAATCAATGATGGACTCCATCTCAAGGAAACACATGAATGTGCAATGGAGGTGTGACACTCAATGTTCTCTGTCCTTTACACGTATGCAGCATGGCATCTAGACACACAATTACATACACACGCCAAACATAATACACTCAATCAAAAAAAATGGCAAACATAAATACACACCTTTCAATAATATCTCTTAATATCAATGGCCTCAATGCCCCAACCAAAAGAACATAGGTTTGCAGACTGGGTTAAAAAGCAGGATCCTACCCAGCACTTGGGAGACAGAGGTAGGAGGATCTCCGAGAGTTCGAGGCCACCCTGAGACTACATAGTGAATTCCAGGTCAGCCTGAGCCAGAGTGAGACCCTACCTTGAAAAACCAAAAAAAAAAAAGAAAGCAAGATCCTACAATTTGTTGTCTCCAAGAAACTCACCTTTCTACAAAGGATAGACATTATCTTAGGGTGAAAGGTTGGAAAACGGTGTTTCAAGCAAATGGGCCTAGAAAACAAGCAGGGGTTGCTATTCTAATATCTGACAAGGTAGACTTCAGTCCAACATTAGTCAAGAAAGATAAGGAAGGTCACTTTATATTGATTAAGGGCACACTCCAACAGGAGGACATTACAATTCTAAACATAAATGCACCTAACATGGGGGCTCCCAAATTCATCAAACAAACACTATTAGAACTAAGGTCACAGATAACACCAAACACAGTGGTGATGGGTGACTTTAACACCCCACTCTCATCAATTGACAGGTCATCCCGGGAAAAAACAAACAAAGAGGCATCTGGACTAAATGAGGTCACAGAAGGAATGGACCTAACAGATATATACAGGACATTTCATCCAAATGCTGCAGAATATATATTCTTTTCAGGAGCACATGGAACATTCTCTAAAATAGACAATATATTAGGACACAAAGCAAATCTTAACACATTCAGGAAAATTGAAATAATTCCTTGTATTCTATCTGACCACAATGGAATTAAACTATAAATCAGTAGCAAGAAACGCTATAGAGCATACACAAATACACTCATTCATATGAACAAAAATAAAAAACAGGGTGGGAAAGATTGCTTAGTGGTTAAGGTACTTGCCTACAAAGCCTAAGGACCCAGGTTCAATTCCCCAGAACCCACATAAGCCAGATGTACAAGGTGACACACACATCTGCAGTTTATTTGCAGTGGGCCTCTCTCTCTCCTTATCTGCTTTTCTCTCTCAAATTAATATTTCTAAAAAGTAAAATAAAAAACAAACAAATAAATACTAGGGTGGACCACAGATCTAAATATAAAATCTAATAAAGCAAGCTTCTAGAAGAAGGATGGGATATACCTTTGCAACTTGACAAGTGGTGATGGTTTCTTAGGGCATGGAAAGCAATAACTATAAAAGAAAAAACTGATCAACAAGGCTTCATCAAAATCAGAACCTGCGCTCAGGGCTGGGAGGCAGTGCAGTGGTAGCATACATCCCTAGCACATGCAAACTCTGGGTTTCATCTCAAGCACCTCGAAAACAAAGAAACAAACAAAAAAGACCTCTGCTCAAGGTACAGACTGGAAGAAAATGTGTTCAAAACACACCTGGCAAAGGAC
Source organism: Jaculus jaculus (assembly GCF_020740685.1). Taxonomy (NCBI): domain Eukaryota; kingdom Metazoa; phylum Chordata; class Mammalia; order Rodentia; family Dipodidae; genus Jaculus; species Jaculus jaculus. The sequence continues at coordinate 57,784,148 of NC_059113.1, read as the reverse complement.
CTGTATCTAAATGAGAACCCTTGAACTAACAAGGCAAAGGCAAATAAGCCAATTCTTGTTATTGGGTAAAAGACTTGAGGCGACATGTCACAAAGGAAGGTACGCTAATTGCAAATGAGCATATGAGCAAGTGCTCACTGTCTTTAGTCATCAGGGAAATGCACGTGAAAGCAGCAGGGAGGTAGTGCTGCACACCCACCTGGCAGAAAGGCTAACACTGAAAGAATGACAACACCTGTCTGCCATCAGCATGGACATGGAGTAATCAGGACTCTCACGCCACTGTGGGAGCACAAAAGGTACAACCACGGTGGGAGGAAGTCTGGCAGTTCCTTATAAACCTAAACATTGAGCCAGGCGTGGTGGTGCACGCCTTTAATCCCAGCACTCCAGAGGCAGAAGTAGGAGAATCACTGCAAATATGAGGCTACACAGTAAGTTCCAGGTCAGCCTGGGCTAGAATGAGGCCTTACATCAAAAAAGAAAAAAAAAACCTAAACACTGCCCTGTCCTGTGTCTCTACAATACTCCTGGGTATTTGAACACATGTGAGTCAAAAATAAATAAATAAAAAACCTTACAGAACAATGTTCAGAGCAGATCCTGGAATATACAAGATCCTATCTATTTAAAAAGAAATTCCAAAGTACACTGAATCTGAATTAAAAAAAAAAAAAAAAAAGCCCTACACAACTGCAGAGATGGCTTAGCACTTGAGGTGATTTTCTGCAAAGCCTAAAAACCCAGGTTTGGCTCTCTAGAGAATACACATAACTCAGATGTACAAGGTGACGAACGCACACGGTCGCACGTGACACAGGTGGTGTACGCATCTGGGGTTGGACTGCAGTCCCTAGAGGCCCAGACACACCAATTCTCTCTTTTACTCTCTCTCATAAGTAACTAAATTTTTTACAAAGCCCTACAAAAGGACTGCTTTAAGGATTTAAAAGTCTGCCTGCCATGCTTATGCCCTGGGAAAAAAAAGGAACATGAACCACAGGTACAAATGATCATGAACCCATGCCTTACAAAATCGAGGATGAGGACGAACAGAAGTATGACAAGTCCCGGTTTTCTTAGATGATGCCAGGCACTTGCATGCATAGACATGAGCTTCACCCTTGTAACAAGAGAAGCAGCAAGGACAGGTAACTGAATGTAGATACACAGGCTTTTTTTAAGAACTGATAATTACACAAAAACTGTAAAACTTCTACAGGAAGTTAAAACCTAAATCTGGGGCTGGAGAGATGGTTTAGTAGTTAAGGCACTTGCCTGCGAAGCCTAAGGACCAAGGTTTGATTCCCCAATACCCACATAAGCCAGATACACAAAGTGGTGCATGCATTTGGTGTTCATTTGCAGTGGCTAGAGGCTCTGGCACACCCATATTCATTTTCTTTCCCTCCCTCCCTCCCTCCCTCCCTCCCTCTCTCTCTCTCTCTCTCTCTCTCCTTTTCTCTACCCCCCCCCTCTCTCTCTCTCTGCCTCTTTCTTTCTCTCAAATTAATAATAATAATAACCTAAATCTGAATTACGTTGGTTCAAGGAAAAAGAAACAAGGATGGAGAGAATATTTTGGCCAGGCATGGTAGTTAGCACCTGTCTGTAATCCCAGTGTTGAGAAGGCTGAAGGAGCAGGACTGCTGAGAACTCAAGACCAGCCTGAGCTACAGAGCAAGAACCTGCCTCAAAACACACACAAAAAAAAAAAAAAAGAAAGAAAGAAAGAAAAGGAAGAAGAAGGGCTGGAGGGATGGCTTAGCAGTTAAGGCACTTGCCTACCAAGCCAAAGGACCCAGGTTCAATTCCCCAAGACCCATGATAGCCAGATGCACAAGGGGGCACACACATTTGGAGTTCGTTTGCAGTGCCTGGAGGCCCTGGTGCCCATTCTCTCTCTCCCCCCTCCCTTTCTCTGTCAAATAAATAAATAAATAAAAATATTTTTTAAAAGAAAGAAGAAGGAAAGAGAGAAAGAAGAGGAAGCAGCAGCAGCAGCTTTAACCAAGTTGAACAACATGAGTCTATGAAGGAACTCTCTCCAATGACAGTCAAGTTCATTCCAGCAAATGACTGGGGAGTATCTGAAGAGTGATGAGCATCAACTTGTGAAAACAACATCAGCCACATGATCATTAGCCCGATTCATCATCACTACCAAGTATGACCGGCTTTCCCCTTTGAGAGTTGCTGTTGCATTGCCTGCATCAAGACGAGGGAGGGATGCCTAGAGACTCTAGGTGAGGAAGTGAGGCAAGACTTCCACTGGGAGCCCATACCTTACATCATCATTGGTCAGAGGGCACCTGTGGAATTATACTCTTCCTGCAGCTCTTGGTGAGAACAAGGGACTTTAGCTGAAGTTAAGATAAAACAATCTCGATCCCTCCAATTCCATCTGACTGGGATGAGCAATGCTTTCAGATCTCCAGATAATGACTTTCAGGAATGCCAAAGGCTCCTGCTGAGCAATAGGCAACACTATCACACTGGGTCCTACTTAAGAAGCAGGTCAGAAAGCCGGGTGTGGTGGTGCACACGCCTTTAATCCAGCACTGAGGAGGCAGAGGTAGGAAGATCACTGTGAGTTCCAGGTGAGTTCCAGGTCAGCCTGAGCTAAAGTGAGACCTTACCTTGAAAAACCAAAAGAGAAAGAAAGGAAGGAAGGAAGGAGGGAGGGAGGGAGGGAGGGAAGGAAGGAAGGGAAAAGAGAGAGAGAGAAGAAAAGAAAGAAAAAAAAGAAAGAAGAAAGAGGGGGGAGGGGAGCGGGAGGGGAAGAGGGAGGGAGGGAGGGAGGGCGGGTCAGAGTGAGAAGAGCTTTGATGGAGACATCAGAAGTTCACTGACATGGGTTTCTAAGCCTATGGTTTAGTCCTTTGGATGACAGCTGCACACACTGGAAGCTCTTAGAGGGGCACTCTGCAGTTCAGTGACTCACCACCCACTCCCTTGCCACCATAGGCTCTGTTCTCTATCCCAGATGAGTTGTTACCTGTGTGGCCCACTGGGTTTGTGTGTGCCAGGCCGCAAGCAAGGCATCATAGAGGCCAGTGAGCTGCTGATCCAGGGGAAGGTCGCTCTGGCACAGCTCCTGCCAGGCTGCAAGAAGCTGAACCTGCAGGGGGTGGGACAAAGGGAGCCTTACTAGGTACACCAAGACATGCTGCTGCAGTAACTGCCCTGCTCTCTCCTACCCAGGCAAGCTCATTACTGCTGCCCACTACCCTGAGCATTCAAATACCCATTGAGCTCCATCACGTGAGAAAAAGCATAAAAAAAAAGAACAGTCACGTACCCTGATCATCACCCAAAGCTTGAATTTGCTGCTTCCAAGTGACCCTCTCCTTTCCCCTGCCCACAAAGCATGCCAACATGCTTCCACTTTGGATGCCATACACTTGGGTGAAAGTTTCATGTCCTTTCTGGACTATTTTAAAGGAGGAATACTGGGCTTAAAGGAATTAGGTTAGCCCAGGAAACTCCACCTTTTTGGTAACCTAACCCTAGAAAATATATAAAACTATTATGGCTTGCTAAAGGCAATGTAAGACACGAGTACCCCTTAAAAGACAAAATGAAAAGGGCAGTTAAGGCATTTGCCTATGAAGCCAAAGGACACAGATTTGATTTCCCCGGGACCCACGGAAGACAGATACACAAGGGACACATACATGCATCTGGAGTTCATTTGCAATGGCTGAGTGCCACTGCAAACGTGACCACTCTCTCTGTGTCTCTCTTCTCTATCTCTCCCTGCTTGCAAATTAAAAAAAAAAAATTAAGAAAAAAAAGAAGCAGCAGCAGCCAGGTGTGGTGGTGGTGCACACACCTTTAATTCCAGCACTCAGGAGGCAGAAGTAGGAGGATCGCCATGAGTTCCAGGCCACCCTGAGACTACATAGTGAATTCCAGGTCAGCCTACACTAGAGTGAGGACCCCACCTTGAAAAAACAAACAAACAAACAAACAAAAAAGACAAAATGACATTAAATTAAGACAACGTTTCAAGTCTGTAAATGAATATAGCCAATGACAACTTTTTTTCCAATTGGCAATAAAATACATCTGTAGGTTGGACCAATAACACCCCCTAGTGGCTAACAAAAAGAACAGACAGAGAGCAAGGAGGCAGTATTCTTGCCTTGATGTGTGAAACATTCTGTAGCCCACTTAGCATTCTTCCGTAATCATAATCACTCAGCTTCTCACCTTGTGACACTTATAGTAGTACGCAAGGAGCTGGGGCATCCGGTCAATTTCAGCAAAAACCTTCACAAATACTTTAGACTGATCTAAAGGATGCAAAATGGGAAAATACTGTTACTAGGCTTTGGGTATGGCCAAGAGAAACAAGTCACGAAGATCAATATGGACACGTGTCAACTAGTGATCAGCAGTTTCCAACAGACGGTGAGTTAACTCATCCATGGGGTCATAAATGTTAAGAGGAAAGTAAAGAGTGAGCTGGGCGTAGTGGCACACAACTTTAATCCCAGCACTTGGGAGGCAGAGGTAGGAGGATCACCGTGAGTTCGAGGTCACCCTGAGACTCCATAGTGAATTCCAGGTCAGCCTAGGATAGAGTGAGACCCTACCTTTTGGAAAAAAAAAGGTAAGGAGTAGAACTTGGGGTTCAATAATCAGACACTGCAAGCCCTGTCTTGTTAATAATTCATCAATAAACACCATTAATATAGCTGAGATTAGCTGGGTACAATGGCATGAATTTCAGCTCTTGGGAGGCTGATCCAGAGTTTTAGGGCAGCCTGCAGTACTCAGTGACATAGTACAACCCTTTCTCCTAATAAATATATAAAATAAGAACTAATACAGATGAGAGCAGAAATAAATAAAATAGTGAACAGGAAAACAAAAGAGGAAAAGAGGCAACCAATGAGGCCTAGAGTTTGAGCAAGCCCACAAAACTGACAAATCTCTGCCAAGATTCACTAGGAAAGAGAGTGGGCTTAAGTAAATATACTCAGAAATGAAAAGAGGAAACATTACTACTACTTTCACAGAAATAAAACGGATTATGAGGGCTAGAGAGATTGCTCAGTGGTTAAGGCGCTTGCCTGCAAAGCCTAATAACCCAGGTTTGATTTCCCAGTACCCATGTAAAGCCAGATGTACAAAGTGGCACATTCATCTGGAGTATGCTTGAAGCAGCCAAAGGCCCTGACATTCCCATATTCTCTCTCTATTCTTGCAAATAAATAAATAAAATAAAAAAGGATTATAAGATACTACTTTGAACAACTACAAAACAAACTGGATAACCTTGATGAAATGTATAAATTCCTTAAAAAAAAAACAAAAACCTAAGTAAAAGAAATTCTAATCCGGGTGCAGTGGCACATGCCTATAAATCCAGCATGCAAGAGGCAGAGACAAGAGGATTATTACAAGTTCCAGGCCAACCAGGGCTACATAGTGAAACTCTGTCTCAAAAATTTTTAATATGATGGAGAATGGAATTTCAAAGGGGAAAGTGTGGGGGTGGGTAGGGAGGGAATTACCATGGGATTTTTAAAAAAATTTTTATTATTTTTAGTTATTTATTTGAGAGTGACAGACAGAGAAAGAGGCAGGTAGAGCGAGAGAGAATGGGCACGCCAAGGGCCTCCAGCCACTGCAAACGAACTCCAGATGCATGTGCCCCCTTATGCATCTGACTAACATGGGTCCTGGGGAATTGAGCCTCGAACCGGGGTCCTTAGGCTTCACAGGCAAGCGCTTAACCGCTAAGCCATCTCTCCAGCCTGGGATTTTTTTTATAATCATGGAAAATGTTAATAAAAATTTTTTTAAAAAATTAAAAAATAAAATAAAATAAAAAGGGCTGAAGAGATTACTCAGTGATTAAGGCACTTGCCTGCAAAGCCTAACACCAGGGTTCAAATCCCCAGTATCCACATAAAGTCAGATGCACAAGGTGGCGCATTCATCTGGAGTTCATTTGCAGTGGCTGAAAGTAAGCCTGTTCTCTCTCTCTCTCTCTCTCTCTCTCTCTCTCTCTCTTTCTCTCCTTGCAGATAAACAAAATAAATTTTAACATTATTGAAAAACAAAAACAGATGTACATGGTGTCACATGCCTTTAGTCCCAGCACTCATGAGGCTGTGGTAGAAGGATCACTGTGATTTCAAGGGCACCCTGAGACTACAGAGTGAATTCCATGTCAGCTAGTGCTGGAGCGAGACCCTACTGGCTAGAGAGATGGTTCAGTGGTTAAATTTGCTTGCAAAGCCTAATAACTTGGATTCAATTCACCAGTTCTCATGTAGAGCCAGATGCACAAAGTGGCACATGTATCTGGAGCTCATCTGCTGTGTGGCAAAAGGCCTTGGAGCACTCATTCTCATTCATTCATATTCTCTCTCTCTCTGCTTGCAAATAATTAAAAAAAAAAAAATTTTAAGCCAGGGCTGGAGAGATGGCTTAGCAGTTAAGGCATTTGCCTATGAAGCCATAGGACCTAGGTTCAATTCCCCAGGATCCACATAAGCCAGAGGCACAAGGTGGCACATGCGTCTGGAGTTCATTTGTAATGGTTAGAGGCCCTGGTGTGCCCATTCTCTCTGTTCCCTCCCCTCCCCTCCTCATCCTCCCTTCTCTTTCTCTCTCTCTCTTTCTCTCTCTCTCTGCTTGCAAATAAATAAATAATTTTTTTTAAATGTAAGCCTGCAGCCTGAGACTACATACTGAATTCCTGGTCAGCCTGGGCTAGATCAAGATCCTAACTATCAAAAAGAAAAGCACAAAACCAAAAGACAAATAGAAATCCTGAATGCACCTAAAACTAGTACAAGGATTGCATTCATGAGTAAAACCTGTTGACAAGAAACCCCAGGCCATCTGTCCCAATGGAAAATAGCAGACATATAGAGAATTCACACATGTTATTTGCAAAGGAGCTGCTTCCTAACTCACTATGAGGTCAGCAGCACACTCATTCCAAAGCTGGACAGAGAATGACAAGGAAATACAGACCAATATCTGTTCCTGATGAAATAATGATGCACATGCCTATAGTCCCAGCACTTGGGAGATAGAAGCAGAAGGGTCAGAGTTCATGGTCAGACTCAGCTACACAGTGAGTTTGAGGTCAGCCTATATTAGACCCTGTCTCAAAAATAATCAAACTTGTTGGCCAGACAGACCAAATGACCAAACGGGTGCAATAGTGGCATGTCTGCTCTGGGGGGAACCAACTGCTCTCTAATTGGACTGGAGGCCCAGGAAATACATGCCTGGTACTGAAAACTTAATCAAAAGCCTATGGCAGGGGTGGTCATGAGCCTTAGGGGCATAAAGTCTGCTGTTGCCTGGCTAAATGCATATATTATTCTCACCAAACTACCCTGAAAACACTACACTTAATGTTCGTATTCATATATTAATGCTACTCTTACTTTTGGTTAAAGAAGCTTCTCTTTTCAGGTGATGGTGACCACTAAGATGACCCAAAAGGCAGCACAGTGCTAAGAAGTGACAGAGGAGTGCTCAGCACTGAAACATCTTTATCACACCCTTCAATGCTCAGGGTCCATTGTGGAAGAGGTGGCAAAAAGAATGTAAGAGCCAAAGAAAGGGCACCACTCCTTACAATGCAACTACCCAGGCAGAAACTGGTCTCGATATCCATGACCTCGCAGAGCCTAGCAATACCTTCACAAGAGGAGAAAAGAATGATAACATCAAAAATAAAAGAGAAACTAACCAAGAGAGGGAGGGGATATGATGAAGAGCAGAGTTGTAAAGGGGAAAATGGGGGAAAGGAGGGAAATAGCATAGTTTATTATCTGTTAAGTATAGATGTTGTCAATAAAAAAATTAAAAATTAATCATGGGGCAGGAGAGATGGCTTAGCAGTTAAGGCGCTTGCCTGCAAAGCCAACAAACCCAGGTTCGACTCCCCAGGACCCATGTAAGCCAGATGCACAGGGGCCACACACATCTGGAGTTAGTTTGCAATGGCTAGAGGCCCTAGCATGCCCATTGTCTCTCTCTCTCTTTCTCTCTCTCTCTCTCTCTATCTGCCTATTTCTGTATCTCTCTCACGTGTACTCTCAAATAAGTAGAAAATAAGAAGAAAATATTTTAAAAATATATATTTGTCCAGGCATGGTAGCTCACGCCTTTAATCCCAGCACTTGGGAGGCAGAGGTAGGAGGATCGCCGTGAGTTCGAGGACACCCTGAGATTAAATAGTAAATTCCAGGTCAGTATATACATATATGTGTGTGTGTGTGTGTGTGTGTGTGTGTGTGTGTGTGTGTGTGCGCGTGTGTTTTTTAATCCAGGCATGGTGGTGCACGCCTTTAATCCCAGCACTCAGGAGGCAGAGGTACGAGGATTTCTGTGAGTACAAGGCCATCCTGAAACTATATAGTGAATTCCAGATCAGCCTGGGCTACAGCTGGACCCTACCTTGAAAAACTAAAATAATAATAATAATAATAATAATAATAATAATAATAATAATAAAAATAACCAAACTCAGGTTGAAGAGATGGCTTAGCAGTTAAGGCACTTGCCTGCAAAGCCTAAGGACCCAGGCTCAAGTCCCCAGGTCCCATTTAATAGGTTGATATTGTATATATGTAAGTACAATGATTGTGATAGGGAGGTAATATGATGGAGAATGGAATTTCAAAGGGGAAAGTGTGAAGGGGAGGGAGGGAATTACCATGGGATTTTTTTTTTTTTTTTCGAGGTAGGGTCTCACTCTGGCTCAGGCTGACCTGGAATTCACTATGTAGTCTCAGGGTGGCCTCGAACTCTCGGAGATCCTCCTACCTCTGCCTCCCGAGTGCTGGGATTAAAGGCGTGCGCCACCACGCCCAGCGGATTTTTTTTATAATCATGGAAAATGCTAATAAAAATTTTTAAAAAATAAGAAAAAAAACCCAAAAAACAAAATATATATGTGTGTGTGTGTGTGTGTGTGTGTGTGTGTGTATATATATATATATATATATTTTTTTTTTTTTAATCCATGCATGGTGGTGCATGCCTTTAATCCCAGCACTCAGGAGGCAGAGGTACGAGGATTTCTGTGAGTACAAGGCCATCCTGAAACTATACAGTGAATTTCAGGTCAGCCTGAGCTACAGCGGGACCCTACCTTGAAAAGCCAAAATAATAATAATAATAAAAAAACAAACTCAGGTTGAAGAGATGGCTTAGCAGTTAAGGCACTTGCCTGCAAAGCCTAAGGACCCAGGCTCAAGTCCCCAGGTCCCATTTAATAGGTTGATATTGTATATATGTAAGTACAATGATTGTGATAGGGAGGTAATATGATGGAGAATGGAATTTCAAAGGGGAAAGTGTGAAGGGGAGGGAGGGAATTACCATGGGATTTTTTTTTTTTTTTTCGAGGTAGGGTCTCACTCTGGCTCAGGCTGACCTGGAATTCACTATGTAGTCTCAGGGTGGCCTCGAACTCTCGGAGATCCTCCTACCTCTGCCTCCCGAGTGCTGGGATTAAAGGCGTGCGCCACCACGCCCAGCGGATTTTTTTTATAATCATGGAAAATGCTAATAAAAATTTTTTAAAAATAAGAAAAAAAACCCAAAAAACAAAATATATATATGTATGTGTGTGTGTGTGTGTGTGTGTGTGTGTATATATATATATATATATTTTTTTTTTTTTTTTTTTTAATCCATGCATGGTGGTGCATGCCTTTAATCCCAGCACTCAGGAGGCAGAGGTACGAGGATTTCTGTGAGTACAAGGCCATCCTGAAACTATACAGTGAATTTCAGGTCAGCCTGAGCTACAGCGGGACCCTACCTTGAAAAGCCAAAATAATAATAATAATAAAAAAACAAACTCAGGTTGAAGAGATGGCTTAGCAGTTAAGGTACTTGCCTGCAAAGCCTAAGGACCCAGGCTCAAGTCCCCAAGTCCCATGTAGTCCAGATGCACATGGTGGTGCATGCATCTGGAGTTTGTTTGCAAAGGCTGGAGGCCCTGGCATACCCATTCTCTCTCTCTCTAATAAATAAATAAAATAAACTATTTTAAAAAATAATAAAATTAGGCTGGAGAGATGGCTTAGTGGTTAAGGCATTTGCCTGTAAAGCCTAAGGACCCAGGTTCAATTCTCCAGATCCCATGAAAGCCAGATAGATGACCATGGTGGTACATGCGTCTGGTAATCGTTTGCAATGAATAGAGGCCCTGGCATGCCCATTCTCACTCTCTCCCCTCCTCTGTCTGTCTCCAATAAATAAATAAACAAAAATTTAAAAGTCTTTAAAAAATAATAATAAAAAAATTTCTTTAGCATAAAACAAGTCAAAGGGCTGGGGAGATGGCTCAGTCGTTAAGAGTACTTCCCATATAAGCATAAGGACCTGTATCTAAGACCATCCCACTTCAACTCCCCAGAATCTAAAAAGGCAGGTGTGGCTATACATTTCTATAACCCCAGTAGAGGAATTGAAGGGCAGGGACCAGAGAATCAATGGAGCTTGCTGACCAGGCAGCTCCAGATTGAGGAAGAGCCCCTGTCTCAAAGAAGTATGTGTCTGAGCATTAGAGAAAGACACCTGAAGTTCTTCTGGCTTCTGTGCACATACACACCTGCACACATACATACATTCATACACTGTACAGATATACACACAGCATGCAAAATGTAAGTCCATAAATCCACAGCTAACAAAATATTCAGTGGTGAAGATCATAGATCTTCCTCTGAAACCAGGAATGAGACAAGGATGCTCACTTTCATCAACTATATTCCACCTAATATTGGAAGTCCCAATTGGAACAACTAGAAGGAAAATAAAATATTCAAAAAGAAGTAAAGTTATTTGTGCAGACATGATCTTGTATCCAGAAATCCTAAAAATTACAGAAAAGGTCCTACTTAAATTAATAAATAATTTAGTAAAGTTTTTCTTTTCTGTTTTTCTTTCTTTTTGGTGGTGGTGGCAGTTCTGGGTATCCAGGCTGTACGCTAGGTAAGTGCTATACAACTGAGCTATACAGCCCCTGTGTGGATCCCTCATTTAAAAAAAAATAAATACTGGGCTGAAGAGATGGCTTAGCAGTTAAGGTGCTTGCCTGTGAAGCCAAAGAACCTCGGTTCAATTTCCCAGGACCCACATAAGCCACATGCACAATGTAGCATATGCATCTGGAGTTCATTTGCAGGGGCTGGAAGCCCTAGAGTGCCCATTTTCTCTCTCTCTCTGCCTCTTCCCACCTCTCAAATAAATAAAGATAAAATATTTTTTAAATACTTTATTTATTTGAGAGAGACAAAGAGGCAGAAAGAGAGAGTGGGCACACCAAGGCTTCCAGTCACTGCCAATAAACTCCAGATGCATACGCCACCTTATACATCTGGCTTACGTGGGTTCTGGGGAATTGAACCTAGGTCCTTAGGCTTTGCAGGCAAATTCCTCAACCACTGAACCATTCCTCCAGCCGGGATTCCTGATTTTGATGTGGCTTTACCCCCAAGGCAAGGAAGGCCAAACCTTTTTCCTCTTTGAGTATGGAAAAAGAAGAATTTTTCTTTACAGGGAGAACAATATTACCATTGGGCACAGGGAGGTTAAGCTGTTCTCACACACCTGGAACACTCAACTATCCACAGGATCACCCAAAGCTCTATAATACTCCAAGAGTTTATAGCTGTTGACCCAGCCTCCTTATTGAAAACACTCTCCCAGGAACAGAGATGTAGCCCAGTAGTAACAGTGCTAGTCTGGTATGCACAAGGCTCTGGGTTCAATCCCTAGCACCCTCTTCAGCTCTAAAACAGAATTCCTGTCATTGGCAACAACACAAATGGACCTAGGAGGTTCCATGCTAAATAAAGTAAGTCAGGCAGAGAAAGACAAACGATGTAGTATCACACTTGTATGTGGAATCCAAAAAACTGAACTTAGAAAAAAAAACCTAAAATAGTAGCTTCCAGGAGTAGAGGAATAAAATACTTTTTTTTAAGAAAAAAAAAAAAGAGTGGATGCTTTAATCCCAGCACTTCAGAGGCAGAGGTAGGAGGATCATTGAGTTCAAGATCAACCTGAGACTACATAGTAAATTCTATGTCAGCCTGGGCTACGAGACCCTACCTCAAGAAAAAAAAAAAAAATAGACAGAGAGAGAGAGGGAAGAATAGTAGCTTCCAAGCAGAGAGGGTGAAGGAAGTAGGAGACATTAGACAAAGGTACCACCTCTCAGTGAGGAGTGAGTTCTGGGATATACTCTACAACTGGTGTCTTCAGCTAATAATAATTTAGACTTGAAATCTGCTAACAGTACATCTTCATTGTTATTATTACAAAAAGAAAACCAAGGGTAATGATGTGAAGTAATGAATGTTAGCTAACCTGAGTGGAAGCAGCTGGCACAGACTACACTCTGCCCCATATAAGAGCTGTGAAAGTAAGAAAGAGCCTTGCTGCTGCTTCTTCCTGTTTGGTCAAGAGCTCATGGGTGACATATTTAGGAATGAAGTATGCCCATGTTTAAAATTTGCTATGAGGGCTGGAGAGATGGCTTAGCAGTTAAGCGCTTGCCTGTGAAGCCTAAGGACCCCGGTTCGAGGCTCAATTCCCCCAGGACCCATGTTAGCCAGATGCACAAGGGGGCGCACGCATCTGGAGTTCGTTTGCAGTGGCTGGAGGCCCTGGCGCTCCCATTGTCTCTCTCTCTCTCTCTCTCTCTCGCTCTCGCTCTCGCTCTCGCTCTCTCTCTCTCTCTGCCTCTTTCTCTCAAATAAATAAATAAAAATTTAAAAATAATTAAGTCTTTAAAAAAATAAAATAAAGTTTGCCATGAAAAAAGTAAATTTTGGGTTATAGCAACAGCAAGACAAAAGAAAGAAAGACAAGATGTAGCAATGGACAAATAGGTAAGTGGATCAGCAAGGTCTAGGATGTAACTCAGTGACAAGAGCATTGCCACACCCTGGCTTCCATCCCCAGCTTAAGGGGAGGGAGGAGCAGTAACATGATAATGCTGGAATTTAGGGGGTATTTCACAATATCTGTTTCTTTTTTTTTTTTTTTTATCAGGGGTTCAACCTTTCTCTATATCAGAAAATTCCATGTAAAATGTTGAAAATACATAAGCATCATAAAGTTATAGATTTAACAATGGCACACTCAGAAACCATAGATCGTTACTAGAAAAATTTCAGTATCAGGGATGGGAAACCTTCCAGTGAGTTGTTGGCCAGGGAGGTCCTTGATGCCCCCAAAACATCACAGGTCATTGCCAAGGATCTTGGTTTCCGACCAGGAATAAATGGTAAGACTCTGACCCTATTGATAAAGACTCCATAAGTTTTGGCTTCAGGGTCACTGAGAAATTTTGCTGGAGCTGTGCTGAAAACATCCTCCCTACAGACCAGCTGACTGAAAGCTGAAAAAAACTGGCTACATGCAGATCTATGGGAGACAGAGAAGTGATCAGTGGAGATAAATAAAAGTGGACACTGCTAGCCTTAAGTGTGGCCAGCCAGGCCAAATGAGACAACGGGTGCAATAGTGGCATGTCTGATATGGGGGAAACCAATTGCTCTATAACTGGACTAGAGGCCGGCTCCATGGGAGAAAATACATGCCTAATACTGAAAACCTATGACAAGGTAGGTCATGAGCCCTAGGGGTGTAATGCCTGCTAATGTCTGGCTAAATGCACATAGTATGCTCACCAAACTGCCCAGTAAGCACTTCTCTTAATGTTCACACCCATTTAATAATGCTACTCTCACTTTTGGTTAGAGAAGCTTCTCTTTTCAGATGGCAGTGACCTCTGAGATGACTCAAAAAGCAACATGGTGCTGAGAAGTGACAGAAGAGTGCTCAGCACTGAAACATCTCTATCACACCTTCCAAGGCTCAAGGTCCATTGTGGAAAAGTGGCAGAAAGAATGTAAGAGCCAAAGAAAAGGTAAGATTGCTTACAATGCACTCTTCCAGACTCGATACCCATGACCTAGCAGTGCCTGGCACTACCTACACAAGACCCTCATAACAGGAGAAAAAGATGATGACATCAAAATAAGAGAGACTAATTGAGAGGGGGAGGGAATTGGAGTTGCAAAGGGAAAAGTGAGGAGGGAGGGAATTATCATGGTTTATTGTCTAAAATTATGGAAGTTGTCAATAAAAATAAATTAATTTAATTTAATCTAGTTTAAAAGACAAGAAAGACTGCTAAGGAACCTGCCTATGACTCCTTACAACGTGCTCCCCCCAGACACAAAATGACCTAGATATCCATGAACTCACAGTGCCTGACACTACCTACATAAGACCATCATAATAGGAGGAAAAGATCATGACACCAAAATAAAAAAGAGGCTGATTGAGATGGGTAGGGGATATGATGGAGAATGGAGTTTCAAAGGGGAAAGTGGGGGGAGGGAGGGTATTACCATGGTATATTTTTTATAATCATGAAAGTTGTTAATAACAAAAAATTTGAAAAGAAAAAAAAGAACCTGCCTATGTTCAGTCAGAATTATAGTCAAGAAAGATGGACATTAGGCAACAAGAAAAACAAGACAGTAGACTTCCAGTTATGATGATGGAATAGGGGCTAGAGGCCCGCCTGCAAAGCTAAAGGACCTAGGTTCAATTCCCCATGACCCACGTTAGCCAGATGCACAAGGTGGCACATGTATCTGGAGTTCATTTACAGTGGCTGGATGTCCTGGCGTGCCCACTCTTCTTTCTCTGCCTCTTTCTCTCTCAAATAAATAAAAATAAAATACTATTTTTGAAAAAAGATGGTGGAATAGGAGCCAGACCAAAAACAGGGAAACAGAGATAGGATTCCATTCAATAATCGCCCCTCCCAAACCATGAAGATGGCAGAGAAAACTCAGGAAATCCAAGATGCATCAAAAACAAATACCCGCTCACTGAGCATGGTGGCACACGCCTTTAATCCCAGCACTTGAGAGGCATAGGTAGGAGGATTGCTGAGAGTTCGAGGCCACCCCAAGACTACACAGTGAATTACAGGTCAGCCTGGGCTAGAGTGAGACCCTACCTCAGGAAAGGAAAAAAAAAACTGCCAGGCATGGTGGTGCATGTCTTTAATGTGAGCTCTCGGGAGGCAGAGGTAGGAGGAAAGCCATGAGTTCGAGGCCACCCTGAAACTAGTAAATTCCAAACCAGTCTGGGCTAGAGCAAGACCCTATCTCGAAACAAACCTCCCCCAAAAAAGAAGAAAAGAAAATTAAGAAAGAAAAAGATAGCCACTGCCTACCATAAGATAACCACCTCTACCACATCTTCCAGGACCCATAAGAAATTGCAGAGGAAGCTGTGACATGAGTACTGCTCCTACTCCTGGCCTGACATCCAGCTCCAGGGAAAGGCAACAGACAGTGATCAATCAAAACATATCAAATCAGAAGCCCAGAGGCTACAGAAAACACCAAACCAGACTGTTAACAGACCTGCCAAGGCTCAGGGACCATTGCAGAAGAGGAGGCTCAAAGATTATAAGAGCTGCAGGGTAGGTAGAAATATCCTGAGTTCAAGGCCACCCTGAGATGACATAGTGAATCCCAGGTCAGCCTGACTAGAATGAGACCCTACTCGAAAGCCCCCCCCCCAAAAGACTATCACCTATGTAAAAAATATATATATGTATTATTTATTATATATATGTATGTATAATGGGAGCAGGCAAAGATGAAAGGATTAAAGAATATAACCTGTTATAATATATATAAAATAAAATTTTAAAAAGAAAAAGTTACAGATTTGTCTGTTTTTAATTTTTTGAGGTAGGGTTTCACTCTAGTCCAGGCTGACCTGTAATTCACTATGTAGTCTCAGGGTGGCCTTGAACTCATGGTGATCCTCCTACCTCTGCCTCCCAAGTGCTGCATAATTCAATGCACACGAAGACATTCTAAATGCCTGAAGACTCAAGCCTTATAACAAGTGTGCCCAGAAATGAGAAAGGGCCACACTTACCTACAGACTGAGAGGTGAATGCTGCCACAATCTGGGGACTGGCCAGGGCCTCCAGCCTGTTCTTCAGAGCCTCCAAGTGCACACATTTTTCCGAATAGTCTGGGGTGTCAACAAGCATCATCAAGCTGTTCTGCATCCCAGTCAGCTTGGCAGAAATCGCAGCTATATCCTAAGAAAACAACAGAAGAGTGGCTGGAGAGATTGCTCAGTTGTTAAAGACACTTGATTGCAAAGTCTGGTGGCCTGGGTTCAATTCCCAGGTACCCATGTAAACCAAATGCACAAAGTGGCACACTTGTTTGGAGTTAGTTTGCAATGGCAGAAGGCCCTGGAATACCCATTCTCATTCATTCATTCTCTCCCTCCCTCCCTCTCTCTCTCAATTATTTTAAGGGCTGGAAAGATGGCTCAGCAGTTAAAGGTCTACAAAGATCTACAAAGCCTGACAGCCTATGTTTGATTCCCCAGTACCCACATAAAACCAGATGCACGAAGTGGAGCATGCATCTGGAGTTTGTTTGCAGTGGCAGGACACCCTAGAGTGTTCATACACATTTATACTCTGTCTGCCTCTTTCTATCTTTGTCTCTAAATAAATAAATAAACAAATAAATAAATAATAAATAGCATTTATAAATTTTAAAATGTTTAAATATATATATATTTGGTTGTTGTTTTTTAAGGTAGTCTCACTCTAGCCCAAGCTGACCTGGAATTCACTATGTAGTCTCAGAGTGGTGATCTTCCTACCTCTGCCTCCCAAATGCTGGGATTAAAGGCATGTGCCACCACGCCCAACTAAATAAATATTTTTAAAATAAAAGAAAGGGCTGGAGAGATGGCTTAGCAGTTAAGGTGCTTGCCTGCAAAGCTTAAAGACCTACATTTGACTTCCCAGGACCCACATTAGCCAGATGCACAAGGGGGCACACACGTCTGGAGTTTGTTTGCAGTGGCTAGAAGCCCTGGCATGCCTATTTTCTCCCTCTCTCTCTCTCTCTCTCTTTCTCAATCTCTCTAGTTCTCTGTCAAATTTTTAAAAATACTGTTTATCTAGTTGGGCGTGGTAGCACACACCTTTAATTCCAGTATTCTGAAGGCAGAGGTAGGAGGATCACCATGAGTTCGAGGCCACCCTGAGACTGCACAATGAATTCCAAGTCAGCCTGAGCTAGAATGAGACCCTACCTTGAAAAACCAAAAAATAAAACATAAAAAAAAATTTTTTAAGTACATTATTAGGAATGATAATATATTGTTTTATTTTCTTGTCTATTTTCTGAATCTTTCAAATCTTCAAAACTGTGCCTAAGTTATATTTATGATTAGAAAAATGAAGCTGGGGCTGGAGAGATGGCTTAGTGGTTAAGGCATTTCCTTGCAAAGCCAAAGGAACCAGAGTCAATTCCCCAGGATCCACGTAAGCCAGATACACAAGGTAGCACATGCGTTTGCAGTGGCTGGAGGCCCTGGCATGTCCATTCTTTCTCTCTCTCTCTCCTTCTGCCTCTTTCTCTCAAAATAAGTAATAATAAATAAATATATTTTTAAAAGGAAAAATGAATCTGGAAGCCAAGTATGATGGCACACACCTGTAATGCTGGCACTTGGGATATTGAGGCAAGAGAGTTATCCTGAGTTCAAGGCCAGTCTGGGTCACACAGTGAAGTCAAGGACAGCATGGCTATAGAATGAGACCTTGTCTCCCAAAATAGAAAAGAGAAAGAAGAAAAGAGAGAGACAGGGAGAGAGAGAGAGGAAGGGAGGAAGGGTGGGGAGGAAGGGGAGGTGAGAATATGGTGGCACAAGCCTTTAACCCCAGCATTCAGGAGGCAAAGGTAGCAGGATACTCATGAGTTCAAGGCCCGCCTGAGACTCCATAGTGAATTCCAGGCCAACTTGGACTAGAGAGAGATCCTACCTTGAAAAATTTTTAAAAAAAGAAAAGAAAGAGAGAGACAGAAAGGGAAGGATGGGGGGGAGAAAGAATGAAAGAGGGAGGGAGGGAGGGAAGGAGGGAGGGAGGGAGGGAAACAGTGAACAAACTAACAGCATTTCAGCATTTGACAGCTATCTGTGATGTGTCAGACACTTCTGAGACACAAAGATAAATAAGGTCACACAAACATGCATTCACAATGTGTTGGAACAGAAAGATTATGATATACTTCAGAAGAAAATCTCAAGTGTTATAGGACCAACTAATTTTTCCTATGAGAGGCAAGGAGCCAGGGAGAGCAATGACTGACTGAAGTGGATGTTTAGGTTGGACATTCAGGAATGGACGGGAGGGAGGATAGCTTAGGCAGAAAACGGGTGAAACAAAAGGAGACAGTGTGTTAATAAGCCACAGAAGCCACAGACAATATACCCACAGCCGAGAGCTGAAAAGACAAGCCACCGCCTGCTGTGAAACTAGCTTGAAACATGCATGTGGTTGTGGGCTCAAACTGAACCCTGGACAAGATGGGGAACACTGAAAGCTGACATGCAGGGAAAGGAGGGGGACAAGGAAATGACACACAAGATTACAGTGATGGTAGACAGACAAAACTAACAAAAGCGGGGTGGGTAGTGACTTCTGGAGTTTCTAGGCTAAATGCTTGGATGATGAAAAATGACCCCATGGAATTTCAAAGGGGAAAGTGGAGGGAAGGGATTACCATGGGATACTGTTTATAATCATGGAAGTTGTCAATAAAATAAATAAATAGAAAGAAAGAAAAATGGCCCTATGAGCCAGGCATGATAGTGTACACCTATAACCCCATCACTCAAGAGGTAGAGGCAGAAGGAACAGGAGCTCAAGGTCATTTTCAGCTACATAGGGAGTCGAAGGCCAGCCTGAAACCCTACCTAAAAAAAAGAAAAGACCCCATTAACTATGATGTGCAAAGGGCACAAGAAAAAAATATTAATAAATTGTAAGTGGCTCTGGAGAACAAGGATAGCCAAGCGTGGTGATGCATGTCTTTAATGTCAGCACTTGGTTGGCAGAGGCAAGAGGATTGCTATGAGTTTGAGGCCAGCCTGAGAGTACATAGTGAATTCAGATCAGCCTAGGCCACAGTGGGACCTTACCTCAAAAAACCAAAAAAATAAAATAAATAAAGTGGGCATAGTTGTGCACATCTTTAATCTAAGCACTTAGGAGGCAGAGGTAGGAGGAATGCCATGAGTTTGAGGCCAGCCTGGGACTACACAGTGAGTTCTAGGTCAGCCTGGACTTTTTCAACCTTACCTTGAAAAAAAACAGAAAAGAAAGAATAGTTTTTTAAATGTTTAGGTAGGGTTAGAGATGGTTCAGCGATTAAAAGCACTTGCTCACAAAGCCTGATAGCCCAAGTTCAAATCCCCAGTATCCACGTTAAAGTCAGATATACAAAGTGGTGCATGTGTCTAGAGTTTGTCTGCAAAATGCTATGGCACACCCGTCTCTCTGCATGCAGATAAATAAATAAATCTTTTTTAAAAAAGATAACCCTAATTGGACTGGAGTCCCACTCCATGGGAAGGGAATACATCCCTGATACTGAAAACTTAGAACAGGGGTAGTCATGAGCCCTAGGGGTGTAACATCTACTGTTCTCTGGCCAAATGTATATACTATGCTATCAAACTGCCCAGTAAGCACTACTCTTAATGTTCACACCCTTATATTAATGCTACTCTCACTTTTAGTTAAGAATCTTCTCTTTTCAGATGGCAATAACCTTGGGACAACTCAGAAGGTATCATGGTGATGGAAAGAAATGACTGCAGTGCTCAGTACTGCAGTATCTGTATCACATCTTCCAAGGCTCAGGGTCTAATGCGGAAGAGGTGGTGGAAAGAATGTAAGAGCCAAAGGAAGGGCAGGAGTCCATACAACATGCTCCCTCCAGACACAAAATGGCCTGGATATCCATGACCTCACAGTGCCTGATACTACCTGTATAAGACCATCATAAGAGGAGGAACAGATCAAGACATCAAAAGTAAAAAAGAGGGCTGGAGAGATGGCTTAGCGGTTAAGTGCTTGCCTGTGAAGCCTAAGGACCCCGGTTCGAGGCTTGGTTCCCCAGGTCCCACGTTAGCCAGATGCACAAGAGGGCGCACGCGTCTGGAGTTTGTTTGCAGTGGCTGGAGGCCCTGGCGCGCCCATTCTCTCTCTCTCTCTCTATCTGCCTCTTTCTCTCTCTGTCTGTTGCTCTCAAATAAATAAAAATAAAAAAATTTAAAAAAAAAAAAAAAAAAAAAAAAAAAAAAAAGTAAAAAAGAGACTGATTGATATGGGGAGGGGGTATGATGGAGAGTGGAACTTCAAAGGGGTAAGTGGAGGGAGGGAGGGTATCACCATGGGGTATTTTTTATAATCATGGAAGTTGTTAATAAAAAAAATTTTTAGGGCTGGAGAGATGGCTTAGCGGTTAAGTGCTTGCCTGTGAAGCCTAAGGACCCCGGTTCGAGGCTCGGTTCCCCAGGTCCCACGTTAGCCAGATGCACAAGGGGGCGCACGCGTCTGGAGTTCGTTTGCAGAGGCTGGAAGCTCTGGCGCGCCCATTCTCTCTCTCTCCCTCTATCTGTCTTTCTCTCTGTGTCTGTCGCTCTCAAATAAATAAATAAATAATTTTTAAAAAAATTTTTTAATGTTTTTTAAATCCAAAAAAGGAATGGAGAGATGGCTTAGCAGTTAAACGTTTGCCTGTAAAGCCTAAGGACCGAGGTTCGAGGCTCGATTCTCCAGGACCCACGTTAGCCAGATGCACAAGGGGGCACACACGTATGGAGTTCGTTTACAGTGGCTGGAGGCCCTGGCATGCCCATTCTCTCTCTCTCTCTCTCTCTGTCACTCTCAAATAAATAAATAAAAATCAACAAAATTTTTTTTTTTAAAAATCCAAAAAAAAGAGTATAATAAAGCAATGATAAATGACAAAAAAAAAGGATAACCCCTACCTGGGCATGGTAGGACACGCCTTTAATACCAGCACTTGGAAGGCAGAGGTAGGAGGATCACCTTGAGTTCAATGCCACTCTAAGACTACATAGTGAATTCCAGGTCAGCCTGGGCTAGAGTGAGACCCTACCTCCAAAAATAAAAATAAAAGAAAGAAAAGATACCATAATGGGCTGGGGAGATGGCTGTCAATAAAGAACTTGCTGTACAATCATGAGGACCAGAGTTTGGATCCCCAGAACCCACACAAATGGTGTGCTGTACACCTATGATCTCAGTACCAGCACCAGCACTAGAAGGCAGAGCCAGGCAGATCTCCCAGGGCAAATTGGCTAACTAGACTAGTCATATCAGTGAGCTCTGGGCTCAGTGAGACCCTGTCTCAACAAAAAAGGTAGAGAATGGCCAGCCGTGGTGGAGCATGCCTTTAATCCCAGCACTCGGGAGGCAGAGGTAGGAGGATCACAGAGTTCGAGGCCATGCTGAGATTACATAGTGAATTCCAGGTCAGCCTGAGCTAGAGTGAGATCCTATCTTGGAAAACCAAAAGAAAAAGGTGAAGTTTAAATAAGACACCTGGCATTGACCTCTGGCCTCCATACACACATGTGTGCCCACACACATATGAACATGCACGCACATGGGTACACATGTACACATGCAAAAAAATCACATACTTTAGTGAGTGAAAAAAAAAGTGCATAGTAGTGTTCACAATGTGGTACTGTTTGTATGGAAAAAATATATGAAAGAACAGGCCTAAGGTTGATAAGCATTTGTAGAGGAGAAATTAGGGGACTAGAGCAAATGTTATACTTTATTTTGCTTTATAACTAAAAAGGAGTTTTTTGTTTTTTTTTTTAAAGATACAGACAGACAGAAAGAGAGAGAATGGGCACGCCAGGGCCTCTAGCCACTGCAAATGAACTCCAGATGCATGAGCCACTTTGTGCATCTGGTTTTACATGGTACTAGGGAATCAAACCAGAGTCATTGGGCTTTACAGGAAAACAGCTTAATCCCTGAGCCATCTCTCTATTTCAAATGGAATGTTTTGTTTTGGTTTTTCAAGATACAGTCTCACTTTAGCCCAGGCTGGCCTGGAATTCACTATGTATTTCCAGGCTGGCCTTGAACTCACAGCAATGCTCCTACCTCTGCCTCCTGAATGCTGGGATTAAAGGTGTGTGCCACCATACCCAGCTTCATAAAGAGTTCTTTACAGTACCCATCTCACTCCATCCTTGCAACCAGGCTTAAAAGGTATTACTATTTTCCACATTTTGCAGTCTCAGGGAGGTGAGATAACTTACCAAAGTCCCATCAACCCATGTTCCACACTCTGGCCTATCCCCACCTTCTCTGCTTTGCATGCTTCTTGAGCCTTCTAGGCTCCAATCATGCAAAGGATGCAAACTAAAGAAGACAGGAGTGCCAGGGCAGCTCCAGATCCCCATAATGACTGTGCTTCTATGTGCTTCCATGGCTCAAGAGTGGTACCTCATTGCTTTCTCCAACCTTAAGTTCCTGCCCACATGAACTCCACAGCATCCTCTACACAGGAAACCTACTTGAGTCTTAAATGTTTCCTCAATATCAGTGCTCAGCGTGCTCCACTTGTCAGCTTCCTGAAGAGACTCCACAGCCAGCTGCATTCTGGACTTCACCTGGTCAATTTCCACCAGCACCTGAAAGAGAAACAGGAGGCCCACAAGAGAGTGGCAGCTCCTTTTCCTCCACCTCCCTCCAGTCACCTCAAACATCAAGTATCTTTACCAAGGTAACTAGGCTGATGAAATGGGAAAGCTGAGAGAACCAAGCACAAGGTAGTGGTCAGAATTCAATGTGGCTCCCACCATGCTCTCCTGTTCTATATCCTTGCCTTGCAAGATCTGCCTGTTACTAGTGTGCACAGTTGGGACAAATGCCAAAATACCTGCATCGACTGTGATGTGTCCTGCTCAAACTTTATAATGTCCTCCTTGACAAGAACCATTTGTTCTTTCAGAAAAGATGCCTCCTGTTTAAGGGCCTCCACATCCCGGAGTACTTTGGGCATATTCTGAAGAGCCTGGAGGCTTGTTTCTGTGGCAAAAAAAAATTCAAGAATTACATTATGCCCATCACAGTAAAAACTATGACATAAAAGAGCTAACAGAAAGGAAACTTCCTAAAGCCTTCTCAGTCAGGTTCTGGAGCCTACAGGAAACATGGGGCAGGGGGTTGGTGGTGAGGTGGGCATATGCCTATAATCACAAATCTCAGGAGACGGATGGAGGAGAACTGTCAAAAGGTTGAGGCTAACATGTGCTACATAGTGAACCCCAGTCTCAAAAAAACAAGGGCTGAGGAGATGGCTCAATGGGTAAAACACTGGTTTGCAAAGCCTACAGGCCTAGGTTCAATATCCACGTAAAGCCAGTTGCACAGAGAGGTGCATGTATCTGTAGTTCATTTGCAGTGGCAAGAGGTCTTGGCATGGCACATCTCTCTCCCTCTCTCTCTCTACTCCCCTTGCAAATAAGTAAATATTAAAAATAAAAAAATAGGGCTGGAGAGATGGCTTAGCAGTTAAGTGCTTGCCTGTGAAGCCTAAGGACCCCGGTTCGAGGCTCGGTTCCCCAGGTCCCACGTTAGCCAGATGCACAAGGGGGCGCATGCGTCTGGAGTTCGTTTGCAGAGGCTGGAAGCCCTGGCGCGCCCATTCTCTCTCTCTCTCTATCTGTCTTTCTCTCTGTGTCTGTCGCTCTCAAATAAATAAATTTTAAAAAAAAAGAAAAAAATAAATAAAAAAATAAAGCTGGGCATGGTCACGCCTTTAATCCTAGCACTTGGGAGGCAGAGGTAAGATTGCTGTGTGTTTGAGGCCACCCTGAGACTTCATATTGAATTCCAGGTCAACCTGAGCTAGAGTGAGACCCTGCCTCAGAAAACCAATTAAAATTAAAATAAAAAATAAAGCTGGGCATGGTGGCACATGCCTTTAATCCTAGCATTGAGGAGGCAGAGGTAGGAGAATCACCATGAGTTCAAGGCCACCCTAAGACTACATAGTAAATTCCAGACCCACCTGAGCTAGAGTGAGACCCTACCTCAGAAAACCAAATAAAATAAAAATAAAAATAAAGCCAGGCATGGTAGGATAGCACATGCCTTTAATTCTAGCATTCAGGAAGCAGAGATAGGAGAATCACTGTGAGTTCAAGGCCACCCTAAGACTACTTAATGAAATCCAAGTCAGCCTGAGCTAGAGCGAGACCCTACAAACAACAAACAACAAACAAATAAATAATATCCCCCAGCTGGGGATATAGCTCTGTGGTAATGAGCTTGCCAAGTCTTATATGTGTATGGATACCATTATTACTTTCCATAGACTTTTTTTTTTTTTTTTTTTTTTTTTGGTTTTTCAAGGTAGGGTCTCATTCCAGCTCAGTCTGACCTGGAATTCACTATGTAATCTCAGGGTGGCCTCGAACTAACAGTGATCCTCCTACCTCTGCCTCCCAAGTGACATCATTCCCAGCTCTACAGTTTTTTCTTATTTCTATATTTTTATTTTGTTGAACTTTTCTTGAGTAGTTTCCTGATAATTCCAACCCTTCCAGGAATATACTGTTTACCTAATTTCAAAAAGAAGTACTATTTCAAAGGACCACCTGGGTTCACTGTAGGTCAGGAAAAAAAAAATGTTATTTGGCAAATGACCTTTTTTGTTTGGTGGGGGGGCAGATAGGATCTCACTCTAACCCAGGCTGACATGGGAGATGAACTGGGGTAAAGTGATCTTTATTTGTTTTTTATTTTTCTTTTTTTCAAGGCTGACCTGGAATTCACTATGTAGTCTCCGAGTGGCCTTAAACTCACAGCAATCCTCCTACCTCTGCCTAGCAAGTGCTGGGATTAAAGGCATGTGCCACCACACCCTGGCTTCCTTTGTTTGTTTGTTGGAGGTAGGGTCTCACTGAAGCCCAGATTGACCTAGAATTCACTATGTAGTTTCAGGTTGACCTTGAACTCATAGCAATCCTCCTATGCCTCTGGGATTAAAGGTGTGAGCCACCAAACCCGGCTCCACTTTAATTTTTGAGATTGAATGCAGAGCTCACCAATTTAGCTAAACAATCTAGCCAACCCTGGGTATCCTCCTGTTTCTGTCCCTCAGCACTGGGATTATAGGCACATGCCACTGCACCTCTTACATGGGTATTAGTGATCTGAACTCAGGTGCTCATGCACTTTACACATTGAACCATCTTCCCCAGGCCCTGTAACATATATTCAAAATAGAAGGTATTAGAAAAAAAAAATAGAAGGTACTAAATGTTCTCACCATAATGAATGATCAATGTCTGAGCAGATGGCTAAATTAAATATCCTGATTTGCTCACAAACCACGCATACATGGAGATGTCTCTCTTTGCAGTTCTGGTTTTGAGAAGGCTAGTGGGTGCTCTATTAATACACCGAGCCCACCACCAGCCTTCACAATGAAGGCACCTATCAAGACATCACTCTGCAACCCTTAAGTATTACATGCCTCTTAAAAATCTATTTAGCCGGACGTGGTGGCACATGCCTTTAATCCCAGCACTCAGGAGGCAGAGGTAGGAGGATCGCCATGAGTTCAAGGCCACCCTGAGACTCCATAGTGAATTCCAGGTCAGCCTGAGCTCAAGTGAAGCCCTACCTTGAAAAAAAAATTTTTTATTTAAATTTTTATTTTTAAATCTAAGGTTCTTAACATCTGGAACAGAACTTCAACAATAACTGTCATTACATCAGACTTAGGTTTTTAACTCTTCCACAAAAAAATCAGTTTTTAAACTTCTGAAGCTCAGTGCCTAAGAGATGACAGCCCAAACTCCATGTGAGGCCAAAGGACCTTTCAGTCTGATTCCAGCTTTTCTTTCCTTCTTTCTTTCTTTTTTTGTCTCTCTCTCTCCCTCCCTCCCCCCCTTTTTTTCTTTTTCTTCTTTTATTAAAAAATAGTTTATATTTATTTATTTGACAGAGAAAGAGGGAGGGAGGGAGTAGAGAGAATGGGCACACCAGGACCTCCAGCCACTACAAAGGAACTCCAGATGCATGTGCCCCCCTTGTGCATCTGGCTAACATGGGTCCTGGGGAATCAAACCTGGGTCCTTTGGCTTTGCAGGCAAACATCTTAACCACTAAGCCACCCACCAGCCCTTCCTTTTCTTCTTGAGACAGGGTCTTGCTATGTAACCAAAGCTGGCTTAAAACTCAAGATTCTCCTACCTCAGCCTGCCGAGAATTGGAATTTGCAAATATGCACCACATACTAGGTATATCCAACCTACGAGTGTGTGTATATGTGTGTAATGTATGGCATGGTAGGTGATGTGTATGTAGCATATGCATGGTGTGTGTAGAGTATGTGTGCTATGGTGTGGTGTGTTACTGTATGCATGTGTGTGCATACGCAAGTACCCTGTGCACACACCTGTGGAGGATAGAGGAGAACATTGCCCTTCCTCCTCTTTGCACTCATCCTTCTATTTCCCTGAGGCAGACTCCCACTTAACCCAGAGTTTCTGGTTTTGCCTTTTTTTTTTTTTTTTTTTCAGTAGCAAGCCTCAGTGATTTACCAATCTCTGCCCCCAACAGGACTGGGGTTACAGAAGGGCATAGTCATGTCCAGCTGTTTATTTGGGTCCTGCAGCAATCAAATCCAAGCAGTCTTTGGCCCCCACGCTTGTACAATAATCACTCCTAACGGGCGTGGTAGCGCATGCTTTTAATCCCAACACTTGGGAGGCAGAGGTAGGAGGAGGGCAGTGAGTTTGAGACCACCCTGAGACTACATAGTAAATTCCAGGTCAGCCTGGACTAGAGTGAGATCCTACTTAGAAAAATAACAAATAAAATAAATCAATCAACAATAAGCATTCTTAACCACAAAGCCATTTCCCCAGCCCCTCAACCTACAAAGGTAGGGTTTTTTCTGCTTTATTTCCAGCTGAATTTTCCCCATGCAAGTGTGACCCTCTAGTAATGATGATGGCAATTATTTACTGATGGACTTAAGCAGCATTTCTGAACTTTTCACCTTTCTCTGAACAGTCCAGATCTTGTTTTATCCACATTTGCCTGCACGTGTTGTTTCAAGTGAAGTATAATGCTTATCAACTTAAACCAGGTTGGGGAGATGTTTCAGCAGTTAAAGCCACTTGCTTGCAAAGCCTGTTGGCCCGGGTTTGATTCCCCAGTACCCACATAAAACCAGAAGCACAAAGTGGCACACCCATATTCATCCCCCTCTCTCTCTGCTGGCAAATAAATAAAAATAGGGTGTTTTTTTTTTTTAAATAAACTCAAACTTGTGGGATAGAGAGATAACTTAGCAGTTAAGGTGCTGGCATGAGAGGCCTAAGGACCAAGGTTCAATTCCCCAGTACCCATGTAAGCCAGATGCACAAGATGGCGCATGCATCTGGAATTTGTTTGCAGTGGCTGGAGGCCCTGGCACATTCATTTTCTCTCTTTGCCTCTTTCTGTCTCTCTCTCTCTCAAATAAATAAAAACGAAAATGAAAACGAAGAGGGGCTGGAGAGATGGCTTAGTGGTTAAGGCACTTGCCTATGAAGCCTAAGGACCCGTGTTCAGCTCTCTAGATCCCGCAGTCTGCCAAACGCACAATGTGACACAAGTACTCAAGGTCATACATGCACACAAGATGGCACACATGTCTGGAGTTCAACGGCAGTGGCTAGAGGCCCTGGTATGCCAATTCTCTCTCGCACAAGCTCTCTCTCATAAAAAAAAAAAAAAAGAAGAGGCTGGGGTATGGTGGTGCACATCTTTAATCCCAGCTCTCCAGAGGCTGAGATGGGAGGATTGCTGTGAGTTTGAGGCCAGCCTGAGACTAATTTCAGGTCAGCCTGGGCTAAAGTTAGACCCTACGTTAAAAACAAAACAAAACAAAATTTAAAAAGATAAAATAAACTCAAACTTGGAAGCAGGTTGCCCTGATTCTAACCCAGCTCCCCTATTCATTACCAACTTAATGCTGGACTCAGTGCCTATGTCAAAGAATTACTGTCAGGGTTGGAGAGAGAGCTCAAGCAATAAAGTACTTATGCAAGCATGACTGCCTGAAGACATGCAGTCTCAGTGCTGGGGCAAAGGACTCATGAAGTTTGCTGGACAGCCAACCTAGTTTACCAGATGAGCACCAGGCCAGTGAGAGCTCTTGTCTTAGAAAAGGTAGACAGAGCCTAAAGAACAACACCCAAGGTTGTCCTCTGGCCTCCACCACACACATGCACACACACACAAGATCACATATGTGCATGTGCACATTTACACATGCACACACTCACACCAAATAATTGTCAGACTTAAATTAGATAATCATACAAAAAGGACATTATTAACATTTTGGTTAGGATTATTTATTATGTTGGACTCTCAAAGTATTTCAGAATACTAAATACTCCTGGGCTCTTCCACACTGTAGTGGGAGCAGTAGCCACACAAGCCTTTAATACCAGCACTTAGAGGCTGAGGAAGGAGCACTCAAGACCACCCAGAGTTACACAGTAAAGCTAAAGCTGACCTAAGTCATATACTGAGCTTGGGCCTAACCTGGGCTACATAAGAAGAGCCTGACTCACAAAAGAAAATCCGCCCTGAAATAAAGCTCCCCCCCCCTTAAACACACCCACAAACCAGTTCTGTTTACTTAACTGTTTGCCTCCACTTAAAAGCAAGCTATGCAATGTGTACTGGATCAACAAAGCAAAGCAAAGGCAGGTGAGGCAGAACTCGAGTTGCTGGTGGCATGTATTATTTTTTATAAACTATCTTTTAAAAATGGCTATAGCTGCCAGGGAGGTCCCTGATGCCCCCAAAACATTATAGGCCATTGGTGGTGCATGCATCTGGAGTGCATGTACAGTGGCTGAAGCCCTAGTGTGCCAATTTTCACACACACCCACTCTTTCTCTAACTGCCTCTTTCTCTCTATCGCTCTCAAATAAATAAAAATAACAAATAGGGGGCTGGAAAGATTGCTTAATGGTTAAGGCACTTGCCTACAAAGCCAAAGGACACAGGTTTGATTCTCCAGGACCTATGTTCAATTCCCCAGGACCACGGAAATCTATATGCACAAGGTGGCACGTGCAACTGGTTCATTTGTAGTGGCTGAGGCCCTGACATGCCCATTCTTTCTCTCTCTTTCAAATAAATAAATAGAAATAAAATATTTTTTAAAAATAAATAAAAAGTAGGGGCTGAGCCAGGCATGGTGGTGCATGCCTTTAATCCAAGCACTCCAGAGGCAGAGGCAGGAGGATCACCTTGAGTTCAAGGCCACCCTGAGACTACATAGTGAATTTCAGGTCAGCCTGAGCTAAAATGAAACCCTTCCTCAAAAAAAAAAAAAAAAAAAAAAAGTAGGAGCTGGAGAGATTGCTTAGTGGCTAAGGCACTTGCCTGCAAAGCCTAAAGACCCATGTTTGGCTTTCCAGATCCCACATAAGCCAGACTCACAAGGTAACATAAGCACGCAAGGTCACACAAGCACACAAGATGGTGCATGCATCTGGAATTCGACTGCATGGCTGGAGGCCCTGGCATGCCAATTCTCATTCTCTTTCTCCCGTATAAAAAATAACAAGTACGGGTCTGGAGGGATGGCTTAGTGGTTAAGACGTTTGCCTGCAAAGCCAGAGATCCCAGATTTAACTCCCCAGGACCCATTTAGGCAGATGCACAAGGGGGCGCACGCATCTGGAGTTCATTTGCAGTGGCTGGGGGCCCTGGCATGCCCATTCTCTCTCTTTCTCTGTGAAATAAATTAATTAATAATAAAATATTTTTTAAAAAAGAAAAATAACAAGTACAGGGCTGGAGAGATGGCATAGTGGTTAAGGGGCTTACCTGCAAAGTCTAAGGATCCAGGTTCAATTCCCCAGTATCAACATAAGCCAGATACACATGGTGACACATGCATCTGGAATTCATTTGCAGTGGCTAAAGGCCCTGGCACACCCATTCTCTGTCTCTTTCTCTCTCTCTTTCTCTCTCTCTCTCTCTCAAATAAATAAAACAAAAAATAAAATAAATAACAAGTAGGGCCAGGCATGGTGGTGCATGTCTTTAATTCTAGAGCTCAAGTGGCTAAGGTAGGAAGATCTGTGAGTTCAAGGCCAGCCTGAGTCTACATAGTAAATTCCAGATCAGCCTAGGCAAGAGCAAGATCCTACCTTGAAAAACTAAATAAATAACAAGTATGGCCTGGGGAGATGGCTCAGCTGATAAAGGCTCTTACTTGCAAAGGCTGATGGCTCAGGCTCAATTTCCCAGTACCCATGTAAAGCCAGACATACAAAGCAGCACCTACATCTAGAGTTTATTTGCACAAGCAAATGGCTCTGGTGTGCCCATACACAAAGCAGTACATGCACTAGAATTCATCTGCACCAGCTAAAGGCTCTGGCATGCCCGTATACACTCACACCCTCTGTCTTTCTCACATTTCCTCAAATAAATAAATTAATATACATTTAAAAAACAAAAAGAACCTGGGAGATGACTTAGCAGCTAAAGACTCTTGCTTGCAGCCAAAGCCTGCTGACCTCAGTTCAATCCTCAACACCCACAGAACTCCGGATGCAAAGTGGTACATCAGTGTGTAATCTCAATGCATGTGACGCCTATGACAATGGGAGGCAGGGCCAGGAGAATCTGAATCTCAGGGGCCAGCTAGTAGTTCATCAGCAGCATCAAGAGACCCTGTCTCAAAGGTGAAAGAGCACAGACACCTTGAGGTTGTCCTCTGACCTCCACACATGTGCTGTGGCATGTGCGCGCACACACACACACACACACTCACACACACACACTCACACACCCAAAGAAATAAACAATCACAAGGAAAAATAGGGCTGGGTAGCTCAGTAGACGAGCATATAAAAATTTTGTTTCAATCTTACCATCCCCTTCCACATCCACAATGGTAAAAGGCTCTGCTCAGAATAACCCATCTTCCTCAACTTATACAGAAAGATACATTAAAACACTAGGTTGTGTCATTCCCATACACGACTAAATATTAGGGTCATTTAAATACTATTTAGTACTCTCAAAAGTGCCTATTTTTGCTAAGCATGGTGGTGCCTACCTTTAATCCCAGCACTTGGGAAATGGTGACAGGAAGATCAGGATTTCATGGTTATCCTTGGCTACATAGCTAGCTATAAGGCAGTTTGTGCTATGTGATACCCTGTCCAAATGCCCCCACCTCCCCCAACCTCCCAAAAAAGGGCTTCTTTTTGCTACTTGTGGTAGCACACACCTGTAATCCTAGTACTTGGGGGTCTGAGGTAGGAGGATCACCAAGAGTTCAAAGCCAGCCTGGGCTACAGAGACTCTGTTTCACAAATAATAATAATGATGAATTTTTTTTAATTAAGTACTTGGGGCTGGAGAGATGGCTTAGCGTTAAGGCACTTGCCTGCAAAGCCAAGGGGCCTCGGTTCGATTCCCCAAAACCCACATAAGCCAGATGCACAAGGTAGCGCATGCATCTGGAGTTTGTTTGCAGTGGTTGGAAGGCCTGGCACACCCATTCTCTTTCTTTCTCTCTCTCTTCCCCCCCCCCTCTTTCCCTCTCTCAAATAAACAAAATTTTTTTAGTTTTAAAAATACTTCTTTTTTCCCTAAGTATTTTATTTATTTATTTATTTGCAGTGAGAGAGAGGAGAAAGAGAGAATGGGCACACCAGATGCAAGGACCGCTTTGTGCATCTGGCTTTTATGTGCCCACTAGAGATTTGAACCAAGGCTAAGCCTGGCTGGCAGGCTTCGCAAGCAAGTCCCTTTAACCACTAAGCCCTCTCCTCAGGCCTCTTTTTTGTTTTAGTTTGTTGAGACTGGATGTTGCTGTGTGGCCCTGATTGGTCTGGTACTGTGTAATCCAGGCTGGCCTTGAACCGTGACAATTCTCCGGCTTCAGTTTCCACAGGTGAACACTAGAATTTCAGATGTGTGCCACTATACACAGCTATTGCATTTTATTTTTTTTTTTTATTCTTGAGACAGGGCTTCATGTATCAAACTTACTATGTGGGGTCAGGGGAGATGGCTCTGTGATTAAAGACGCTTGCTTGAATAGTTTGTCTACCAGGTTCAATTCCCCCAGATACTACTGCATAAAGCCAAGTTTCATTTGAAGTGAAATTCACTGTGTAGTCTCTGGGTGGACTTGAACTCACGGAGAGCCTCCTATCTCTGCCTCCGTAGTACTGGGATTAAAAGCTTGCACTACGACTTCCGGTTAAGATGGCGGCGTAGGTACCACGCCAAAACAGCCTGGGGGGGGAAAGACCAAAATAAACTCAGCAAAATACACACTTTTACTAAAAAGTGAGGTGTATAGGAAGTTGAGGCGGCAGCGGAGAAGTGGAAGAGTTATAGAGCATCCAGAGCCTGCACAGCCGGGAACAGCGGCTCCGGGGCGGCTCAGCTACCCGCCGCAACCGCGGAGCGGCAGAAAACCGCCGGTCTCTCGACTCGAGCCGCAGGACAAGCCAGGTGCGGGATTTTCCCCTCACACCGCGCTCTCCGCAACTCGGGAAACGTGAGGGGAGAGCGGCAGCGAGCAACGGAGGGAGGAGCAGACCGCGAGGTAAAAGCACACGATACAACCAGAACAGCCGCGGCTCCCTCCCCTCCCCTGCCGCCTGAACCCAGCTCCAGCGAACACAGCAGCAGCCCGGGACCCGGCCACGCCAACTTGGGCTGACGGCGGGACCCAAGCAGGAGCAGAATTTGGCAGCAACTTCAGCGGCTCCAGCACCGGTACCAGTGGCCCCAGCAGCAGCGGACCCAGGAGAGCAGCGGCTTCGGGGTGAGCAGCAGCGGTGGACACGACAACGGCAGCTTCAGCAGTGGTGGGGGCTCCGGCGGAGACACCTACAACAGCTGCAGAGGCGGCAGCGGCTCAGTTTGCCCCGTAGGAAAAGCAAGTGCCCAGCTCCAGAAATCAGAACAGCAGCCCGACGACCCAGGCAGCAACTTGACTGAGACCACAATCACCCAAGGTAACTGGGATTGCACCAGGGAAGGGTCTCACCTGGTCACAAGCTGACTTGGATACCTCAACAGACCAGAAATCTAAACCTCTTTGTTGATAGAGGATCTGGTCATTATAATAACTACTCTTGCATACATACTCGGGGCTGTTGTTGATGGAATGGGTACAGTGTTTAGCTAAATTTTAGAATCTACCAGTATATTATTCCACTCAGCCTGCTTGAATACTCCTATAGCAGGGAAACTCAACCCCTAAGAACATCTTTGTAGATACTCTGAGAGTCTTAAGAGCCACACCTAATACCTTAAGGTCCTACCCTGAAAATATTTTACACCAAATCAATTGATACAGCTAAGAATACACAGCTAGCTAGAAAATCCAAGCATTAACTTAATCCAAGATGCAAAAATATATACATTATAACACAAGAAACACTAAAAAGCAAGACGATATAAATCCACCTAAAAGTATTAATGCATCAGAAATGTCCTCCAGTGAGAAAGAGTTAGAGGAAATGCCTGAGAAAGAGTTCAAAAGAATAATTATAAATATGTTCAAAGAGGTCAAAGAACACATGAATACAACCAAAGAAGAAATCAAAGAGGAAATCAAAGAGGAAATCAAAGGAATCAAAGAAGAGGCAGGACACCAATTTAATGAAATAAAGAAGGCAATACAAGACATAAATAGAGAAATAGAAATAATAAAGAAAAACCAGTCAGAATTATTAGCAATGAAGAACACAGTTAATGAAATAAAAAACTCTGTAGAAAATCTCACCAGTAGGATGGATGAGGGAGAGGACAGAATATCTAAGCTAGAAGATCAGGTGGCAGACCTAATGCAGTCCAACAAAGAGAAAGACAAACTTATAGAAAAGTACGAGTGGGAATTTCAAGATATTCGGGACACTATGAAAAGATCCAATATAAGAATTCAGGGCATAGTAGAAGGAGAAGAATTCCACTCCAGAGGCATAGTAGGCATCTTCAACAAAATCATAGAGGAAAATTTTCCCCAAATTGGGAAAGAGGTGCCAATACAGATACAGGAAGCCTTTAGAACCCCAGCCAGACAAAACCCAGAAAGAAACTCTCCTCGCCACATTATACTCAAACTTCCAAACACACAAACCAAAGAAAAAATATTGAAAGCAGTTAGAGAGAAAAATCAAGTTACCTACAAAAGCAAGCCCATCAGGATTACAGCAGATTATTCAACACAAACTTTTAAAGCCAGAAGGGCCTGGAGTGATATATTCCAAGTTCTGAAAGATAACAACTGTCAACCAAGGTTACTTTATCCTGCAAAGTTATCCATCCAAATAGATGGAGAAATAAAGACATTCCATGACAAAAGCAGGTTAAAGGAATATCTGAAGACAAAACCAGCTCTACAGAAAATACTTGATAGAATCCTCCATGCTGAACAAAAGGAAAAGCACACATATAAGGAACCTAGAAAAAACCAGCCATACTCAAATACCAGTTAACAGAAGAGAGCACAGGTAGAACAAGTAACACACACACACACACACAAATGGCAAACATAAATACACACCTTTCAATAATATCTCTTAATATCAACGGTCTCAATGCCCCAACGAAAAGACATAGATTTGCAGACTGGGTTAAAAAGCAGGATCCTACAATTTGTTGTCTTCAAGAAACTCACCTTTCTACAAAGGATAGACATTATCTTAGGGTGAAAGGTTGGAAGACGGTGTTTCAAGCAAATGGGCCTAGAAAACAAGCAGGGGTTGCTATCCTAATATCAGACAGGGTGGACTTTAGTCCGAAGTTAGTCAAAAAAGATAAGGAAGGTCACTTTATATTGATTAAGGGCACACTCCAACAGGAGGACATTACAATCCTAAACATATATGCACCTAACATGGGGGCTCCCAAATTCGTCAAACAAACACTATTAGAACTAAGGTCACAGATAACACCAAACACGGTGGTGGTGGGTGACTTTAACACCCCACTCTCATCAATTGACAGGTCATCCAGGGAAAGAATAAACAGAGAGGCATCTGGACTAAATGAGGTCATAGAAGATATGGACCTAACAGATATATACAGGACATTTCATCCAAAGGCTGCAGAATATACATTCTTTTCAGCAGCACATGGAACATTCTCTAAAATAGACCATATATTAGGACACAAAGCAAATCTTAACAAATTCAGGAAAATTGAAATAATTCCTTGCATTCTATCTGACCACAATGGAATTAAACTACAAATCAGTAGCAAGAAAGGCTATAGAGCATACACAAAATCATGGAAGCTAAACAATACACTACTAAATGATGAGTGGGTCAATGAAGAAATCAAAAAGGAAATCAAAAAATTTATAGAGTCAAATGATAATGAGAACACAACATACCAAAATCTCTGGGACACAATGAAGGCAGTTCTAAGAGGTAAATTTATAGCCTTAAGTGCCTATATTAAGAAATTAGAAAGGTCGCAAGTAAACGACCTAATGCTTCGCCTTAAAGCCTTGGAAAAAGAAGAACAAGGCAAACCAAAAAGTAGTAGACGGGAAGAAATAATAAAGATTAGGGCAGAAATTA
The DNA here is from genome assembly GCF_020740685.1 of Jaculus jaculus. Lineage (NCBI taxonomy): Eukaryota > Metazoa > Chordata > Mammalia > Rodentia > Dipodidae > Jaculus > Jaculus jaculus. The sequence goes on along the minus strand of NC_059113.1, from coordinate 57,748,580 downwards.
ATGAAATAGAAACAAAAAGAACAATCCAAAGAATTAATGAAACAAAGAGTTGGTTCTTTGAAAGGATAAACAAGATTGATAAACCCTTAGCAAATCTGACCAAAAGAAAGAGAGAAGAGACACAAATTAATAAAATCAGAGATGAACAAGGTAACATCACAACAGATTCCAGAGAAATTCAAAAAATTATAGGGACATACTATAAAAGCATATACTCCACAAAGTATGAAAATCTGAAAGAAATGGATGATTTCCTTGATCTATATGACCTACCTAAATTAAATCAAAATGAGATTAATCACTTAAATAGACCTATAACAAACATGGAGATCCGAGCAGTTATCAATAATCTCCCAACTAAAAAAAGCCCAGGCCCGGATGGATTCACTGCTGAATTTTACCAGACTTTTAAGGAAGAGCTAACACCATTGCTTCTTAAGCTTTTCCAGGAAATAGAAAAAGAAGGAATCCTACCAAACTCCTTCTATGAGGCCAGCATCACCCTGATACCAAAACCAGGCAAAGATAGAACAAAAAAAGAAAATTACAGACCAATCTCCCTCATGAACATAGATGCAAAAATTCTCAACAAAATATTGGCAAACAGAATACAAGAGTATATCAAAAAGATCATTCACCCTGACCAAGTAGGCTTTATCCCAGAGATGCAGGGATGGTTCAACATACGCAAATCTATAAATGTAATACATTACATAAATGGGTTGAAGGACAAAAATCACATGATCATCTCATTAGATGCAGAGAAAGCATTTGACAAAATCCAACATCCCTTCATGATAAAAGTCCTACAGAGACTGGGAATAGAAGGAACATATCTCAATATAATAAAGGCTATTTATGACAAGCCTACAGCCAACATATTACTAAATGGGGAAAAACTGGAAGCTTTTCCACTAAAATCAGGAACAAGACAAGGGTGTCCACTGTCTCCACTTCTATTTAATATAGTTTTGGAAGTCTTAGCCATAGCAATAAGGCAAGAGACACACATAAAAGGGATACAAATTGGAAAGGAAGAAATCAAGTTATCACTATTTGCAGATGACATGATTCTATACATAAAGGACCCTAAAGACTCTACTAGCAAGCTGTTAGAGCTAATCAAAACCTACAGCAATGTAGCAGGATACAAAATAAATACACAGAAATCAGTAGCCTTCATATATGCTAACAACAAACACACAGAGGATGAAATCAGAGAATCACTCCCATTCACAATTGCATCAAAAAAAATAAAATACCTTGGAATAAACCTAACTAAGGAAGTAAAGAATCTATACAATGAGAACTTTAAGACACTCAAGCGAGAAATTGCAGAAGACACTAGAAAGTGGAGAAACATCCCTTGTTCCTGGCTTGGGAGAATCAATATCGTGAAAATGGCAATCTTACCTAAAGCAATCTACACATTTAACGCAATCCCTATCAAAATTCCAAAGGCTTTCTTCATGGAAATAGAAAAAACAATCCAAAAATTCATTTGGAATCATAAAAAACCTCGAATATCTAAAATAATACTGAGCAACAAAAAAGAGGCTGGTGGTATCACCATACCTGATTTTAACCTATACTACAGAGCCATAGTAACAAAAACAGCATGGTACTGGCACAAAAACAGACATGTAGATCAGTGGAACAGAATAGAGGACCCAGATGTAAGCCCAAGTAGCTATAGCCACCTGATATTCGATAAAAATGCCAAAAATACTCATTGGAGAAGAGACAGCCTCTTCAACAAATGGTGTTTTGAAAACTGGATAAATATCTGCAGAAGGATGAAAATAGATTCTTCTCTCTCGCCATGCACAAGAATTAAGTCCAAATGGATTAAAGACCTTAACATCAGACCGGAAACTTTGAAACTGCTAGAGGAAAAAGTAGGGGAAACCCTCCAACATATTGGTCTTGGCAAAGACTTTCTAAATACAACCCCAATTGCTCAGGCAATAAAACCACAGATTAACCACTGGGACCTAATGAAATTACAAAGATTTTGCACCGCAAAGGACACAGTGAAAAAAGCAAAGAGGCAACCTACAGAATGGGAAAAAATCTTCGCCAGCTATATATCTGATAAAGGATTAATATCTAGGATATACAAAGAACTCAAAAAGTTAACTAATAAGGAATCAAACAGGCCAATCAAAAAATGGGCTAAGGAGCTAAATAGAGAGTTCTCAAAGGAAGAAATACGAATGGCATATAAGCACCTAAAAAAATGTTCTACGTCACTAGTCATCAGAGAAATGCAGATTAAAACTACATTGAGATTCCATCTCACTCCTGTCAGATTGGCCACCATCATGAAAACAAATGATCATAAATGTTGGCGGGGATGTGGAAAAAAAGGAACCCTTCTGCACTGCTGGTGGGAATGCAATCTGGTCCAGCCATTGTGGAAAACAGTGTGGAGGTTCCTAAAGCAGCTAGAGATTGATCTACCATATGACCCAGCTATAGCACTCCTAGGCATATATCCAAAGGACTCATCTCATTTCCTTAGAAGTACATGCTCAACCATGTTTATTGCTGCTCAATTTATAATAGCTGGGAAATGGAACCAGCCTAGATGTCCCTCAACAGATGAGTGGATAATGAAGATGTGGTACATTTATACAATGGAGTTCTACTCAGCGGTAAAGAAAAATGAAGTTATGAAATTTGCAGAAAAATGGATGGACCTGGAAAGTATTATACTAAGTCAGGTAACCCAGGCCCAGAAAGCCAAGCGCCACATGTTCTCCCTCATATGGGGATCCTAGCTACAGATGACTGGGCTTCTGTGTGAGAATGAAAATACTTAGTAGCAGAGGCCAGTAAGTTGAAAAGGAGACATAAAGGGTGGAGAAAGGAAGGGAGGAGGATACTTAATAGGTTGATATTGTATATATGTAATTACAATGATTGTAATGGGGAGGTAATATGATTGAGAATGGAATTTCAAACGGGAAAGTGTGGGGGTGGGGAGGGAGGGAATTACCATGGGATATATTTTATAATCATGGAAAATGTTAATAAAAATTAAAAAAAAAAAAAAAAAAAAAAAAAGCTTGCACTACTACACCCAGAATAAAACTTAAAAAAAAAAAAAAACTACTCACTTGGCCTGGAGAGAGCTTAGCAGTTAAAGACGCTTGCTCACAAAGACTGACGACCTTAGTTCAAGCCCCAATACACCCACGTAAAGTCAGACGCACAAAGTGACAATGTTTGGAGTTCATTTGCAGAGGCTGGGGGCTCTAAGGCTCCCACACTCTCTTTCTCCCTCTCTTAAATAAATAAATATCTTTTTATTTAAAAAAAAAAAAAAAAAAAAAAAACCTCACTGTGCAGCTGGGGTTGACCCTGAACTCCTGGCCGAGATGACACACCCACCCGGCTTCAGTTTTAAAAGGCACACTTAGCCGGGCGTGGTGGCGCACGCCTTTAATCCCAGCACTCGGGAGGCAGAGATAGGAGGATTGCCTTGAGTTCGAGGCCACCCTGAGACTCCATAGTGAATTCCAGGTCAGCCTGGGCTCCAGTGAGACCCTACCTCGAAAAACCAAAAAAAAAAAAAAAAAGGCACACGTATTCACGTATTGCCAGAGGTGGCAAAGGAACGTCGGAGCTCAGCGAGTGAGGAGTAGGAGGGGAGAGGGCCCCGGCCCCGCGGCCCGGCCCCGCGCAGCTCACCCTCCACGGCGTGGTTCACCTCCTGGATGAACAGCTGCAGCTTCATCACCAGCGTGGCCGCGTGGCCGTCCGCCTTGGCCGCCGCCGTCTCTTTGGGGCCGGCCTTGAAGGCCGCGTTGATCCACTCCTTCACGTCGAAGTCGTCAGCCAGGAACTTGGAGAAGTCCATGACGGGCGGCCCGGCCCCGGACCTGCGTCCAGGCCTTTCGAGCGTAGACGGTGCTGGCAACGAGGGGACAGAAGCAGGTGACACGACGACACACCGCACGCCGGACCCCACGGCGCCTGCAACTGGCCCCTCTGCAGCCCCGCTCTGTCAGCTCGCGCAGGCTACGTGGAATGTCCCTCGCCGCGCGCCGTTCCACTTCCGGAAGTGTGTGGCCGTTACCATAGCGACTGCTGGTGCTCCTAGATAAACCGTGTTTGAGACTGCTGAGAGCGAGTTCCCCGCAGGTGCCGCCATCCTCCCTCTGCTAAGTTTGTCAAGCAATAACTATGTGCATACTATAAATTCGTTACCTCTGGCCTAGTGAGATGGTTTAGTAGTTAAGGCGCTTTACCTACGAAGCCTAGGCACGCAGGTTCGATTCCCAGGACCCACGAAAACCATATACCCAAAGTAGTGCGTGCATTTGTAGTTCTTTTTCAGCGGCAGAAGGCTCTAGTGCGCCCATTCTTTCTCTCTGTATGTCTCTCCCTCTCCCCCCACCTCCCAAATAAGTAAAAATACTTTTTAGGGGGCTGGAGCGATGGCTTAGCGGTTAAGGTGATTGTCTGTGAAGACAAAGGACCTCGGTTCGATTCCCCAGGGCCCACGTAAGCCAGCTGCACACGGTGGCGCAGGCATCTGGAATTCGTTTGCAGTGGCTGGATGCCCTGGAACACCAATTCTCTCCTCTCTCTCTCCCTCTTTTCCTCTCTCAAATAAATAAAATACTTGTTAGGGCTGGAGAGATGGCTTAGCGGTTAAGGCGCTTGCCTGCAAAGCCAAAGGACCCAAGTTTGATTACCCAGGACCCACATAAACCAGAAGCGCAATGGGCACGTGTCTGGAGTTCATTTGAAATGGCTGGAGGCCCTGGTGTGTGCATTCTCTATCTGCCTCTTCCTCTCTCTCAGTAAATAAGTATGTTTTAAAAGTCAAGTCATGGCTTCATTAGCATAATTTATAGTGGGTTAAAATCTTGTAGTATTTTTATGGCTTATTTCAAAAGTTGCTTTGCAGGCTGGGGATGAGGCTCAGTTGGTAGAGTTCTTGCTTAGCACAAAGCTCTTGGTTCAGTCTTCAGTCCAGCATAAACCCATAAACTGGCTGCGGTGGTGCTAAACTGTAATCCCAGTTCCGGGAGATGAAGGCAGAAATTCAAGGGCATTTTCACATAGCTAGAGACCAGCCTGAGCTACATACAATCCTGTTCCAAAACGAGTAACATTTCATCTAATTGTATAAATTTTTGTTTTGATTTGTTTTTCGAGGTAGAGTCTCACTCTAGCCCCAGCTGACCTGGAGTTCACTATGTAGTGTCAGGGTGACCTCGAACTCATGACGATCCTACCTCTGCCTCCCAAGTGCTGGGATCTAGTACTTTCGTTTCCATCATCTTGCATCCCTTTCTTCATAGAGCCAGATGCAGGTTATGCTACTAAACAGCCCATACCCAAAGCTTTTGTACCCTTTTAAAAAGTCCATTTCAGACAAGGACATTCTAACAAACAACTCAGGCCATCTGAAATGATTATGAAATGACTTTATGACGCTCCCTGTATTCACTAAGATGTGAAATTTGATGCACGAGAAAACTTCCAATCCATACATCCAAGGTGCATCAGCTCTTTCCACAAGAGAAACTGTGTGGGTCAGGAAGCATCTGCTGTGGCAACCTTTCTGTGACCCAGGTCTGGACACCACACTCCACTTCCGGTTTGTACATCCTTTCCATGCTGGTTTGGTCTGGTTTCTTCAACCATTATACTCAGTACACTGAAACATGTTCAGATACACAAGGAGTCTGGCAGAAGTCCGAGGCAGAAAGTGAAGCAGGGAGACTAAGCTGGTTCAGATAGGCAAATGGGAGGCATGTTAGACATGCTGCGAGGCTTCTTAGCCCACAGCCATGAGTGCTGTAAGATCACCTGGATCTGAACTTCTGGAGGAGGCACTGAAAACTTTCAAATTTTCTGAGTTCGGGTCAAAGGTATTCATATTTAAAAACTGTTCTGGAGGCTGAGCAGTTAAGGTGTTTGTCTATGAAGCATAAGGACCCCAGTTTGATTCCCCAGGACCCACGTAAGCCAGATGCACAAGGGGGCGCTCCTGTCTGGAGTTCGTTTGCAGTGGCTGGAGGCCCTGGCGCACCCATTCTCTCTCTCTGCCTCTTCCTCTCTATCTCTATCTCTCTCAAATATTTTTTAAAAACTGGGAGATGAAAAACTGTTGCTTTAACCAATTGGCTTTCTTCGAATGTCTTTCCAATCCCAGGCAAACAGCAGCTTCTGTAAAGCTTCGTCTTTCTCAAATCCTTTTTTAGGGGTCTGGAGAGATGGCTTAGCAGCTAAAGGCACTTGCTTGCAAAGCCTGACAGCCTGGGTTTGATTCCCCAGTACCTACATAAAGCCAGATGCACAAAGTGGAGCATGCATCTAGAGTACATTGTCAGTGGCAAGAAGTCCTAGCATGCCCACCACCCCCCCCGCCCAGTCCTTCTGAGTAAATATCTGGAGTTTGTTTGCAGTGGTGCACCCATTCTGTCTCCTCTCTCTCTGCTTGCAAATAAAAAATATTCATCTTTCAAGAGAATTATATGTTTTTCATTTCATTTCATTTCCATCTTGCCCATCCTCTAAGGAGCCTCTTTTCCCATCAGCTCTCCCCACATCATTTAAAATGTCCATGGCTATTGTTTCTAACATGTGTTTGCAACCAGAGAGGGAAATAGAATGAGGAAATGGATGAGCCAGGCCTCTTACTACTGCAAATGAACTCCAGAAACATGTCCCACTTTGTGCATCTGGCATTACATGGGTACTGGGGAACGGAACCTGAGCCTTCAGGATTTGCAAGCAGGTGCCTTTAACCACTGAGCCACCTCTCCAGCCCTGTGTCTATCCTTCTACCCCTCTTACTCAACAAGTCATTGCAGACGTTCCTTCAGCTCTACTCACTTCCTATCATGATTGTACTAAGTAGCTCGACTTGCAATACTTTAAAAATATTTTATTTGAAAGCCAGGCGTGGTGGTGCATGCCTTTAATCCCAGCACTCAGGAGGCAGAGGTAGGAGGATCGCCATGAGTTCGAGGCCACCCTGAGACTCCTTAGTGAATTCCAGGTTAGCCTGGGCTACAGTGAGACCCTACCTCAAAAAAAAAAATTATATATATATATATATATATATATATATATATATATATATATATATATATATGGTATGTTTTGTTTTTGTTTTTGTTTTGAGAGAATGGGCATTTTAGGGTGGTTAGCACTGCAAACAAACTCCAGCTGCATGCACCACCTTGTGCATCTGGCTTCACATGTGTACTAGGGAACTGAAACCAGATCCTTAGGCATTGTAGGCAAGGACCTTAACTGCTGAGACATCTCTCCAGCCCCAACTTGCAATATTTTGAAATCTTTGTACCTTGTCTTTCTCATTGTTCATTAGCTGATGCAAACTCCTGTTCTTGCATGGTACTTGCCACTCTCTCTCCTGAAGCCCAGCCATTTCCCTCCCAAAGGTTCCTTTTATTTTTGCACAGCAGCTGAGCAGATGGCCACCTCGCTTCCCAGTTCCAGATTCTGTGTTTCCACATTGTTGTTTGCAGCTGCAGCTAGAAGGTTCATCCACTGAAGTACAAGTATTTATACCATTTAAAACAGCAAATATATTTATTTATCTCTTTACTTTGGATTCTACATACAATGAAAGAAAACCAAAAGTAGTCAATTCCTGATTGATGCTTTGTTCAATGTCCTCTTCTGTGCAAAAGGAGCCGAAATGACTTTTTTTTTGTTTTTTGAAGTAAGGTCTCACTCTAGCCCAGGTTGTTCTGGAATTCACTCTATTCCCAGGCTGGTCTCAAACTCAAGTGGTCCTATGACCTCTGCCTCCTGAGTGCTGGGATGAAAGGTGCATGCCACCATGTCCAGCCTAAAATAATGTTTCACACTTGGTGTGAGAACAAGCTCAACAGAGACACCTTTGCTTCTCAGGTACATTGAGATTTTTGCTTTCTGAAGACTGAGCTGGATCTATAAGGCAGCCAATCCCACAGCAGTTTCCAGAACCCCATGAAGTGGCTCAACCCTGTCTCACAGAAACAACTGCTGCCACTCTTGCATGCAAGCCACATGGCTCAAGTCCTTTTCCCCTCCCCGCCCACTGCACCTCCCACACCTTTGAAGGAGGGTTGACTTAGAAGTCACTCTGTGGCCCCAGGCTGGCCTCAAACTCACAATTCTGCCTCAACCTCCCAATGCTAAGATTCACAGGCATGAGCCACCAGATAGCACCTTAAAGTGGAAGTGAGGTTAGTGGTCTCAAGCTCGTTCATAAGGCAGACACTCAGAACTGTCACAGTCCTCTCAGCATGGCACTGGCTACATCATGTAAACGCACGGGTTTGTTCATTTGATTGATACTTCAGTGCTGGGTAGGGTGGCGCATACTTTTAATCCCAGCACTCTGGAGGCAGAGGTAGGAGGATCACTGTGAGTTCAAGGCCACCCTGAGACTGAGCCAACCGGTGCAATAGTGGCATGTCTGTCATGGTGGAAACCAACTGCCCTCTAATTGGACTGGAGGCCCACTCCATGGGAGGGAATACATCCCTGATACTGAAAACCTACAACAGGGGTAGTCATGAGCCCTAGCAGTGTAACGTCTCCTGCTGTCTGGCTAAATGTATATACTATGCTCACCAAACTGCCCAATAAGCACTTCCCTTAATGTCCATACCCATATATTAATTTTATTCTCACTTTTGGTAGAGAACCTTCTCTTTTCAGATGGCAGTGACCTTGGGATGATTCAGAGGCATCATAGTGCTGGAAAGAAGTGACAGGAGTGCTCAGCACTGCAATATCTCTACCATACCTTCCAAGGCTCAGGGTCTATTGCAGAAGAGGTGGCAGAATTTAAGAGCCAAAGGAAGGGTAGGACTCCTTACAACGTGCTCCCCCCAGACATAAAATGGCCTGGATATCCATGACCTCACAAGACCATCATAAGAGGAAGAAAAGATCATGGATCAAAATAAAAGAGATACTGATTAAGAAGGGGAGGGGATATGATGAAGAATGGAGTTTCAAAGGGGAAAGCGGGTGAGGGGAGGGCATTACCATGGGATATTGTTTATAATCACGGAAGTTGTTTAAAAAAACTAATAAAAAAAATTAGGAAAAAAAGGCACTGATGAGTGAAGGGTGCTTCAAGATAAGTGCCCTCCTCTCCTCCCATTCTGTCCAAGCCTACATGAACAGATACACTGTCTCCTAGAAAAGAGAAGATGCTTGGGAACACGTTTCAACACAAAAAGCCTGTCCTAAGCCAGGCATGATGGCGCATACCTTTAATCCCAGCACTCAGGAGGCAGAGGTAAGAGGATCACTGTAAGTTCAAGGCCAGCCTGAGACTACATAGTGAATTCCAGGTCAGCCTGGGCTAGAGTGAGACCCTACCTCAGGGAAAAAAAAAAAAAAAAAAAAAAAAAAACAGAAAAAGGGCTGGAGAGATGGCTTAGCAGTTAAGCACTTGCCTAAGGACCCTGGTTCGAGGCTCTATTCCCCCAGGACCCACGTTAGCCAGATGCACAAGGGGGCACACACATCTGGAGTCCGTTTGCAGTGGCTGGAGGCCCTGGCGCGCCCATTCTCCCTCTCTTTATCTGTCTCTTTCTCTCTCTCTCTGTTGCTCTCAAATAAATAAAAATAAAAAAATAAAAAATAAAAAACAGAAAAAAAAAGCCTGTCTCCACAATAAGTCTCACTGATTTGGATGGACATTCATTACTAGACAATGTCATATTGACTGTGTAATACCCAAGAGCTTATAAAAGCTAAATGGACACCTAAGAGTCAAAGTAACTTTGAATTAAAATTAGTCTGTGAAAAGGGTTATGCCAAATGAAGAAATCACCCCAATTATTCATCTATTTTATGAATTTTCACATTTGCTTAAAAATTAGCATACCTTCATGATCTTTACAGCTGTCGTGCCCAACAATTGATGTTGGGAGATGTATAAAGACACACAGAAGTCACATGATCAGAATGAAAGAGTACCAGATGTCATGGTTAAGAGCCCCAAGCCATGCCCTCCAGTTCCTGAGGTAGAATCCCACCAGCGGGCCAGCTGCTGCTGAGACGTTCCAGCCCTTCACACCCATCTTCAGCAGGGCTCAGGTTCCTACTCCCAGACTCAACTAACGACCTATTTAACACACCTACCAAAATTCCCAGTACAGAGTAGTATTTAGAAAGTATCAGTCAATTATAAGGCTACATTTCCCCTGCAGGTTATAAAAGTAGCAGATACCCACCTGTCTTTGCCAGCTCTCCTGAGATGTCAGGTCTTTGCTCATTACAGAGGCAGCTAGGGGTTCACATCCCTCAATGCTTCCCTGAAGACCCTCCCATTCCAGGCAGTCACCTCTTCATGTATCCCCTATGGACCCAATGCTACACAATGCAAATTTGCACATGGTATTTATTTAATGATGTTATGTATTTAGTCACCACTTAAACCATGGCTCATTCCATATCTATATGTGTCATGGTTCAATTTTGGATTGTGAAGTCAACAGGGCTGGCCCGCTAGCTACAATCTATAGTGATTAACATGGGTTCACAATGGAAGAGCTCAGAGAAGATGCTCATGAACAAAAAGGATGAGGGTGAAAGTGTGGGTCCTGAGTAAGGGCCCAGACAGGCTGCCCAACCCCCGGAACCTGAGGCCTGAGTAAGGCCAGGGATCAGCTTTCCCTCTATCTCAGAAGATCCATCTCAGGGCAATTCTAAGGCACAGTGGTGAAGGACGTGATTGGCCCACCAAGCATGGTCTTCTGGTCTCACAGCAGCCTCTTGCCCGGAAACAGCCAACAAGCATTCATTAGGTTCTGAACATGTGCAAGCAGCATTTGCTAATGAAAATGGAGACAAGGTCTTTCTTGGAAGAGCATGCCCCAGAAGACACACTCTGTCCCAAGACCAACCAGGTCCCTTTTAAGGTCCCTGAGAACAGCAGCCTGGGAGCAACCAAGACTTTCAAAGGCTGACAAGGCACAGAGTGGATGAATGAAAAGATAATACATGAAGAAAACTTTGGCTTATACAACCTCCAACCTGAGGCAGGGACAGCAGCATCCACCAACATGCAGGAAAGGAACAGCTATGAGTGCAGCAGAGATGGTTGTCAGAAATGCTTCAACATCTCCCACACTACCCATATCCCACAAGCCCAGCTCTCCCTCCCAAAGCCCCCCAACAACACACACATGTACACACACACACACACACACACACACACACACACACAGGATCTGCAGAATAGGTCAGAGGTTGGCATTCAGAGCCTGACGTCAGGAGAGAACTCTTGGCACTTGACACTACATCATCACGACTACTCCTGACTACACGGCGAAAGAACGCTGGCCTGCGCCTGGTGTGAAAAGTCATCTTATAAGAAGTTAGGCTGCCCCCAAGACAGCCAGGTCTGGAAAGTCTTTCACTTCTCCTACTTCGCTGAAAGGCTGTCCACCCTGGTTGAATGTCAGCTTGTATCGTAACCGGATAGGTTCCTGGGACATAAATAAGAGAAGTTAAGATGTTCATTAGAGAGGAGGAACACAGAGGTGAGCCCATAGGATCCCCAAGAAATTACTTGTTTATGTTAATTCACCCAAACCAGGGCTTAATATCACTGTATGATGTGGGTGCCCTGGCCTCAATTCTCTACAGCTGCAAACACAAGGGAGCCAAGGCATGTCGCCTGGGAGCCTTGTGCACTCCTGCGGTCCTGATGGATGACAATGAGGAGACACGGGAAGACAGGCCATCTCCTCTACAGGTCAGGCCTCTCCCCTTGCTCCCAGCTATGAAGTCCATCACAAAACTTTTTCTAACAAGCCCCAAAGAAAACTAGACAATAGCAAGGGTTGCTTCCCCATGTCCACCCTGGAACCAACCAAACTTGACAGCAATAAGGCCTGAACATGCCTTCCTTCACCCATAGTACTCCCTCCCTGCGCTCGGGGCCCTCTCCCCTGCTGCCACACGCAGAACTTACTTTGTGTGGGTTGTCCAGCAGCAGCATCTGTGATATCACAGCGGGAGGCACCAGCGGGCTGAACGCAGGGAGCTTGGAACTGGACGCTGGCTGCAGCTTCACTCGCATTGACTATTGGGGGAAAGCCAGCGCGTAACTAACTCATCCCTAACAAGCTTCAGCTTCTGCGAGGGGCTCGGCCCCTGAGAGGAACACTATTTCAAGGTACCTACTGGAGCCCACACAGATGCCACCAATGAAGGGAACCAGAAGGCCTTTCCTTGTATACACAGGAAAGTATCTGAAGTGTGTGGCCAACTGTTGACTTTGGCAGGCAGAATCAAAAACTAGAGGACATTTTGAGCTTAATGCTCACTCTGCCTCCTACTAGCAGAGTGTGACCTTGAGCAAAATATTAACTTCTGAGCCTTGGGTAGACAATTTGTAAATGGTCTCCACTGAGTACTAACCAAAATGATTAGAGAATGCATGTCATAACTTATATCTTTCCTTTGTGGGACATGTGCCCGTTCCCCTGGAACTGTACTATCAGATCACTGTGGGGCCCTAATTCCCTTGAAAAGGGTGAACATATCCCAACTTAGTCAGGCATGTTCCCATCCCTGGGCATGCCACTGCTCTAAGGTACACGGTTAACAACAAGGAGAAGCAGAGCCCTAATGTGGCTCTCATGTCAACTTTCATTAAGACATAGTGTCTCACTATGGGGTTCTGACCTTTAGGCTCAAATGATCCTCCTGTCTCAGCTTTAGAGCAGCTACGCGCACAAGAGCATGCTAACATGCCTGGGTTTTTTTACTTTTTATTTTTTAAGGTAGAGTCTTGCTCTAACCCAGGCTGACCTGAATTCACTATGTAGTCTCAAGGTGGTCTCAGTGAGCCTCCTCCCTCTGCCTGATACTAAAAAGTGCTGTTAGAAGTGATACAAGTGCTGATAGTGAAGGCCTGTACCACCACACCATGCCTAAGTTTTGAGTTACAGATTAGTCATGTAACACTGCCAGTGCTAGTGGTCATTCTCCTGCTATGCAAAAACAAAACTGCCCCACAGAGGAAAGCAGAGCTAAGTTTTTTTGTGTGCATATGTGCAAAGGAACCTCTTACCCCTGCAAATGAATTCCAGACACTTGCATCAATTTTTGAATCTAGCTTATGTAGATGGCTGGAGAATTTAACCTAAGCTGGCAGGCTTTGCAAGAAGGCACCTTTAGCTGGGCATGGTGGTGCATGCCTTTAACCCCAGCTCTTGGGAGGCAGAGGTAGGAGGATCGCTGTGAGTTTGAGGCCAGCCTGGGCTAGAATGAGATTCTAACTCAAAAACCCAAAAAAGAGAAAAAGAAAGCACCTTTAACAGCTGAGCCATCTTCCAAGGCCCAAACATTTTTAAAAAAATATTTTATGGGAGCCGGGCATGGTGGCACACGACTTTAATCCCAGCACTCAGGAGGCAGAGGTAGGAGGATCCATGAGTTTGAGGCCACCCTGAGACTACATAGTTAATTCCAGATCAGCCTGGGCCAGAGTAAGAGACCCTACCTCGAAAAAAAAAAAAAAAATTATGGATTTATTTGCAAGGAGAGAGGGTAGGAGAATGAATATGAATGAGTGTGCCAAGCCTCCTCTAACTACTGCAAACAAACTCCAGATGTATGCACCACTTTGTGTATCTGGCTTTGCGTGGGTACTGAATCAAATTCAGGTCGTTAGGCATTGTAGGTAAGTGCTGTAACTACTGAGATCTCTAGCTCAAGTCTTTTTTAAAAAATTATTTATTTGGCATGACATCAAAATAAAAGAGACTGATTAAAAGGGGGAGGGGATATGATAGAGTTTCAAAGGGGAAAGTGGGGGGAGGGAGGGCATTACCACAGAATATTGTTTACAATCATGGAAGTTGTTAATATAAAAAAATAATAAATTTTTTAAAAAATTATTTATTTGGGACTGGAGAGATGACATAGTGGTTAAGGCACTTGCCTGTGAAACCTAAGTTCAATCCCCCAGTACCCATGTAAGGCACATAAACAAGGTGGCACATGCATCTGGAATTCATTTGCAGTGGATGGAGGCCCTGGCACACCCATTCTCTCTTTCTATCTATCTCTCTCTCTCTCAAATAAGTATTTTTTTAAAAAAATTATCCATTTGTGGGGCTGGAAAAATTGTCTAGTGGTTAAGGCACTTGCTTGCAAAGCCAAAGGACTGCAGTTCAATTCCCCAGGATCCATATAAGCCAGAAGCACAAGGTGATGCATGCATCTGGAGTTCATTGACAGTGGCTGGAGACCCTGGCGTGCCCATTCTTCTTCCCCTCCCTCCCTCCCTTCCTCCCTCCCTCCCTCCACCCCCCCTCTCTCTCTCTGTGTGTGTGTGTGTGTGTGTGTGTGTGTGTGTGTGTGTGTGTGTGTCTGTCTTTCTGCCTCTCTCTTTCTCAAATAAATAAATAAAAATAAAATATTTTTAAAAATTATTTATTTGTTTATGTGGGCCACCCCATGTGTGGAGATGAGAGGACAACTTCTAGGTGTTTGTTTGTGCTCTACCTTCTTTAAGAGAGGGTGTTTCTTGACACTACGAATGAACTGCTAGACTGTAAATGCAATTGCAAACACACCAAACTAGCTGCCCGAGGCTCTGGATGCTCCTGCAAACACACCAGACTAGCTAGCTGCCTGTGAGCTCTGGGTTCTCCTGACTCCTCCTCCCACTGAACCGGCACACTAGAATTACAGATGCTTGCATCTCTGTGTGCCCGGCTTTTTATGGATGCTGGAGAATTGAACCCAGTCAGCAGGCTTTGAAAGCCATTGACTTAAACCACTGAGCCATCGCCCCAGCCCCAGGCAAGTTTTTTTTTTAAATTAAAAGTGTGTGTGTGTATGTGTGTGTGTTTTGGTTCTTTGAGGTAGGGTCTCACTCTAGCCCAGGCTGATCTGGACATCTGGCTTTACGTGGGTACTGACAAATTGAACCCAGGGCATTAGGCTTTGCAAGCAAACATCCTTAACCACTGAGCCATCCCTCCAGTCTCCCAACCCCCAGCCAACTTTCAAAATCAGACATGTTGGTACATGTCTGTTATCCTAGCACTCAGGAGGGGGGGAGGGCAAGAGGATCACAAGTTCAAGGTCATCTCTAGCTACATAACAAGTTTGAAACCATCCTGAGCTACCTGAAACCCTCCCTGTCTACTCTCCACCAAAAAAGAAAATAAACCCACAAATTGGAGGAAAGTAATTCTTTGTAGATTCTTATCTGTGCTTACACATTCAGGAATCCCAAGTCAGCTGAGCCAATGAATGAAAATTCCCACTTTACGTTCAACAACGATTCTGAGTCCTGAAGAGTCTGCACCTTTAGCACCTAACAGACACTGCTCGAAACAGAAAGGAGCTGCTAGCAGCAAGTGACTCACCTTTGGCACAGCCACTTGAAACATGATGTCCCAGACAGGCTGGGTAGCAGTGCTCATCATGGTCAAGAGTAACACCTGCACTTCTGGGTGGCCAGGGGCCCCAGTCTGGGAGAAGTGAAGCAGAATCCTGAAGCCGTTGCGGTCGTACACGATGAGGGGTGGCAGGCTGCCTGGCAGAGAGATCCAGCAGAAGGCTCAGCGCTGCTCCAACCCCGGGCCGCCTCTGCCTCCCCACCTGCACCTGTTATCTGCCCCACCAGACCCCAAGCCTTCTAGACTCCTCTTTTCCACACTGGCCTCTTGCCCCAACTCAACCACCCTTAGCACACTACTGGCTTTCAAAAGAGGAACATTTTGCCAGGCATGGTGGTGCACGCCTTTGATTCCAGCACTTGGGAAGGTGAAATAGGAAGACCTCTGTGAGTTTGAGGCCAACCTGAGAATCCATAGTGAATTCAAGTTCATTCTGGGCTAGAACAAGACCCTACCTCCAAAAACAAAAACAAACAAACAAAAAGACATTTTATTTAAACAAAAATAATTAAGATTAAAATAGCTGATGTTGATGCACAGGGTGTCTGGAGTTCGTTTGTGGTAGCTAGAGGCCCTGGTACACCCATTCTACTCACCCTCTCTCTGTCTCTAATAAATAAAAATTTTAAAAAATCTTTTAAAAAAATAGCTGGTGTTTCCAGGTATGGTGGCGCACGCCTTTAATCCCAGTACTTGGGAGGCAGACGTAAGAGGACAACTTTGAGTTTGAGGCCACCCTGAGACTACATAGTGAATTCCAGCTCAGCCTGGGGTAGAGTGAGACCTATCTCAGAAAAAAAAAAAAAAGCCGGCTGAGTGGTGCATGCTTTAACCCTAGGACCAGGGAGGCAGAGGTAGAGTTCAAGGCCAGCCTGAGATTACATAGGGAATTCCAGATCAGGTCAGCCTGGGGTAGAGCAAGCCTTTACCTCAAAAAAAAAAGAAAAGAAAAAAGATTAAAATTAAAATAATGTTGAAGCAAAAATGCAGAGGCTATAGTGGGTGTAGTGATACATGTCTTTAATCCCATCACTCAAGAGGCTGGGGATAGGATTGCCATGAGTTCAAGGACAGCCTGAGGCTGCAAAGTGCATTCCAGGTCAGCTGGGGCTAGTGTGATACTCTATCCCGGGGGAAAAAAAAGAAATCCAGAGGCTACAGAGAACCAACACAAAATCAGACTGCCAACAGGCCTACCAAAACTCAGGGATCATTGAAAGAGGGGATAGAAAAATTTTAAGAGCCACAGGGTTGGTAGGAATATCCTGAGGTACAGCCCCTCCCACAGAGACTGACTGAGGCCTTAATTATCCCACAGTAAATACCAATAACCCCACTGAGGAGGGCGCTCAGGGAAATTGAGAAGGAACAGGGAATGGAAGACTACAATTTTTGTAAAATATAAATAAATAAAAGTTAACAATTAAAATAATGTATGAGGGCTGGAGAGATGGCTTAGTGGTTAAGGCGCTTGCCAGCAAAGCCAAAGGGCCAAGGTTCGATTCCCCAGGACCCATGTAAGCCAGATGCACAAGGTGACACACATGTCTGGAGTTTGTCTACAGTGGCTGGAGGCCCTTGCATGCCCATTCTCTTTCTCTCTATCTGGCCCCCAGATAAATAAGTAAAACATTTAAAATAAAATAAAATAATGCATGAATACTACAGAAAATACAAAAAAAAATCATCAAGAATGAAACAAAGAGGCTGGAGAGATGGCTTGGCAGTTAAGTCATTTGCCTATGATGCCTAAAGACCCAGGTTCTATTCCCCAGTACCCATGGTAAGCCAGATGCATAAGGTGGCACATGCATCTGGAGTTTGTTTATAGTGGCTGGAGGCCCTGGAATGCCCATTCTCCGTTTTCTCTTCTCTCTCTCTCTCAACACAAGTAAATAAATAAATCTTAAAAAAAAAAAAAAACGAAACAAAAACACCTTTTATTCTACCAGAAACAAGCAGTAGGTTTATTTCATTCTGGTCTCTTTCATATGACCACACATGCAGAGCCACATCCACTCTTATATCTAATTTTATAAAACTGTAAAAACAATAATTATCAAACAGGCTTAATGAAATTCCATGGAAATTCTAAAGATACTAAGTCACTTTTGCTAAGAAATGAATCTAACAATCTTTTGAGGCAAAGTTGGGTATGGTGGCACACTCCTTTAATCCCAGCACTTGGAGGCTGAGGTAAAAGGACCATAGTGAGTTTGAGGGCAGCCTGGGCTACTGACTGAGTCCCAGGTCAGCCTGGACTATAGTAAGACCATCTCAAAAAATAAATAAATAAATATATAACAACAAAAAGAGAGAATTATATGCAATAGGGGCAGAGATATTGCTCAGCAGTACGATGCACAGCAGGCAAGTCCTTGGCTACATGAGGGGAGAGCCAGGACGGAGAGAAAGAGAGGGGAGGGAAGGGGAGGGGAGGGGAGGGGAGGGGAGGGGAGGGGGGGGGAGGGAGGGAGAAAAGCAGATGGGATACTGCTTAGAAGTAGAACAATTGCCTAGCATGTCCAAGGTTACAAGGATGGATCCCTACCACTGCCAAAAATGAAAAATAAAAAAATTTTTAAAAAATGGGGGAAAGAGGGTAAAAAACCTTATCAGAATGCCTTTTACCTGCTAGGTGGCAAAGGTATAGATGTTATTTTTATGCTCTATTTTCTTCTAAAACTCTACGTGAAATACGTAGTTTTGCTTTTTTGAAAAAAAAAATTTATTTATTTGAGATAGTGAAACAGAGAAAAAGATGGGGCAGGGGGATGAACGCACCAGGGCCTCCAGACACTGCAAATGAACTCCAGACGCATGCAAGACCTTGTGCATTTATTTGGCTTATGGGTATTGGGGGACTGACTCTGGGTCCTTAGGCTTTTTAGGCAAGCACCTTAACTGCTAAGCCACCTCTCCATCCCCATATTTTCTTTTAACTTTGTGTTGTAAACTATTTCACATTTATACATATATGACACACCACTTTAATCTCAGAACTCAGGAGGCTGAGGTAGAAGGATGACTGTGAATTCAACGCCAAACTAGGGGTACATAGAGAGTTCCAGGTCATCCTGGGTTAAATGAGACCCTGATTCAAAAAAGAAAGAAAAGTCTGATTCCCTCAAAAAATTATAAGCCACTGCCAAGGCTCTTAGTTGCCCACCAGAAATAGTAGATGGCAAGACCTCCCCCTCCCCCCCCTACTGCTACAGACTCCATATGCCTGGGCTATAGGTCACTGAAAATCGAACTGGAGTGGAGCTGGAAGCACTTCCCTGTGGACTAGCCATCAGGACGCTGGAAAGAACTATGCAGCTTGTACAGGAAGAAAAGTTATCAATATTCTTAACCAGCAATGGACCCTGTGAGCCTTACTTATGGCTGGGCAGCCAGGAAAAATGTGCCAACTGGTGCAATGCAGCAGTTCTATTATGGGGGTATAGTGGTTTGATTCAGGTGTCCCCCATAAACTTAGGTGTTCTGGATGCTAGGTTCCCAGCTGATGGAGATTTGGGAATTAACGCCTCCTGGAGGCAGTGTTTTTTGGGAGCAGGCTTACGGGTGTTATAGCCAGTTTCCCCATGCCAGTGTCTGGTACACTCTCCTGTTGCTATTGCCCACCTTATGTGGGCCAGGGGGTGATGTCCACCCTCTACTCATGCCATCATTTTCCCTGCCATCATGGAGCATCCCCTCAAGTCTGTAAGCCAAAATAAACCCTTTTTTCCCAAAAGCTGCTCTTGGGTGATTTTTGGCAGCAATGCGAACCTGACTGCAACAGGGGAAACTAGCTGCTCTCTGATGGGAGGGAGTTCATGTCTGGTACTGAAAACTTAATCAAAATATATGGCTGGAGGGCTGGAAGGATGGCTTAGCAGTTAAGGTGTTTGCCTAAGAAGCCAAAGGACCCAGGCTAGCCAGATGCACAAGGTGGCACACGCGTCTGGAGTTCAATTGCAGTGGCTGGAGACCCTGGCATGCCCATTCTCTCCCTCTATCAAATAAATAACTAAATAAAAATACATTAAAATATTTTTTAAATATATGGCTAGGAAGATTCCGCACCCCTGGGTAGTGGGAGAAGCCCTTAACTTATGAAGGGAAGCTACTACTATTGTCTGGCTACATGAATATTACTATGCCCACCAAACTGATCTCTAAATACTTACGTTTAGGGCTGGAGAGATGGCTCAATGGTCAAAGGTGCTGGCTTACAAAGCCTGACAGCCAGGGTTTGATTTCCCAGTACCCACATAAAGCCAGATGCACAAAGTGGTGCAAGTGTCTGGAGTTCCTTTGCATTGGCTATAGGCCCTGGTGCACCCATTCTCCCTCCCTCCCTCTCTCCCTCCCTCCCTCCCTTTCTGTCTCTCTCTCTCTCTCTGCTTGCAAATAAATAAAAACTGCCTGCTGGCATTCTTCACAATGCCAATCCTATGGCAGATAAGACTAAGAAAAGCATTTTGCTAGAAGAGCTTCTTCTTTTTTTTTTTTTTTTCCTGAGGTAGGGTCTCACTCTGGCTCAGGCTGACCTGGAATTCACTATGTAGTCAGTCTCAGGCTGGCCTTGAGCTCACAGCGATCCTCCTACCTCTGCTTCCCAGCATGCACCACCACACCTAGCCAGAAGCTGCTGCTTCTCAGATGCACACACATCGCCCTAAGCAAGGAGTAAAAGGAAGAATGCACAGAAGTGTACTTACTAGGCTTCACAGATTCCAAAGGGACAAAAACGTGAGCGAGAGGAGAATTCTGTGAGGCCGGAGAGGAAGATAATGGTCCAGCCTCCCAGGACCAACCTGGAGAGGCCTTGGTACCTGGTGGCACTTCCTTGGGGATACTTTTCTGTGGAACATAATTCCTATAAAGAAATACAAACTATCAACAAACAAAAGAAGCTGCAGAAAACTTGAGGAATCCATGATTAGGTTTTCCAAAGAACAAACAAGAAATGGAAAAATACATGTGCATGCAATACAGGCACACATATACATGCACATCCCTATAAGAAGAAAATGATTAAATATATTTACACAAGTTAATGTACCTATTTAAGAGAATGAAGCAAGTTTATGTAAACTGGTATGAAAATGCCAAGACTTGAAAAAAAGTCATGTTGGAATAACCTGTAAAGTATGAACTTGATTGCATAAAAATATACCACAATTGCTAGGTGTAGTGGCGCATGCCTTTAATCCCACCATTCGGGCAGGAAAGGTAGGAGGAACAAACACTAAGTTCGAGGCCAACCTGAGACTACATCGTGAATTTCAGGTTAGCCTGAGCTAGAGAAAGACCCTACATCAAAAAACAAACAAACAAAAAAAGTCACAATGACACACGTACAAAATAAAGCAAAGTCATGACTGCAATCCTAGCTCTTGAGAGGCTGACACAGGAGGATTCCAGTCCAGCCTGGGCTACCTAGTGAACCCCATTTTGACAAAGAAAAAGGAACAAGATGGAGGAAGGAGGGAGAGAGGAAGAAGGAAAATAGCACATACTGGATGGGAACCAGGAGCCAAAATAAATCTTTCCTTAATGATAAAAAGTAAGATTTTCCACTTGTTTTTTAGGGAGTGACATTTAGGAACTCATGTCACATATATTCCTGTAGTGATAAAGTTTTGCTTAATTTAAAACAGGACATGGGCTGGAAGGATGGCTTAGCGGTTAAGGCATTTGCCTGCAAAGCCAAAGGACCCTGGTTCGATTCCCCAGGACCCACGTTAGCCAAATGCATAAGGGGGCACACGTGTCTGGAGTTCATTTGCAATGGCTGGAGGCACCTATTGGCTCGCTCTTTCTCTCCCTCTTTCTCTGTCAAATAAATAAATATAAATAAAATCTTTTGTTAAAAAAGACAATCAGGGAAAAGACACTGAAATTATCACTGTTAGCTGGGTGTGACAGGCATGCCTATAAAGACAGCACTTGGCAGGTGGCATGAGGATCCGTTCAAGGCCAGCCTGGACCTGAGATCCTGTTTCAAAAATCTAAAAAAAAATCTAAACAAGGGCTGAAGAGATGGCTTAACGGTTAAGATACTTGCCTGCAAAGCCTAAGGACCCATGTTCCATCTCTCTCCAGATCCCATGTAAGCTAGACACACAAAGGTGAGGCAAGTGCCTGGATTTGGATTGCAGGAACAGAGGACCTGGTGTGGCAATTCTCTCTATATATAGCTCTATCTAAAATAAAAATTTTAAATAAAAAATCATCTATCATGTATTTCTTTCTGCTACTTCTTTCAAAAGAGATATTATCAGCCCAGCATGGTAGAGCACACCTTTAATCCCAGCACTCGGGAGGCTGAGATAAGCGGATTGCTGTGAGTTCGAGGGCACCCTGAGACTACATAGTAAATTCCAGGTCAGCCTGGGCTACAGTGAGACCCTACCTTGAAAAAACAAAAAATAAATAAATGAAAAGACTGATATCAGCACACTAAAAGACAAACCCTTTGCAGAAATTCTCTGACTTAGGATGGAGATTAAGCAGAAAAAAAGCAGGAAGTAGCAAGCTGCCCTTGCAGCAGGAGGACACTGCTCCGCTCATGCTCTGGCTACAGTGAGGAGCCGCTAGCCCACAAGACTCACAGGGTTCCTGATGGCTGCGGTGACAGGAGATCCAGCAAGTTCCTGTCAGCAGATGGGCTCTGAACACCACCGCTGCAGGGCAGTGTAATGGCGGCTGGCTGCTTCTCTTCCTTATAGCAATCCTGACCAGCAACCTGTCAAAAAGCCAGGGATGGCTATAATTAGGCTAGGGTGCTAGTGTCCTGGGGCAGGAGGAGAAAGAAAGAGAACAGAAGACTCCTGTACAGACAGCACATGACCCTGCCTGAAAGCTGGGTATGGAGGGGGCAGGACTGAGTCAAATAAAATGAAGAACTATGCACTAAAGCCCACCAAATGATTCCAGAGATCCCAGCAGGTAGGCCCCAGGCTGGCAAGTTTGAGACCCTCCCCTGTCCCACTCTAAGAGAAGCTTCCCTACCTTGTTTGCAGGAGTGTCGCTGATCCCTGTGACAAAGAACAGGGTGAAATTCACCAGGGTGACTCCACCCAACACAAGATAGGGCTGAATGGCGTGACCAGGGTCATTCTACCCACCAAATGGGACTTTTACGTGCTTGATGTGTCAGAACTCCTCAAAAGCCGGTCTACACTCCCTGAGGGAAACCAACTCACCCCTCTCCTTACTCAGGGCCATTCTCAGCCTGTGTCCTTTAACACCTCCTCTCACCTAGGGCTTCCAGGTCCTGGTGAAGCAAAGATGACGGCGCCACAGGCCCAGCCTGCCCAGACCCACTGTTCATGTCCAGATCGATGAGGGGGCAGCTTTTCATGCAACCTGTTGGGTTCTGAAAGACTGGGAGACAGATGGAGTCAGGAGAATACTGTGATATGAAGGCAAAGTCCCCACTTACATCCAGCCAAGTAATTATGTCCTTAGGCCTCCTCTTCATAAGATATCAAGACCTGCCTCCAACTACCTTCTGCCTCAGCTGACTCCCACCCTGCAGAGCAGAGACGTCATCAGCATAGCAGTGGACTTCTTAGTTTAGACACTTCCACAGGTTTCTGACCGCACCTGATCAGTCACCCTCAGTGCCTAAGAAAACAGATGCCCTGGCCCAGGTCCAAGCACAAAGCACAGAACAAGGAATATGCACTTGAATCTTCAGTTTCTTTGCCCTCAGCTGCTGTAAGTGCCCAAGAGGCCTCTAGCCAGGCAGAACGCAGCCACGTGCTTACATGTGTAACCACTCCTGGCATCCAGCCTGGCAGAGGGTACATGAAGACTCTTGTGGCACAGGTTAGCTACGTGAAACCTGTTTCCACAGGAAAGAGAACAGAAGCAAACTCTCAAGAGAGTAGAGAAGACTCTACACCACAATCAGCGCACTCTTGGAATCCAGTTCTTTCCTACAACATGCAGTTTTTCCCAAGGTAGATGACAGAGAGCAGCTCTTGGCACATACCTCTGGAGACAGGAATGTCTCCCACTGAGCTGGTCACTGTGTTCCCAAAGGTGACTCGGCCCTCCATCACCTGTTTGTACAGCAGAACTCCCTGGGTGAGAAGATCGTTTGCCTGGAGAATCTCCGCTGAGGAACAAGAGAAGAATCATAACTCCTAGGTTTAGCAATCAGCCATCTGTGTCCTGTGTTGGCCACTCTGCATAGCTCTACTGGGCTCAGCATACTCAGGTTCCTGTCCCCCACTGTGGGATCAGGGCTCTACAAGCAAGCACCTTAGACCACTGAGCCATCTCCCCAGCCCTTTTCACTTTCTTGGTTGAGAAAAGGCCTCACTGTAACACAGGCTGGCCTGGAACTATGCAGCCCCCAGGCTAGCCTCGAATGTTTCTGCCAGTCTTCTTGACTCCCAAGTGCTGAGATTATAGACTTAAGGCACATGCTCAGCTATAAAACTTTTAACTTTGTATTTAAGCCTAAAATTTAACCTGAGCTGGAGATACAGCACACTGGTAGAATGCTTGTTAGCATGCACAAAGCAGCTCTGGGCTCAATCATTAGTATGGGTGTGCAGGAGTGAAGGGCTGGGCACAGTGGCGCATTCCTGCAAACTCAGCACTTGGAAAGGCAGAAGCAGGAGGATCAGTAGTACAAGCTAAACAATGAGTTCCAGACTAGCCTGAGCTATACCAGACCCTAGCCTAAAAATAATAATAATAATAATTAATAATGATGATGATGATGCCAGGCATGGTGGTTCACTCCTACAATCCCAGCTTTACAAAGACTGAGATAAGATTACACTGGGCTAGAGTGAGACCCAGATCAGTCTGTGCTAGAATGAGATACTACTGCAAAAATAATAATGAAGAGCTGGGTGTGGTGGCGCACGCCTTTAATCCCAACACTTGGGAGGCAGAGGTAGGAAGATCTCTATAAGTTCGAGGCCACCCTGAGATTACATAGTAAATTCCAGGTCAGCCTGAGCTAGAGTGAGAACCTACCTCAGAAAACCAAAATAATAATAATAATAATGAAGTAAATAATTTCTTAGTACTTGATTCAGTTATTGAAAAGCTTCTACTTATTTAGAGAACAAATTGGTACATAAATCAGCTTTTTTAGCTTATAGATTTTATTAGTCTATAAATACAGATTCGGTATTTCCAGTAAAATTTTAAAGGTGCTTCAGTATAATATACAAACTGGATTCCAAAGTCACCCACTCCTGCAGCCATTATAGATGTCCATGTGTACAAGAGTCCCCACTCCCACTGCCATGTCCCACAGCATGATAAATGTCCATGTGAACAAGAGTCACACTTCCACTTCCATGTCCAGCAGCCATGATACACTGCTGCCAAACAAAGAACACACACACACACACACACACACACACACACACACACCCCTTTCTTTCCTTCAAACTGCTTCTTGTTAGTTACTTGGTCATAGCAATGAGAAAAGTAATTATTGGGGCTGGGTAGATAGATTAATGGGTGCGAGCACTTGTTGTACAAGCAGGAGTACTAAATTAAAATTCCTAGCATCCACAGATAAAGCTAGTTGTGCAGGGCTGGAGAGATGGCTCAGTGGTTAAAGTGCCTGAAAAGCCTAAGGACCTGATTTTGATTCCTCAGTATCCACATAAAGCCAGATGCTCAATGGGGTGCATATGTCTGGAGTTCATTTTTGGTGGCTAGGAGCCCTGGCACACCCATTCTCTCTGCCTCTTTGTGTTACTCTCTCTCAAATAAATACATAAGTGAATTTTAAAACATTATATATACATGAAAAAAAAATGCTAACTGTGGCCCTACACAGTTGTCACCTCAGTGATAAGGGAGCTGGAGACTTTGCTAGAACTTGATGGTCAGGCAGTCTAACCAAAACATAGCAGCTCCAAGTTCAATGAGAGACTATCTCAAAAAAAGAAAGCAGAATCCAAGTGTGGTAGCACATGGTTTTAATGCCAGCACTCAGGAGGCAGAGGTAGGAGGATTGCCAGGAGTTCAAAGTCACCCAGAGGCTACATAGTAAATTCCAGGTCAGTGTGAGCTAGAGTGACACCCTACCTCAAAAACAAAAAGAAAACACACACACACACACACACACACAAAGAGGACTGGAGAGATGGCTTAGCAGTTATGGCACTTGCCTGCAAAGCCAAAGGACCCAGGTTCAATTCTCCAGGACCCACATAAGCCAGATACACATGCACCTGGAGTTTATGTGCCCATTCTCTCCCTCTCTCTCTCTCTCCCTCTCTCTCTCTCTCTCTCCCTCCCTCCTTCCCTTCCTCCCTTTCCTCTCTCTCAAGTAAATAAATAAAAATAAAAAATAAAATATTTTTAAAAATCAAAAAGAGGGTGGAAAGATGGCTTAGCGGTTAAGGCATATGCCTAAGAAGCCTAAGGTCTCCAGTTCTATTCTCCAGGTCCCATGTTAGCCAGATGTACAAGGGGGTGCATGGGTCTGGAGTTCGTTTGCAGTGGCTGAAGGCCCTGGAGCACCCATTCTCTTTCTCTCACTCTCCCTCCCTCTCTCTGTCTCTAATTAATAAATAAATAAAAATAAATATTTTTAAAAAAATCAAAAAGAAAAAGAGCAATAGAGGAGGTTCTCCTATGGCCTCCATATGCATGCATTTGGGGAGTGGACATCTGCATGCACACTCATGCACACACACACACACCAAAAATCAATCAAGTTTAAAAATAGCTATTTAATGAGTTAGATCCTACATCACGAGCAGTAGACAACCTGACAGTTCCTGAACACAACTAATGACATATTGGTTTTGTTTTTGAGACTGGGTTGTAAGCCCTGGCCCTCACCCAGGCTGGCCTTTAACTCCAGCTCCTCCTGCCTGAGCCTCCCAAGTGCTGGGATTACAGGCATGTACCACCAAATCTGGCTACATTTTTTAATTCTCCAAACTCTACTGGAACCCAACCAAGCTCCTGATTTAACTGGCAACTATAAGAAATTCCAAGGCTAAAAGCCCAGCAGGGTGGTACATCTCTTTGATCCCAGCACTCAGGAGGCAGAGGTTCAAGGCCACCCTGAAACTACATAGTGAATTCCAGGTCAGTCTGGGCTAGAGTGAAATCCTACCTCAAAAATCAAAAGAACAACAACAAAAGAAATTCTGCTGGGCATGGTGGCACATGCCTTTAATCCCAGCACTCAGGAGGCAGAGGTAGGAGGATCACAGTGAATTCAAGGCCAGCCTGAAACTACATAGTGAATTCCAGGTCAGCCTGGGCTATAGTGTGACCATACCTCAAAAAAAAAAAAAAGTTAAGAAAGAATTCCAAGGCTGGAGAGATGGCTTAGGAGTTAAGGTATTTGCAAATGAAGCCATAGGACCCAGGTTCAATTTCCCAGGACCCATGTAAGCAAGCTGCACAAGGTAGCGCACGCATCTGGAGTTCGTTTACAGTGGCTGAAATCCCTGGCAGCCTATTCCCTCTCTCTATCTGCCCCTTTCTCTCCCTCTGTCCCTCCCTCCCTCTCTCTCTCTCTGAAATAAATAAAAGATGAGTGAAGGCCTACTGCAGGAGAATACACACTGTATCTTTTATAACTTTTACCCCTCTCTAGGCTTTCTGATGTTTCTTGTTCAAGCCTAGATTCTTCTGCCATTCAGGTTATATTCTTCCCAACCCAAAAACCACAGAGCCCAAAGCCTAATTTGTCTTGCTCCTGGACCAACAGAAGCATAGCAGGAAGGATCTCATCTGTTTTCCATGTGGTGTGCTCCTACACCAAGAGAAAAAAAGGGGGGTGGGGGGATTACCTAGTGCATCGTCATCATCTGTGGTGTCACTTGCCAGCCGGAATAGGGTAGGTCGCAACTTCTCACACCTTTCATACACAACCTGGGAAAATAAGAGTCTGGTTCATACACATACCTGGACCCCATACAAGGCCCCAGGTGCATCTACTCAGGATATAACAGTCCAGGACCACAGGAGGCTTCCTCAAGCTGTTCCAGATTCATGACCAACAGGTCTGAACAACATGGCAGTTTGGTTCAGAAAACATTTAGATTAGCCAAACAGGAAGTCACAGGCCTATAATCCTAGCACTTGGAAAGCAAGAACTTTACTGACTGAAATAACTCCCAGCCCTTGAGAGATGAAGGCAGGAAGATCAAGAGTTCAAAGTCAGCCTAGTACCACATCAAAACCAGGTGTGCTGCACACCTGGAATTCAGCATATGGGAGGTGGAGTCGGAAGGATCAGAAGTTGAAGTCATCTTCAACTGCAAGTTCCAGACCAACCTTTGTTACCTAAGACCATGTGTCTAAAACCATATGTCTAAATAATTAAGAAAACTGGATTCCTTCAGTGGATATTAATAGTGACAAGTAACCTCTGCTTCTCAGTATTAACTGACATCACTGAAATGACATGAGTATGCAGTGTTTGCTTAGTGGAAGGAAAAATGGTGTCATCACTCATTTTGCAGTACCCCTCAACCTTTTCTCACTCCTACTGCCCAGTCCCACACAATACAGCTCCCCACACAGAAGCAGCCTGCCAAGGCATTCCCCCAGCTCGGCTGTAGAGTTTAACTTGTTTGGATCTAGTTCAAGTATAACAATGCTCATGTGACAACTACTGTCTGTCTGCAGGCATTTAAGCATATTGCAGAGGACGTCACCAGGTCTACTCACCAGTTAGTACCTTGCCCTGTGACATTTTTGAGACAATGCTTTCTATTCAGGAAATGTAATGTGAGTATACGTCAAATGGAAGATTATTTTTTAACATGTAAGCATTCTAAAGTGAGTTTTTTTTTTAACCTGAAATAGCTGCCATTTTTGTTCATTCTACATATTCTTGCTTTCCTTGAATTAATGTGTGTGTAGGTGCCTCTTTAATCCTGAAGTGAAATTAAAGACCAATTTCAAAGAAAAAAAAAAGAGTTCAAAGACAAGCTGGAAAAAATGGCTTAGCAATCAAGGCACTTGCCTGTGAAGCCCAAGAACTCAGGTTCTATTTCCCAGTACCCACATAAGCCATATGCACAAGGTAGTGCATGCATCTGGAATTTGTTTGCAGTGGCTACAGGCGCTGGCATGCCCATTCCCTTTCTCATCAATAAATAAATAAATGTTTTTTTAAAAAAAAACTTTAAGGTCATTCTCAGCTGCATAGTGATTTTGAGGCCAGTCTGAGGTACATGAGACCCTGTTGCAAAAAAAAAAAAAAAAAAAAAAAAAAGAACAAAGCCAGCCATGGTAGCACAAGCCTGTAATCTTAGTACTTGAGAAGTAGAGACAAGATAATCACCAGAAGCTAAAGGGTCACCTCCATTATTATGGTGAGTTCAAGGTCAGTCTGGTCTAAAGTAAGACCATGCCTCAAAAAAAATTCTGAAAAGCCAAATTCATAAAACATTGAAAAAAAAAAAAAACAGCTGCGCATGGTGGTGCACACCTTTAATCCCAGCACTCAGGAGGCAGAGGTAGGAGGATTGCCATGAGTTTGAGGCCACCCTGAGACTACATAGTGAATTACAGGTCAGCCTGGGCTAGAATGAGACTCTTACGGTGGAAGGGTAAGGGGAAAGAAAAGGCAGAATGATGGTTCACATCTATAATTTCAGTACTCAGGAGGCTGAGGTAGGAGAACCACCATGAATTTGAGGCCTGCCTGAACAACACAGTGAGGTCCAGGGCAGTCTGAGCTACAGGAAAACCCTGACTCAAAAAAAAAAAAAAAAAAAGGAGCCAGGCGTGGTGGCGCATACCTTTAATCCCAGCACTTGAGAGGCAGGGGTAGGAGGATCGCTGAGAGTTCGAGGCCACTCTGAGAATACATAGTGAATTCCAGGTAAGCCAGAGTGAAACCCTACCTCGGAAAAAAAAAAAATTAAAGAAAAGTTGGCTTAAAAGTGACAACAGGCCTTAGCTCATGAAGGTCCCCAACACTACCAGGCATCCAGCTTAAGCTCTCACTCAGGACCTTCTGGCACAGGGCTAGGACAATGAAACAACTTCCCCTGCTCTGACGTTGACCTTGGTGCTTTCTGTCCCAACTCTTCCGATAGCTCAAGGCTTCACAACACTCCTGCTCCCACTGGGCACTCCAAGGCTCCCCATCACTTCCCCAAGTGCCATCTGGTAAGACCATTTTCCTCACCCTGGAACGGGAAGTACTCTGGACGCCTCAGAAGCTTCCTGCTCACTCCCTGGAGGAGCTCACTTAACTAACTTCATCTACCAGGCCTCGCTCTATCTGCTGCTCCCTTTCCTAACCCTTCACTAGGAGGGGAACGGTGATGCTGTTCAACAGTCCAATACACAGGCCTTGCTAAGGGACACAGGCCCAGCCTCACATAGGAAGAAAACTGTATGGAGTGTTGGTCTGGCTGGAGCCCACCAGCCTTCTGCGTCCTGTCCCCTCCAAGAAGAGGCCAGTAGAGCTTCTCCCACTCTCTGTCTCAGTCAGTCACATACACATCACATTGAATTTTCCCTCTGGAATTTGGAGTTGGGAAAGACTCTAGGCTGTTCCTGCCAATCTTGTGAAATGGAAAGACAGGCAAACAAAGGAGGTAACAGAAGGCCATCTGTCCTGTGAGGAGAAACTCAAGAAAGCTGGAACACACAAGGCTGAGATCACCTGCAGGGGACAGAGGGAAGCAGAGCTCAAGAGACTAGCAGCCAGCAAGCCAGGTCCCCTGCTGCCTCCAGACTGCCAGCTGGTAGCCTCCTCTACAGCACAACAAAGGCACAGCAATGAAAGGAAAAAATAAAATGGATTTCATTGTTATTTGTTTTTCCAGGTAGTCTCACTCTAGCCCAGGCTGACCTGGCTTTGTAGTCTCAGGGTGGCCTCGAATTCACAGCAATACTCCTACCTCTGCCTCCCGAGGACTGGGATTAAAGGCATGCGCCACTACAGCCATTGAAATTAAAATTTTCTGTAACTTGGGGCATGAAAAAAGGCTTAGTGTTAAGGTGCTTGTCTGCAAAGTCTAACAACCGGGATTCGATCCCCCAGTACCTATATAAAGCCAATAAAGCTAGATGCACAAAGTGCCACAGGCATCTGGAGTTCACTTGCAATGGCTGGAGGCCCTAGCATGCCCATTCTCTGTCTTTCTTATCTCTCTCTCTGCTTGCAAATAAGTAAGTTAAAAATGTTAAACCTTTTTCTGCATCTCAAAAGATACTATCAAAAGACAACTTGTAATGGAAGAAAACTGGTAAGGAACACACATAAAGAGAACTTATGCCAGGTGTGGTGGCACGCACCTTTACCCAGTATTTTAGAGGCAGAGGCAGGAGGATCTCCATGAGTCTGAGGCCAGCCTAGGAGTATGGAGTGAGTTCCAGGTAAGCCTGGACTAGAGCAAGACCCTACCTCCAATAAATAAACAAACAAATAATGCTGGGCGTGGTGGCACACGCCGTTAATCCCAGGACTCGGGGAGGCAGAGGTAGGGGGATTGCCCTGAATTCGAGGCTACCCTGAGACTAGTGAGGTCAGCCTGAGCTAGAGTGAGACCCTACCTCAAAAAAAAAAAAAGAAGGCATATATCCAAAGGACTCATCTCATTTCCTTAGAAGTACATGCTCAACCATGTTTATTGCTGCTCAATTTATAATAGCTGGGAAATGGAACCAGCCTAGATGTCCCTCAACAGATGAGTGGATAATGAAGATGTGACACATTTATACAATGGAGTTCTACTCAGCGGTAAAGAAAAATGAAGTTATGAAATTTGCAGAAAAATGGATGGACCTGGAAAGTATTATACTAAGTCAGGTAACCCAGGCCCAGAAAGCCAAGCGCCACATGTTCTCTCTCATATGGGGATCCTAGCTACAGATGACTGGGCTTCTGCGTGAGAATGAAAATGCTTAGTAGCAGAGGCCAGTAAGTTGAAAAGGAGACATAAAGGGTGGAGAAAGGAAGGGAGGAGGATACTTAATAGGTTGATATTGTATATATGTAATTACAATGTTTGTAATGGGGAGGTAATATGATTGAGAATGGAATTTCAAACGGGAAAGTGTGGGGGTGGGGAGGGAGGGAATTACCATGGGATATATTTTATAATCATGGAAAATGTTAATAAAAATTAAAAAAAAAAAAAAAGAAAGAAAGAAAGAAAGAAAGAAAGAAAGAAAGAAAGAGAGAAAAGAAAGCCAAATAGGAACACAACTCTAAACAAGACAACATAATTAAAACATGGGCTAAGGGCTGGAGGGATGGCTTAGTGGTTAAGGACTTGCTTGCAAAGCCAAAGGACCCAGGTTCTATTCCCCAGTACCCACATAAGCCAGATACACAAGGTGGCACATGAGTCTGAACTTTGCAGTGGTTGGAGGCCCTGGTATGCCTATTCTCTGTCTTTTTATCTATATCTTTCTCTCTGAAATAAGTAAATAAATTTTTTAAAAAATAGCTATACATGTGATCCAGCCATCCCACACCTAAGTATATAGGGAATTTAAAACTTGCATTCATAAAAGAGCATCTTCAAGACAGGCATAGTGGTGCACACCTTTAGTCCTAGGTTGAAGTAAAGAAGATCATATGAGTTTAGGGCCAGCCTGGACTATAAAATGAATTCCAGGTCAGCCTGGGCTACAGTAAAACCCTGCCTTGAAAAAACAAAAAAAAACAGAACAAGACAAAAAAGCCAAAGGACCCAGGTTCAATTCCCCAGGACCCACGTTACCTAAATGCACAAGGGGGCAAATGCGTCTGGAGTTCATTTGCAGTGGCTGAAGGCCCTGGCACACCCATTCTCTCTCTCTTTCTCTATCTGCCTCTTTCTCTCTCTGTCACTCTCAAATAAATAAATAAAAATAAACAAAAAAATTAAAACAGACAAAATACTTTAAAAAAAGAAAGAATCCTTCCCTGGGTGTGATGGAGCACACCTTTAATCCCAGCACTAGGTAGACAGAGGTAAGAGGTGCATGAGTTTCTTTGCAGTGGCTGGAAGCCCTGGCATGCCCACTGTCTGTCTGTCAGTCAGTCAGTCAGTCAGTCTCTCTCTCTCTCTCTCTCTTTCTCTCAAAAAAAAAAAAAAATACATATATATATATATATATATATGGCTGGACAGATGGCTTAGCAGTTAAGGCACATGCCTGTGAAGCCTAAGGACCCAGATTAGATTCTCCAGGTCCCATATAAACCAGATGCATATGCATTTGGAGTTCACTTGCAGTGGCTAGAGGCCATGGCATGCCCATTCTCCCTCACTCTCTCTCCCCCCTCTCTCTATCTCTAATAAATAAATAAATGAAAATAAAATATTTTTAAAAATAAATAAATAAAATGCTTTAAAAAATAAGAGAGAGGGCTGGAGAGATGGCGTAGCGGTTAAGCGCTTGCCTGTGAAGCCTAAGGACCCCGGTTCGAGGCTCGGTTCCCCAGGTCCCACATTAGCCAGATGCACAAGGGGGCGCACGCGTCTGGAGTTCGTTTGCAGAGGCTGGAAGCCCTGGCATGCCCATTCTCTCTCTCTCCCTCTACCTGTCTTTCTCTCTGTGTCTGTTGCTCTCAAATAAATAAATAAAATTTAAAAAAATATTAAAAAAAAATAAGAGAGAGATGTATAAAAAGCTATGATGAAATCCATCATTTTATATACTCTTACTTAAAAAAAATTGGACTGGAGGGATGGCTTAGCAGATGCTTGCCTGCAAAGTCCAAGGACCCAGGTTTGGTTCCCCAGGACCTATATAAGCCAGATGCACAAGGTAGCACATGCAGCTGGAGTTCATTTGCAGTGCCTGGAGGCTCTGGCATGCCCATTCTCCACCCCCCCACCGTCAAATAAATAAATAAACAGGGCTGGAGAAATGGCTTAGCAGTTAAAACACTAGCTTGTAAAGCCTGAAGACCCAAATTCGATTCCCCAGGACCCATGTAAGCCAGATGCACAAAATGGTGAGTTCATCTGCAATAACTGGAGGCTCTGGCATGCCCATTCTCTCTCTTTCTCTGTCTCTCCTCTCTCTCTCTCTGTCAAATAAATAAATAAACATTAAAAAATTAAAAGACAGCCAGGCATGGTGGCGCACACCTTTAATGCCAGCACTCAGGAGGCAGAGGTAGGAGGATCGCTGTGAGTTCGAGGCCACCCTGAGAATCCATAGTGAATTCCAGGTCAGCCTGGACTAGAATGAGACCCTACCTTGAAAAAAAAAAAGAAATTAAAAGATAGCCAGAGCCGGGCGTGGTGGCACACGCCTTTAATCCCAGCACTCGGGAGGCTGAGGTAGGAGGATTGCCGTGAGTTTGAGGCCACCCTGAAACTCCATAGTGAATTCCAGGTCAGCCTGGGCTAGAGTGAGACCCTACCTCGAAATAACCAAAAAAAAAAAAAAAAAAAAAAAAAAAAAAGATAGCCGGGAGTGATGGCACACGCCTTTAATCCCAGCACACAGGAGGATCACCATAAGTTCAAGGCCACCCTGAGACTACACAGTGAATTCCAGGTCAGCCTGGGCTAGAGTGAGACCCTACCTCAAAAAAAAAATAAATAAATAAATAAATAAAAGATAAAAAACATCTAGATTTTTAAAAATTAATAAGTAAATAAAATTGGGCTGGAGAGATCATTCAAAGCCTAATGACCCAGGCTTGATTCCCCACATAAAGCCAGATGCACAAAGTGGCATGTGCATATGGAGCTTGTTTGCAGTGGCTAGAGACTCTGATTCACCCATTCTCTCCCTCCCTCTCTCTCCCAACTTGCAAAGAAAATAAATAAACTTTTTTTTAATTAAGAGAGTGCTGGAGAGATGGCTCAGCAGTTAAGGTGCTTGCCTGCAAAGCCTTACAACTGGGTTAGATTCCTAGTACCCACATAGGACCAGATGCACAAAGTTGTGCATGCATCTGGAGTTTGTTTGTGGCTGGAGGCCCTAGAATGTCCATTCTCTCTCTTTCTCTCAGCATTAGGGAAGCTAAGATAGGCAGATCACTATGAATTCCAGGCCATCCTGGGCTACAGAGTGGGTTCCACAACAGCCTAGAGTGAGACCCTGCCTTGGAAAAAAAAAAAAAACAACTTAAGGGTTTAAGAGGAAGATATATGGAAAAGCTATGATGAAATCCACCATACTTTAAAAAAAAATGGGCTGGAAGGCTGGAGGGATAGCTTAGCAGTTAAGGTGCTTGCCTGTGAAACCTAAGGATCCAGGTTCAATTCCCCAGTACTCATGTAAGCCAGATGCACAAGTGGCACATGCATCTGGAGTTTGCAGGGGCTGGAAATCCCAGCGAGCCCATTCTCTCTTTCTCTGTCCTCAAATAAATAAAATTAAGGGGGTATACTATATAATTCTGTTTATAGAATAGGAGGTAATGGGGCTGGAAAGATGGCTCATCAGTTAAGGTGCTTGTCTGCAAAGCTTGAGGGACCGATTCAGTTCCTCAGTACCCACATAAACCAGATGCACAAGCTGGCACATACATCTGGAGTTTGCAGTGGCTGTAGGTCCTGGTGCACCCATCCTCTACCTCTGCTTGCAAATGAATAATAAAAATTTATAATAGAAGGCAAATGGGTTCAGTGTTTGATTGGGAATGACAGGGTCAGAGTTCAGGAACTTCAGGAAGAAGAGGGGAAGATGACAAAG
Source organism: Jaculus jaculus (assembly GCF_020740685.1). NCBI lineage: Eukaryota > Metazoa > Chordata > Mammalia > Rodentia > Dipodidae > Jaculus > Jaculus jaculus. The sequence continues at coordinate 57,713,538 of NC_059113.1, read as the reverse complement.
GAGAACAAGGTCAAGAGCCACATCATGGTCACTCTCTTGACCACAGCAATGGCACTATGGATGTATACAAGTCAAGATCACACTTTCAATAAGGTGAGTAGTCTCAGGTCACACCTGAGACTTACCTGCAGGGCCTCCTGGTCAGGCAGGGCCTGGCCTGGCCTGCGGTACATGCTCAGCATCTCCTGCAGCACCTTCACATGGCTTCGTACTTCCTCCACTGCACTCACTCTCTTGGACACCTTCTCAGACTTTTCTTGTTCCTAAATGGCAAAAAAGACAGAAGTGAGGAGAGAAGCCTGGGTGACTCCTGAATCTGGGATGGGAAAGGGCACTGCATGTTGGGAGTTTGGGAAGTCATGAGAAGACTACATGAATGAGGGGGAAGGTGGTTGCCCAGAATTCCTAGGGGCAACCATGTAGTGTGGGGGCCTGGTGACCTTTTCCACTATAAAACTAGCCTCAATCCTTCTAGAAAAACAGACCCCCAAATGTATACTCTGTCCTCACCAACATCTGTTACTGGGACAAAAGTGTCCTCAAATGCTTTGTGCCCATAGAAAAAAGAAAATGGGAAACTACTAGTCTCCATCCTGTCTCCCCAATTCAGGACAAGGAGGCCAGCCCTTCTCCTAGCAGCTGTTCCTCCATACCCTTAAACACATCTGTACACTGCCCATCAACCCAATCAAATGCTGGTTCTGGGGGCTGGCTCAGCAGTTAAGATGTTCACCTGAAAAAATCTAATGACTGGAGTCTGCTTCTCCAGGATCCATGTTAAAAAAAAGCCAGATGAGCTTTTATAAAGGCATGGTGGTACATGCCTTTAATCCTAGCACTTGGGAGACAGAGATAGGAGAATCACCATGAGTTTGAGACCACCCTGAGACAACATAGTACATTCAAGGTCAGCCTGGGCTACAGTGAGACTCTACCTCAAAAAAAAAATAAAAATAAAAATGTCAGATGTGCATCACAAACACCAGAAAAATGTGATTTTTGTGCACTTACTCTCTGAGCCTCAGTTTCCTATATCTAAAGATGAGAATGGAAAGAATAAATTATAGAGGTTACCTGAGACAGTTTGTGTGGTGAGCCTTGCACAGTACCTGGTACACAAGGTCTGTTATTCTTGTCATCACCCAGACCCAGTTCTGAGATCTCAATTAGTTGCCCTTTCCTCCACAGTCTGCTCCTCCCTTCCCCCTCTCCCTTCTAATGAAACAGACTGTGATAAAAATCTGTGTTCCCTAATGCCTTTTTTTTAAAGCAAGAAAGAGCATCTGCTGTTTCCAGCATGTTCTCCCTTTCCCTCCTTTATTTGACCTAGATGCCACATGCATCCAGTGCAGAAAGAACCCTTCTATTTTGTGCAGAGATCTTTGTGGTTTGCATGCTACTGTGAGACCCATAGAAACTCTACATAAAAAGCTGCCACTGGGGCTGGAGAGATGGCTTAATGGTTAAGCGCTTGCCTGTGAAGCCTAAGGACCCCGATTCAAGGCTCGATTCCCCAGGAATGCACAAGGGGGCGCATGCATCTGGAGTTCATTTGCAGTAGTTGGAAGCCCTGGCGTGCCCATTCTCTCTCTCTCCCTCTCCCCCCCCCCCCTCTCTCTCTCACTGCCTCTTTCTCTGTCTGTCGCTCTCAAATAAATAAATAAAAATAAACCAAAAAAAAAAAAGTCAGTTGCGCAAAGTGGCACATGCATCTGGAGTACATTTGCACTGACTAGAGGTCATGGTGTGCCCATATCCTCTCAGTCTCTCTGTGGTTGTCTCTCTCTGTTTGCAAATAAATAAATAAAACAAATGCTGGTTCTGTAGATCCAACTGGAAAAACAACTACCTCCTTGACCAAATTCTTGATGAGTCGGTTTGCAGCCTGAAGATCCTCAGGGTGGTTGCTCTTCAGAAGTCTTGTCAGAAGCTGCAGAGTGAACAGGAAGAGCAGTGAACCTGCAGTCCTCCCGGCCCAGTGCAGAAGCACAGGGATCGAAGAATTAACATTAATGACAGTCAAGCCAGGCGTGGTGGTGCACACCTTCAATCCCAGCACTCAGAAGGCAGAGGTAGGAGGATCGCCATGAGTTTGAGTGAGGACAGCCTGAGACTACATAGTGAATTCCAGGTCAGCCTGAGCTAGAGTGAGACTCTACCTCGAAAAACAAAAAAAAATAAAAATAAAAATAAAAAAACATCAATGACAGTCCACATACTCAGTATGCATTTTTTAACCAAATCACAGTGACAGTGATATGGATCCTGGAACTATGGTAGAAGACTGCCTGGTGTCTCATGGAGTGGGATATAGGAGGATTATGTCAACTAGAGAACAGCTGACAGCTTAAAGACATGTTAAGATACCACCACTGGCATCTAGTGGGTCAAGAGCAGGAAGCCTAGCACATAGGAGTCCCTCAACTTGACTAGATTTGGAATCACCTCTGGATGTGCTTCAAGAGGGGTTTAACTATGGAGGGAAAACCCACCCTCACGGCAGGCAAGCACCATGCTGTGGGGAAAGGAGAAAGCCAGATGAACACCAGCCCTCCCCTCCTCCCTCTTGACCACAGATGCAATGTGACCAGCCACTGCACACTTTCACCATCATGCCTTCACAGGCATCAATCCCTACAAGGATGGCAGTATTTTTTGACAGCAATGAGAAAAGAAAACAATACAGACAGATGGGGGAGGATGGCTTCCACCTTTCTTTGAAACCATGCCACCATCTCTCCCAGCTCCTCTGACACTCTGCAAACATAAAGGACCACAGGAGAGGAGCCACTGAGAAGGACAGTGCAAACCCTAGAACATTCTTGCTCATTCTGCTAATTCTGACCAGGGCGCAACTCAGCATTTAGAGCCAAAGGCAGGGAACAGAAGCTAAATATGGCAGCACAGGCCTGTAATCCCAGCACTTGAAAGGTACAGGCAGGAGAATCAAGAATTTAAGGCCAGCCTCAGCTACATAATGAATTTGAGTCTAACCTGGGCTACATGAGACCTTATAACAAAACAAAACAAAAGGGTATAACTGAAAAGGTAAAGATGGGACAGTAGAACCTCCTAAACAGACATGCAAACATGGATGGAGCCTTCCCGATCCTGCAGGTACCAAAAGCACTGACTATCACGACTAGTGCTAAGGGGTCATGGCCCTACAGCGGGTACTTTCTCACCCTCTCCCTCCTCTCTCTCTGGTCACCCCCTCTACATCCCACCTCTCTCTGGGTCTTGCCCTAGGACTTAACCACCTTCCTTTAGTGATGTCTGAGGATCTCTAATCCTGGGAGTCCTCAAGGGAAGAATACTGGCAAAGTCAAGGGTTACCAGCACTAAAAAGAACCCACACCAACATTAGAGCCTTTATTCTCCACCACTCTCTCCCAGTTCCACACCTAAAATGAACCGGAGACATTAGCCCCACACTCCACTTAGGTCTTCCTTGGGAACTTTTCCCCTGGGAACACTTGTGCAGGAGACAGATAGTCCACAACATGACATTTGTTATACGGCCCCTCCACAGACACATCCAGATCCTCCCTTACCTCATGTCTGAGAGTCTACCCCAGAGTAGGGGATCCCATTACTCCACCTCCTTGTTCTGCTTCAGAGACCAGAGAAAAGCCAGACCGTACAGAAGTCACTGCCATTGAGGAAGAACTGCTCACCTTTGATTTCTCTTCATCAGCATCAAAGATGGAGCTCTTAGGCCAGGGAGAAGGTGGAGGGAAGATTTTATCCATTGGTAGCTTGGGGTCTTGCTTTATGATTCCTAAAATATGCAATTTACAAGGTTAAGACAACAATGTGGGTACCTGGGAACCTTATACTAAGGCAGTTTAGGGTGAGTGGGTCCCTGAAAGTAAAAGAAGGGAATGTCCTTGAACCCGTCCTTCAGTCTTCACTTTGCTAGAGATCAGAGAAGGATCTGGCTTCTCTTTATTTCTTGCCTTAAAAGAGTTCCCTAGATCTGTTTTTCCATAAACAACCTGAGTCCCTTCTTAGCTCAGCCCCCACTCAGAACCAATAAATGACCCCAATTTGGTCACTAAGTGGGCTTTAGCCCCCCTGCCCTCTCATGGGCAGGAGCTCTTCATACCATCTCCTCTTTCCTTCTCTCTTTCTTTTTTTTTTTAATATTTTATTTATTTATTTGAGAGTGACAGACACAGAGAGAAAGACAGATAGAGGGAGAGAGAGAGAATGGGCGCGCCAGGGCTTCCAGCCTCTGCAAACGAACTCCAGACGCGTGCGCCCCCTTGTGCATCTGGCTAACGTGGGACCTGGGGAACCAAGCCACGAACCAGGGTCCTTAGGCTTCACAAGAAAGCGCTTAATGGCTAAGCCATCTCTCCAGCCCTCTTTCCTTCTCTTAATCTAAGTTTCTCTAAACTTTACCCTCCGGTCTGTGGATTTCAATTCTTTTTGAATCTTTAAGACGAGAATACAGGAACACACCAAAATTCTCATATCCTACTGGTGCATTGGCAAGGAACCTCAAATTTTCAGTTTCAATATCCTGTCACACAGCTAGCCAGGCACTTGCAGACTAACTCAGAAAGCATAACTTTCTCTCTTATCTCATCTATGTCTTCCTCCTGGCAATTGCTCAGATTTACAGCTTTCCCTCTCTGTTATTTCTTTTTTCTTTAGAACTCTAATAAAATTGTCCTCAAGTTTCCCTTTAGGTTCATTTTTATTTTTTATTTTTTTGTTTTTTCACTCTAGCCCAGGCTGACCTGAAATTCACTATGGAATCTCAGGGTGGCCTCGAACTCATGGCAATCCTCCTGGGATTAAAGGCATATGCCACCACACCCGGCTTTAGGTTCATTTTTAAACCAACAAAAGTGATGTTGATTCCCTGGTAACAATTCCACTTGGAAAACAACAACCTTAAAGAGACACACCCAGGGGCTAGAGATCTAACTTGCTAGTAAAAAGTTTACCAAACTTATTACACATGTCCTACTCCAAATACCTTTAGGACTTCTGTGAGTATGTATGTATGTATGTATGTATGTATAATTGTGTGTGTGTGTGTGTGTGTGTGTGTGTGTGTGTGTGTGTGTGTGTGTGTTAGATGCATGTGGAGGTCAGAAGACAATCTCAAGGTCCTCTCCTTCCACCTTGTTTTTATGACAGAGCCTTTCTCTCTTGTCTTTTTGCTACTTGAAAGCCAGAGTAGCTGGCTTACAAGCCTCAGGATTCTCCTGGCTCTGCCTCTTACTGCCAAAGACACGTTGGGATTACAGATGAGTGTGCTCTTTTGCATGAGGCTTTACATGTGAGTGCTGGGGATCAAACTTGGGTCAGCAGGCTTGGTGAACAAGAGCCTCTAACCAAGCAGCATCTCCCCAGGACCTCTTACTTTTTTTTTTTTTTTTTTTTTTTTTTTTTTTTTTTGAGGTAGGGTCTCACTCTAGCTCAGGCTGACCTGAATTCACTATGTAGTCTCAGAGTGGCCTCAAACTCATGGTGAGCCTCCTACCTCTGCCTCCCAGCAATGGGATTAAAGATGTACACCACCATGCCCAGCTTTTATTTATTTGTTTCTTTGTTTATTTTAGAGACAGAGAGAGAAAATTGGCATGCCAGGGCCTAAGCCACAGCAATCGAACTCCAGAAACTTGCACCACTTAGTGGGCATATGTGACCTTGCGCTTGCCTCACCTTTGTGTATCTGGCTTATGTGGGACCTGGAAAGGGAAACATGGGTCCTTGGGCTTGCAGCCAAGCACATTAACCCATTAAGCCATCTCTCCAGCCCCCTATGGCCCTTTTACTAAAGATACACACAGGGTATAACTGGATCTTCTGTATCATCTCAAGCATCTAAGAAACTAATAAAATTAGGGCATCAAAGTAGAACTACACCTCAGATCTGTGCTCTTTAGCCTTTATGTTATCAAAATAACCACTTTATGAAGTTACATAATCTCCCAGGGCCTAGAAATCATGAGATCTCTGATGCAGCTTGAAAACAGTTTTTGTTTATTGCTGAAGGAAGACTCCACATACTTGGGCTGCAAGGCCACTGAAAAATCCTGCTGGAACTGAGCTGATAACCTCCTCCATGTAGACCAGCTGACAGAAAGCTAGAAGAAGCCATTCTACATGTAGTTCAATGGGAGAAAGAGAAATCACCAGTGAAGACACTCTACAGAGGACACGGCAAGCCTTATAATTGGCCAGCCAGGCCAAGTGAGCCAACAGGCGCAATAGTTAGTGGCACGTCTGTCATGGTGGAAACCAACTGCCCTCCAATTGGACTGGAGGCCCACTCCATGGGGCAGAATACATCCCTGATACTGAAAATTTAAAACAGGGGTAGTCATGAGCCCTAGGGGTGTAACATCTGCTGATGTCTGGATAATGGAATATACTATGCTTATCAAACTGCCCAGTAAGCACTTCTGTTAATGTTCATACCCTTATATGAATGCCACTCTTACTTTGGGTAGAGAATCTTCCCTTTTCAGATAGCAGTGACCTTGGGATGACTCAGAAGGTATCATAGTGCTAGAAAGAAGTTATTGGAGTACTGAGTAACATCTCAATCACACCTTCCAAGGCTCAGAGTCTAATGCAGAACAGGTGGCAGAAAGAATGTAAGAACCAAAGGAAGGGTAGGACTCCTTACAACATGCTCCTCCAGACACAAAATAGCCTGCATATCCATGACCTCACCGTGCCTGACACTACCTACACAAGACCATCATAAGAGGAGGAAAAGATCATGACATCAAAATAAAAGAGAGACTGATTGAGATGGGGAGGGGATATGATGGAGAGTGGAATTTCAAAGGGGAAAGTGGGAGGGGAGGATATTACCATGGGATATTTTTTATAATCATGAAAAGTGTTAACAAAAATTGAGAAAACAAAATAAAATAAAACAGTTTTTGTTGAACCCAGTTCTTGCTTCCTAAGAGTCCCACAAGAAATGAATCCAGATACCCAGCTTCCAGACAGACACAAAGGTGGATCTGTGAACTCTGCCCCTGATAACAACATCCCAGCACTGCACAACCTGCACTTTAACTGCTCTTCCTGAATCAGTGAGAGCTAAGCTCACAGGGCAACAACCAACTAACCTGAAATTAGGAAAAGAGAACATCTCCAGGTAGCAGCAGGAGGCAACAAGAATAAGTCAGATATAGGGCATAACCCAGCACTTGGAGGCTGAGGCAGGAGAGTCGCAAGTTCAAGGACAGCCTGAGCTGTAAAAGGGGACCCTATCTCAAAAATAAATGAAAGACATAAATAAGAGCTGGAGAGATGGCTTAGCAGTTAAGGCACTCACCTGCAAAGTCAAAGGACCCAGGTTCAATTCCCCAGGACCCATGTAAGCCAGATGCACAAGGTGGCTCAAGCATCTGGAGTTTGTTTGCAGTGGGTGGAGGCGCTAGAGCACCAATACTCACTCTCTCTCTCTCTCTCTCTCTCTCTCTCTCTCTCTGTCTCTGTCTCTGTCTCTCTCTCTCTGTGGTAAATAAGTAAATAAATAAATACTTTAAAAAAAAAAAAAAGAAAGAAATGAATGGAACTTGGCATGGTGGCACACACCTTTAATCCCAGCACTCAGGAGGCAGAGACAGCAGGATCAATATGAGTTCAAGGCCACTCTGAGAATACAGAGTGAATACCAGGTAAACGTGGGCCAGAATGAAACCCTACCTCAAAAAAAAAAACCAAAAAAAAAAAAAAAAAAGGAAATGAATGAAAGAAAGAGGGAAGGAAAAAGGGAGTGAAAGAGAAAGAAAGGGATTGTGTTCGCTTTGACAACACATACCAAAAATTGGAACAATATGGAGAAGATATGAATGGCCTGTATACAGGATGATATGTGACGTGTTCCACATTTCCAAGAAACCTCAGACCTCCTAGAGAAGCTAATGGCAGCTCATGGTTGCTGGGAGAAGGGAGTTAGGTTCATCAGTGGCGTAGGTGTTGGAAGTTGACCATTCCACAGTAACCAACCTCCCACCATAATCATGCAAGCAACTCTACCTTACCTCAACATGTAACAAATAGACATGAAAGTAAGATGGGGATTAATAAGGAAGACAGGTGTTGATTGACAAGGGGAAGAAGGTAATTTTGGGAATAAGATAAAAATACATTATATACATATGAAAATGCCAAAAATGGAAAAAAATAGTCTGCAGAAATGGCTTAGCAGTTAAAACATTTGCTTGTGAAACCTAAGGACCCAGGTCTGATTCCCCAATACCACATGAGCCAGATGTACAAGGTGGCACATACATCTGGAATTTGTTTACAGTGGCTAGAGGCCCTGGTGCAACCATTTTCTCTCTCTCTTAAATAAGTATATAAATAAAATATCATTTATGTGTTTGTTTCTTAAATTATTTATTTACTTGAGAGAGAAAGAAAGACACAGAGAGGCAGATAGAGAGAAAGAGAAAATTGGTGTGCCAGGGCCTCTAGCCACTGCAAATGAACTCCAGACACATGTGCCCCCTTGTACACCTGGCTTACGTGGGTCCTGCAGAATCGAACCAGGGTCCTTAGCTTTGCAAGCAAATGCCTTAACCACTAAGCCATTTCCCCAGCCCAAATAAAATATTTTAAAAAGGAAAATTTGCTTTTAAATTATAAATATTAACAATAACTCTGATTGCATGCTAAGGCTCTGATGAGAATGGAAAGAATCAAAAATCTAGAGATAATTGTTCCCCTCCTTGAAGGTTATCACACTTACCACCTTTCACTTGCAAAAGGGATGTGTTTAGCAGACATGCAGGAGCTTGAAGTTGACCTTAAAAGGGTACTAAAAGCTTTCATTCTATACCTACTACAGGAATGGACCTAGACACAAAGAATGCTGCAGGCCCAGAACAGATGGGGAGTCATTTCATAAATTCCTTTCAAAAAAGGAGGATACTCAGATGGTGGCACATACCTACAATCCTAGTGCTCAGGAGACTGATGTAGAAGAATTGCCCTGAGTTCAAGGCTAGCCTAGAGGTACAGAGTAAATTTTAGGTCAGCCTGGACTAGAGTGAGACCCTGCCTCAAAAAAAGGGGGAAGAGGGCTGAGATTGTGACTGGGGATGTAGCTCAATTGGCAGAGTGCTCTCCTAGTATGTATGAGGGCCTATGTTTAATCCCCAGCACTGCATAAACTGGGTATGGTGGCATACAGGTGCAATACCAGCACTCTAAAGGTAGAGGCAGAGCCATCAGAAGTTCTAGGTTATCCTCAGCCATGTGATCAGTTTGAGACCAATCTAAAATATATAAAACCCTGTCACAAAAAAGGAAAGAAGTCTTTGAAAGCTTCATCTTAGACATGAATAAAAATAAAAAATAAAAATAAAAAACCTGTCTCTGGGGCTAGAGAGATGGCTTTGTGGCCAAGACGTTTGCCTGCAAAGCCAAAGGACCCAGGTTCAATTTCCCAGGACCCACGAAAGCAAGATGCGCAAGGTAGCACATGATTCTGGAATTCATTTACAGTGGCTGAAGGCCCTGGTGTGCCCATTCTCTCTCTCTTTCAAAGTAAATTTTTTAATTATTTTTTTAAACAACTGTCTTTGTAGCAAAGAAGGCAGACAATGGGGCAGCCTGGGACTCAGGTCCGTCCCCTCAAGAAAGGACCTGTCAACTTGTCTTAAGTTTACTTCCATCCTAGCCTTTGTTACGTGGCTTTGTGTAAACTGTAAAAATTTTAAAGTGGCCACAGGTACCTTTGGTTGAACTGGAAATAAACCATTTTCATTCACCACTTTCTGTTTCCTATTTTATTTGGAATACAGGGAAACAGAGGCAGAGGATTCTGGTAACATTAACTGCTTTACTGTAGCTGTTCTTTCCAGGTCAGCCTGCTGTGACCATCCAGGAACAGACTGCTATGGTGACCACAGAACACCCTGCCTACCATAAACAAACTGGTTCACCAAGCTGGGTCTACGTGGAAAATTTTCTTTGGTCTGTTGCTGAATATAAATTTATTCCTCTTCCAGGAAAAGTGACACAACAATAAGTTGGCTAAAAATCACTGCTAATTACAAGAGAATAGAACTTCCATAGGCTACAAACAAAAGAGATGAGTTCTCCCAAGATTATTAACAAGGTCCCACCGAACTCACCCTATCAGAGCAAAAGCCTGACCTTGCTGCAAGAGTAGCAAACCCCAAGCCCTCCCACAGCTGGAGAAACCCAACAGAGAAAAGCCATTGTGTGCCTTGGGGCAGCACAGGCTCTCTGACATACCTTACCAGCACCAGTGACAGAATGACTGCTACCCTCGGCATCCTGTGCAGCAAGTGAGGAGCAGCAAAAATGTGGACCCTCTCTGAAGTGAGAACTAAACCAGAGGAAGCAAATAGCAAGAAAAGCTCCAGGATCGACCCTTAACTTAAAGCAAGCTATCTCTAGAGGCACAGTGAAGGGATCTAGAGCAAGGAAATAAAGCAGAAGGAAAGGTCTGCCTGGGCCCAGACACCAAGTACCTCAGTTTCTACCGTCCTAGACAAGACACCATCTCTCAACAAGCCGCAAGACAAATAAAAAAGTAGGAACATACTGCCAAAAGAAAATCTGACACAGGTAAGCAGGTTGGCCCAATTTGTAACTTCAACATGTTAGGAGATGGAAACAGCAGGATCAGAAGTTCAAGTTCATCCTCAGTTACACAATGACTTCAAGGCCAGCCTTGAAACAAACAAAACAAACAGTGAAGTAGAAGGACCACCATAAATTCAAAGCCAGCCTGAGACTACAAAGGGAATTCCACGTCAGCCTGGGCTAGTGAGACCCTACCTTGAAAAAACAAAAACAAAAAACATGACATGAATGATGGCAGTCAAACCTTGTTTCTTCAGCATCTGATAAGCATCTCGGATTTTGATATCTTCTGGAAACCAGACTGTCCAACTGAAGAGGATTTCAATGACTCTTCCTTTAACTTTTTCTGTGGCCCAGGCCCCTAGGTACTAAAAGCAAAAAGGAAAGAAAATTAGTGAGCTGTGAGGGTCCTAGAAGCACATCTGGCCAACACACCCACTGTAGACATGCACTATGCTCCCAGAGCCTTTTTCCACTGCAAACAAACTCCCGATGTACATGCCACTTGGTGCTTCCATCTCTACATGGGTACTAGGAAATTGAACCTAAGCTGACATCGTTTGGCAAGAAAGCAAGCACCTTTAATAGCTAAGCCATCTCCCTAACCCTGAGCTATCCCTGGCTGTCTCAGAGGGAGACTCACTGGGAGGCCAATGTATCACCAGACCAAGTCCTTTCTGAATTTCAGGAGTTTTTTTGTTTGTTGTTTTTCAAGGTAGGGTCTCACTCTAGCCCAGGCTGACCTGGAATTCACTATGTAGTCTAAGGGTGGCCCAAACTCAAGATGATCCACCTACCTCTGCCTCCTGAGTGCTGGGATTAAAGGTGTGCACCACCACACCAGCTTCCTTTCTGAATTTCAAGGAACCAATCTCTACCGCTAAAATTAACGATCACCACAGAGGAGACAGCATGGTGGCTCACACTTAAATCACAGCACTTAAGAGGCTAAGTAAGGCATGTCACAAGTTCAAGGCCAGCATGAGCTTGTAGCCTAAGTGCTGGGTGAGGATAAAATGGCTTTTTTCATGCCAAGCCCTATCCTTCCTGTATTCTGCATGTGGTTCTAGAAAGTTGCTGAACCTGGAAATCCTCAAAAGACTGGCACTAGAAACACAGTGTGGTCTAGGAAGGACTGAGCCCTTGGCATGAAGGGTATGGGAAATGTTTTCACATCTAGACCAGGTCACAATTCAACTGAATAGTAAAACCCACACCCAGTGTCAGAGAACTGTGGTTCCATGCAAGAAAATACTTGATCAGTGTGGGCTGCATGTGATTGACATAGCTATGACAAGCACTAGGAAAAAAGGCATAGGGGACAAGAGGCAGTATGAAACTTGACAGTCACACCTAGTTATCAGTTATCTCTACCAGGAAACATGGGCCTTGTGCTAGAGTCCTACCTCCTACAGTCCAAATGGCCTCAAAACAAGTCATGCCACTTAAAAAAAAATTTTTTTTTTCAAGGTAGGGTCTCACTCTAGCCCAGACTGACCTGGAATTCACTATGTAGTCTCAGGCTGGCCTCAAACTCACAGTGATCCTCCGAGTGCTAGGACTAAAGGTGTGTGCCACCACCCCTAGCCAAAACTTTTTTTATTTGTACACAGTGTACACACATGTAGTCTCTTGAAACTATAAACAAATGCTGTCCATGCTTTACATGGGGGGCTGGGAAATAGAATGTGGGCTGGCAGGCTTTACAAGCAAGCACCTTAAACCCCTGAGCCATCTCCCCAAGCCCCAAGTCATGCCACTTTCAAGAGGAGACTTTCAAGAGGAAGGAGTTAGCTAATGAGCATGTAGCCTTCAAGGAGATAACTTTTGCAGGCAGGGCCTCTGTTCCCGACAGGCAGGCTGGCAGGCTGTCCATGAATGGGCCTGCCTCTGCTCCGCAGGGAGACAAGACTTTGAACACTGAGCGCACAGTGGGCAGGCCAGTCCCAGGTACTCACCTTAGGAGACAAAACCTTGATCAGCTCATTCAAGAAGCGGAACTTGGCCACCTCACTGTGGAACTTCTCCCCGCAGTGGTTCATGCACATCTCCAGCACCTACACAGACAGGATCCCATGAGGGAAAGCCAATGGCTCCAGGGATCATCTGGAGCCTGGAGGGTGAACCATGGCTACCCCTTGCTCAAGCCCCTCCTCAAGGACCCTGAGGGGCTTGGGAGAAAAGAAACAATGTCACACACTAACAACTGCCATGCTTGTGTCAGCAATAACTCACAGCCCTTGGAGACTGAGACCCAGCCCCTCTGCAGGAGAAGCCTGGCACACAGTGCCCAAGCACTGCTTCACCACAGCTCACCCCTGCACTCAAAGGCAAGCAAGGACTACACACATCACCTGAACCCACACTGGGTTTCAACACATTAAATTAGCTACCAACTTGTTTGGGTTTTGTTTGTTTGTTTGTTTTGTTTTGTTTTGATTTAAGTGGTTTTTTTTTTTTAATTTATTTAACTTGAGAAAGAGAAAGAGAAAGAGAATGGATGTGCCAGGGCCTCTAGTCACTGCAAACAAACTCCAGATTTACCATGTAGCCCTAGTTGGCCTGGAACTCTCTATGCAGACCAGGCTGACCTCAAAACTGTAACAATCAGCCAGGCATGGTGGCACACACCTTTAATCCCAGCACTCAGGAGGCAGAGGTAGGAGGATTGCTGTGAGTTCAAGGCCACCCTGAGAATACAGAGTGAATTCCAGGTCAGCCTGGGCTAGAATGAAACCCTACCTCTAAAAAACAAAACAAAACAACAACAACAAAATTTTGTGACAATCCTCCTGCCTCTGCCTATAGAGTGCTGGGATTACAGTAGTGAACCACCATAACTAGCTTATCAACTATATTTTTCACTATTTGTTGGAGAGCTTTATGAGACCACTGGAGGAAAATAGTCACCAACAGCATGAATAAGCAGGGGACCCTGTAAGCTATGAAACCAACCAACCAGTGAAGAAAGACACACTTGTGTAACAGTGATACACATCTGCAGGTAGCCAACTTTTCTCTGATTGGACATTGAGACCTGTTCAGTGGGAGAAAACTCATATCTGGTGCTGGAAACCAAGTCAGAATCCCAAGGTCAGGAAACTCAGACTCTAGAGAGAAGTCCCCATTGCTCTCTGGAAAAAGAAGAGAGGGTCTGCTGCCCCCCCCAAGGGACTCTCAAATCTGCATACCCCCCTTTAACTCAAGCTGCTCTCACTGTTGTTTGGAGACTCTGCTTTATTATACAGATAGCAGAGAAAATGGAGGAGAACCAAGATCCATTGATAAAGCAAGAAGCCAGCTGACTGACTACCATGAGACATGCCACCTCTACCACATCTGCCACGGCCCAGGAGAAACTGCAAGGGAAGTGACTACATGAACACTGACCTTACTGCTAGCCTGACAACCAGCCCCAGGCTGATGGTGACAAACACAGTGATCTATCAAAACATAAATCCAGGGCTGGGGAGATGGCTTAGTGGTTAAGCACTTGCCTGTGAAGCCTAAGGACCCCGGTTTGAGGCTCAAATTCCCCAGGACCCATGTTAGCCAGAAGCACAAGGGGCACATGCGTGTGGAGTTCGTTTGCAGCAGAAAGGCCCTGGTGCGCCCATTCTCTCTCTCTCTCTCTGTCTGTCACTCTCAAATAAATAAATATGAACAAAAAAATTTAAAAATAAATAAATAAAAAATAAATAAATCCAGGACTGCAGAGATGGCTTAGCAGTTAAGGCATTTACCTGTGAGGCCAAAGGACCAAGGTTCAACTCCCCAGGACCCACATAAGACAGATGCACAAGGGGGCACATGCATCTGGGATTCATTTACAACAGCTGAAAGCCCTGGTGATGTGCCCATATTCTCTCTCCCTTCCTTCCCACCCCCTCTTTCTCTCTCAAATAAATAAATAATCAAAAATTTTAAAAATGTTTTTTATGGGCAGTCTCTCTCTATCTGCCTCTTTCTCTGTTTGTCGCTCTCAAATAAATAAATAAACATAAACAAAAAATTTTTTAAATTTAAAAAATGTTTCTTATATATATATTTTTATTTATTTGACAGAGAAACAGCAAGAGAGAATGGGCACGCCAGGGCCTTCGATAATTGCAAACAAACTTCAGATGCATGTGCCCCTTGTGCATCTGGCTAATGTGGGACCTGGGGAATCGAAACTGGGTCCTTTGGCTTTGCAAGCAAATGCCTTAACTGCTAAGCCATCTTTCCAGTCCTTAAAAAAATATCTTTTTTGTTTATTTTTGTTTATTTGAAAACGACAGAGAGAGAGAAGGCAGAGGGGAGAGAGAGAGAGAGAGAGAGAGTGAGAGAATGGGCATGCCAGGGCTTCCAGCCACTGCAAACGAACTCCAGACAGATGCTCCCCCTTGTGCATCTGGCTTACATGGGTCCTGGGGAATTGAGCCTCGAACCAGGGTCCTTAGGCTTCACAGGCAAGCACTTAACCACTAAGCCATCTCCACAGCCCTTAAAAAAATATTTTTAAAAAACTTAAGGGCTGGTTTAGCGGTTAAGCGCTTGCCTGTGAAGCCTAAGGACCCCGGTTCGAGGCTCGGTTCCCCAGGTCCCACGTTAGCCAGATGCACAAGGGGGCGCACGCGTCTGGAGTTCGTTTGCAGAGGCTGGAAGCCCTGGCGCGCCCATTCTCTCTCTCTCCCTCTGTCTTTCTCTCTGTGTCTGTTGCTCTCAAATAAATAAAAAATGAACAAAAAAAATAAAAAAAAAAAACAAAAAAAACTTAAATCCAGACGCTACGGAGAACTCAAAACTAAATTAAGACTGCCAACAGGGCTGCTATGGCTCAGGGAACATTGTGGAAGAGAGGGTGGAAAGAATGTAAGAGTCACAGAGTGGGTAGAAATATCCTAAGGCATGGTCCCCTGCTACTCCACAGGGACTGAGGCCTTCATGACCCCACAGTGAATATTGTAACCCTACTGAGAAGGGCCTCCAGGGTAACAGGAGCTGAGACAAGGGGATAAGAGAATAATCTGTTATAATTAATATAAAATAAAAATTAATATAAAAATACATGAATGACATGGTCAAAAACAAGCAATTTCTTTAAAAAAAAAGGGAAGAAGCTCAAGGATATGCTCAGCTACAGTGAGGCCAGCCTGGGCTACATGAGATTCTATCTTAAAAGAAAAGAAAAAAACCCAGATGTTTGGTTACTCTCAAGAAAGCAAACGTTCCAACACCAATGGACCCGAGCCCAAGCCTGGCCACTGCCAGCAGTCCCGCGCTGTGTGACAGGGCGCACGCTCTGCCCCAGCCGTCTTCATTTGTATGACTTCTCTGTTACTTGCCAACTCTGATCCAAAAGGGGCAAATGAAATAGAAATAGAACTTTCTTTCCTCCTCCCAAAACAGCCTCAACACTGTCTCAGCAAACAGATCTCTGATGGGCAACATGGCCCAGAAATCCCTTCAGCCTGCTCTGATGCCCTGAGGAGAATGTCCTCAGGGCTCTTCCTAGAACTGAGGAAGAAAGCTCGAGCTGTGGGGCCAAACTCACCGTCAAGGCATAAAGAGCTTCCCTCTCTTGAGGAGACTGGATCTTGTGGGCCAGTAGCCACGGCGCATGCGTTGGGCTAAAAGAAAGCAGAAAGCTCTGAATGAAGAATCTAAACAGCCTGGCAAAGTATGTTTGCTCAAGCTCCCTCTTCCAAGATGGTGTCCCAAGGCAGAGGTAGAATGCGCCTGGCCCAGACACAAGCCTGAGATGGACCATCAACACCCACCTTTGCTGCACCTGCAGCACCTAGGCTCCTCTTCTACTGGGCTACACAAATCCCCCCTGGCCTCCAGGCAGAACTGTAGATGGGGAGGCCCAGAGCTCTATGCAGGCAGATCAGAGCAACACAGACCCCATCTGTCCCTTGGCAACAGCTCAGTAAACACGAAAACAGGAATAATGAAAGGTTCTGGGCACTCTCCACAACAGCAGTATGTAGGTCAAACATCTGGATGCACAACTGTCTATCAGTTCCTAGCCAGGAGCTTTGGAAACAAACTCAATACAATCTTAGGTACAGTTACAGATGTGACCCAATGCTGGAACCTATGCTTAGTAAGCATGAAGCCCTGAATTCAGCCCCCAGCACTGCCAACAGAATGATAAAGCCTTGCTCTTTCCTGGCTCTTCACACATTTAAAAAAAAAAAAAAAAAAAAAAAGCTGCATTTAGCTAAGCATGCTGGCACACGCCTTTACTCCCAGCACTTGGGAGGCAGAGGTAAGAGGCTTGCTGTGAGTTCAAGGCCACCCTAAGACTACATAGTAATTTCCAGGTCAGCCTGGGCTATCTTAGAAAAAAAAAATTCCCAAATGCTGAACAGTCAGTTCCCAGAAGGTGACTTCAGAATGAAATGTGTGAATCTTACCCATTAGGATCAGTGTTCACTTGCTCACAGAAATTCTGGATAGCTGACCAATCCTGCTCCGACATGCTTGGGTCTGTGGCTTTGTCTGTTAAGGAAATCAACAATGAAATTAAAGAAAGCATAAAAAGCACCTCCCTCAAGCTGGACATGGTGGCACATGCCTTTAATCCCAGCACTCTGGAGGCAGAGGTAGGAAGATCGCTGAGAGTTGGAGGCCACTCTGAGACTACACAGTAAATTCCAGGCCAACCTGGACTAGACTGAGACTCTACCTCAGAAAACCAAAATTAAATAAATAAAAATTTAAAACCTCCCTCCCATAAACACAGGGCTGTGACATCATAGCTCTAGGGGTCAGATCAGTAGGCAAAAGGCCAAAAAGGGCAGGGACCATACATGTTAGCTCACTGTGGTCAATCAAGTACCATGTCCAGCACGTGCTGGATACATGAAAGATTAAATTAGTTTGCAAGGGATGACCCTGAAACTGGCTCTTTTCCAGTGCTGAGGTTGGTCTGTGCATACCTTCTTTATGCCTATAGCAGAGCCCCATGTGCTGGCCTGGCAATGTAGCAGGCATGAGTCAGCATCAGGAGGCTATCCAATTCCTTAGCTGTGGGACAGGGAGACAATCACCTGCCAAAGGAAGTCAGCCCTGGTGCTGGCCTTTCCTACAATAACCTTGATTCACATTGTCCATCCTGGCCTAGCCTGCCCAACCCCTCCAGAGAACATCATGCTCGTGCTGATCTTAACAGAGCAGCTTTTGCAAGCTGGGAGGTGACAGGTTAATTCTCAAGGTGGTACTTTGAAATAAATAAAATAATAAAATAAAATACATTTCTTTGTTCGTTTATGAGAGAGCAGCATGCATGTAGACCAAGGACTTCTGTGGTTGCAAACCAACTCCAGATGCATGCACCATTTTGTGCATCTGGCTTTATATGGGTACTGGGGAATTGAACCCGAACCAGCAAGCTTTGCAAGCAAACATTTTTAAATGCTGGGCCATCTCCCCAGCCCTGGAAAAACTTGAGAGGATGGAAGTGGACCTTTAGGCAAGAAGAAACTCCATATGCATGTGCCACCTTGTGCATCTGGCTTTATGTGGTACTGAGGGATCAAACCTGAGTCCTTTGGCTTTGCCGGAAAGCACCTTAACTGCTAAACCATCTCTCCAACCCAACAAATAAGTTTTTCAAAAGTTTGCTAGGAGCCAGGCGTGGTGGCACATGCCTTTAATCCCAGCACTCGGGAGGCAGAGGTAGGAGGATCACCATGAGTTCGAGGCCACCCTGAGACTACATAGAGAATTCCAGGTCAGCCTGAGCTAAAGTGAGACCCTACCTCAAAAAACAAAAAAAAAAAAAAAAAAAAAAAAAGAAGTTTGCTAGGCAGATGGGTGTGGTAGTACACACCTTTAATCCCAGCACTAGGGAGGAAGAGGTAGAAGGATCACCATGAGTTTGAGGCCAGCCTAGAGAGACACAGTGAGTTCCAGTCAGCTTGGGCTGGTGTGAGACACTGACTGTGGCATGGGGAGGGGGTATCTTGAGCTGAGAATGGTCCTTTAATCCTAGCACTCAGCAGGACACAAAAGGATTGAAGGTCAGCCTGGGCTAGAGTGAAACCCTACCTTGAAAACAAAAAATAATAAAATAAAATAGTTTATCTACTCTTCAAGACTCATCTGAATTTCTAATGCCTTGAGAGCCCCCAAAGCCCCGTCTGCCTCCAGCTCCAACTCTGCCCCCTCTGATCATTCAGGCCTCCATCCTCAAGCTAGAGTCAAGGGTTCCCTACTACAGTCACACTCATGTCATGTGGGAGTCATGTGGGAGTCAAAGAGCACGTGCAAGGACCATATTCTAAATGTAAAGAGAATGTGACAAGCCCAAAGTAATCAGACTGCTAACTACTGCTACCCGGCCCCAACACACAGGGCTCTCAAGTCCACTTGTCAAAGCCCTATCCACCAATCTGATCACAATTGAAGAAGAACCTTTCAGAAAGACTTCCCTGAGGCCTGAGAATGCAGCTCAGGGTTACAGAGCTCCCTTAGCCTATGTGAGGCCCACCTTTCGTACTGCAAAACTAAAATTAAAAAGAAAAAAAGGACTTCTTTGATTTCTCCACCTTCAGGCCCACAAGAGAAGCTGGCTATTCCTTCGGAAAACTATCTGGGGCTCGAATGTGGCTCAGTTGGTAGGGAGAACTTTATATAAGGAAATTCTGGGTAAAAAGAGGCCCTTCCTTCCACTTGGGGCTAGAGCTGCTTGCTGCCTTCCAGTGTGGATTGAAGACCAGCAAGGACTGAAGACCCTCATGGATTTAAGACCAGAGGTTCCTCAGGAAGCCTCCAGGCCTTCAGTGCTGGATCGGGACTGCTGAGGCATCTGGCCACGTGGACTAAGCAGCTACCAGGTTCCTTGATTCTCAGGTCTGCAACTGCTATTGGACTACCATAAACTAATCCAATATATTCATTCTAACAGTTCTGTTCCTCTAGAGAACCCTGACTAATACAGTTTCCTAGCAGACATGAAACCCTGGCTTCAATGCCCAGCACTGTCATCTGTGGTTATACAGCGAGTTTGAGGCCAGCCTGAGGTACATGAGACTCTGTCTCAAAAACAAAACAAAGGGGAGGCTGTGGACCCTGACTGGCAGCCACAGGTCCAGGTGCCATGGCTGCAGAGCGGACCCGGCCGCTG
The DNA here is from genome assembly GCF_020740685.1 of Jaculus jaculus. Taxonomy (NCBI): domain Eukaryota; kingdom Metazoa; phylum Chordata; class Mammalia; order Rodentia; family Dipodidae; genus Jaculus; species Jaculus jaculus. The sequence goes on along the minus strand of NC_059113.1, from coordinate 57,693,815 downwards.
CGAGGCTCTGGCGGCCCGAGTGCACCTAGTCGGCATGAGCCGGGCGTGAGGTCCCAGGCCCCGGGGTGCTCGCTCAGATAAATAGTTCCATAAGCCTATGGAGAGAAAGGACTTTGAGACATGGCTTGATAACATTTCTGTTACATTTCTTCCTCTGATGGACTTGCACAGAAATGAAACTCTGGATCACCTGATTAGTCTGAGTGGGGCAATCCAGCTCAGACATCTCTCCCAATAACTTGGAGACTCTCCTCAAGCGGGACTTCCTCAAACTCCTTCCCTTGGAAATCAGTTTTTATTTGTTAAAGTGGCTCGATCCTCAGACTTTACTCACGTGCTGCCTCATCTCTAAGCAGTGGAATAAGGTGATAAGTGCCTGTACAGAGGTGTGGCAGACTGCGTGTAGAAATTTGGGCTGGCAGATAGATGATTCGGTTCATGATGCTTTGCACTGGAAGAAGGTTTATTTGATGGCTATTTTGAGGATGAATCAACTGGAGGACCATGAAGCCTTTGAGACCTCATCATTAATTGGACATAGTGCCAGAGTGTATGCACTTTACTACAAAGATGGACTTCCCTATACAACAGGGTCAGATGACTTGTCTGCAAAACTATGGGGTGTAAGCACAGGGCAGTGCATTTATGGTATCCAGACCCACACTTGTGCAGCGGTGAAGTTCGCTGAACAGAAGCTTGTGACAGGCTCCTTTGACAACACTGTGGCCTGCTGGGAATGGAGTACCGGAGCCAGGACCCAGCACTTTCGGGGCCACACTCGGGCAGTGTTTAGTGTGGACTACAATGATGAACTGGATATCTTGGTGAGTGGCTCTGCAGTCTTCACTGTGAAAGTATGGGCTTTATCTACTGGGACATGCCTGAACACACTCACTGGGCATACAGAGTGGGTCACCAAGGTGGTTTTGCAGAGGTGCAAAGTCAAATCTCTCCTGCATAGTCCTGGGGATTATATTCTCTTAAGTGCAGACAACTATGAAATCAAGATTTGGCCAATTGGGAGAGAAATCAATTGCAAGTGCTTGAAGACATTGTCTGTCTCTGAAGATAGAAGTATCTGCTTGCAGCCAAGACTTCATTTTGAGGGCAAATACATTGTCTGCAGTTCGGCCCTTGGTCTCTACCAGTGGGACTTTGCCAGTTATGATATTCTCAGGGTCATTAAGACACCTGAGGTAGCAAACTTGGCCTTGGTTGGCTATGGAGATGTCTTTGCCTTGCTGTTTGACAACCGCTACCTGTACATCATGGACTTGAGGCCAGAAAGCCTGATTATCTGCTGGCCTCTGCCGGAGTACAGGAAATCAAAGAGAGGCTCCAGCTTCCTGGCAGGCGAAGCGTCCTGGCTGAATGGACTGGACGGGCACAATGACACCGGCTCGGTTTTTGCCACCAGCATGCCTGACCACAGTATTCACCTGGTGTTGTGGAAGGAGCATGGCTGACACCATGAACCATTGCCACTGACTGACTTTGGATGCCAGGGCTGTGGGTTTTGGGTGCAACCTCTATGGCAGCCGACTGCATGAACCAAAGTTCTCACCTAATGGTATCATCACGCAGTGCACAATCATTTACTGATGTTATCCAGGGGCCAGGGTTTGGGTGGGGAGGGCTTGTTTTATTGACATACACCACAGCATGCTAATGGGGCATACCGTTGACTTCATTTGTACTTACATTGCTCAGTATAAGAGGATACATTTTAGGGTTTGTCATTCTTTTTCTTTTAATCTTTTATTTAATTTAATTTTTATTAACATTTTCCATGATTATTAAAAAAATGCCATGGTAATGCCCTCCCTCCCCCACATACACTTTCCCCTTTGACATTCCATTCTCCATCATATTACCTCCCCATCTCAATCATTGTACTTACATGTATACATTAGGGTTTGTCATTCTTGAGTAGAATACTGGTTTTAAGTAAAGAAAGCTAAATGATTCATTTTTTTAAAAAGGGCTGAAGAGATTGCTTGGCAGTTAAGGCATTTGCCTGCAAAGCCAAAGGAACCCGATTCAATTCCCCAGGACCCACATAAGCCAGAAGCACAGGCGGAGCATGCGTCTGGAGTTTGTTTGCAGTGGCTGGAGGCCCTGGTGTGCCCATTCTCTCTCTCCCTCCCTCCCTCCCTCTCTCTCTCTCTCTCTCTCTCTCTCTCAAATAAATAAATAAATAAATATTTTAAAAGTCAGCACTCAAGAAGCAGAGGAAGGAGGATTGCCATGAGTTCAAAGCCACCCTGAGTCTACATAGTAGATTTCAGGTAACCCTGGACTAGAGCGAGACCTTACCTTGATAAACCAAAAAAATTAAATTTAATTTAAATTTAAAAAGAGGAAAATCTTTTTTAAAAAAAAAAAAAACCTCTTTTTTGACAGGGTCTCACTTTCTACCCAGACAACTCTTGGGCTTCAACTTCTACCATGGCTGGGACTGCCAGGGCACAGTATTATGCCTGGCTGCAATGTTGGCATTTTAATCCCCTTCTAGTGGGGATATCTAGCTCTACCTTTATTAATCAGAGACATCAACTAACTCTCTGAGCTTCAGCTTCAAGTATAAAAATAAGGAATCTAGTACCTTCCTCATGGGGCTGCCATGTGATTTAAGCAGTGTGTAAAGGGCCAGCACAGGGTGAGTAATAAGTAAAGCACAGCTCATGGCATCATGTGAAGAGCCTGTCTTCTCTCTGTAGAAATACATACACTGGGCAGAATGTGGTGGTTTGATTCAGGAATCCCCCACAAACTTAAGTGTTCTGACTGGTAGAACCCCAGCTGATGACAATTTGGGAATTAAAGCTTCCTGGAGGTGGTGTATTGCTGGGAATGGGCTTATGAGTTGTTTGGTTTTTTTTAATTTTTTTCCCTTTTATTCATTTATTTTAAAGTCACAAAGAGGCAGAGAGAGAGAGAGAATGGGTGCACCAGGGTCTCCAGCCACTGCAAACAAACTCCAGACGTGTGCACCCCCTCGTGCATCTGGCTAAAGTGGGTCCTGGGGAACTGGGGTCCTAAGGCTTCACAGGCAAGCACTTAACCGCTAAGCCATCTCTCCAGCCCGGCTTATGGGTTTAATAGCCAGCTTCCCCTTGCCAGTGTAGCACACTCTCCTACTGTTACTGTTACTGTTGGCCAGGGGGTTATGTCCACCATCTGCTCATGCCATCATTGTCCCCTGCCATCATGGAGCTTTCCCTCAAGTCTGTATGCCAAAATAAACCCTTCCCCACCCCCACCCCCACACAAAAAAATAAGCACACAAGCCGTATTGTTGCTAAAGGGAATGAAATCTGCCAAGACAGAAGCTATGTTCCCTATGTGCTTCCCTACATACTGCCTTCCACTTGGGCATGAAGTACAGATGCTCCTTGATTTAGCATCATAAAGGTTATGTGCCAATAAGCCCTACAGTTAGATTTTCCAAGTCAAGCCACTGTGAGGGCCAAATAAGTTACTGAAAGCAGCAAGTCTACATACATCTGAATCAACTAAGCGATTCACCATTTAAACTTCAGGTTCAGCGCACAAGGTCAACAGCTCAAAGGAATTCAGATCTCCTGTATGATTGGACCTGATAATAAAGAAAAAGGCTGGCAGAGTCCAACCTTCGCCTGCCTGCTAGAAATCGGGAGTAAAAGACCCTCACAGACAAATACCTTCTTCAAAGAAAGGAAGAAATCTTTCTGAGGTCCTGTTGTGGTCCAAATCCCTAACTAGGAGATTTAAGAGATCTTTTTGTTTTTAAACAGTTTATTTGTTTATTTATTTATTTATTTACTTATTTGAGAAAACAAGAGAGAAAGAGAATGAGAGCACCAGGGCCTCCGGCCACTGCAAAAGAACTCCAGACATCTGCCCCGCCTTATGTACGTGTAGCTAACGTGGGTCCTGGGGAATCGAACTGAGGTCCTTTGGCTTTGTAGGCAAACACCTTAACAGCCCTTAAAAGCTCATGTTTAATTGCCATTTTAAAAAATATTTCATATATTTATTTGCAAGCAGAGACAGAGGGAAAGGGAAAGGTGGAGAATGGGTGTGCCAGAGTCTCCAGTTGCTGTTAACAAACTCCAGAGGCATGCACCACTTTGTGCATCTGGCTTTATGTGGATATTGGGGAATTGAACCCAGGTCATTAAGCTTTGTATGCAAACACCTTAATTGTAGAGCTCTCTCTCCAGCCCTTTTTTTTTTTTTTTTTTTTTTTTTGCTTTTTCAACATGCATCTTACCCACCTTAACCTAGAACTAGAATTCACTATGTAGTCTCAGGCTGCTTGAACTCATGGCAATCCAACCCTAGCCTCCCAAGAGCTGGCATGTGCCACCACACCCAACATTTTTTTTACTAGATTTTTGTTTCCTTTTGGTTTGTATGTATTTCAAATCCTAAGGATACTCCTGTCTCCACCTCCACCTCTGGGATTACAGGCATATGCCACTACATGCAATATTTTACATGGGTGCTAGGGATCTGAACTCAAGTCTTCATGCTTGCATAGCAAGTTCTATTACTCCCCGAGCTATCTCTCAAGTCCTATTTGCTATATCTTGTACAAAGACCCACTCAAGGCTTATTACAGTTTCAAAGAAAGAGTAATAGAGTAATAGCAATGGCAGCCATTTTGCTTTTTTCTCTAGCTGCCATTTAGGCTGGCCACATGCCAAAAACTGAGATTAACATCATCAATTTATCCCTTTACAGCTGAAGAAACTTGCCTGACCACAAAACAAGAATATGATAGAAACAATAATGTAGTTCCAGGGACTGGGGAGAGGCCTTAGAGGCTAAAGGCTGGCCTTTATTTATTTGCAAGGTCTGCTGACCCAGGTTCAATTCCCCAGTGCCCACAGAAGGCCACAAGCACAAAGTGGTGAATGCATCTGGAGTTCATTTCAGTGGCAGGAGGCTCTGAAGCACCCACACACTCTCCTTTTCCCTTTCTCTGTTGCAAATAAGAAAATACTTTTTTAAGGCTGGAGGGATGGTTTAGCAGTTAAGGAGCTTGCCTGCAAAGCCAAAGGACCCAAGTTTAATTCCCCAGGACCCATGTAAGCCAGATGGACAAGGTAGCACATGTGTTTGGAGTACATTTGCAGGGGCTGGAGGCCCTGCTACACCCATATTCATTCATATTCTCTCTCTCTCTCTCTATCTCCTACTTTCTCTCTCTCAAATTATAAAATAAATATTTTTTTAAATTACTTTTTAAACAACTCAGTTCCAAGGGGCTGGAAAGATAGATCAGTGGTTAAAAGCACATGCTTGCAAACCCTGACAGCCCAGGTTCAATTCCCCAGTACCCACATAAAGCCAGATGCACAAAGTGCTGCAAGCATCTGGAGTTCATTTATAGGGGCAGGAGACCCTAGCACACCCATATTCATTCTCTCTTTCTCAAATAATTCAGGGCTGGGGAGATGACTCAGGGGTTAAAGGTGCTTGCTTCTCACACCTGCCATCCCGGATTAAATTCCCCTATACCCATGTAAAGCCAGATGCACCAAGTGGCAAATGCATTCGGAGTTCCTTTGCAGTGGCAAGAGGCCTTAGGCACATCCATTCTCATCATTCTCATTCTCTCTTTCTCCCTCTCTCATGTTTTTTGTTTGTTTGGTTTTGAGGTTGGTTTTCTGTTTGCTTATTTTTGCTTTTTGTTTTTCAACGTAGTGTTTTGCTCTAGACCAAACTGACCTGGAATTCACTATGTAGTGTCAGGTTGGCCTCAAATTCATAGTGATCCTTCTATTTTTGCCTCCCAAGTGCTGGGATTAAAGGTGTGCACCATCATGTCTGGCTCCCCTCTCTTGTATAAATGAATGAACTATTAAAAAAAATTCAGGGGCTGGAGAGATGGCTTAGCAGTTAAGGCACTTCCCTGGAGAAGCAGAAGGACCCAGGTTTGATTCTCCAGGACCCACATTAGTCAGATACACATGGTAGCACATGCGTCTGGAGTTGTTCTGCAATGGCTAGAGGCCCTGGTGCGCCTATACTCTCTGCCCCCTTTTTCTGTATCTCTCTGCTTGCAAATAAATAAATATTTTTTAGGGACTGGAGAGATGTCTTAGCAGTTAAGTCATTTGCCTGTAAAGCCAAAGGATGCCAGTTCAACTCTCCAGGATCCATGTAAGCCAAATGTACAAGGGGGTGCATGCATCTGGAGTTCATTTGCAGTGGCTGGAGGCCCTGACATGCCCATTCCCTCCCTCCCTCCGTTCCTTCCTCCTTCCCTTCCTCCTTCCCCCTCCCCCCTGACTCTTTCTCTCTCTAATAAATAAGTAAATATATTTTAAAAAAATTCAGTTCCAGCCAGGTGTGGTGGCACACACCTTTAATCCCAGCACTCAGGAGGCAGAGGCAGGAGGATTGCCATGAGTTCAAGGCCACCCTGAGACTCTGTAGTGAATTCCAGGTCAACCTGGGCTACAGTGAGACCCTACCTCAAAAAACAAAACAAAACAAAAAAATCAGTTCCATTGAGACTCAGTGGTTAAAATTCTCAGTTCAAGGGCTGGAGAAATGGTTTAGCAGTTAAGCGCTTGCATGTAAAGCCTAAGAACCAGGTTCGAGGCTCAATTCCCCAGTACCCACTTAAGCCAGATGCACAGTGTGGCGCATGCATCTGGAGTTCGTTTGCAATGGCTGGAGGCTCTGATGTGCCCATTCTCTCTGCCTCTTTCTCTCTCTGTCTGTCACTCACAAATAAAAAAATAAAAATAAAAACAAACAACAAAAAAAGATCTATAAAAAAATTCTCAGTTCAAGGTCAGCCTGGATCCAACACACATTTGGTGAGATCTTTAGTTCCTTGACAAAGGCTTGGGCACAGCTCTCTTGGGAGGAGTTTGGCAGAGTCCCTGAAGACAGGAGAAAGCAAGCCTCTCTCACCTACACTGTTCCTGCACTAGAGTATCACTGGCAGGGACCCTGCCAAAGGAAGGAATGAGTGAGTCCTCTTCTACTCCATATCAGCTGGCTGGACACTCCTGCTGCCAGGAGGTAGCCACTTGAGTTCTGAAATGCCTGGGCCTCTGAACACATAATCCCAGCTTTCCCAAGCTATTTCGGAGGACTTGGGCAGCTACAGGGAAAATGACCCCCCAAAGACTGGCAGCTGGGTCTGGCCAAGCCAACAGCTGCTGCCCAGATCTGACACAAATCTAACCAAAGGAGAAGCTAGGGGGCCAAAAGAACATGGCCAGCAGACACTCAAAGAACCCTGTCTTCATTTGTGACTGTCACAAGTCCTCACTGCACTGAAAATGGCCATCCAAACTCCAAGGTGGTTTACTGAGTTAGCTGTTGGATGGAACAAAATGGAACCCCCCCCCAGAAAAAAATAACACTAGTGCCACACATTTGCCTTGCTAGCATGAGGACCTGGGTTTGGTATGCAGAAGAAAGAAAAATATCAGGCATAATGACATACGCCTGTCATCCCAGTACCCAACAGTGGAGACAGGCGGGTCTGTGGGGCTCATTAGCCAGCCACTTTAGCCTGTTTGGCTAGCTCTAGGCCAGTAAGACTTTGTTTCAAAAAACAAGGATGGAGGCCAGGCATGGTGGCACACACCTTTAATCCCAGCACTCGAGAGGCAGAGGCAGGAGGATTGCCATGAGTTTGAGGCCACCCTGAGACTACATAGTGAATTCCAGGTCAGCCTGGGCTAAAGTGAGACCCTACCTCGAAAAACCAAAAACACCAAAGATGCCCTAGGAATGACACCCAAGACTGTCCTGTGGCCTCTGCACACACATGAACATGCACAAACACACAAATATTCAAAAAAGTGCTGTGCTCCCATGATTCCCTGTAAGCCTGCTAGTGGTCAGAGGTATTAAGAGGACAGCTGAGACTCTGACTGCGACCTGAATGGCTCATCCTAGAGTGACTGGTTCAGAAGCCAAATTATCTCACTCTAGCTGCCAGCAACCTCACCAGGGTCATGAGTGGCATTTGCAGCAGTATGTGCTGGCAATGGCAGCCTGGAGGCTAGGAGCAGCAGTCACCTTGAGGATCCAAGTTCAACCCTCCAGCAGTGGGCACTCACTGCACAGAGTTCCTTCCCCAAGGCCCTACAGCCCACCAGTGATTCAGCTCATCTCACAGGAAACACGCCAGGACCAGTGGGAATATATGAAGGAATACAAACCAGAGGAGAATATAAATAGACTGCAATCCACAGCCCCAAGGGAAGGATAAAAGTGAGGCTGGAAGGAAGACAAGCTACACCACCTGGGAGTCGGTCCAGGCTGAAGGAAGAATGAATTTACTCTGCACTCATTTTTACTAGACTGCTATAGCCAGAATCCACATTCACAGCACAACGGGTCCCAGGCGCTTAAATACTGCACAAGGCTGCACAAGACCTAAGTCTCCACAGGGTGCTAACTGAATTTACAGTCTACTCACACAGTGGCAAATAAGGCTTTTCATTAACAACCTCATTAACAGTGATCAAATGCACCAGCTAGTCATGATGGCACACACTTGCAATCAATCCCAGATCTCAAGAAGCTGAGACAGGAAGATTGTGACAACTGGGCTAAATACTGAGAACCAGGCCCGCCAGAGCTACACAGCCAGACACTGCCTCTAAATGAGCACATACAGGAATAAAGAAGAGGCAAGCTGGGAGTGGTGGCGCATGCCTTTAATCCCAGCAATCAGGAGCTCAGGAGGCAGAGGTAGGAGGATGGATGTCAGGTTGAGATCACCCTGAGACCACATAGTAAATTCCAGGTCAGCCTGGGCCGGAGTGAGACCCTACCTCGAAAAACCAAAAGAAAGAGGAGGAGGAAGGGAAGTGGGGAAAGAAGGTGCAATGAGTGAGGTGTGCAAAGCTGCAGAACAGAATGCTTGGAGGGTAGCCTTTGTATTTTCAAAGCATGAATTTCCCTAACAACTTCCTGATGCTCTCTCCTCTCAAACCTAGGTGCAAAGTTCAGCTGGGTCTAATCTTACTCCCTTCAGTTCTAGGAAAGGCCACCCATTCTACTTCTGGTCTGGTGTGGGGGGGTTGACTGAGATGTCCCCCATAGTCACATGTGTTCTGAATGGTCTCCAGTTGATGGCAATTTGGGAGGTAGAGTCTTAACAAAGGAGGGCTTCAAATTATATATCCCAGCTTTCCCCGTGCCAGAGGTCAGCTCACTCTTACTGCTCTCTGCCAGCTGCTGAGGCAAGATGTGATGTCCAGCACTTTCCCTGCTATGATGAAACTTCCCCTTGAGACTATAAGCCAAAATAGACCCTTTCTTCCCATCAGCTGTTTTGGTCAGGTATTGGATCACAGTGACAAAAAGGTATCTACAACATTTGGTGATCTTCCTATTTCATCAGCTGGTCACCCTCATTCGAGGATCACATATTCCAAGCTGAATCAACAGGAAGAACAATAATTTTTACAATTCTGTGAGAAAAATGAATGCTTTCTACTGAGAGTAAAGCAGGGAGCAGAGGAGAACAGAGACAATTCATGAAATGAAATGAAATCCTGGTGACTTTAATCCTGGACTAAGCTGTCCTTTCTGTAAAACAGTTTTCATACTATACTAATAGCAAAGCACTATTTTAAGCATTTGATTAAAATGATTTAACCAGCAGGGCGTAGTGGCACATACCTTTAATCCCAACATTCCAGAGGCTGAGGTAGGAGGATCACCTTGAGTTCAAGGCCACTCTGAGACTACATAGTAAATTCCAAGTCAGCCTTGGCTAGAGCGAAACCCTATCTCAAAAAAACAAACCAAAAAAAATAATAATAATAATCTCTGATCCTCCCTACAATCCTAATGCTGGAGGTACAGGCAAGACCTACCAATGACCCCATCCCATAGTGGTTTTCTTCTCCATCCAGCCCAGACTGAAAGTGAACCCCCTCTTCAACTACACTCCTGTCCTGGCCATACCCAACACCTCCCAACCTTGTCCATTCATGATACCACCACTGCGCTGCCCATGACACATCTGCTTTAAACTAACCCTCACTTTTTTTCCTGTTCCCGCTTCTAGAAGGAAAACAGGACAACAACCAACACTCAACCACAAACACTGCAATGCATGTTTCTGATGGCCAATCAACACCCAGTCATAACTGGGAAGAGGGAGTGGGTCGTAGAAGGGGATCAGCAGCCAGGAGGCTCTACCAACTCCACCCCTCTCAGCCCCAGGAATCTGCTAACATCTGGAAATACTGTGGGTAGTCAGGCCTGGCAAAGGCAGATGTATGATTGGCATCTAGTAGGCAGAGGCAAGGGATGCACTAAACACCTGTAATGCAGAGGCCAGCCCACCACAACACAGAATTATCAGGCCCAGGATGTCAAATGCACAGAGGTAAAACCCCATCTGGTGTGCAGCTTCTCTAGCAGTCACTCCTGCACTTCCTTACCTTCCTCAAGTCCCCTCTTGGCCAGAAGTGAAGCCTTGCATGCAGAAAGGACCAACTAGTTTGCATGTAGGTCTTCATTTCCTTCCCCAGACATTCAACAAAAACTGCCCTTCCTCTCTAGGAGGTCAAGTCACCATTTTCTACTCTAGCTCTAACCTGTTCCAGCACCTTCAAGACCCTTTCTCAGCAGTAACCAAACACAGATCTGCTGGGCTTGACAGTGCACGCCTTTAATCCCAGCCTGGCTAGAGCAAAACCTTACCTAAAAAAAAAAAATAGCCATGTGTGGTGGAGCACGCCTTTAATCCCAGCACTGAGTTCAAGGCCACCCTGAGACGACATAGTGAATTCCAAGTCAGCCTGGGCTAGAGCAAGACCCTACCTCAAAAAACCAAAAAATAAACCAACAACAAACACATATGCACAAATCTGTAATACAAAAGTTCTCCAAAGGAATATCAATATAAAAGAGGGGCTCGGGAGTTTACTTCTAAATTCCCATTTGCTGCCCCCTCTCTTCCCTTTCACAGGCAAGCAAAATAAAAAGGTCATTTACATGACTGGAGAGATGGCTCCTCATTAATTGAGGTGCTTGTCTACCATCCTGGGTTTGATTCCCTGGTACCTATGTAAAACCAGATGTAGAATGCTGCATGTTTCTGGAGTCTGTTTTAAAAGTTGCTGCCAACTTTTAAAAACCCAGAGGATTTCACATAAAAATAAAGGTTCTAGGGGCTCGCTCAGAAGTTAAAGGTGTTTGTTTACAAAGCCTGCCAACCTGGGTTTGATACACCAGATGCACAAAGTGGTGCATGTGTCTGGAGTTTGTTTACAGTAACAAGAGGCTCTGGCGTGCCCACTCTCTCTCTCTGCTTGTAAATGTAAATACAAATACAAATACAAATACAAATACAAACATACATACATACATACATACATATATATATATATATATATATATATATATATATATATATATATATATAAAGGTTCTAGCCCTTTCAGAAGAACTGGAAGATCTAGGAACTTTGGAATATTCAGCTGAAACTGAAGCACTGCTTTCCTGGGACACCCTTGGTTCCAGGTACCCTTATCTGGGCTGGGTCACCTATTGTGATCTTACCCCGCATACATTTGTTTTCTGCAACTCCAGTCTAAACTTACCATTCTCCAGAGCCTCATAAATACTGCCTCCTAAATCACCTTCTTTTCCCACCACTGGACTCAAAGATCTCTAATAATCTTTTGCCAAATTAAAAATTCCCCTCCTACTCCATTTTGAAGCAACAAGCTAAAGGCCACACCCCTCCCTTTGGGGTCCTTCCCCAGCCGGCTTCCTCAACGTTCAGGCTGCACTTCCATATGTCTCTGTAATGTTGGAGGCTCCTAAGCTCCAAATCCAAATACACACAGCCTCCCTGACCACACCTACCCGGAACAGGTCAAAAGCCCAGTCTGTCTTTTTCTGACTGCCACACTGATGTCCACAATCTTCTAGCTCTTGTTATATACTAGCTCCTCCTCACGGAGGGGGGAAGGGGGGGCCTTCCGCCCCAACCACTCCTATCCCCCTAACCTGAGATCCATCCTACATTCCTCTTCACCTCTGAAGTCCATCCGTACAGTCCACAGCAAGACTGCTAAGGTGTCTGCTAAACCTTTGCACTCACTACCTTTGTCCTACTGCAAGCCCCCACCCCCACAAAGACCTTTTATCTCCTCTCACAGGATGAGGTCTCACCTTCCCCCTACCAATTCAAGTCAGCCCCACAGGGCTGCTGGTGGTATCTTATGAAGCCTGCTTACTCAATCATACACTCTCGCCAACAGATTCCCTCCTCTACGTGTTAAAATACAAACTCCTGCAGCGTACAAGACCATCCAAAATCTTACAGCAACGAGCTAATGACCCTGCAGCCTCCTTCCTGGCTCCTTTGCTTTTTAGGCTTTCACTTCGGCTGGCCTATGCCCACAATGCTGCACATCCTCAGGTCTTCAGCTTCTGCACAGGCCTGGAACGTGGTCTCTTCCATGGTCCACTTTCTGCTTACAGCAGTGACCGGCTCCAGGTAAACAAGCCAACTCCTGCCGGGACCACGCTGAGCAGCCGCCCCTCCCCCAGCTCCTGCTGACCAGGTGCAATGAGTGCAGGTCGAGAAGCCCAATGAAAATATGACCCCATGTGCCCACCCACCCCCCGGGCCCTAGAAGAGCCCACACAAAGGGTGGATCCTCGACCCTCTCAGACCCAACTCCTCAGCTAAGAGGGACAGTAAGAACCCCGCCCACAGGGCCACCGAGAGGCTCACACCAGACTGAACCCCCAAGTCTGGGCAGACTGCATGCACCCCAGACGCAGGCTGCGGCGGGCCTTCCAGGCAGCAGCCTCGACCTGAGAGACGGCGAGACGCGGCGTCGCCTGCGCCGCTGGTCTCCAGCCTAAACGTGCCCGTCTCTGAAATGACCGCGGCCATCTCCCGGTCCGGTCGCCAGTCACAAAGGCCGAAATGCTTTCTGCACAGTGCTTGGCACAAAAGCGCTCCCGCTGTGAGGAAGGCGGGGCCCCGGAGCCGTGGGGTGGCCAGCGGGGGTCTGGGCGCCCGCGATCGACCGCCCCCCGACACACACCGGCCCCGGCGGGCTCTCGGGGGTTCTCCTGGAGGACCCCGGGGCGCCCCTGCCCCTTCCCCGCCTCAGCGCGGCGGGAAGCGCGGCCTCACGTGCGGCGGGCGCGACGCCGGGGGCGGCCAGGCTACTCACTGAGCCACAGCTCCAGCGCCGCCGCCGGCCCCGGGGGGCCCTCCGCCGACTCGGTCCCCGCCGGGGCTCCGGTCCCCGCCGCCACAGCCGTCGCCGCCATAGGTCCCTGCCGCTAGCGCTCAGTAACCGCAGCCGCCGCCAGGCGCGCTCCCGGGATGCCGACGCGGCAGGCGCAGTCGGCACGTGACGGGGCGGGAGCGCTCGGCCACGCCCCCCGCGACCCGCGGACTCCCGGCCACGCCCCCTGCGCGCGACCTCGGCCCGGGACTGCCAGCTCAGACTCCCCCGCGGGACCTCTCGCTTCAGACGGAGGGCTCCCGGGTGAAACGCAGGAAGCCTGCTTAAATCTGAGCTTCGAGGAGCAAAGAATCATCCGTTTTCCATTTTCATTCACCCGAATACCTCCCCTTCCTTTCTGGCTTCTTCCCATCTCTGCTGAATTTTCTCTATGGCACCTCACACCCTCAATTTATCAAAACATTTATTTCTGTGAAAAGATCCTTGTCCCCCAAAAACAAGGCATGGGCTGCAGAGATGGTCCAGTGAATAAGGCGCTTGCTTGCAAAGCCTAAAACCCGGAGTTCGGTTCCCCAGTACCCACGTAAAGCCAGATGCCCGAAGTGGCACAGGCATCTGGAGTTCGTTTGCAGCAGCTGGCGGCCATGGTGTGCTCATTCTTCTGTCTCTCTTCTCTCTATGCTTACAAATAAATAAGTAAAAGTATATATAGGGCTAGAGAGATGGCTTAGCAGTTCAGGTGCTTGCCTGCAAAGCCAAAGGGCCGAGACCAAGGATCGAATCCCCAGGATCCAAGTAAGCCAGATGCACAAGGTGGCGCCCTGGCACACCCTTCTGTCTTTCTCTCAAATTATGTGTGTGGGGGTGGGGGGACTGGAAAATTGGAGAGATGGAGAGATGGTTTAGCTGTTAAGGCCTTTGCTTGCAAGGCCTAAGGACCCAGGTTCCATTCCCCAATACCTTTGTAAGCCAGCTGCCAAAGGTAGCACATGTATCTGGAGTTCCCTTGCAGTGGCCCTTGTGTGCCTTCTCTCTCCCTCCCTCCCTCCCTCTCTCTCTCTCGATCTCTCTCAAATAAATAAATTAAAAAATATTAAGGGCTGGAGAGATGGTTCAGCAGTTAAGGCACTTGCCTGCAAAGTCTAAGGACCCTGGTTCAATTCTCCAGTACCCACATAAAACAGGATGCACAAGGTGGTGCATGTCTGGAGTTGGTTAGTTGCAGTGGATGGAGGCCCTAGCTTGCCCATTCTCTCTCTCTAACTGCCTCTCACTCTGTCTCTGTCTCTCTGTCTCTCTCTCTCTCTCTGTCTCTCTCTCTCAAATAAGAAAATTAAAACCAAAAAAATTAAAAAGCGGGGCATAAGTCTCATACACTTAAGAAATGAACAGATAATCATGAAAAATGTTAATAAAAATTAAAAAAAAAAAAAGAAATGAACAGGATGAGCTGGGTGTGGTGTTGCACGGGAGGCAGACGTAGGAGGATCACCATGAGTCCAAGGCCACCCTGAAACTCCACAGTGATTTCCAGATAGCCTGGGCTAGAGTGAGACCCTACCTCAAAAAATAAATAAATAAATAAATAAATAAATAAATAAATAAATAAATAAATAAAATGAACAGGAGAGAAGGCTCAGTGGTTAAAAGCCTGACCATCAGGGGTCAATTTCCAAGTACCCAGGTAAAGCCAGATGTACAAAGTGGCACATGTTTCTGGAGTTCATTTGCAGTGGCTAAAGGCCCTGATGTGCCCATATACTGTGTGTGTGTGTGTGTGTGTGTGTGTGTGTGTGTCTTTTTTCTCTCTCTCAATATTTTTTTGTTTTGTTTTTTGAGGTAGGGTCTCACTCTAGCCCAGGCTGACCTGGAATTCACTATGGAGTCTCAGGGTGGCCTCAAACTCACAGCAATCCTCCTACCTCTGCCTCCTGAGTGCTGGGATTAAAGACATACGTCGCCACACCATATTTTTTCAAATTTTTTTTTAATGAACATAAGTTAAACATATCTTTCTACACATACTTGTAATTTTATTTATATTGGTTTTTCAAGGTAGGATCTCACTCTATCTAGCTCAGGCTGACCTAGAATTCACTATGTAACCTCAGGGTAGCTTTGAACTCACAGCTATCTTCCTACCTCTGCCTCCCGAGTACTGGGACTAAAGGTGTATTGCCTCTATGCCAGGCTACATGTTCATGTAATTGCTTTTTTTTTTTTTTTTTTTTTTTTTTGCTTATTTGTTTTTGATAGGGTAACCCAAACCATAACAAACAACCAGTATTATGTTTCTGCCTCCTGGGATTAAAGGCATGCACCATCACACGCCCTGCTCAGCCTCCTAAATTCAGGAATTAAAGCCATGAAGCACCATAACCAGTTTTATTTTTCTGGTTTTGCAACAGGGTCTCATGTAGCTCAGCCAAACCTCAAACTCAGTATGTATCTAAGGATGAACTTGAAGGATCCTCAGGCCCAAATTCTGAGATTACAAATGTGTGCCACCCTGCCTGGCCTTGTTTGTTTGTGAGATAGGGTCTCACTGTGTAGTTCAGGCTGGTCGTGAATTATGTGGCCCAAGTTGGCCACATACTTTTAACAACCCTCCAGTCTCCCAAGGTGCAGGCATGAGCCACTATGCCCAATTTACTTCAGCACAGGAATTGGGGTGGGCAGCATATTTTGGTTCAGAATATTACCATGTAGGGAAAATTCTGTACTTCAATGAAGACCATGTGCTATCTTTTGCACATCCTTCTCTCTTGATTCCTTCATTGAGGATTATTTTACACCGTAAACTGATGACAGTTAATAACAATGGGAAAATTATTCTTATTCATACATGCAAATGCATCCCTACCTACCATGCTGGTAACACACAATCAGCCTTGCCTTCGTTTGTGGGTTCATCCCAGTATTCCTGGCCTGAACTCCTTCCACTGCATTCTCCTTTGAATAGTGTTGAAAGCTTACCAGTTTCTTCATTAATGAGCCAAATCCTTAACATTTACTCATCTCTTAAAACATCTAAGGTTTGGAATGTAGCTCAGTGGTAATGCTTACCTAGCATGCAAAAAGCTCTGGGTTCAATCCCCAGTGGAAGGAAGGGAGGGAACTTTTAGCCAGGCGAGGGAGCTAGGGAGGGAGGAAGGGGCCCTCAAAGACCAAAGCTAGCACAATTTCAGCAGCAAGATGATAGCGGTACTGGATTATAACATAAAGTATAAGATTAATACCTCTTTGTCCATTCTGACATAGGAAGAAGTAACACATTTCTCAGGCAGAGGACTTCCAAGTCATTTCTGTAACTAGTACCCCTCTAGGAGATGGAACAGGATTCCCTTTTCCTGATACCTTCCAGTGAGTTGTTGGCCAGGGATGTCCCTGATGCTCCCAAAACATTACAGGCATTGCTGAGGCCCTTGGTTTCCCACCAGGAATAGATGGTAAGATTTTATTGCTGAAGACTCCACATATTTGGACTGCAAGGCTACTGAGAAATCCTGCTGGAGCTGAGCTGAAAACCTCTTCCATGTAAACCAGCTGACAGAAAGCTGGAAGAAGCCATGGTGCACACAGTTCAATGGGAAAGAGAGAAATCACCAGTGACGATACTCAACAGTGGACACTGCAAGCCTTATATTTGGCCAGCCAGGCCAAATGAGCCAATGGGTGCAATATTGGCATGTCTGTTGTGGGGGAAGCCAGCCGCCCTCTAATTTGACTGGAGGCCCAGTCCATGGGAGGAAATACATCCCTGATACTGAAAACCTACAAAAGGGGTAGTTATGAGCCCTTGGGATGTAATGACTGCTGCTGTCTGGCTAAATGTATATACTATGCTCACCAAACTGCCCAGTAAGCACTTCTTCTAATGTTCCTACCCATATATTAATGCTACTCTCACTTTTGGTAGAGAACCTTCTCTTTTTAGATGGCAGAGACCTTGGGATGACTCAGAAGGCATCATGGTGCTATGAAGAAGTGACAGGAGTGCTCAGCACTGAAATATCTCTATCACACCTTCCATGGCTCAGGGTCCATTGCAGAAGAGGTGGTGGAAAGAATGTAAGAGCCAAAGGAAGGGTAGGACTCCCTACAATGTGCTCCTCTAGACACAAAATGGCCTGGATATCCATGACTTCACATTGTCTGACACTACCTACACAAGACCATCATAATAGGAGGGAAAGAGCATGACATCAAAATAAGACTGAGAGGGGGAGGGGATATGATGGAAAATGGAGTTTCAAAGGGGAAAGTAGGGGAAGGGAGAGAATTACCATGGAATATTGTCCACAATCATAGAACTTGTCAATAAAATAATAATAACTTAACCTGGGAAATAAACATCTAAAGAGCTTCTCAAAAAAAAGGAAAGAATTCCCTTTTCATCAAAGGCACGTTGCTTCATATAGCAGCCTCTTTCCAGAGTACTATATGGAAAGTGGAAGTGGACAGAATAGAATACTCACTTTACAGTGGAAAAAAACAACATTTCCTCAGCAAAGTGACAGGAGTTAGCACAGGCATGTTGTCAGTATGGCCCTTACAAACGTAATGACAATGGTAGTTCTGTAGTCTTACATAACCCACAGCCTAGGGTAATTATGAGAAAAATATCAAATCTCAATAAAAAGCTGGGCCAGGCATACTGGTGCACGCCTTTAATCCCAACACCCAAGAGGTAGAAGGATCACCATGAGTTCGAGGCCACCCTGAGACTACATAGTGAATTCCAGGTCAGCCTGAGCTAGAATGAAACCCTACCTTGAAAAACCAAAAGAAAAAAGAAAAAAAAATATATATATATATGTGATATATATATATATATATATTATTGAAAAAAAATCCGGGCATGTCTTTAATCTCAGCACTTAGGAGGCTGAGGTAGGAGGACTGCCATGAGTTCGAGGCCACACTGTGACTACATAGTGAATTCCAGGTCATCCTGAACTACAGCGAGACCCTACCTCAGAAACAAACAAACAAAAAAAGGTAATTAGGGTGGGGGACATGACTGAAGAGTAAGGGGTAGGTCATTGTAAAGGAATGTGATTTTTGCCTTTAAAAAGTCACTGTAAAAGTAGGACGGGCTGCTCTCCTCCTTGCTGTGAGGGGACAGACTCCAGCCAGCTTAAGCAAGACTCTTCTTTTTATTTTTTAATTGGAGGTCTTCTGTTTATTTCTGGGCTTGGACTTACCACACACTAGTCTCAGACTGGTTTGGAACTCATGGTGATCCTTCTACCTCTGCCTCCTGAGTGCTGGGATTAAAGACATGTGCCACCATGCCCAGATCCAGCCTGACTTCTGTTGAGCATTCACAGGCAGGGAGGGTCATGGGTAATCCATGGAGCTCCTGGTTGTAGGTATAAGTGAACTTCTCTTGGCACTTCCTACTGGTTCCAAGCCACAGAGAAGCTAACTGTCTCTCCTCTCCTCCCTTCTTTCCCCACTGTATACATTTTTGTATTTTGTTCTCTGGGCATGGAATTCCTCCTTTACTGTCCTCCCAACTACCTCAAGGTTAGGCTGCCTGACTTAGCAAAAATAAAGGAAGCCCAAGTAAATCTGAATTTCAGGTAAACAAGTAATGTTTTATCTTAAATATGTGACACATAATACTTGGGAAATATCCAGGCATAGTGGTGCATGACTTTTATTCCAGCATTAGGGAGGCAGAGGTAGGAGGATTGCTGTGAGTTTGAGACCACCCTGAGACTACATAGTGAATTCCAGGTCAGCTTGGGCTAGAGCAAGACACTACTTTGAAAATACAAAACAAATTGGAAAATATTTATGCTAAAAAATATATGTGGATTATCTGAAATTAAAAATAAAAAGGAGGCTGGGAAGATGGCTCAACCATTGAAGGTACTTGCTTGCAAAACCTGCCAGCTTGGGGGATTCAATTCCCCAGTTTAATTCCACATAGCCAGATGCACAAAGTGGTGCATGTATCTGAAGTTCATTTGTAGTAGCAAGAAGCCCTGTGCACCCATTCTGTCTTTCTCTTGTAAATAAATTAATGCTTGCTTATTTATTTATTTATTTTGTTTTCTCAAGGTAAGGACTCACTGTAGCTCAGGCTGACCTGGCATTCACTATGTAGTCTCAGGGTGGCCTCAAACTCATGGTGATCCTCCTACCTCTGCCTCCCATGTGCTAAGATTAAAGGTGTGCACCACCGCAGCCAGCTCCATGCTAATTTTTTTAAGAGAGTGAGAGAGAGAGAGAATAGACATGCCAGGGCCTTTCAGCTGCTGTGAACGAACTCCAGACACATGCACACCCTTAACATTGCATGCTGTGTCACTTGCGTCTGGCTATATGGGATCTGGAGGATTAAACAGGAGTCCTTAAGTTTCTCAGGCAAGCACCTTAACCACTAAATAATCTCTCCAGCCCAATAACACATATTTTTATAATAAATAAAAAGGCAAACCACCCAACTCAGGACAGTGTTCTCTGACCAGTTTCCCTCCTAAAGATGTCTACATCAGTGTCACCACATTTGCCTCTCTGCTACTATCTGCACACTTAACTCAGTCTCTCCTGAACCGGTGGCCTCTTTGAGGCAGGTACTCTATCTTTTGCTTGTTACCCCCAAACTCCGCCTTTGGAGACTATTATGTAGCCCAGATTGGTCTCAAACTTGATCTTTTTGCCTCAGCCTCCTGGTGCCGGGATATAGAACTGTATCACCACACCGAGCTTTGTCCTTTATGTGAGACAGGGTATTGCAACTTCGCCCTGGACCTCACTCCGTAGCCCTGTGATGGTTAATGTCTATGGTCAACTTGATTGGCTCTAGAATCACTTAGAAGACAAGTCAAAGGGAAAAAGCAAGCTAGCAGCAGCACTTACCTGTCTCTGCTTCCTGACTTTGGATGCGATGTGACCAGCAACTTCATACTTCTACAGTGCCGTGCTGTATGTTCCCCACCCGGATGGACAGTATTGCCTAGAGCCATAAACTGAAACCCTTCCTCTCTCAACCTGCTTGTCACCACAGTGAAAAAAGTAACCAGTACAAGCCCCAGCTGGCCTCAAATTTGTGTGGAATGCTCTATCCCCTGCCTCCCATGTGCTGTGTGATTGCAGGTCTGGAGCTAAACTTTCATTTTTTAAAAATTATTGGGAAGGGATAGAGAGATGGCTTAGCAGTTAAGACATTTGCCTGTGAAGTCTAAGGACCCAGGTTCGATTCTCCAGGTCCCACGTAAGCCACATGTACATGGTAGCGCATGTATCTGGAGTTCATTTGCAGTGGCTAGAGGCCCTGGTGCACTCATCTTCACTCACTCTCTCTCTCTCTCTCTCTCTCTCTCTCTCTGTCTCTAACAAGTAAGCAAACAAATTATTAGGAAGAAAAAGAGAATGAGAGTTAATATGTCATGGCTTCTTGCTACTGCAAACGAACTCCAAGCACATAAGCCACATTGTGCATCTGGCTTTATGTGGGTACTGGTCTAAAACCCAGGCTGACTGGCTTTGTAAGCAAGCACCTAGAAGTGCTGAGCCATCTCCCTAGCCCTCAGCTTTCTATCTTTATTTTATTTTTTCAAGGTAGGGTCTCAACTCTAGTTCAGGCTGACCTAGAATTCACTGTGTGTTCCCAGGCTGGCCACAAACTCATAGCCATCTTCCAACCTCAGCCTCTCTAGGGCTAGGATTAAAGGCATGCACCACCATGCCTGGCTGATTGTCAGTTGTTTTTTTTTTTTTTTTCTGCATGACAAAAATAGTGACCACAAATGAAGTGAAGTTCTTATGTACTGCAAAACAGACTTCTGACTAAACACAGTGACTCTGTGCACCTGAGTGCTGCCCTTGACACCTGACCCAACTTGATGTGCGTCTGGATTGACTGACCATCTACACGTGGCAAGGTGTCGTTCTTAGCACTGGACTAGACAATCCAGATGAGGTTCCTTCACTCATGGGCTTTAAAACAAGTGGCTGTAGAACTGACTACTCACACCACTGTTTCCATATCGATTCCAGCTGAACAATGTAGAGAACCAGCTGATGACTGGTGAGAGAAGGTTTCCCTGTGGAGGTCACAGTGGAGCTAAGATGTGAACGTTAAGATGCAAATATCAAAGCAGATGGGAGAAAAGTGGGCAGACAGGTGTTCTGAACAGAAAGCAGCATGAGAAAAGGGAGGAAGCAACTTGAGGTGCCCCTGGACTTAAAGCTTTTGTAGACAAAGCCCAGAGAGCTCAAGGCTACGGGCAGGACAGGAACAGATCAAGTGCAGCTGGGAAAACAAGCAGGAGTCAGATCTTGTCTTTTATTTTCTTATTTTTTGAGGTAGGGTCTCTAGCCCAGACTGACCTGTAATTCACTATGTAGTCTTAGGATAGCCTCAAACTCACAGTGATCCTCCTACCTCTGCCTCCCAGTGCTGGGATTAAAGGCGTGCACCACCACACCCAGCTTATTTAACTTTTAAGATATTTTATTTTTATTTATTTATTTGAGAGAGACAGAATGGCACCCAGGACTTCCAGCCGCTGCAAAACTCCAGACACATGTGCCACTACTGCATGTGGCTTATGTGGGTCCTAGGGAATTTAACCTGGGTCCTTAGGCTTCACAGGCAAGCACCTTCACCACTAAGCCATCTCTCCAGCCCTAAAAGAATATTTTACTTATTTGGAACAGAGAGAAAGAGAGAGAGAGAGTGAGGGACAGATATCGAGAATGGGCATGCCAGGGCCTCTAGCCACTGCAAATGAACTCCAGACATATGCGCCACCTTGTACATCTAGCTTATGTGGGTACTGAGGAATCAAATCTGGGTCCTTATGCTTTGCTGGCAAATGCTTTAAACATCAAAGTAATCTCTCCAGCCCAACTTTTTTGTTTGTTTGTTTGATTGATTGATTTTCGAGGTATGGTCCACTCTAGCCCAGGTTGTCCTAGAATTCACTATGTAGTCTCAGGGTGACCATGAACTCACAGTGATCCTCCTACCATTAGGCCAGGCTTTGTTTTGTTTTGTTTTGTTTTGGCTTTTTGAGGTAGGGTCTTGCTCTAGTACAGGTTGACCTGGAATTCACTATGTAGTCTCAGGGTGGACTTGAACTTGCAGTGGCAAGAGGCCTTGGGCACCCATTCTCTCTCCCCCTGCTCTCAAATAATAATGAAAATAATAAAAATAAAGCTGGGCGTGGTGGCACACACCTTCAATCCCAGAACTCAGGAGTCACAGGTAGGAGGATCGCAGGGAGTTCGAGGCCACCCTGAGATTACATAGTGAATTTCAGGTCAACCTGAGCTAGAGTGAGACCCTGCTTCTCAGAGAAAAAAAATATTAAAAAGTTTTACAGAGTTGATTATGATGGCTCACATCTTTAATCTCAGCACTCAGGAGGCCGTGGTAGAAGGATTGCTGTGGGCTAGCCTGGGTTTCAAAGTGAGTTTCAGGTCAGCCTGGGCTAGAGTGAGAACCTTACCTTGAAAAAACAAACAAAACATTTATTTATTTAAGAAAGATACACACTATGTGGGTACACCAGGGCCTCTAGCCACTGCAAATGAACTCCAGAAGCATGTGACACTTCATGCATCTGGCTTTACCTGGTACTGGGAATTTGAACCCTTGTGGTCAGGCTCTGCAAGCAGCACCTTTTTCTGCTGAGTCATCTTCCCAGGCCCTGCTCATTTCTTAAGTGTATGAGAATCATGCCCTGCTTTTAATTTTTTTTTAACTATTTTATTTATTTATTTACTTATTTGTAAGCAGAGAGAGAAGAGAAACAGAAGAATGGGAACACCAGGGCCTCTAACTGCTGCCAATACATACACCACCTTGTGCTTCTGGCTTTACGTGGGTACTTAGGAATCGAACCCAGGTCCTTAGGTTTTATAGGCCCTATGGCCTAGTCTAATCAAATAGCCCACAGCATGCCTTACTTCTGAACTTCCAGTTATGTAGGAAAATAAATTAAAGGCCACCTGGAGACTACATATAATTAACCATCACAGTAATGGTGATGGTTGCACAATGTCATGCATTTGATAACAACTATATTACTGAAGTGTTTAAGATGGTAGATTCTGGGCTGGAGGGATGTCTTAGTGGTTAAGGCATTTGCCTGCAAAGCCAAAGGACCCGGGTTTGATTCCCCAGGACCCACGTTAGCCAGATGCACATGGGGGCTCATGTGTCTGGAGTTCATCTACAGTGGCTAGAGACCCTGGCGCACCCATTCTCTCGCTCTCTCTCTCTCTGTCTCCCTCTTTCTATGTCAAATAAATAAATAAAATATATATTTTTTAAAAGATGGTAAGTTCCAGGTTTTGCACATTTTATCACAAAAATAATGAAAAAAATAATCGCCACAAAGCCTAACAGAGGGCTAGAGAGATAGCTCAGCGGTTCAAAGCACTTGCTTCCAAAGCTTGATGGTTTGGGTTCAGTTTTCATGTCAGCCATGTAAGCTGGACACAAACCGTTTTTCAAGGGCTAAAGAGATGCTTAGCTGTCAAGGGACTTGCCTGCAAAGCCTAAGGACCCATGTTCAACTCTCCAGATCCCACATACGCCAGATGCACAAAGTTAAGGCAAGTGTAAGGTTGCACATGCCCGCTAGGTGACGCAAGCATCCAAGTCTGATTTCAGTGGCTGAGGCCCTGGCATGTCAATTCTCTCTCTAAAAAAAGTTTTTTTTAAGTAGTTCAAGCATCTGGTGTTCATTTGTAGCAGCAAAAGGCCCTGATATGTTATTCCTTTCCCAACACACACAAATAAATATTTAGGAAAAATACGAACATCCATAACTCTGATCATGTCATTTCTCTACTTTAAAATTCTTTTTTTTTTTTTGTCTATTAAAGATCAAGTTAACCACTATTCATTAAAGTACTCTCTAGGGAAACCAAATACATAATGATACATTTGAAAGACAAAAGTTAGTAATTTATACAATAAATCATCATAGGATTTTTTAGTCAACCTTTCAGTGTTTTTAAAACATAATTTCCTTTTTTAGAAAGATTTACATATAAGATTGCTGAAACTCATCAGCTGTATAAAATGTTTATGTGCCTGAATGTACTTCAACAAGAAAAAAACAAAACAACTAAAACTTACAGGTAATGAAAAACATATGTCCTAGTTGAAATAAATCTCATCTAAAAGAGTAAAGAGAATTAAATAAATACAAATTACGTTTAATTTTTACCTTCCCTTTCTTCCCCTGCAGTTTGGTATCTACTGAAATAAACTAATAAAGAAACCATAACTTGGGCATTACAGATTTCTGACCAGTAAATGAAAGGAAACCAAACAAGTAACACATTTTACTTAACTGGGACTTTTAAAACTCAGTAATCTCATCTGTTGCTTTAAGCTTTTCAAGATTGCTCCCCTCCTACTGCATGAAAAGCCAGATCTCCTTCACTAAATGGCCCCCACACTTTGTCCAGGTGCAGACCTCATTGCAGCATGTCTAACTGGTCTCTGGGGACTCTCTCTTCTTCAGAAGTAAGGGGTTCAAAAATGAGGAAGTCAAGTTAGAGGAAGGTGCCTGAAGAAGGTGTCATTGTTCTCAGAAGAGAACCACCCACGTGAGGAGGAAGCATAGGGGATAAGCCAACTGTGAGCAGAGCCATCTCAAGATGGCTGCAGATATGGGTCCTTAATCAAGCAGCCCACAGCATGCCGCAGCTGAACTTCCAGCTATGTGGGAAAATAAATCAAGATGGGTAGAGCCTAGATTTGGCTATTTTAATCAATCAGAAGCCAGATATAACTTACCAGGCAGAAAAGACCAATTATGATCTTACCTTTAAGATTTCCCTACGGCCACTTCTACCTCTCAAAGAGCTCCAGGCCCTGTGCCATTCACGGCAACTTGGTCAAGTTCTCTGTTATGTCTGTGCCTGAGATACCTGTAGCAATCATTTACTTCATAACCTCCAACACATTCCTCAAAACCCACTTCAAAGTTCACTTAATCTGTACAGTTCCCTAACAGTCTGAATAAAAATTGGGTTTCCTTATTGGGACCCCAGTCCAATTAGACAGCAATTGGTTTCCCCAGTAACAGACATGTCACCATTGCACCAGTTGGCACATTTGGCCTATCTGGCCTGCTATAAGCTTACAGTCCCCTGCAGGTTGACAGTTGATGACTTTTCTTCCCCAACAGACTGTGTAGCTACTTCGAGTACCTTGACAGCTAGTCAACAGGCAGGAGACCTCCAGCTCAGCTCCAGCCTGATTTTTCAGTGACCTGCAGATGAAACATGCACTGTCTTTAGCTATAAGGTTTTACCATCTAATTCTGGTGGGTAATCAAGAGCCTTGGCAATAGCCTGTAATGTCCTGGGGGAATCAGGAGCTTCCTTGGCTAGTAATTCACTGGAAGGTATGTACCCCACCCCACCACTGAGATTTTTCTCATCATCTATACCTGCTGAGCACAGCATTATCCACCCACACAAGATAATTCTACCCAAACTCTTTTTTTGTCATTGTTGTTGTTTTTGTTTTTTGAGGTAGGGTCTTGCTCTAGCCCAGGCTGACCTAGGAAAAAAAGTATGAGCCAGGATGCCCGGCTAATAATATCCAGTTTCCCAGTACCATTTGCTAGAGATGTTTTTCCCTCTAGTGAATACTTTTGGCATTTTTATAAAAAATCAGGTGGCTAGAGCCAGGCATGGTGGCACACACCTTTAATCCCAGCACTCAGGAGGCAGAGATAGTTGGACTGCTGTGAATTAGAGGCCCCCCTGAGACTCCATAGTGAATTCCAGGTCAGCCTGGGCTAGAGTGAAACCCTACCTTGAAAAACAAAACAAACTAACAAAAAAACTAATAAAAATCAGGTGGCTAAGGCTGCCTAGGTTTGTATCTGAGTCCTTCATCCTGTTCCATTCATCAACATCTGTTTTTGTGCCAATACAATGCTTTTTTTGTTTGTTTGTTTGTTTTTGTTTTTCAAAGTAGGATCTCACTGTAGCCAGGCTGACCTGGAATTCACTATGGAGTCTCAGGGTTGCCTTGAACTCACAGTGATCCTCCTATCTCTACCTCCCAAGTGCTGGGAATAAAGACATGTGCCACCACACTCGGCTACAATATTGTTTTTTTGTGGGCTGGAGAGATGGTTTAGCGGTTAAGCGCTTGCCTGTGAAGCCTAAGGACCCCGGTTCGAGGCTCGGTTCCCCAGGTCCCACGTTAGCCAGATGCACAAGGGGGCGCACGCATCTGGAGTTCGTTTGCAGAGGCTGGAAGCCCTGGCGCGCCCATTCTCTCTCTCTCTATCTGTCTTTCTCTCTGTGTCTGTCGCTCTCAAATAAATAAATACAAAATTAAAAAAATATATTGTTTTTTATTACTGTAACTCTGTACCTTAAAATCAGGTATGGTGATACTGCTAGCCTTATTTTTTTGCTCAGAATTGATCCAGCTATTGGGGTTTTGGTGCTTTCAAATGAATTTTAGGATTTTTTTTTCCCTATTTCAGTGATGAATATCCTTGGAATTTTGATGAGTGTATTAAATCTATAAATTGCTTTTGGTAAGGGACATTTTTACAATACTGATTTTTTTTGTTTTGTTTTTCGAGGTAGGATCTCACCCTAGTCCAGGCTAACCTGGAATTCACTTTGTAGTCTCAGGCTGGCCTCAAATTCACAACAATCCTATCTCTGCCTCCAGAGTGCTGGGATTAAAGTATTCGTCACTACACGTGGTTCTTTCTAAATTTTTTTCCCCCTAGGTGAATTCTCACTCTAGCTCAGGCTGACGTGGCACTCACCCTGTAGTAGCAGAGTAGCCTGGAATTTAGCGTGCTCCTACCACCTCTGCCTCACAAGCACTGGGTTAGATGTGTGCCACCACCCCAGCAACTTTGTTATTGATACCCTCTACACAAATAAACAATATTGGGGGCTGGAGAGATTGCATAGTGGTTGAGGAGCTTGTCTGCCAAGCCTAATGACTCAGGTTCTATTCCCCAGTACCCATGTAAAAGCCAGATGTACAAAGTGGCGCATGCATCTGGGGGCCCTGAAATGCCCATTCTGACTCCCTTCTCTGCTTGAATCTAAACAAGAATCTTACAGACAATAGTTGATCATGATCCTCTCCTGCCAACCTCCCTTTTCCCCCTCTAGAATTCCCTCTTCACTGAATACCTGTGTTACAATTACTATCTCTCTCTCTCTGTGTCTTTTTTTCGAGGTAGGGTCTCACTATAGCCCAGGCTGACTTGGAATTCACTATGTAGTCTCAGTGGCCTCAAACTCATGGCGATCCTCCTACCTCTGCCTCCTGAGTGCTGGGATTAAAGGCGTGCACCACCACACCCGGCTTTTCTCTTCTTTTTTGATGTCATCTTTTTTTCCCTATTATACAAGCCTTCTGTAGGTGGCATTAGGCACTGTGATGTCATGAATACCACAGCCACTTTGGTTCTGAAAGACAGTATTACAAAGCATTTCTCCCTTCCTTTGGCTCTTACATTCTTTTTTTGTGTGTGTGGGGGGGTTGAGGTAGGGTCTCACTGTAGCTCAGGCTGACCTGGAATTACTATGCAGTCTCAGGGTGGCCTTGAACTCATGACGAACCTCCGACCTCTGCCTACCAAGTGCTAGGATTAAAGGTGTGCAGACATCCTGCTGGAACTGAGCTGATAACCTCCTCTATGTAGATCAGCTGACAGAAAGCTGGAAGAAGCCATTCTACATGTAGTTCAATGGGAGAAAGAGATACAACCAGTGAAGATACTTAACAGTGGACACTGCAAGCCTTATAATTGGCCAGCCAGGACCAATGAGCCAACGGGTGCAATAGTGGCACATCTTTCATGGTGGAAACCAACTGCCCTCTAATTAGACTGGAGGCCTGTTCCATGGGTTGGGGGGAATACGTCCCTGATACTGAAAACTTAAAACAGGGGTAGTCATGAGCCCTATGGGTGTAACATCTGCTGATGTCTGGATAAGTATATATACTATGCTTATCAAATTGCCCAGTAAGCACTTCTCTTAACATTTATACACTTATATTAATACTACTCTCACTTTGGGTAGAGAATCTTCTCTTTTCAGATGGCAGTGACCTTGGGATGACTCAGAAGGTATTATAGTGCTGGAAAGAAGTGAATGGAGTACTGAGTAACATCTCAATCACACCTTCCAAGGCTCAGGGTCTAATGCAGAAGAGGTGGCAGAAAGAATGTAAGAGCCAAAGGAAGGGTAGGACTCCTTACAATGAACTCCTCCAGACACAAAATGGCCTGCATATTCATGACTTCACCGTGCCTGACACTACCTACACAAGACCATCATAAGAGGCGGAAAAGATCATGACATCAAAATAAGAGAGACTGATTAAGATGGGGTGGGGATGATGGAGAAGGGAATTTTAAAGGAGAAAGTGTGTGTGGGGGGATATTACCATGGGGTATTTTTTATAATCATGGAAAATGTTAATAAAAATTGAGAAAAAAAATAAAAAATTCAAAAAAAATTTTTTAAAAGGTGTGCAAGCAGAGAGAGAGAGAGAGAAAGAAAGAAAGGGAGAAAGAAAGGAAGGAGGAAGGAAGGAAGGAAGAAAGGAAGGAAGGAAGGAAGGAAGGAAGAAAGAAAGAAGAAAGAAAGAAAGAAAGAAAGAAAGAAAGAAAGAAAGAAAGAAAGAAAGAAAGAAAGAAAGAGGGAATGGAGCCAGGGCCTCCAGCCACTGAAAAGGAACTCCAGATAAATGCAGCACATTATGAAGCTGGCTTATGTGGGTACTGGGGAATTGAACTTGGGTCTTTAGGCTTTGTAGGCAAGCACCTTAAATGCTGAACTGTCTCTCCAGCCTGGCTCTTACATTCTTTCCACCACCTTTTTCACAATGATCCTTGAGCCAGTGTACTAGAGATGTTTCATTTAATACTGAACATTTCACTGTTACTTCTCAGCACTTTAGTGAGTTTGTCACTCTAGTGGTCAATGCCACTTGAAAAAAGGAACTTCTCTAATCAAAGGTGACAGTGGCATCAATATATGGGTATACCCCTAATCATTACAAGCCACTGCCAAGGCTCTTGGTGTCCCACCAGAAGAATCAGAAGGTAAGACCCTATTGCTGAAGACTCCACATGCCTGGGCTGGAGGTCCCTGAGAAATAAAGCTGGGGCTGGAGAGACAGTTCAGCGTTTAAGGTGCTTGCCTACAAAACCTAAAGACCCAAATTCAATTCCCCAGTACCCACATAAGCCAGCTTCATAATGTGGCAAATGCATCTGGAGTTCCTTTGCAGTGGCTAGAGGCCCTGGCATACCCATTCTCTCTCTTATTCCATTCTTTCTGCCTCTCTCTCTCTCTCAAATAAATAGTTTTAGAAATAAACCTGGAGCTGAGCTGGAAGCTTTCTCCCTGTGGACCAGCTGACAGAAAAAGCTAAGTTGCATGAAGTCCTATAGGAGAGAGAAGTCATCAACAGTGATAAATAATAGTGGACATTACAAGCATTAAGACTGGCCAGTCACTCCAAAAGTGCCAACTGATGCAATAGTGGCATGCCTGTTATGAGGGAAACCAACCAGTCTCTAATTGGACTGGAGGCCCAATCCGTGGGAGGGAATACGTGTCTAGTAGTGAAAAACTGGTCAAAAGCCTATGGTGGGGGAGGTCATGAGCTCTAGGGGTGTAACGCTTTCTGGCATCTGGCTAAATGCATATATTATGCTCATTAAGCTGCCCTATAAGCACTTTTCTTAATGTTCATACCCATTTTTTAACATACTTTAATGACTACTTCCATAATTGTAAACAACATCCTATAGTAATTCCCTCCCTCCCCCGGCCTTCCCCTTTGAAACTCCACTCTCTGTCATATCCCCTCCCCCTCTCAATCAGTCTCTTTTATTTTGATGTCATGATCTTTTCTTCCTCTTATGATGGTCTTGTGTAGGTAGTGTCAGACATTGTGAGGTCATGGATATCCAGGCCATTTTGTGTCTGGAGGAGCACGTTGTAAGGAGTCCTACCCTTCCTTTGGCTCTTACATTCTTTCTGCCACCTCTTCCACAATGGACCTTGAGCCACGGAAGGTGTGATTGAGATATTTCAGTGCTGAGCACTCCTCTGTCACTTCTTCTCAGTACCATGGTGCCTCCTGAGACATCCCAAGATCACTGCCATCTGAAAAGAGAAAGTCTCTAGCCAAAAGTGAGAGTAACATTAATATATGGGTATGAACGTTAACAGTAGTGCTTACTGGGCAGTTTGGCAAGCACAGTATATACTTTTAGCCAGACAGCAGTAGACGTTACACTCCTAGGGCTCTTGACTACAGACCTGTTATAGGTTTTCAGTATCAGGGATGCATTCCTTCCTATGGAGCGGGCCTCCAGTCAAATTAGAAGGCAGTTGGTTTCCCCATAACAGATGTGCCACTATTGCATCCGTTGGCTCATTTGGCCTGGCTGGCCAAATATAAGGCTTGCAGTGTCCACTGTTGGGTATCTTCCCTGGTGATTTCTCTCCCATTGAACTGCATGCAGCATGGCTTTTTCCAGCTTTCTGTCAGCTGGTCTAAATGAAGGACATTTCATACCCATGTATTAATGCTACTCACTTTTAGCTAGAGAAGTTTCTTTTCAGATGGTAGTGCCCACTGGGATGACTCAAAAGACAACATAGTACTGAGAAGTGACAGAGGAATGCTCAGCACTGAAACATCTCTATCACACCTTCCAAGACTCAGGGTCCATTGTGGAAGAGATGGCAGAAGGATTGGGAACAGCCAAAGACAGGTTAGGATTGCTTACAATATAAACTTCCAGACACAAAATGGCCTGGATATGCATGACCTTGCAGTGCTTGGCACTACCTACACAAGATCCTCATAATAGGAGGAAAAGATGATGACATAAAAATTAAAGAGAGAAGCCGGGCATGGTGATGGGGCATGGTGATGCACGCCAGCACTTGGAAGCAGAGGTTGGAGGATCACCGTAAGTTAGAGGCCACCCTGACACTACATAGTGAATTCCAGGAGAGCCTGAGCTAGAGGGTGAAACCCTACCTCGAAAAACAAACAAACAAAAAAATTAAAGAGAGATTGAGAGGGGGAGAAGATATGATGGAGGCTGGATTTGTGAAGGGAAAGTGAAGATGGGGAGAAATTATCATGGCTTATTGTTTGTAATTATGGAAGTTGTCAATAAAAAAGTTAAAATGGCAGGGCTTGGTGGTGCACACCTTTAATCCCAGCTCTTGGGAGACAGATGTAGGAGGACTGCCATGAGTTTGAGGCTACATAGTAAATTTCAGGTCAGTTTGGGCTACAACAAAACCCTACCTTGAAAAAAAAATGTATGTATGGGTATAAACATTAAGTTTTTAGAAGGCAGTTTGGTAGCTTAATATATCAATTTAGCCAGACAACAGTAGTAGTTACCTTGCTAGGGTTTATGACTCTCCAGCCATAGGCTTTTGATTAGGTTTTCAGTACCAGGGAGGAATCTGCCCCACCCCACCCAGAAGCCTTCAAATCTAATCAGAGAGCAGTTGGTTTCCCCCTATAGACATGCTATCATTACACCAGTTGGTACATTTAGCCTGGCTGGCCAGCCAAAAAACTTGCAGGGACGACTGCTGGTAGATTGCTAATGACTTTTCTCTCTCAACAGGCTGCATAGCTCTTTCCAGCATCCTGACAGCTCAGTAAGGAGGAGGCTTCCATCTTTGCTCCATCTTGATTTCTCAGTGACCTGCAGGCAAAGCCCCAATATTGATTCTTCCAGTAAATTTCCTGTGTCTTCTGTGATTTCTCACTTGAGTGTTTTAAGTTTTTAAAATTACTTTTTATTTATTTGGAAGAGAAAGAGGCACACAGAGAAGGAAAGAGAGAAGAGAATGGGTGCGCCAGGGCCTTCAGGCACTGCAAACGAACTTCAGACACATGCACCACCTTGTACATCTGGCTTACATGAGTTTTGGGGAATTGAACCTGGGTCTTTTGTCCTTGCAGGCAAAGACCTTAACCACTAAACAATTTTAAAGTTTTCATTGTAGTGATCCTTCATTGGTTAGGTTTATTCCAAGGTACCTTTTTTTTTTTTTTTTGAGGTAGGGTCTCACTCTAGCCCAGGCTGACCTGGAATTCACTATGTAGTCTCAGGATGGCCTCAAACTCACAGTGATCCTCCTACCTTTGCCTCCCAGGTGCTGGGATTAAAGGCATGCACCACTTTTGAGGCAACTGTCACTTCTGAAGAAACTGGTCTAACACGAGTCTCAAACTTTTTTGGGGGTGTCTGTGTGTGTGTGTATTTATTCAAGGTAGAGTCTCACTTTAGTCCAGGCTGTCCTGTCTTCCTACCTGAGCCTTCCAAATGCTGCGATTAAAGGTGTGCATCACCAAGCCAGGCTCAAAAAAAAAATTTTTGAGATAAGGTCTCACTCTAGCTCAGGCTAACCTGGAGTTTACTATGTAGTCTCAGACTGGACTCACTCACAGAGATCCTACCTAAGCTTCCCAAGTGCTGGGGTTGAAAGTGTGCACCACCATGCCCAGCTCAAGTATTTTTGTTTTCTTCATGAGATACCTGGTTCTTCCTCTAAATCAGGCAATGTGTATGCAATGTGGTTTTAACCAAGAATACCATACTTCCTGCCTGCAAATATCTTTTTGGGTCTGAATAGCCACGCATTCCTTGTAACCATTTCTCACTGATTCTGTCTTCCTTAAGATATATATTTGTGAGCATAGAGAAGGGTGGGAAGAGTGAATGGCAAGCCTGGGCAGGGCTTCCTGCCACTGTAGAGAAACTCCAGATGCATGTGCCACTTTGAGCACCTGGCTTTCTGTGAGTACTGGGGAATTGAACTTGGGCTGGCAGGCTTTGCAAACACTTTCAACTGCTGAACCATCTTCCCCTCTAAACACATGAAAGAAGCAGATTAAGCACAGGGCACCAGAGCCTCTAGCCACTCACTGCAAAGGAACTCCAGACACATGCTCCAATTTCTGCATCTAGTTTTTTACATGGGTACTGGGCGAATCAAACCTGGGTCCTTTGGCTTTGCTGGCAAGCACCTTAACCACTAAGCCGTCTCTCCAGCCCTCACTTTTTGAATTTTTTTTTCTTTTTGGTTTTTTGAAGTAGGGTCTCACTGCAGCTAAGGCTTACCTGGAATTCACTTTGCAGTCTCAGGATGGCCTCAAACTCTTAGCAATCCTCCTGCCTCTGCCTCCCGAGTGCTGGGGTTAAAATTGTGCGCCACCACTCCTGGCTCGCTTCTTACATTTTTGTGTGCATTCAATTGCAGGTGCATGTTTGTGTGCGGATGCATGTGTGGAGTTTAAAGTACTAAGGCAGGGTTTCTCTTGGTATCTTGCTCTGCTATTTTTCTTTGCTACACCTGCCCCAAGCTTCCAGGAAATTCTATTTGAACCTGCCACCTTGCTATCAGTGTGCTGGGATGAGAGAAGGGCAGTACATCTTTAGGCTTTTTTTTAAACTTTATTTTATTAATTTGAGAGTGACAAAGAGGCAGAGAGAATGGGCGCACCAGCGCTTCCAGCCACTGCAAAATAACTCCAGATGCATGTGCCACCTTGTGCATCTGGCTTATGTGGGTCCTGGGGAATTGAACCGGGGTCCTTAGGCTTCACAGACAAGTGCTTAACTGCTAAGCCATCTCTCCAGCCCCAGCTTCAGGCTTTTCATGTGGGGTCTGGAGACTGAACTTACTCTACTCTGGCTTGAGCAGCAGTACTTTGTTCACTGAGCCACCTCCCTAGTCCAGGCACTTTACTTTTCCTGTCTGCAAAGAACTTTATCTGGTGCACATTCTAAGCAAAGCCTCAGTCAAGCTCTTCAATCCTCACTGAACAAGGCGAGGACTATAGTTATACATTCAAATAACCCCCAAAGCACGTGGCTTTCACCAATAAGCATTTACTATCCCACAATCCTGAGTGTTTGGGATTCTTGAGTGGCTTCCAGAGTGTTTTGGCTCTGCCTGGCGTGGCTCACTCACAGGGCCACTGCAGGAGGCTGAAGTTGTTGTCAGTGGACTTCTGCAAAAGGCAAGTTCTTCAGCATCTTCATGACCTGAAAGCTGGCTTCTGAAGTAAGGGATCCAGGAGAGGGAGAAGGAAGCCTCACAGTGCTTCATGACCAGGCCTTAGAATGAATACCATTGTTTCTTCAACAGCCCACGGGTAACACAAGTCAGCCCGCTCCATGTGGGAAGGAACCACCGAAAGGGGAGCACCAGAGGCAGAGATCATTGGTGGTTGGCCACCTGAGGCTGGCTACCCTGAGGAAGCCCAGAAACCCTGCAGGAATTCTGAGCCCAGTTCCCATCTTCCTTTATTAATGCTACTCCTTGTCATTAGGCCCCAAGAAAAAAATCTTATTTCAGAGATCTGCAATGACTCATAATTAGTGCTGGAAGGAAAGGGTGGCTATGAAGAAAAACACACTATAGGCAAGGTGAAGGTATCCAGTCCAAGGACCATGTCTGCAGAACTGGAAGAGAGTAGATAATCTTTAGGGAAAAGGAGACTGGTTTGATTCAGGTGTCCCCCATAAACTTAGGTGTTCTGAATGCTAGGTTCCCAGCTGATGGAGATTTGGGAATTAATGCCTCCTGGAGGGGGTGTATTGTTGGGGGCAGGTTTATGGGTGTTAAAGCCAGTTTCCCCTTGCCAGTATCTGGCACACTCTCCTGTCCCTGTTGTCTACCTTATGTAGGCCAGGGGGTGATGTCCATCCTTTGCTCATTCCGTTGTTTTCCCCTGCTATCGTGGAGCTTCCCCTTGGGCCTGTAGCCCAAAATAAACCTCTTTTTCTCACAAGCTGCTCTTGGTTGGGTGATTTCTACCAGCAATGAGAACTTGACTGCAACAGAGACACAAGCTGTCCCTTGGTCCAAGGAGGAAAAGTGGCATGAAACACAAGTGTTGACCTTGTGGGACAGTGACTGCTTCCTTTACAATTTCCAAGGGAAGTCTGATATCTAGTTTGGCCCTGCTTGTGTCAGCTCTTCTTGATTGTCCTAACTCCAAACGGGCTGTGAGCCGAGATTCTTAAATCCAAACCGGAACTGAGTTGGACTGGACTTGGAGATAGGACCTTCACAGGGGTGTTATGTTAAAATGAAGCTATTAGGGTAGGCCTACTCGAGTCTGACAGGTTTACTTGTAAGAAAACAGGAGAAAGAAACTAGGGACATGTGTGCACAGAGGAAAGTTCCAGGAGGACATCAAGATGGTCGCTATTTGCAAGTCAGGAGAGGCCACCAGGAGAACCCAACCCTGTTGGCACTTGGATTTCCAGACACCAAACAGTGCGAGTATCAATGTGTTGTTTAAGCCACCAAGTTCTGTGGTATTTTTCTTTGGTAGCTCTAGCAAACAGATTCCTGAGCCTTTTGGCCTGTTCTGTGATGCTGAGCTTTCTGTGAATGAACTCATGACCTCTGCTGTGTAATGTAGTACGAAAAGTTGGACACAAGGACAGTCTTCCCAGAGCCAATGAGCTGAGGTGCTCTGGGCTTCCCTAAGCAAAGTGGGCCTGCCACAGAGCCACATGTACTGATAGCAGTCAGAGAATGCTTTCACCCCATGTTCCTTCTGGAAGGTTCTTGTTCTCTGATGGTAGTTCTCTGATGGTGTCCAGGCTCAGGGTCACCTCCACAGTCCTGGACATCTTCTCTCTAGCTAGAAAGCACCTTCAGGATTCGTTCCCGCACTTCCTTTGGGCCCAAGGACACCA
The DNA here is from genome assembly GCF_020740685.1 of Jaculus jaculus. Lineage (NCBI taxonomy): Eukaryota > Metazoa > Chordata > Mammalia > Rodentia > Dipodidae > Jaculus > Jaculus jaculus. The sequence goes on along the minus strand of NC_059113.1, from coordinate 57,657,865 downwards.
TCATCTCAGCCACAGGGGGTCCTTGCTAGGAAGAGAAAACACTTGAGTTACTGCCTAAAATTATAAGAAATTTATGCCTGAATATACCTAAATCACCCTAGGTCAGCCCTGACCTGTCTTGTACTCCAAAAAAAGAGAGCTACATTTAATTTCATTGGTTAAGTTAATTGCTTATTATTTTGTAGGCCAGGGCTTCATGTGTGCTAGGCAAGTACTTCATCACTGGGCTACACGGCCAGTCCCACTGGTCTTTAACATCCTCAATGAGGTTGACTTCCAGGAGCCTGTTGCCCAGTACATCAATGATTTGTCTCTGTTGGTTATTCCCAGTGACCTCCATGAAAGTGGGGCTATGTCCCTCTTCTCAACTGAAGATCATCTGTGTGTTTGTGCACAGAAGATACTCAACAGTAACCTCTGAGTGAATGAATGAGAGAAGTGCTTGATCTCACATTTCAGTCATCTTGTTGTCCCCCAAACTAGGCCTAGTACATGACAGTAATCTGAAACGGCGAGCTGAAAGGGTAAATAGGGAGCTGTGGGCAACACTGCTGTCCAGCTCCCACCTTACCAGCTGTCCACTGAGGGCCACTCGGAGGAGCTTCATCACGTTACTGTACTTGACGCCTTCCAGGCCTTCTGACAGCTTCTTCAGCTCTGCATTCAGCACATCCTGAGTTAAGCTTGAACCAGCTTTTTCTAAAAGTCTAAAACAAAGCCAGCCTGTAAGAGGCCTGCAGGGCCAATATGCAAGCTGGTGGTGGGTGGGACGTCACAAGACTGGATCATCTACAATACAAACCAGGTCTTATAGGATTAAGGACCTCTCCCACCCCACTGTACAAGTTAGAAAAGTCAGAAATGGGTTGGAGGGATGGCTTAGTGGTTAAGGCATTTGCCTGCAAAGCCAAAGGGCCTCAGTTCTATTCCCCAGGACCCACATAAGCCAAATGCACAAGGGGGGGGGGGGGCGTATGCACCTGGAGTTCATTTGCAGTGGTTAGAGACCCTGGAATACTCATTCTCTCTCTCTCTCACTGCCTCTTTCTCTCTAATAAATAAATAAATTTAAAAAGTCAGAAACAATGAAGGGACCATTTACATACATGACCCAGGCAAGTGGGCATAATATAGAGATGAGAGAAAACAAGAGGACTGATCCTCAAACAAGAGCTCTTTTGGTTTGCTCACCTGTAAAGTGGGCATGACAAAAGTACCAGGACTACATAGGGCTGATTGTGAGTTAACACATAAAGGCACTGAGTACAGTGCTGGGATACCATGTAAATACTAAAAGAAAAAAATTGGGATATGCAGCTAGGCATGGTCATGCATACCTTTAATCCTAGCACTCTGGAAACAGAGGCAGGAGGATGGCTGTGAATTCAATCCTGGAACTCCAGAGTGAGTTCCAGGTCAGCCTGGGCTACAGTGAGACTCTACTTCTAGAAAACAAAAGAAAACATTAATATTTGTCCTGGGGAGATGACATGGGTTTAATTCCTATGTAAAGCTGGTTGTGAAGTGGTGCACAGGTCTGCAGTTGCAAGAGGCTCTAGAGTACTTATTCTGTCTCTTTGCAAATAAATTAATTACAAAAATAATAATTAGGGCTATAGAGATGGCTTAGTGGTTAAGGCGCATACCTGCAAAACTCAAGGACCTAGGTTCAATTCTCCAGTACCCATGTAAGCCAGATGAACAAAGTGTTCCATGTGCTCGAAGTTCATTTGCAATGGCTACAGGCCTTGGCATGCCCAATTCTCATTCTCTCTAGCTTCCTCTCTCAAATAAATAAAATAAAATATTAAAATAATTAGAGAGCTGGAGAGATGGCTTAGTGGTTAAGGCGCTTGCCTGAAAAGCCAACGGATGCCAGTTGCACAAGGAGGTGCATACATCTGGATTCGTTTGCAGAGGCTGAAGGCCCTGGTGCGCCCATTCTCTCCCTCTCTATGCCTCTTTCTCTGTATCAAATAAATACGTAAAATATATTAAAAAATAATTAGGGATCCAGGTATGGTGGTGCACACTTTTAATCCCAACACTTGGCAGGTAGAAGTAGGAGGGTCGTTGTGAGTTCAAGGCCAGCTTGAGACTACATAGTAAATTCCAGCTCTGCCTGAGCTAGAGTGAGACCCTACCTCGAAAAAACAACAACAAAAATAAATAAATAAATAATTAGGGCTGGAGAGATGGCTTAACAGGTAAGGCACTTGCTGCAAAGCCAAAGGACCTAGGTTTGGTTCCCCAGGTCTCACATAAGCCATATATACAAGGTGGTGCATTCGTCTAGAGTGCTAGAGGCCCTGACACGCCCAATCTCTCTATATTTGCTTTTTTCTCTATCTCAAGTAAATAAATAAAACATTTAAAAAATAGTGTTTGTTATATCCAAGAACTCATGGAGATATTGCAGGAGGATCTGAAAAGAAATTTAGGAATGGGTTGTACACAGGACACGAATAATCTCCAAGAAATTTCAAGCCAGGTTGTGGTGGCACCTTCCTTTAATCCCAGTGCTCAGGAGGCAGAAGTAGGAGGATTATTGTGAGTTCGAGGCCAGCCTAAGACTACACAGTAAATTTTAGATCAGCCTGGGCTACAGCAAGACCCCACCTCAAAAAACCAAAAACATTGGAGAGATGACTTAGTGGTTAAGGCACTTGCCTGCAAAGCCTAAGGACCCAGGTTTGATTCTCCAGGTTCTAAGAAAGCCAAATGCACATGGTGACACATGTGTCTGGAGTTTGTTTGTAGTGGCTAGAGGCCCTGACACATCCATTCTCTCTCAAATAAATAATTTCTCTTTCAAACAACAAATAAATAAAATCTCTTTTTCTCTAACTAAAAAATGGAGGTGGGGCCTGGAGAGATGGCTCAGCAATTAAGGCACTTGTCTGCAAAGCCTAAGAACCTGCGTTCAATTCCCCAGTATCCACATAAAGCCAGATGCACAAGGTGATGCATGCATCTGGAGTTCCTTTGCAATAGCTAGAGGCCCAAGGGCACCCATTCTCTCCCCCCCTCTTTCTCTCTCAAATAAATAAATATATATTTTTTTAAATAAATTTTCTGGCTCAGTGACGGAGCCATCTTTGGGAAAGAAACCAAGGAGCAGTCAGTAGCCTCAGCTCTATAACACTCTCCCTCCACCTGCTGTAGAAACTCTTTCCCACTAGCTGCAGCACAGAAGTAGCTACAGCCGGTAGGCCACAACCACTGCACAGTCCTGGCTGCTAAACGTAGGTCCTCTTCAAAATCAGGTCTGAGCTGGGCGTGGTGGTGCATACCTTTAATCCCAGCACTCAGGAGGCAGAGGTAGGAGGACTGCTGTGAGTTCGTTCAAGGCCACCCTGAGACTACATAGTGAATTCCAGGTCAGCTTGGGCAAGAGCAAGAACCTACCTTGAAAAACTAAAAAGAAAAAGGAGGGGGGGCTGGAGGATGGCTTAGCGGTTAAGGTGTTTGTCTGCAAAGCTAAAGGACCCAGGTTTGATTCCCCAGGACCCACGTTAGCCAGATGCACAAGGGAGCGCAAACATCTGGAGTTTGTCTGCAGTGGCTGGAGGCCTTGGTGTGCCCATTCATTCATTCTCTATTTCTCTGCCAAATAAATAAATAAATAGTCAAGTCTGAGTTTCAAGATTTCCCCAGTCACTGGAGCTGTCCTAGCTCTGCCTCTGAGTCAGGGCAAGAAATGGGAGTAGCGTGGGGTGAGTACGTTCTACAGCAACTTCCCAGTTCTAAAATTTCAACTGAGATTTATTTGCAAGCACAGAGAGACAGAGAAGGGGGGGACATGCCAGGGACTCTAGCAACTGCAAACAAACTCCATATGCATGTACCACATTGTACATCTGGCTTATGCAGGTGCTGGGAAACTGATCCTGGGTCTTTGGCTTTGCAGGTAACTGTCTTAACAACTGATCCATAACTTCAGCTCTCATCTGAGAATCTAACTTGGGACAGGAAGGTCTGGAGCTGGTGACCTTCACTGTTAGGCATCTAAAAAGGCAGCTCTCATACCCACCACTTGGGAAAGGGTCCACACGGTGTGCTTCAAAGGCGAGCGCACTGTGAAGCACTACTAGCTCAGGGAAGTGGGCTGCCAGGTGCTTACAGGAAACAGCACCAGACACCACCGCCAGACTTCAGCAATTGTGCTTCAGTTTGATACACAGAAAGTTGGGCATGGTGACATACACCTATAATCCCAGCACTTTGGAAGCAGGGGCAGAATACAGGATCAGGAACTCAGGACCAGCCTCAGCGAGAGAGTTCCAGGCCAGTCTAGGCACATGAAACCACCATAAGAAGAAAAAAAAAAAAAAAAAAAAAAAAAAGAAAACCTTGGGCTGGAGAGATTGGGCTTAACGATTAAGGCACTTACCTACAAATCCTAAGGACCCAGATTAAATTCTTCAGTACCCATGTAAAACCAGATGCACAAAGTGGTACATGCATCTGGAGTTTGTTTCCAAGTGGCTAGAGGCCTTGCCATACCCATTCTCTCTGTCTGACTCTTCCTCTGTCTCACTCTATTTGCAAATAAATAAATAAATTTTTTAAAAAAGCAAAAAATGGGCTGGTGAGAAGGCTTGGCAGTTAAAGGTACTTGCTGGCAAAGCTTGATGGCCCGGGTTCAATTCCCCAGTACCCATGTAAAGTCAGATGTACAAAGTGGTGCATGTGTCCCAAGTTCATTTGCAATGGCAGGAAACCCTGGCACACATATTCTCTATTTTTTTCTAACTCTTTATTTATTTAAGAGAGAGAGAATGGTTGTGACATGGCTCTCAGCTACTGCAAACGAACTCCAGATGTATGCGCCACTTTGTGCATCTGGCTTACCTGGGTTCTGGGGAACTGAACCTGGGTCCTTAGGCTTCACAGGCAAGTGCCTTAACCACTAGGCTATCTTCTCTCCAGTTCCCTATTCTGTATTTTAATATATTGAAAGCCTAATCCCCAAGATGTTGGCATTTAGAGGGAAGACTGTGTGGGGCATGGTAGTGTATGCCTTTAATCCTAGCATTTGGGAGGCAGAAGCAGGAGGACCACTTTGAGTTCAAGGCCAGCCTGCGAATACATAGTAAATTCCAGCTTATACTGGACTAGAAAGACCCTACTTCGAAAAATCAAAAGAGGGAAGACCTTGTGGGAGGAATAAGATTAGTGCCCACATGAAAAAGACCTTTTAAAAATCTCTCAACCTGAGCTAGAGAGATGGTTTAATGGTTAAGACGCTTGCCTGAGAAGCCTAAGTACCCATTCATGTTCAACTCTCTAGATCCGATAGTCAGATTCACAAAGACAAGGCAAGCGCAAGGTCGCACATGCCCACTAGGTGGTGCAAGCATATGGAGTTCAATTGCAGTGCTCAAGGCCCTAGCAGGCCAATTCTCTCTCCCTCCCTCCCTCCCTCCCTCTCTCTAAAATTAAAAAGAAAAAGAAAAAGCAACTAAAAAGAAAAATATCCCTTATATTTTCTACCACATGAGGACACAGTAAAAAGCCAAAAGAGAAAAAGGCCCAGGAAGTCAGCCATTAACAGAAAATGAATTGACAGGCACCTTGACTGGGAACCTCCAGTCTCCAAAACTGGAAACAGATGTTTGCTATTTAAGAAACCTGGTATGATGTTCTGTTATAGCAGCCCTATTGGACTGAGACAATTATAAGCTGGGTCACATAATTACTGCTGTTTATGAAATCATGGAGATGAAATGCTACCAATACAAAATACAATATAGCAACTGGGTATGGTCTTTCACACCTTTAATCCCAGAAGCTGGGGCAGGAGGATGGTCTTGAATTGAAGGCCAACCTGGACTACAGAATGAGTTCCAGGTCAGCCTGGATTAGAGTAAAAAAAAAAAAAAAAAAAAAAAAAAAGAATAGAAGAAAGAATGAGAGGTCCCAGGCAGCCACTAATGGCAGCTCAGAGCATGTCAGAACTGGCTTGGACCTTGGCATAGGCATAATAGGGAAATCTAGTGACCTGGTAGCTTCTGAACATTTGGGTGTCATCTTTCCTGACTTGAGTGGCATTCCCAGTATCTCTGAAATCTAATCCATAGCAGGGATCAAGAGTTAAGACAGAGTCTTGGTGAATTAGAACTAAAAGCCCCACTGTGGCATGTCCCAAATCCATACAGTATTATTAGTAATAATCACTCTTTAGGCATTGACCTTGGAGATGGACTTGCAGACACGCTTACTAAAGTCCATGCAACGCTATTCAATATAACCTTATTTCTAATACCAAAGTTGGAAGAAGCCCACATGCCCAGCAATAGGAGATGAGTTAAATTCTGGATTAACTGTGGGGTAAGTTTAGCTATAGAAAAGAATGAGGGTGGAAAAAAGAAAAAATGAAAAGAAATGTGGTGGCGCACACCTTTAATCCCAACACTTGGGAGGCAGATGTAGAGGATTACTATGAATTTGAGGCCAGCCTGAGAATTCCAGGTCAGCCGAGGCTAGACCTATACCCTACCTTGAACACACAAAACAAACAAACAAACAAAAACAACATGGTATGATTAGTACACACCTATAATCCCGAGAATCAAGAGAATTAGCAATTCAAGGCCAGTCTTGGATACATAGTGAATGTGAGAACATCCAGGGCTATGTTAGACCCTGTCTTAGCCAAAAAGGAAAACAATGAGAATGCTTTTTGTAAATTTGGCCCCTCACCAGATTTTTTTGGTGGATTTGATAGAATAGTAGCCCATGCCTACGGTCCTAGCTACTTGGGGGGATAAGGTAGAGGTGATCACTTGATCTGTTTGGGACCTTGGGACCAGGTTGAGCAACATTCATTTTCTCTTAAGAGGGCTGGGGAGATGGCTTAGCAGTTAAGGTGCTTGCCTGCAAAGCCTAAGGACCCATGTTCAGTCTCTTTCCAGATTCCATATAAGCTACGCACACAAAGGTGACACAAGCGCAAAGTCGCACATGCGCACTAAGTAGTGCAAGCATCTGGAGTTCAACTTCAGTGGCTGATGCCCTGGAGCACCAATTCTCTCTCTCTCTCAAAAACAGAAAACAAATCACTGTCCAAGTACTTTGAGTGAATGGGTGTGCCAGGGCCTAAGCCACTGCAAAGGAACTCCAGACACATGAGCCACCTTGTGTATCTGGCTTATGTGGGTCCTGGGGAATCAAACCTGGGCCCTTTGGCTTTGTGGGCAAGCGCCTTAGCCGCTAAGCCATCTCTCCAGCCCTCAAGTACTTTATATGTATGTAAAGCAATATGGAATATTGCTAGAGCCATCTAGATATCTAAGCCTGTATAGGTTTAATTCTCTATTCCCCCAACTTTCTAGGTACATTACTTCAAACAAGTTACCTAACCCCTCTGTGACTCAATTTCTTCATTTGTAAAAATGAGAGGTATGTAGATGTGGTGGTATACACCTTTAATCCCAGTACTTGGGAGGATGTTAGGAGGATCACCATGAGTTTGAGGGCAGCCTAAGACTACATAGTGAATCCTAGGTCAGCCTGAGGTAGAGAATGAGAACTTATCTCAAAAAGCACCCCCCCCCCCAAAAAAAGAGGTAATGATAGTACTTACTTGACTTGGTTGCAAATTTAAGTGTGTGTGTATTTAATATATAAAATACTAACAGGCATGGTGGCACATGCCTTTAATCCCAGCACTTGGGAGGCACAGGTAGGAAGATTGATGTGAGTTAAGGCCAGCCTTGTGACTGCATAGTGAATTCCACACCAGCCTGAACTACAGCCTTCAAAAAAATCCTTAAACACAGAATAGTAGTAGGGGCTGGGGAGACACCTCAGTTGTTAATATGCTTGCCATGTAAGTATGAGGACCTGAGTTCATTCACAGAATCTACGTAATACGTGTACTCCCAGTAGACAGGCAGATCCTTGCAGCTTGCTGGCCCGCCAGTCTATCCTAATTAGGCAATTTCCAAGCCAATGAGAGGGCTTGTCTCAAAAAAGGTGGATTGTGCCCAAGGATCTATGCCTGAGGAACTACACCTGAGGTAGGTAGGTTGTCCTTTGGCCTACACATGCATGCACAAAGAAACTAAAAGCGAATACATAAGTGCATTAGCTTAATAGATATATTTATAAATTCTTTTTTCAAAGTAGAGGCTCATTCTAGCCCAGGCTGACCTGGGATTCACAGGGATCCTCCTATGTGCACCACCATGCCCCGCTCCCCTGCTATTTTCTGGGTTTTTTTTTTGTTTTTTTGTTTTGTTTTGTTTTGTTTTTTCGAGGTAGGTTCTCACTCTAGCTCAGGCTGACCTGGAATTCACTATGGAGTCTCAGGGTGGCCTCAAACTCACGGCGATCCTTCTACCTCTGCCTCTCAAGTGCTGGGAGTAAAGGCATGAGCCACCACGCCCTGCACCTGCTACTATTTTCTAATGTGACCTTCAAAACAAAAAGATGGAAGGAGCTAGTCATGGTGGCTCATGTCTACTTGAGAGGCTGAAATAGGAGGATCTCTGTTAGTTTGAGGCCAGCCTGAACTACAGAGTGAGTTTCAAGGTAAGTGTGGGCTAGAATGAGACTCTGTTTCAAACAAACAAACAGAGAAGTAAAATAAATACCTGTGTTTTCCTTGCTTAGTGTCTGCATTCTCCTTTCTGCTGATACTAGAACCCAAAATCTCCTGGGAATTATCCATCTTCCATGCTCAGCCCATGTGCCTTTTGTTTTACATTTTATTTTATTTATTTACCAGAGAGAGAGAGGGAGGGAGGGAGGGAGGGAAGGAGGGAGGGAGGGAGAGAGAGGAGAACAAACATGTACATGCCAGGGCCTGTAGCCACTGCAAAGGAACTCTAGACACATGTGCAACCTGGTGTATCTGCCTTATGTAGGTACTGGGGGATCAATCATGGGTCCTAGCCAGGCATGGTGGCATGTGCTTTTAATCCCAGCACTAAGAGGCAGAGGTAGGAAGATTGTGAGTTCAAGGCTAACCTGAGACTACATAGGGAATTCCAAGTCACCTTGGGCTATAGTGAAACCCTACCTAAAACAAAACAAAACACAACACAACACAACACAACACAACAACAACAAAAAAAACCTGGGTCTTGATGCCAGGCATGGTGGCGCACGCCTTTAATCCCAGCACTTGGTAGGCAGAGGTGGGAGGATTACGGTGAGTTTGAGGCCCCCTTGAGACTCCATAGTGAATTACAGGTCAGCCTGGGCTAGAGAGAGGTCTGTAGGCTTCACAGGCAAGAACCTTAAACACTAAGCCATCTCTCCACCCTCCCCCTCTTTCAAAGAAGACATAGTCTCACGATATGACCTAGGCTGGTCTCAAATTCTCCCGTAGTACTGGGATAACAGGAACGTACCACCACACTTAGCTGAGATGAAGGATCCTAAAGGCAAGGAGAAAATTACTCAGTCCCAGATTGCCTACTAAAGACCAATATAGAAACAGGAAGGAACTTCCATTTGTATAACCCAGAATTCCACCCTTTGCCTAACACACAGCTTTTGCAGAAAGAATGGCCAGCCTGGAGCAGAGGGGAGAGAGTCCTGGTCACTGTGTGGCACCAGTACTAAACTTTGCTATAACTTTGCACCTCCAGCCTTTGTAATCACATAAAGCAGCATGCCCATCTGCTTAAGCCAGCGTGGGTTGTGGTTTCTGCCTGGATAATTAAAAGAATTCCGTTACTGAGCTAAACATGTTAAGTGAAACAATCCACACTGACCAATACTGCATTTTCTCTGATATGCAGAATCTAGATTTAAATATAAAGAGACTCTCCAGAACCTAAGTTAGCTAGATGCATAAAGGTGAAGCAAGAGCAAGGTCGTACAAGCCCATTAGGCAGCAAAGGCGTCTGGAATTCGATTGCAGTGGCTGAGGCCCTCACATGCCAATTCTCTCTTTCTGTCTGTCTCGCTCTTTCTCTGAAATAAGACAGAATAAATAAATAAATTTTAAAAGCCACTGAGTGAACGTTTTTAACTCATCATAGGTTTGTGGGCTGTTGGGAGGAAAAGAGCCAGAGCAGGGAGACAGTAGGGGTGTGGCCCTTAGCCAGGTCTGTAGATACTCACCCCAATACACGCTCAGCAATCACATCCACCTTCTCTGAGTCAGCACCCAGCTGTGCTCGACCCACAGCAGGGCGAGTCCACAGGTAAGAGTACATTGGAGAGACCAGATCCTGCAGGCGGCAGATGTGGCCCTGGGGAAAGAGGCAATTGACACATGCACTGTCACGGGGCTTTATCAATGCTACAGACAAAAAAGAGTCCTCCAAAGCACACCTGTCACAGGACTCTGCAAACACGGGAGACAGGAAGGAGCCCCCAAGCCACACCTGTCGCAGCAGGATGATCCTCTCCACATACGCTGGGTCCAGAACAGTCCTGTCTTGCAGCTGGCTCCCAAATGCCTCCTTCACAAGGGCCTGCAGCTTCTCTACCAGCTGACGCCTCTTGATCTCACTGTTCACCAGCTGACAGAGGTGCAGCCTATGGGAAAAGTTATGGGCTACCCTGCTACTGGCACCCCAGGTTCACCCAAATCCTTCCCACCAGGACAGCAGTTGGGGTTGGAGGAATAACATACAACCCAAACCCCAACCACCATGCTAAAAAAAATGAGCTTTGACCAAGGTCAGCACCAGCCCGAGTCCACACAACAGGCAGACTTGCTGTGTTTCCAGTGTTTTTTCATTTCTTCCTCTTCCTCCCTCTTCCCCTGTCCTGATCTTCTTCCCTTTCAAGGCAGGGTCTCACTGTAGCTTAGGCTGCCTTGAACTAATGACATTCCTTCTGCCTTAGTCTCCCAATGGTTGGGATTATAGACGTGAGCCACAATGACAGCTTCTTTCTTTTTCTTTATTTTTGCAGGACAGAGAATAAACTCAGGGCCTCGTGCATACTAAACAAGCACTCTACCACTGAGCTACATCTCATCCCGCTGGCTGCTGCTATTTTTCTTTTTAAAGGTATGCACCACCAAGCCAAGCAATGTTAAAGGTTTATTTTTATTTATTTATTCGAGAGAGAGAGAGAGACAGAGGAAGAGATAGAGAGACAGAATGGGTGCACCAGGGCCTCCACGCACTGCAATACAACTCAAAATGCATGTGCCCCTTTGTGCATCTGGTTTATGTGGGTCCTGGGGAATTGAACCAGGGTCCTCAGGCTTCACAGGCAAACATCTTAACCACTAAGCCATTTCCCCAGCCCGCTGCTGCTATTTTTAAACTAGAAGTGTTCATATAAGATTCTGCTTCCCTTTGCTATAGATGCAAAAAGCCATCAGCTACCCTCAGTGCTTCAAGTAGCCGGGGCAGGATGGAAGCTGCTGGAGCACAGTGCGGCTGTCCTTCCTCTGCTTCCTCCTCTTGGCCAGGCTCCTCTCCCCATGGCCTCTACAGGCACCTGAGTTTACAAAGCTGAATGTTAGCTGAAGGAAGTATCTCCTCCTAGCTTTCTCTGCATCACAGGGTTTGGCATAAAAGAAGAGGCAAAACCATGGATTTCTAGGATTTGGAGGAGGCTATTTGAATTAAGGACCCCCAGTTTAAAGTTTGGGTTTTGGGCTGGAGAGATGGCTTAGTGGTTAAGGCACTTGTGTGTGAAGCCCAAGGACCCTGGTGTGATTCTCCAGATCCCACATAAGCCAGATGCACAAGGTGGCACATGTGTCTGGAGTTCATTTGCAGTGGCTAGAGGCCCTGGTGTGCCTGTTCTCTCTCTCTCCCTCTCTCTGCCTCAAAAAAAAAAAAAAAAAAAAAAAATCAGAAAAAAAAAAGTTTGGGTTTTACCAGTTCAAACTTTTCCTTCCCAGAACTCCTTTAGTTGTCTGATTTTCTTCTTAGGGAGCAGTAAAGCTTCTAAAACACCAAGCCTCAGACCAAGCCTTGTCATCTTCGGTCCCTTGGGTACCCTACTCTTCCCTGGAAGTATTAGAGGACCAAGAACAGACATAGAGCAGTGTGGGGCTTGGGACTGTTGTGAGGCAAATGGCCTGGAAGAAGAGTGTGGCAAAACTGGGGGAAGCATCTCATAGGCTCTGAACTAGAGCAGGCCTGAGTGCAAAGCCTGCCTGCCAAATGTGCACAGCAAGTCACACAACCACTGGAGGCCAGCTGTGGTGGTTTGGCTCAGGCATCCCTCATAAACTTAGGTGTTCTGAATGCTAGGTTCCCAGCTGATAGCAACTGGAAATTAAAGCCTCTTGGAGGCAGTGTATGGTTGGGGGCGAGCTTATGGGTGTTATAGCCAGTCTCTCCTTGTTTGACACATTCTTCTATTGCTACGGTCCACCTATGTTGGCCAGAGGGTGATGTCCACCCTCTGCTCATGCCATTGTTTCCCCCTGCCATCATGGAGCTTCCCCTTGAGTCTGTGAGACAAAATAAACCCATTTTTCTCAAAAGCTGCTCTTGGTTGGGTGATTTCTACCAGCAATGCAAACCTGACTGTGACTGTGAATGCCTGTTGCTGTGTGATAGCGAGGATTCAGTAGGGCTGAGGCCAAGACCTGTCATCAATGACGTTTGGGGGTTCTACAAAGAGGTCCTGATATGACACAAGTAAAAGAACAAAACCCTTCAAGATGCCACATGGGCCAGCTGTGGTGGTGCACACCTTTAATCCCAGCCATGTGGAATGCACACTGGCCAGTACAATTTAATTTTTTGTTTTGTTTTGGTTTTTCAAGGTAGGCTCTTGCTCTAGCCCAGGCTGCCTTGGAATCACTATCTAGTCTCAGGCTGGCCTCGAACTCACAACAATCCTACTTCTCCCCCCCGCCCCGAGTGCTGGGATTAAAGGTGTGTAACACCACACCTGGCTTCAATTTAGTATTTTTTGCCTTGTTTTTGGTATTTTGTTTTGAAGCAGGGACTGGTTATAGCTCAGGCTAGCCTCAAATTCAGCAATACTCAACCTGTCTCCCAAGTACTGGTACTAAAGGTGTGCGTCACGGGCTAGAGAGATGGCTTAGTGGTTAAGGTGTTTGCCTGCAAAGCCAAGGGATCCAGGTTTGATTCCTGCCAGATGCACAAGGTAGTGCATGCATCTGGAGTACTTTGAGGTGGCTAGAGGCCCTGGTGTGCCCATTCTCTCTATCTGCCTCTTTCTCTCTCTCATAAATAAATAAATAAGGGCTAGAGAGATGGTTCAGTGGTTAAGGCAGTTATTGGCAAAGCCAAAGGACCCAGGTTCAATCCCCAGTACCCAAGTAAGCTGTAAGCCAAATACACAAGGTGGCCCATGCATCTGGAGTTCATCTACACTGGCTAGAGGTCCTGGTGTGTCCCCTTTCCTTCCCCCCCCCCCCACGAGATAGGACCTGGTGTGCCCATTTTTTTTCTCTCTCTCAAATAAATTAATTTTAAAAAATAGGGCTGGAGAGATTGCTTAGTGGTTAAGATGCTTGCCTGCGAAGCCAAGGGACATAGGTTTGATTTCCCAGTACCCACGTAAGCCAGATGAACAAGGAGGCACATGTGTCTGGAGTTTATCTGCAGTGGCTAGAAGACCTGGTGTGCCCATTCTCTCTCTCTCTTTTCTCTCTCTCTCCTTGCAAATAAATAAATAAAGAGAAAAATAAGTAAAATCTTAAAAAGGTGTGCATCACTGTACTGGCTTATTTTTTGTTTTTAAAATATTTTATTTATTTGTGAGAAAGGGACAGATAGAGAGAATGGGTGCATTAGGATAGCTAGTCACTACAAACTCCAGACACAAGTACCATTTTGTGCATCTGGCTTACGTGGGTACTGGGGAATCAAACATGGGTCCTCAGGCTTAGCAGGCAAGTGCCTTAACTGCTAAGCTATCTCTCCAGCTCTTGTTTTTTTCTGAGACAAAGTCTCATTATATAGCCTATGCTGGTGTAGAACTCTCCATCTTCTCACCTCAGCCTCCTGGGTTCCAAATACAAGCCACACCTGACTGAAGACAACTATTTTTCTTTAAGCAACTTTCAAGAAAACACAGAAATACAGCATCAAAACTATGGAATCTCCTAAGCAGTTAAACTAGGTAACAGGAAGGGATTTTTAAAACCAGGAGACCTTTTTGGCCTTACTTGTGAAAATACATGTAAGGTGCAGGGTCTGAAACAAGGAAGTGCTAAATAAAGTTTAACTACTATTCCTACTCTCACCTTACCACTAATACTCATACTGTGGTGGTAGCTAATGTATTTACTGCTTTTGAAATAAGCATGGCAAAGGGCTTGACGAGGTAGACACATGTGATGATAACTCAGCTTTGGCTGAGTTGAACCCATCAACTTTTCTCCCCTTCCTATTGTATACCATGTTCCTCAGAACCCAAACATTTCACCCTGGAGGGATTCAAATTGAAATATACACTGTTAAAACTCAGTAAACATCTCCGGAAGTTCCTAAAGCTTATAAACTTTGTAAAGGCCCTCTCCAAGGTTACCTAAGGAATAAGAACTGCTCGAAGAGGAGACTCCCACAGGAAAGCTGGCTTGTTACAAGTTAGGCAGTGAGCTCCAGAGATGTAGCTTTCAGAAGTTATCACTCATGCTGGAATGGGCTTTCCCATGATACAGCTGCCTCTGAGCCGTCCTGCTCTTGGAAGTAAACCAAGCTGGACTCTGGTGCCACCACTACTTCGGTTGTTGTCACTGTCCTATCTGCAGTGACAGATGTTTGTTCATATCTCTCAAAGAAAAGTCCACGCAGCAATCCCTGAGTAAAAAACCCACCTGTCTTCTGACTCCACCTTGTATTTCAGGAAGTGCGGAAAGGCATCATAAAGAACATCCCCTGACCTGAATCCATTTTTTCTGGAAATAATACTTTCCCTATACTAAAAAAAGTAAGGAAACTGCATGGTGGCACACACCTTTAATTCCAGCTCTTGGGAGCAAAGGTAGGAGGATCAATATGAGTTCCATGTCAGCGTAGGCTAGAGTTAGACACTACCTTGAAAAACCAAACAACAAAACGAACAAACAAAAACCCACCCATTTAACTGACCTTACAGTTCTGATGGGAGAAGTAAATGAAGTGATATCCTTAAAATAGCTACAGTTGAGCTAAACATGATTGTGCATGCCCATAATCCCAGCAGTCAGGTGGAGGCAGGAAGGTTACAGGAGTTCAAAGTCATCTCGACTACATATGTTTTCAAGAGCAGCCTGGGCTACATGAAACCCTATCTTAAACCAGTGCTCAAAGACAGGCACCACTGCTAAGTGCAAATCTGGTCAATGGCTTCATACTAATGATGATGTCAACAATGAGCTGAAATGTAACCATCTATACAGGTTTTAAAGTAAAGAACTACTTGAAATTTTTAATAAGTACCTGAAACATACATGAGACAGTGCCCAGATTTGCTGAGCAGAGGATGAAGAGTGACTAAAGGAAGGTATACCTCTCTAGGCTCTTGAGTGTCAACAAAACCATGCGAAGGTGGCTAGGAACACAGGCATGAGGACAAAACCAACCTCTACCACTTACAGAGAACTTCTGTGGCCAAGGACTGCGTAAGATACCTCCATTCACACTTAACTCTGACAATAATCACCTGAATACCATTACTAGCCACACTTTAGAGAAGAGGAAGAGTAGAGAGGTAAAGTAACTCCCTTGTGGCTATGGATCCTTGGATACCACAGCCAAAGTCAAAATGAGGTGTGACTCCAGGGCCTTCCACTCTGGGATCTATCATGGACAAGGAGGCCTTTTCTGCCAGAGGCACTATGCTCCCCTGTAACTCAGGCTGGTCTGGAACTCATAAATCTAGCGCCACAATTTTCCAAGGTGTATACCACTATGGCTGGCTCTCCACTCACCTATTAAATTCTGGGAGCTTCTCCAGGTCTAGCAGGGCTGAGTGGCAGGTGATCCGGGTCAAGTCGAACTGTGCTATCAGCTCTGGCAGGGTCCTGCCCATCTGGTTCTCTGCAAGTGAGGTCACTCAGCAGCTCTGCCTGCTCCCTCCGTTCCCTCGTTTCCTTCCTCAGATTCTTCTTTTCCTTATATTGCTCAGGCTAGCCTATAAATTTTGACCCTTTTTCCTCAGTCCCCTTTTCCCTCAAGTAGGTGGGATTATAGGAGTTAGCCCTCCTCCTATTTTTCTCTCTGTGAAATCAGTGGACATTTTGGTCAGACATAAGCCTACAGTACTATATCCCTTACTGTCACATTGGCCAGTTACTCACCTCCCAGAGCCTAAAAACCATCTTACAAACTGAGGTTAAGAAGTACTTATGGCTCAAGGACACATTAAGGATTAAACGAACAGAGAAGAGTAAACAGTAAGGAGAGTATGACTGTCATTTCAGAAATCTTTGCCACAGGATGTCCTTATTGGTGTTTGGTTCTTTAAGGTTTGGACTACAGTCCTGAGCCAAGTCCAGGGGTTCAGTTTGTAGTGAAGAGAGTCACGGAAGCATCAGTAATACGGCAGAGCACACACGTGCACAACTGCAGCAGTCACAGGGTCGGGAGTTTTGCTGCTGTGGAATGGCAGGCAGTGGGCCAGTTCCTTACACTCACAAGCTCAGCGACTCCTAAGCAGCTGTGTGACGTGGACCCTGTCACCACTGCACACACAGGACTGAGCCTTGAAGCACTTGGAGGGCAGGGACTATGGCTACTGTGTTCACTGGGGCCCCAGTACTCACCTTTAACAAGAAAGTTGTGTGCAAAAACTAAGTGAGGGACCTGACTCAACAAACATTTGTTCAACAGAATAATGAACTTGTCCACGATCATATGGCCAGCTGACGGCACAGCTGGGCCTGACAACCAGGTCTCCTCCCAAAGCTCCTTCTCTGCACTGCCACTCTCCACCACCCTGACCACCCTGGTGTGCAGGTACCTGCAAAGCCTGAGCCACAGTTGGTAACGATGTCAAGCAAGGTTTCAGGCAGAAAGCCGGCAGCAGCAAAGTGCTCCAGGAAAATGTCCCCTTGCCGCTTGGACAACTTGCTACCATCCCTGTTGAGGAGCAGGGGCAGGTGAGCAAAGTGAGGTGGCTGCCAGCCCAGGGCTTGGTAGAGGAGCAGGTGCTTGGAGGTGGAGACGAGCCATTCGGAGCCCCGGAGCACGTGGCTGATACCCATGTGATGGTCATCTACCACACAGGCCAGGTGGTAGGTGGGGAAGCCGTCACTCTTCAGGATGACTGGGTCCCCCTCTATATTGGCCACTTCATGCTGATTCCAGCCATATACCAAATCCCGGAAGGCTGGTGCCACCTCCTGCAAGCGGAAGCGGATAGCAGGTCTGGGGACACTGGCAAGCCTCTGGGCTACCTGAGCCTGGCTCAGGCTCCGACACCGATTGTCATACCTGTTGGGAAGCAGGACAACAGAAAAGGTATGAAAGCCAGTGATCAAACAGGCATCCCACTTTTATCTCTCCAGTTGTCTTCCACTTGCAGTGATGGGGACTGAACCCTGGGCCTGCCAGGAAACCCCCTGCCACACAGCTAGCTATAAACCCCCACTGTCCCCTTGGTCTCTGAAAGCTTTTGACCTTGGGGCAGTTTTTACTCTTTCTGATAACAATGAAGTTTTATGGGGTTACAGTGTAGCAGACTTTGTTTGCCCACCTACTGGCCATTGCCCCCTTTCCCTTGCTAACCAGACTATGTAAAACTGCTTTGATGGCGGCTAGAATCTCAATGGATACAGTCATCTTATGGTTTCATGCCCTGGAGACTAACCCAGGCGGGAAGGCAAGCCCATCCTAGTCACGGAGAAGCGAAGAAAACTACACTCAGTGTAGAAGAATAAGCTCCTGGGAGAAGTTTTGTTGTGGTGGTGGTTGTTCAGATGAGGCTGTAAAAGCAAGCTTTTCTCCGCTCCTGCTCCACCCTCAGTCCTCTACTGATGCTATCCTATGAGGGGTGGGGTTAGAGAAGCAGCAGTTATATGCAACTAAGGAAGGGCAGCCAGAGAGGTCACAACAGGGCCCTGAGGTCTTGAGGCTATTCCTCTTATCCTGGGGTCACTTAGCCCCAGATTTCCACAGGGTGAGAAGATAAAGGTCTATGTGGTATTATGTCTTCCCTATTCAAAATGGGGTGTAGGACCACCACATGACCTTTACTTGGGAATATGTAAGAATCAGAGGTCTAGACTTCTGACCTGGTGAGCCAGAATATGCATGGATTATACAGCAATTTCCTCTCAATTCAGTTACTCCTACAGAGAAATGCTTTAGGAAGACCAAATTCAAACACAGGCTCATTATGACTCAGGAAGTTCCCAAGCTCATTAAAACTCAGGATGTAAAAACCTCACAGCTCCCAGGAAGCACCTGAAATTTACAAGATTCCCAAGACCCCTCAAGGTTATATGCAAGTAAGAACTGCTTGAGAGAAGGCCATGCAGTGAGTTGCAGGCTGTACAGCTTTTGAGTCTTCCTCACCTATGCTGGGGTGGGGTTTATAGTAAGTAACCCCAATACACTCACTGGTTCACCAAGGCGGCCTTCAGTGTAAGTTTCTTTGGTCTGTGTTGGTGCTCTATCTGGGGTAGACACTGGTTCATCTCCCCGAGACGATAACATGATAGCATATTATTAATCATCCCCAGGGCCCTCTGGTCTATCATTTTTTTTTTTGAGACAGGGTCTCACTTTGGGCCAGGCTGGCCTTGAAGGGGTCAACAAACAGGACCCTGGGAGAGTTAGCAAATAAACTCTGGATGCCAGGAAGTCTGTCCAGAAAATTTAAACTGCCCCCACCCAGCTATATATTTTTTTAATATTTTTAAATTTTATTTATTTACTTGAGAGGCGGGGGGGGGGGGGAGGGAGCGGGAGAGAGAGAAAGAATATGCAGGCAAGGGCCTCTAGCCACTGCAAAAAACTCCAGATGCATGCACCCCCTTGTGCATCTGGCCTATGTGGGTCCTGGAGAATGGAACTGGGATACTTTGGCTTTGCAGACAAATGCCTTAACTGCTAAGCCAGCTCTCCAGCCCCGACCCAGATACCTTGACAAAAAGGAGCCTGCTGTGCTGTGACCTAGGGGAAGCTAGGTAGCTGGAAAAGCAGCTGTTTCCTCCCAGGGCCACCCTACCCACATCCTAAGGCCAATAAAAGCTCCCACCACCAGTATGATGTTATGTTCCCAGGGTCACAGAGCTGCTGAAACATGGGGTGTCCCTCTTGGACTAATAAAGGTTTCTCTTGGCATGGAGATTCCTATCTCCTTCCTTTCAAACTCCCCTCAAAGCTTGTTCTCGCCAGGCACGGTGATGCACATTTAATCTTGGCACTCAGAAGGCTGAAGTAGGCAGATTGCCATGAGTTCGAAGCCAACCTGAGCTACAGAGTGAGCTCCAGGTGTGTAAGGAACATGCTTTTTAGTTTTTTGGCTTTGTTTGTTTGTTTGTTTTGGTAGGTTGTTGCTCTAGCCCAGAATGACCTGGAATTCACTATGTAGTTTCAGGGTGGCCTTGAACTCACCCCGATCCTCCTACCTATACCTCCCAAGCGCTGGGCATATGCCACCACAATAGCTATTTGTTGGTTTTTCAAGGTAGCGTCTTGCTCTAGGCCAGGCTGACCACACCTGGCTCAGTTTCTTTAAAAAAAAAAAAAAAAGATTAAAAATAATAAACTGAGCCAGGCATGGTGGTGCACGCCTTAAATCCCAGCACTCGGGAGACAGAGATAGGAGGATTGCCATGAGTTTGAGGCCATCCTGAGACTACATAGTGAATTCCAGGTGAGCCTGAGCTAGCTAGAGTAAGACCCGACCTTGGAAAAGCAAAAATAAAATAATAATAATAATAAAACAACTTGGTATGGTGATGCAAGCCTTTAATCTCAGCACTTGTGAGGCAGAGGTATGACAGTTGTGAGTTCGAGGCCAGCCTGATATTTACTTTGGTTTTTCAAGGTAAGGTCTCACTCTAGCCCAGGCTGACCTGATATTCACTAAGTAGTCTCAAGGTAGCCTTGAACTCATGGAGATCCTCCTACCTCTGCCTTCCGAGTGCTGGGATTAAAAGCATATGACATCATGCCCGGCAAATAAATTTATTTATTAATTTTTTTTTTTGAGGTAGGGTCTCACTCTAGTCAGGCTGACCTGGAATTCACGATGTAGTCTCAGGGTGGCCTAGAACTCATGGTGATCCTCCTACCTCGACTTCCTGAGTGCTGGGATTAAAGGCGCGTACCACCATGTCCGGCCAATATTTTTTAAAAATTACTTTACACACTATTGTCTAAGACCGAGTGGCCAATAGCTTCCCCCATGGTCATCTGATAGCCATCTTAGCCTACTGGCAATTATCCTCTACAATGTTCTTCCTTTGGATGTGAGCTGGACCTATTGACTTCCTTTAAGGAGCAGAATACAAGTGAAGTCACTGTGTAGACCCAGACTGGCCCCCAAACTCACAGTGATCCTTCTACCTCAGTTTCCAAGTGCTCAGCCTGAAGGTGTACATCACCATGCTCAGCTCTCCCATTTTAAATGATCATTTGAAAGAATATTATTTTTTAAATTAATTAAAAACTTTGAAGGGCTGAGTGTGGTGGTGCACGCTTTTAATCCTAGCACTCCGGAGGCAGAGGTAGGAGGATCACCATGAGTTCACCACCACCCTGAGACGACAGAGTGAATTCCAGGTCTGCCTGGGCTAGAGTGAGACCCTATGGGGGTGGGGGAGAGATGGGAACAAAACAAAACAAAACAAAACAAAACAAAACAAACTTTGAGAAAGTACGGGAGCGCCAAGACCTCTTGTTTCTGCAAAGAAACTCCAGACACATGTACCACTTTATGTGGCTTCATGTGGGTCCTGGGGAATAGAACCTGGGCCAGCAGACATTGTGAGCAAGCACCTCTAACTGCTGAACCATCTCCCAAGCCCTACAGTGTATATCTCGGCCCGTGAGTTGGTGTGTGGAAGCCCATGCAGGAAGTGCATATAATAGGTCTGCCAACAACCCCATGAGAGATAATGGAGGCAGGTCGTCCCACATCAAACCTTAGGTAACTGCCAGGCTGGCGCAGAACTCAACTGCAGTTAAACCTTGAGTCAAAGAACATGGCTAAGTCCTGCCCAGATGCCTGATCCACACACATGGAAAAGCACCTAAAGTGTGGGGGAAATTTACACAGCAATTGGAGACAAACACACCCAGCTTTGGGGTAGCATTTACAGTGGGCTGGGACTTGTACCGGGGAGTCTGATGATTCCTCAAGGCCTCCTTCTTCAGGAGCTCCAGCCGCTGTGGTGAGCAAAAACAGGGGTAGGCAGCTCCAGACTTCAGCAGGGTTTCTGTGGCCTGGGCATACAGCTCTAGCCGCTGAGACTGCTGGTAGGGCCCTACAGGACCACCCCGGCGGGGACTCTCATCAGGGGGAATGCCTGGGACACAAGCAGAGCATTGTCATTACACAGGAATGCTGGAGGTGGTGCTCATTCCCAGGACTACTCTGAGTGACTTACACACACATTAAATCCTTCAAGAGCCCAGCATGCTGGCACATGCCTTTAATCCCAGCACTTGGGAGGTACAGGTAAGAGGATGGCCACGAGTTCAAGGCCAGCCTGACACTATATAGTGAATTCCAGGTCAGCCTGGGCTAGAGTGAGACCATACCTCAAAATATATATATATATATATATATTCCTTCAAGCCTCACAATAAGCATGTGGGCAATACTGTTATACTAGTCTTTGGGTGATAAATAGAGTGGAGGCTGAGGGCTCAAGGTCATACAGCCTGGTGGAGTAAGGAGGCCCACACAGACAGAGGCAGAGGTAGGAGGACTGCTGTGAGTTCAAGGACCCTCTGAGACTGCAGAGTGAATTCCAGGTGAGTCTGGGCTACAGTGAGACCTCTTCCAGGGGGAAGAGGGCTGGGAGCCAGGTATGGTGGCTGATGCCGTGCAATCCCAGAACTCAGGACTTGGGGACACTAAGATTGCTGGGAGTTCAGGCCAGCCTGGGCTACTGCATTGGGGAGGCAGTGGTAGGAGGATTGCTGTGTTTGAGGCTACCCTGAGACTACAGTGAATTTCAGGTCCCCTTGGGCTAAACAGAGAAAGACCCTACCTCAAGAAACTAAAAAAGGGGACTGGAGACATGGCTTAGCGGTTAAGCGCTTGCCTGTGAAGCCTAAGGACCCCAGTTCAAGGCTCGATTCCCAGGACCCACGTTAGCCAGATGCACTAGGGAGTGCACACGTCTGGAGTTCGTTTGCAGTGGCTGGAAGCCCTGGCACACCCATTCTCTCTCTCTATCTGCCTCGTTCTTTCTCTCTGTCATTCTCAAATAAATAAATAAAAATGAACAAAAAATATTTTTCAAAAAGGCTGAGTTTAGACTCTATGGTGGTTTGATTCAGGTGTCTCTCATAAAGTTAGGTGTTCTGAATGCTAGGTTCCCACTGATGGAAATTAACACCTCTTGGAGGCAGTGTATTGTTGGTTTATGGGCATTATACCCAGTTTCCCCTTGCCAGTGTTTGGCACACTCTCCTGTTACTATTATCTACCTTATATTGGCCAGGGGGTGATATCCACCCTCTGCTCATGCCATCGTTTTCCCCTGCCATCATAGAGCTTCCCCTGAAGTTTGTAAGCCAAAATAAACCCCCTTTTTCCCCACAAGCTGCTCTTGGTTGGGTGATTTCTGCCAGCAATGCGGACCTGACTGTGACAAAGTCATTTACTTACAATCCCAGTATGAGCAGATAAAAGCAGAAGAATCAGGAGTTAAAGACAAGCTTTGGCTCCATGAGGCCCTGCCAAAAGAAAAGGAGGATGGGGAGATTATAGGCATGCAAACTAGATGAGGTAAACTTTGGAACCATCTCCAGATCAAACTATGAATTTTTTTTTTCATTTGTTGGTTTGTTTTTCTGAGGTAGGATATCGCTTTCTAGCCCAGGCTGACCTGGAATTCACTATGTACTCTCAGGGTGGCCTCAAACTCCCAGGGATCTACCTACCTCTGCCTCTAGAATGCTGGGATGAAAGGCATGTGCTACCATGCCTGGCTGTTATGAATTATTTTTAATTTTTTTTGTTCATTTTTATTTATTTGAGAGCAACAGACACAGAGAGAAAAAGGTAGATAGAGAGAGAATGGGAATGTCAGGTCCTTCAGCCATTGCACATGAACGCCAGATGCATATGCCACCTGTGCATCTGGCTTACATGGGTCCTGGGGAATTAAGCCTTGAACCGAGGTCCTTAGGCTTCATAGGCAAGCGCTTAACTGCTAAGCCATCTCTCCAGCCCATGAATTATTTTTAATTTTTAAAATATTTCTATTTATTTGCAAGCAGAGAGAGAAAGAGAATGAATGAGTGTGCCAGGGCCTCTACCCAGTACAAATGAACTCCAGATGCATGTGCCACTTTGTACATCTGGCTTTACATGGATACTAGGGAATCAAATCCGGGTCTTTTTTTTTTTTTTTTTTTTTTTTTTTGAGGTAGGGTCTTGCTCTAGCCCAGGCTGACCTGGAATTCACTAGGGAGTTTTAGGCTGGCCCTGAGCTCACGGTGATCCTTCTATCTCTGCCTCCTGAGTGCTAGGATTAAAGATGTATTCCACCATGCCTGGGTCTTTAGGCTTTGCAGGCAAGTACCTTAATTGCTGAGCCATCACACCAGCCCCACCCCCTTTTGAGGCAAGCCCAACAGACTGCCTTTTTTTTTGTGATAGTGTGAGAGAGAGAAATGGTGTGCCAGGGCCTCCAGCTACTACAATTGAAGTCTAGACCTGTGTGTCCCCTTGTGCGCTTATACACATGTGCGACCTTGCATCACTGTGCGTCTGACTTACGTGTGATCTGGAGAGTCAAACATAGGTCCTTAGACAACATACTAGCACCTTAACTGCTAAGCCATCTTTCCAGCCCCTTTTTGAATTTTGTTTTAAGGTAAGGTCTAAATTAGCCTAGGCTGACCTGGAATTCATTAAGTAGCCAAGCTGGCCATGAACTCACAGCAACCGTCCTGCCTCTGCCTCCTGAGTGCTAGGATTAAAGGCCTGCACCAGCACACCCAGGCCCTTTTTGAATTTTTGAGTCTTGCTATGTAGCACAGGCTGGCCTCAAACTCAAAATCCTCCAGTCTCATTTTCAGCTGCACTAGAATCACAGGTAAGTGACACAATATCTGGCGCCTTATCAAATTCTGTTACTTTTGTTTTTTATTTTTCAACGTGGTGAGCATGCATGTGTGTTTATGTGTGTGTCTACAGGCATGCATATGCACATGGAGGCCAGAGATAAAGAAATATCTTCCTCACCGGGGCATGCCTTTAATCCCACCACTTGGGAGGCAGAGACAGGAGGATCGCTGTGAGTTCCAGGCCTGCCTGAGAATACATAGTGAATTCAAAGTCAGCCTGGGATAGAGTGAGATCCTACCTTGAAAAAAACGAAAAAAGAAAATGAAATGAAATGTCTTCCTTGGGCTGGAGACATGGCTTAGCAGTTAAGATGCTTGTTTCTAGAGCCGAAAAACCTGGGTTCAATTCTCCACTACCCACGTCAGCCAGATACACAAAGTGGTGAATGCATCTGGAGTTTATTTGCAGTGGCTAGAGTGCCCTGGCATGCCCACATTTCCTCTTTGTGGCTCTGTATCTCTCTGCTTACAAATGAATAAATGAACAAAAATATTTTTTTAAAAAAATTTTGTTTATTCTTATTTATTTACTTGAGAGTGACAGAGAGAGAAAGAGGAAGATATATATATAGAGAGAATGGGCATGCCAGGGCCTCCAACCACTGCAAATGAACTCCAGATGCATGTGCCATCTTGTGCATCTGGCTTGTGTGGGTTCTGGGGAATCGAGCCTTGAATCCAGAAGCTTAGGCTTCACAGGCAAGCATTTAACCGCTATGCCATCTTTCCAGCCTCCCAAATAAAAATATTTTTAAAAATGTTTTCTTCATTCTTTTTAATTTTTATTTACTTGAGAGAGAGAAAGAGAAAGAGAAAATGGGCGCACCATGGCCTCCAGCAGCTGCAAGCGAACTCCAGATGCATTAGCCACCGTGTGCATCTGGTTTATGTGGGTCCTGGGGAACTGAACCGAGGTTCTTTGGCTTTGCAGGCAAATGCCTTAACTGCTAAGCCATCTCTCCAGCCCCATTCTTTTTTTTTTTTAACTTTTATTAATATTTTCCATGATTATAAAATATATCCCATGGTAATTCCCTCCCTCCCCACCCCCACACTTTCCCATTTGAAATTCCATTCTCCATCATATTACCTCCCCATTACAATCATTGTAATTACATATATACAATATCAACCTATTAAGTATCCTCCTCACTTCCTTTCTCTATCCTTTTTTTTTTTTTAATTTTTTTTTGGTCATTTATTTATTTATTTGAGAGTGACAGAGAGAGCGAGAGAAAAAGAGACAGAGAGAGAGGGATTGAGAATGGGCGCGCCAGGGCTTCCAGCCACTGCAAACGAACTCCAGATGCATGCGCCCCCTTGTGCATCTGGCTAACGTGGGTCCTGGGGAACCAAGCCTCGAACCGGGGTCCTTTGACTTCACAGGTAAGCGCTTAACCGCTAAGCCATCTCTCCAGCCCCCTTTCTCTACCCTTTATGTCTCCTTTTTTACTTACTGGCCTCTGCTACTAAGTATTTTCATTCTCACGCAGAAGCCCAGTCATCTGTAGCTAGGATCCACATATGAGAGAGAACATGTGGCGCTTGGCTTTCTGGGCCTGACCAGCCCCATTCTTAACTAAAAAACAAACAAACAACAACAAAAAAACCCCACCTAATTTATTATTTATTTATTTATGTGAGAGACAGAGAAAGAAAAAGAGGCAGGTAGAGAAAATGGGCACACCAGGGCCTCTAGCCATTGCAAATGAACTCCAAACACATGTGCCACTTTGTGCACCTGACTTTACATGGGTAATGAATCCTGAATCCTGAATTCATTCAGTAGTCAAGTAACTGAATCCTGGCCATTAGGCTTTGCAGCAAGTACCTTAACCATCTATTCCAGCCCCAAGTTTCTCTAAATCTTATCATTATTATTAGGTTAAGAATGAATTAGGCTGGGTGTGGTGGACAGTGCCTTTAATCCTAGCACTCGGAAGGCACTGGTAGAAGCACCGTGAGTTCGAGGCCACCCTGAGAAGACATAGTGAATTCCAGGTCAGCCTAACTACAGTGAAACCCTACCTTGAAAAACCAAAAAAAAAAAAAAAAAAAGAGACTGAGAGAGAGAGAGAGAGAAAGAGAGAATGAATTAGGGGGCTTGGATAGAGCCCAGTGGTAGTATACTTTCTATGCTCAAGGGCCTGCTTAGGTCCCCAGCACTACAGAAAAAGAATGCATTAGTCTAAGTAGGTGTGGTGGTACATACCTATAATTCCAGCCCTTGGGAAACTGAGGCCAGCCTGGGCTGTACAGTGAGATTTTATTATTAAAAAAACAACAGGGAAGTAGGCTTTATCCCAGAGATGCAGGGATGGTTCAACATACACAAATATATAAATGTAATACATTACATAAACAGGTTGAAGGACAAAAATCACATGATCATCTCATTAGACGCAGAGAAAGCATTTGACAAAATCCAACATTCCTTCATGATAAAAGTCCTACAGAGACTGGGAATAGAAGGAACATATCTCAATATAATAAAGGCTATTTATGACAAGCCTACAGCCAACATATTACTAAATGGGGAAAAACTGGAAGCTTTTCCACTAAAATCAGGAACAAGACAAGGGTGTCCACTGTCCCCACTTTTATTTAATATAGTTTTGGAAGTCTTAGCCATAGCAATAAGGCAAGAGACACACATAAAAGGGATACAAATTGGAAAGGAAGAAATCAAGTTATCATTATTTGCAGATGACATGATTCTATACATAAAGGACCCTAGAGACTCTACTAGCAAGCTGTTAGAGCTCATCAAAACCTACAGCAATGTAGCAGGATACAAAATAAATACACAGAAATCAGTAGCCTTCATATATGCTAACAACAAACACACAGAGGATGAAATCAGAAAATCACTCCTATTCACAATTGCATCAAAAAAAATAAAGTACCTTGGAATAAACCGAACCAAGGAAGTAAAGAATCTATACAATGAGAACTTTAAAACACTCAAGCGAGAAATTGCAGAAGACACTAGAAAGTGGAGAAACATCCCTTGTTCCTGGATTGGAAGAATCAATATTGTGAAAATGGCAATCTTACCTAAAGCAATCTACACATTTAATGCAATCCCTATCAAAATTCCAAAGGCTTTCTTCATGGAAATATAAAAAAATCCAAAAATTCATTTGGAATCACAGAAAACCTCGAATATCTAAAATAATACTGGGCAACAAAAAAGAGGCTGGTGGTATCACCATACCTGATTTTAACCTATACTACAGAGCCATAGTAACAAAAACAGCATGGTACTGGCACAAAAACAGACATGTAGATCAGTGGAACAGAACAGAGGACCCAGATGTAAGCCCAAGTAGCTATAGCCACCTGATATTCGATAAAAATGCCAAAAATACTCATTGGAGAAGAGACAGCCTCTTCAGCAAATGGTGTTTTGAAAACTGGATATATATCTGCAGAAGGATGAAAATAGATTCTTCTCTCTCGCCATGCACAAGAATTAAGTCCAAGTGGATTAAAGACCTTAACATCAGACCGGAAACTCTGAAACTGCTAGAGGAAAAAGTAGGGGAAACCCTTCAACATATTGGTCTTGGCAAAGACTTTCTGAATACAACCCCAATTGCTCAGGCAATAAAACCACAGATTAACCACTGGGACCTAATGAAATTACAAAGATTTTGCACTGCAAAGGACACAGTGAAAAAAGCAAAGAGGCAACCTACAGAATGGGAAAAAATCTTCGCCAGCTATATATCTGATTAAGGATTAATATCTAGGATATACAAAGAACTCATAAAGTTAAATAATAAGGAATCAAATAAGCCAATCAAAAAATGGGCTATGGAGCTAAATAGAGAGCTCTCAAAGGAAGAAATACGAATGGCATATAAGCACCTAAAAAAATGTTCTACGTCACTAGTCATCAGGGAAATGCAGATTAAAACTACATTGAGATTCCATCTCACTCCTGTCAGATTGGCCACCATCATGAAAACAAATGATCATAAATGTTGGCGGGGATGTGGAAAAAAAGGAACCCTTCTGCACTGCTGGTGGGAATGCAATCTGGTCCAGCCATTGTGGAAAACAGTGTGGAGGTTCCTAAAGCAGCTAGAGATTGATCTACCATATGACCCAGCTATAGCACTCCTAGGCATATATCCAAAGGACTCATCTCATTTCCTTAGAAGTACATGCTCAACCATGTTTATTGCTGCTCAATTTATAATAGCTGGGAAATGGAACCAGCCTAGATGTCCCTCAACAGATGAGTGGATAATGAAGATGTGGTACATTTATACAATGGAGTTCTACTCAGCGGTAAAGAAAAATGAAGTTATGAAATTTACAGAAAAATGGATGGACCTGGAAAGTATTATACTAAGTCAGGTAACCCAGGCCCAGAAAGCCAAGCGCCACATGTTCTCCCTCATATGGGGATCCTAGCTACAGATGACTGGGCTTCTGTGTGAGAATGAAAATACTTAGTAGCAGAGGCCAGTAAGTTGAAAAGGAGACATAAAGGGTGGAGAAAGGAAGGGAGGAGGATACTTAATAGGTTGATATTGTATATATGTAATTACAATGATTGTAATGGGGAGGTAATATGATTGAAAATGGAATTTCAAACGGGAAAGTGTGGGGTGGGGAGGGAGGGAATTACCATGGGATATATTTTATAATCATGGAAAATATTAATAAAAATTATTAAAAAAAAAATGTTCTACGTCACTAGTCATCAGGGAAATGCAGATTAAAACTACATTGAGATTCCATCTCACTCCTGTCAGATTGGCCACCATCATGAAAACAAATGATCATAAATGTTGGCGGGGATGTGGAAAAATAGGAACCCTTCTGCACTGCTGGTGGGAATGCAATCTGGTCCAGCCATTGTGGAAAACAGTGTGGAGGTTCCTAAAACAGCTAGAGATTGATCTACCATATGACCCAGCTATAGCACTCCTAGGCATATGTCCAAAAGACTCATCACATTTCCTTAGAAGTACGTGTTCAACCATGTTTATTGCTGCTCAATTTATAATAGCTGGGAAATGGAACCAGCCTAGATGTCCCTCAACAGATGAGTGGATAATGAAGATGTGGCACATTTATACAATGGAGTTCTACTCAGCGGTAAAGAAAAATGAAGTTATGAAATTTACAGAAAAATGGATGGACCTGGAAAGTATTATACTAAGTGAGGTAACCCAGACCCAGAAAGCCAAGCGCCACATGTTCTCTCTCATATGTGGATCCTAGCTACAGATGACTGGGCTTCTGTGTGAGAATGAAAATACTTAGTAGCAGAGGCCAGTAAGTTAAAAAGGAGACATAAAGGGAAGAGAAAGGAAGGGGGGAGGATACTTAATAGGTTGATATTGTATATATGTAATTACAAAGATTGTAATGGGGAGGTAATATGATGGAGAATGGAATTTCAAATGGGAAAGTGTGGGGGTGGGGAGGGAGGGAATTACCATGGGATATATTTTATAATCATGGAAAATGTTAATAAAAATAAAAAAAGAAAAATAAAAAAAAAAACAAAACAGGGGCTAGAGAGATGGCTTAGCGGTTAAGGTACCTGTCTGTAAAGACAAAGGACCCAGGATAGATTCCTCAGGACCCACATAAGCCAGCAGTGGCTGGAGGTCCGGGTGTGCCCATTCTTTTGTTGTTGTTGTTTTTTTTTTTTTTTAATTTTTTAAATTTATTTATTTGAGAGTGACAGACACAGAGAGAAAGACAGGTAGAGGGAGAGAGAGAGAATGGGCGCGCCAGGGCTTCCAGCCTCTGCAAACGACCTCCAGACACGTGCGCCCCCCTGTGCATCTGGCTAACGTGGGACCGGGGGAACCGAGCCTCGAACCGGGGTCCTTAGGCTTCACAGCAAGCGCTCAACCGCTAAGCCATCTCTCCAGCCCTGTTGTTTTGTTTTTTGAGGCAGGGTCTCACTCCAGCTCAGGCTGACCTGGAATTCACTATGTAACCTCAGAGTGGCCTTGAACTCAACGGGATCCACCTACCTCGGCCTCCTGTGTGCTGGGATTAAAGGCATAAACCCATGCCTTTCTATCTGCCTCTCTTGGTCTATCTCTCAAGAGAGTAGAGTTTCAAAGGGAAGAGTGGTGGGAAGGAGGGAATTAGCATGGAATATTGCTTAAATTATGGAAGCTGTCAATAAAAAAAATTATATTAAATTTTAAAAAAAAGTTCTCATGCCAGGCATGGTAGCTCAGGCAGAGGTAGGAGGATCATTTTGAGTTCAAGGCCACCCTGTGACTACATAGAAAATTCCAGGTCAGCCTGAGCTAAAGTGAGATCCTACCTCAAGAAACAAAACAAAGAAACAAAAAAAGCTCTCAATTAAAAAAAAAAAATTAAAAAGCCCAAAAAACAATAACAACAAAAACATTGGTTTATCTGGTTCACCCTTCTTACTGAGCAACTAGGCCTTCTGGTTCAGTGTTCTCAGGGGCTGGACCATAGAAAACAGCTTTGTTGAATACATTCCTTTATTCAGTGAACCTCAACTAAATTTGTACAAAAGCTTTCATAACAGCCAGGAGTGGCGGCTCACACCTTTAATCCCAGCACTCAGGAGGCAGAGATAGGGGATCATTGTGAGTTCGAGGCCACCCTGAGACTACATAGTGAATTCCAGGTCAGCCTGAGCTAGAATGAGGCCCTACCTGGGAAAAAACAAAAACAAACAAACAAGCTAGAAATAAAATGGATTTTTGCTCCCTAGGAACTCTGAGTCTAGTGAATAATTTACCTGAGATGAGAATAATATCTCTAGCCAGGTATGGTGGCACATGCCTTTAATCCCAGCACTTGGGAGGAAGAGGTAGGAGGATGAGTTCGAGGCCACCCTGGAATACATACTAAATTCCAGGTCAGCCTGAGCTAGAGTGAGACCTTACCTTGAAAAACCAAAAATCAAACAAACAAAGAAATGAGAATACCATCTCTAAACAGTCTTGGTATTTTTCCTTAGTCATACCTGTCTTTAGTAGGGGCCCTCAGGGGTTTGTGTTGACCCTGGAAACGCAAACACATTCTTCCCTTTCTTTGTCAAAACTAGTTGTCCTTAGAATTAAACTTTATACAAGATGAATTCTAAGATTGCACTCATTATGTTTGGCTCATAATCATGTGGTTTAAAAAAATACAACAGGGGCTAGAGAGATGGCTTCGCAGTTAAAGCGTTTGCCTGAGAAACCTAAGGACCCAGGTTTATTCCATAGTACCCATGTAAGCTAGATGCACAAGATGGCACATATGTCTGGAGTTCGTTTGTAGGGGCAGGAGGCCCTGGTGCACCCACTCTCTCTCTCTCTCTCAAATAAACATATATTTTTTAAAATCAAACCATATATATGTGTGTGTGTGTGTATATATATGTGCCCAGGTTTAACAATGGGAAGTATTCAATTTTTAAAAATGTAGATTTCTGGACTGGGAGATGGCTTAATAGTTAAGGTGCTTACCTGCAAAGCCAAAGAACCTAGGTTCGATTCCCCAGGACCCACGTAGATGCACAAAGTGGCACATGCATCTAGAGTTCATTTGCAGTGGCTGGAGGCCTTGGTATGCCCATTCTCTCTGTCTCTCTCTCTCACATAAATAAATTTTTAAAAATGTAGATTTCTGGCCGTGCGTGATGGGGCAAGCCCTTAATCCCAGTACTGGGGAGTCAGAGGTAGGAAGATCACCAGCCTGAGAGTACATAGTGAATTCCAGGTTAGCCTGGGCCAGAGTGAGACCCTACCTAGAAACAAACAAAAAAGAGGGCGCTGGAGAGATGGCTCAGTGGCTAAGGCTCTTGCCTGTGAAGCTTAAGGACCCTGGTTCAATGAATTACCCAGTACCCACGTAGGCCAGATGCACAAGGTGGCACATGGTTCTGGAGTTTTGTTTCCAGTGACTACAGGCCATGGTGTGGCCATTCTCTCTCTCACTCATTCTATCAAATAAATAAATAACAGATTCCTTTCCCTGCCAGCCTCACCTGCCCACTCCAGCATGTCCTCAATGTTCTCCGCTGCCCCAGGCACCAGGCGGCTCTGATCAGTGTCCTCCAGCCTCAGGATGAAGCTCCCCTTGTGCTTCTTGGCAAAGATGTAGTTGTAAAGGGCAGTGCGGAGACCACCCAAATGCAAGAAGCCTTGTAGAAGACAAGAACAAGTCAGGACAGGAAAAAAGCTAGCTGGAATCCCAGTGCTGGGGAGGCAGAGACAGGGAATCCCTGGGACTCACTGGCCAGTTAGTCTAGTGGAACTGGTAAATTCTACATTCATCGAGTTGAGGCTGTCTCAAAAAATAAATAAATAAGGTAAGGGTCTGGGAACATGGCTCAGGGGTTAAAGATACTTGCAAACAAAACCTGTTGGCCCAGGTTCAATTCCTAAACTACTCATGTAAGCTGGCTACAGAAAAGTGCATAAGCATCTGTTTTGTTCATTTGCAATGACAAAATCACTACCCCCCCCCCCCCCCCGCACAACAATTTTTTTTAAAGCAGTAAGGCTGAGAATTGTGGTTCACTCCTTTAATCTCAGCACTTGGAAGTCAGAGGTCAGAGAATTGCCATGAATTTGAGGCCAGGCTGGGCAACACACACACACACACACACACACACACACACACACACACACACGGGAAGTGATAGAGGAAGACACTGAAACACTAGACATTGACTTCATGCATACACTGCATCCCACACAAATGCACATGCAAAGAAAAACAATATCTCAAAAATCTTAAAGACCAAGTAACAGCTACACCTATCCTATCTCTTTGTCAGCCCTCAACCACTGAAAAGGACGGAGCAGTAGAATTATTTCATCCCTCCATGTGGAAGTGGAAAGACTATGCAGGATTTTCAGGTTTTGGAGCACATCATTTGTAAAACTGCTCCCCTACTTCTCAGATGCATCTGTTACTCTACTTTGAAATATGCTTTATGGCCAAGATTCCCTAGAAGGAGGAGCAGCATAAAATTATTCATTGAAGCTATATCATATG
The DNA here is from genome assembly GCF_020740685.1 of Jaculus jaculus. Lineage (NCBI taxonomy): Eukaryota > Metazoa > Chordata > Mammalia > Rodentia > Dipodidae > Jaculus > Jaculus jaculus. The sequence continues at coordinate 57,624,701 of NC_059113.1, read as the reverse complement.
TGCAATTACACAAATTTAATGATGCCTTCTGGGCAAAAAAAAAAGTTAATTATACATAAGTAACAGATTTAAATTCTGCAAAATGACAATATATATGTACACAGATACGGTGTTTTGGAGGGGGGTTGAGGTAGGGTTTTGCTCTAGCTCAGGCTGACCTGGAATTCACTATGTAGTCTCAGGGCGGCCTCAAATGCACAGCGATCCTCCTACCTCTGCCTACCCAGTGTGGCAATTAAAGGCGTGCACCACTTTCCCCCGCTTATATATGTATATATGTACACACAAATATGTATCTCTGCTTCATGAGATCTTATTTTTGCCTGCTTGAGACCTCACCTTAATGACTAAATTTAAACACTGATAATGAAAAGCATTATTTGATTTCACTATATTTCCCTTCACTAGGGTTTAAATTCTAAGGTCTTACTGTTCCATTATAACTGACTAAAAAATTTAGGTTTTCCAAGGGCTATCATTTCCTCTTTCCCCTACTTTCTTTGGTAAAGTCAGGGGCCTTGCCTCTCCATAATCAGTTCAGCTGCATTTGTGATGCGTTATCTGCATTTCCAGGTACCCAAAGCAACATAGAATAGGAAATGTTCCTCAGCAAGAACTGACTCAACCCTGATTAAATGTGTGACCTTTGGTTAATTAGCGCAAGGCCATCACAAAACCAATAATGCTCTAACCACTGAGCCCTCTACAGCCCAGAACCAGTGACTCTTAGTGGCACTGGGTTCCAGGACTCTAAAGAGAGAAGGTATAGGACAGCAGTTGGAAAACAGTACCTTGCATCATATATACCTGGACTCAATTTTTTTTTTCTTTTTGTCTTTTTGAGGTAGGGTCTCACTTTAGCCCAGGCTGACCTGGAATTCACTATGCAGTCCCAGGTGGCCTCAAACTCATGGCAATCCTCCTACCTCTGCCTCCAGAATGCTGGAATTAAAGGTGTGTACCACCATGCCTGGCTCAAATTCATTCTTTCTTTTTTAATTAACAACTTCCATGATTGTAGACAATATCCCATAGTAATGCCCTCTCTCCCCTTACTTTCCCCTTTGAAACTCCATTCTCTATCATATCCCCTCCCCATCTCAATCAGTCTCTCTTTTATTTTGATGTCATGATCTTTTCCTCCTATTATGATGGTCTTGTTTAGGTAGTGTCAGGCACTGTGAAGTCATGGATATCCAGGCCATTATGTTTGGAGGGAGCACGTTGTAAGGAGTCCTACCCTTCCTTTGGATCTTATATTCTTTCTCCCTCCCTCCCCCACTTTCCCCTTTGAAACTTCATTCTCCATCATATCCCCTGCCCATCTCAATCAGTCTCTTTTATCTTGATGTCATAATCTTTTCCTCCTATTATGATGGTTTTGTGTAGTATATCCAGGCCATTTTTTATCTGGGGGGAGCACATTGTAAGGAGTCCTACCCTTCCTTTGGCTCTTACATTCTTTCCGCCACCTCTTCCACAATAGACCCTGCTGGCTCAAATTCTTTATCTACCTGTCATGGAAAACTTCCCCTGAGGAGATACAGACATATGTCTTCACCCTAAGTATGGCTCATATGGCAGACCAAAGTATAGTTATAACAATATCAGTTCAGTGAACCAATGTTTATTGAGGGGGTCACTTACAAAGCATAAAGACTAGTTAGTTATAGAAATATGGGGGCCCGAACACAACCACTTTGATAGAGATTCCTGTGTTAAAATTACTCCCTGGGGGCTGGAGGGATTGCTTAGCAGTTAATGTGCTTGCCTACAAAGTCAAAGGACCCGTTCGAGCATGCTTCTGGAGTTGTTTACAGTGGCTAAAGGCCCTGGCACATCCATTCTCTCTCTCGCTCTCCCACCCCCTCCCACAAATTATATAAATAAAGCTTTTAAAAGCCGGGTGTGGTGGCACACGGCCTTAATCCCAACACTCAGGAGGTAGACATAGGAGGATTGTTGTGAATTCTAGGCCACCTTGAGACTACATAGTGAATTCCAGGTCAGCCTGGACTAGAGTGAGGCCCTATCTTGGAAATGCACAAGGTGGCGCATGCATCTGGAGTTCATCTGCAGTGGCTAAAGGCCCTGGCACACCCATTCTTTCCTTCTCTCTCCCCCTCTCTCTAATAAATAAATAAAAATAAATCTTTAAACTACTCTGTAGTTTCAGGGTGGCCTTAAACTCTCAGTGATCCCCCTTTCTCTGCCTCCCGAGTGCTGGGATTAAAGGTGTGTATCACTATGCCTGGCTTAGCATTTTAAAAAATATTTTTATTTATTTGAGAGAAGGAAAGAAGGAGAGAGGGGGAGGGAGAAAATGGGAGCACTAGGGCTTCCAGGCACTGCAAACAAACTCCAGATGCACGTCCCACCTTGTGCATGTGGGTTACATGGGGAATCACAACAAGGTCCTTTGGCTTTGCAGCAAGTGCCTTAACCACTAAGCCATCTCTCCAACCCCAAATATATTTTTTTTTAAGAAGATTTCAAGAGCAAGAGACCACCTGAGTTTGATTCCCCAATACCCCTAAACAACTGGGTGTGGCCACACACATCTGTAACCACAGAGACTCTCAAGAATTAAATATTCATGAACAGGGCTGGAGAGATGGCTTAGTGGGTAAGCGCTTGCCTGTGAAGGCTAAGGACTCTGGTTCGAGACTTGATTCCCCAGGACTCAGGTTAGCCAGATGCACAAGGGGGCGCATGCATCTGGAGTTCATTTGCAGTGGCTGGAAGCCCTGGCGCACCCATTCTCTATCTATCTGTCCCTCTCTCCCTCTCCCTCCCTCCCTCTCTCTCTCTCTGTCACTTTCAAATAATAAATAAATAAAAATAAGCAAAAAATATTTTAAAAAAATATTCATGAACAATACAGGAAAGACACATAAGTCCTCCTCTGGCCTGCTCCCCAAGTGCAAAGACTAGCACATCTGCACACACACACACACACACACACACGACAAAGAAAACCTTCAATTAACTGTAGCTGTTACAGTGATCTATATTGCTTGGCAATTCTTTTATCTGTTAGCAGTCAACGTTTTTCCCATTTGGGCATTTCTTGCAGCTCAGAAAAGATATGAGAATTATAACCATTATAGTGGAAGCTACTGGCTAATTAAATGCTTCTTACACGTACCAGACTTTGCTAAGCAGCTTAGATGCACTGGGCTCAAAACCATAAGGCAGGTCCTATTATTAGCTCTACTTGATGAATGGCAAAACTGCGTCTCAAAGAGATTAAATAATTTTGCCCAAACGACACATTTTGGAATTGGCAAAGACAGAAGTTTGGATCCTGGCAATAGCAGATCTTGGCACACTAGGTAAGTGCTTCTTAAAGCAAGGAGCACAGTCCAGGGCTGAGAAAACTACAGCAGCTTGACAAAAGCAATTTTATATATCTGTTGCATAAAAAGAAATGGGCTCCTATCTTGTAAGCAAGCACCTTTAGCCACTGAGCCATCTCCCTGGCCCTTTAGGGCTTACATCTTGAATGCTTTTAACATTTCACCTTTTCCTAATAATTCATTTACATTGCTCTTATATGAATGCTGATCCACTATTGGAAATAAAAAAACAGTGCTTCCATTATACATAAGTTCCATTCTAGGGCCAGGTGTGGTGGCGCATGCCTTTAATCCTAGCACTCAGGAGACAGAGGTAGGAGGATCACTATGAGTTTGAGGCCAGCCTGAGACTACAGAGTGAATTCCAGATCAGTGTGGACTAGAGTGAAAGCCTACTTCCAAAAACATAAAAACAAAACAGAAGTTCCATTCTATACTGCCTGCCCGGAAACATTCTACCACTTTCTGCATCTAAGGTACTGTGACACAGACCCTTCCCTTCAGCTCCCCCCAAGGAGAATAGGAACAATCATCAATTGCTAGTGGCGGTTGGACCAAACCAACACCAAGAGCCGCTTCACGCTCAGGAAAGAACTCTAAGCCTCCTCCTCACGGTTCCTGTACTCTACACAGAGAAACTTCTATAGTAAAGAACTACAGAAATGATCCCTGAGCCGGGTGTGGTGGCACACGCCTTTAATCCCAGCACTCGGGAGGCGGAGGTAGGAGGATCGCTGTGAGTTCAAGGCCATCCTGAGAATACATAGCGAATTCCAGGTCAGCCTGGGCTGGAGGGAGAACCTATCTCGAAAAACTAAAAAAAAAAAAAAAAAGATCGCTGAAAGTATAGTCTAATACAGGTCCCTTTTTTCCTGCTGACCTCGGGGTCTGGAAGGAAAGGCATGCTTGTTATAAAGCAAACAGAAGGTAGCTTGAGAAAGAGAGAACTGGTTTGGGTGGGGGAACAGTTAGAGGTTGCTTCCTTTGGCTTGCTAAGGAACCTAAAATATTACCCACAGGGCCTTTATATCTGTCATTTCCTCAGCTCCAGTTCCTTCCACAAATGGCACCTTTTTTTTTTTTTGGCCATTTGGTTCTCAACTGAAATGTCATCTCTTCGGCAAAGCCTTTTTTTTTTTTTTTTTTAAACCCTCCGAGGTAGGGTCTCACTCTAGCCCTGGTTAACCTGGAATTCGCTATGTAGTCTCAGGATGGCCTCGAACTCATGGCGATCCCGCTTCTTTTCTCACATAGCACGTTACTCTAAAATTACTGTTTGTGTATGACGTCGTCATTGGAACGTCAGCTCCTTAAGGAGCATGGGCCCTAACTTCTCCATGACCACTGTACCTTGCGCCTTGGCAGTTTATAGGCACTACACATTTATTGGCGACATGAAAAAAGAAACCCAAATGAATCACTAAACAAGAAACGTGAAGCAACGTGAGTCACTTCAGAGCTAATAGACCTCAATTTCTGCCTCTAAGATGGGGACGCGCTGCCCTTTCATCCAGACACCACCGGAAGGCAACAGTTCGGGGAACGTTTTGGGGGCGGGGACGGGACGGTGGGCTGCGGCGTGCAGCGTCACGTCCGCCAAGATTACCTGTGGGGCTCGGGGCGAACCGCACACGCACCGCAGCCCCGGGATCAATGCCCAGGCTGCCTTCACGCCGTGCCACGCGGCGGCCCAGGTCCACCGAGCCTAACCTGGGCCGTAGCAGCTTCTTCACGAGCACCGCCATGTGGAGCGGAGTCACGCACGTGTGCTTCCCCCTGCGTCATTTCCCGGGACTCCTTCCAGCCAATCATCTTTCACCGCAAACGCAATCCCCCCCCCCTTAAAGATACAGGCCTCCAATCTTGAAAGACCACGCCCCCTCCGGACCGCTGCGGTCGCACTCCACCTCTAGGGGGCAGAGCTCGGGAGCCGGCGATTTCCCAGACCCGCCTTCTTCGGCCTGGGAAAGCTAAAGCGTGGCAGGGGCCGGGCTGGAGAAGCGGAGAAGGCGGGTCTCCATAGAAACCTCCACCTGTTTCCGGCCAGGCTGTGCGAGATTAGGGGCTGCTGCGGGGGCCAATCTCAGTCGCCTCGCTTCTTCCCAGCGGCCTCTGCGGGAGCGGTGGGTGTTGTACACAATCATCATGGCGGCGGCCGGAGCCCCGGATGGTGAGTGCGGAGGGGGGAGGCGGGCGTCCGGCCACCGCTGAGCTTGCGGGCGCTGCTGGGGTGGGGGAGTGCGGCCTGGCTCAGGAGGACGGTGAGTGGCGTAGGAGCGGTGGTGCGGCGGCTCCCGGGCCGAGTCCGACCCCTGGGCCCAGCCTGCGGCGAGCGCCCACCCCTAACCCCCTTGCAGGCATGGAGGAGCCCGGCATGGACACGGAAGCCGAGGCCGTGGTCACTGAGGTGCCCACGCGGCCCCTCAACTGCGTGGAGGCCGAAGCCGCGGCGGGGGCGGGGGCGGCGGCCGAGGACTCCTGCGACGCGCGAGGCAGCCTGCAGCCGCCCGCCCCGGCCCAGCCCCCCGGGGACCCCACGGCCCAGGCCTCGGTGAGCAACGGCGAGGACGCGGGCGGCGGCGCGGAGAGGGAGCTGGTGGATCTGAAGATCATCTGGAACAAGACCAAGCACGACGTGAAGGTCCCCCTGGACAGCACCGGCTCCGAGCTCAAGCAGAAGATTCACTCGATCACAGGTACTCGCCGCGCTGACAGCCAGACGCCTCCACCCCCCTCTTAATGTCTAGTGCTGACGTCGGGCTGCACAGACACCGTGCGCTCCTGCCATCCGCTCCCCATCCACTCTGCACTTCTCTGAAGTCAGTACTGGGATGCCCATTGGGATCCGGCTGGGGCCACCCCATGATAGGGCATGCGAGTGAACGAGCTTGAAATCCAAGCCTGGACCTGGATCTTAGGCCCAAGCGTCTGTTAAGCTCGTAAAGTTCACCATAGGCACTTTAAAATTTACAGTTCTTGGGTTCTTCCAGTGAAGATTCTGGTTAAGTGGGTCTAGGATGTGGCCAGGAAATGTCATTGAGAACATGGGGAAACAATATTGTTGACTCTCACAGTGGCCCTTCACGGTGACGTGTTGGTTCCTTATTTGCACCTGTTTGCTATTTGAGATGGTTTGTTTTTTCTTTCTTTCTTTTTCGGTTTTCCGAGATAGGGTCTTGCTGTAGCTCAGGCTGACCTGGAATTCACGATGTAGTCTCAGGGTGGCCTCAAACTCACATGGCGATCCTCCTACCTCTGCTTCCCGAGTGCTGGGATTAAAGGCGTTCACTATCATGCCAGACGTAAGATGATTTCTTAAAATTTTTTCTTAGGAGCCTTTAAGTTCTATAGAAAAGTAGCTGTATTCACGACTACCTATGTCCATCTTGTGATTTCATAGTATTGGATGCTTCTGGAACAACTTGGAAAAAATAATAGCTAAGCTGCATTGAACAGTTACTGAATGTTGATGCTACACTAAAAGGTCTACATTTATCCTTCAAACAAAGACCAAATCTTGTCACTATCATAATATTCCAGAAATTGGGGCTCAAATGTTCTGAACCGCCCAAGTTCATAAAGCTAATAGTTGATGGTGCCAAAATTCACTTCCTTTTCTATGACCAAAGACTGTTGGTCCATACTTTTGGGGGGTATCCCCCCCCCCCCCGCCCCAGGTAGGGCCTCACTGTAGCCTAGGCTGACCTGGCACTCTGTAGACCCAGGTTGGCCTCCAACTCCTGTGATCGTCCTATTTCTGCCTCTCTAGTACTGGGGTGAAATGTGTGCGTCGCCACGCTCAGCCAGGTTCGTACATTTTTTGCTCATCCCTTTTATTGCTCTCTTATTTTTTTTTCCCCAAGGTCTCCCACCTGCCATGCAGAAGGTCATGTATAAGGGGCTTGTCCCTGAAGATAAGACATTGAGAGAAATAAAAGTGACCAGTGGAGCCAAGATCATGGTGGTTGGCTCCACTATCAATGACGTTTTAGCAGTAAACACGCCCAAAGATGCTACCCAGCAGGATGCAAAGGCTGAAGAGAACAAGAAGGAGCCCCTCTGCAGGCAGAAAGTGAGTTAGTCCATCATGTGCTTGCTTGTTGGTTCTGGGAAGTTGGAGGCTGGTTACATCCTCCCTAGAATAAGCTCCTTTTTGGACAAGGCCCTTGAAAGAAACATGGTGGCAATTGGGTGTGGCTGAGTAGAGGTGACAACTTCTTGAAATATGCAACTTTGTGTCACCTGGTGGTCAGTGTCTCAGTCTTCCCATGTAGGACAAGGCCTTGCTTCAGGTCGGACAATAAAAAAGTCAGGTGAGGTCCTTTTTCCTGTTAAGGCCAGCGCAAAAGGCCCATGCTAGAATGAAACGCTCATTTTGTACAAATGCTCCCATCTGATTTTTGGTCTGTACCATCTCCTGGTCCAATAGCCCAATTCTAGATAGTCACAGAAGCCAACAGATCTTGAGGCTTCCTCTAAAATTGACCATCCTAGGAAACCACATGAAATGGAGTAAAAAGAACAACACTGTTTTGTTTTTGTATTGTTGGTTCTGATTGATGAAGTAAGGGGCCTGAGTTTTCACATCTTTTGCTTGCTTTGTTTTGGTTGTTTTTGAGGCAGGGTCTCCCTGTGTAATCTAGGCTGGCCTTGGAGCTTGCAGCCATCTGTCTGTCTCTGCCTCCTGAGCACTGTGATTATAGTTGTAACTTTTCTTTCCTTCCTTCTCCCTCCCTCCCTTCTTCCTTCCTGCATTTGGGGGTCATATGCAGACCCTTGTCAAACATGAGGCTAGTCAAGTACTGTACCATTGAGCTATATTTACCACTGAGTCCAGTCCCTCAACAGGTGTTCTTAATTTAGTGTCCCAAGAAGAGTAAATCTGACTTGAACCCACATGAGTCTGAGTAACAATAAACATTAAGACATGGCCAATAAGGAGGCATTTTTTGTTAAACATTCATAATTCCTTATGTGTACTTCCTTAATCCAGAAGAGGTCTGGAAACCAGAAGCATTTTTGTAAACTTACAGCAAGGTTACCTGACTAGAATTTATGTGAATATTCACATTTTCCCTGCAAAAATATTAATGTGAGCCAGTCGTGATAGCACATGCCTTTAATCGCAGCACTTGGAAGGCAGAGGTAGGAGGATCGCTGTGAGTTCAAGGCCAGCACTAGGTCAGCCTGGATGGAGACCCTATTTCAAAAAAGATTTTTTTAATGTGTTTTATAGAAATACTATATTTTGTTACAAGTTGCTTTTCCCCCATACAAAACATAGAAGGTATTATGTAGCATGTTTCAAAACTATTATCTTGGGCTGGAGAGGTGGCTTAGCAGTTAAAGTGCTTGCCTACAAAGCCAAAATACCCAGGTTCAGTTCCCCAGGACCCACATAAGCTTGATGCATAAGGTGGTGCATGTGCCTGGAGTTTGTTTGAGGTCCAGGTGTGCCCATTCTCTCCCTTTCTCCCTCCCTCTCTCTCCCTACCCCCCCTTTCTCTCTTTCAAATGAATAAAAATAAAATAGTATTTTAAAAAACCAATTATCTTTACAAAGTCCCTGAAACAGAAGTTTCCTGTAGAGTGTTCTGTTCTGCTTTGTTTTGTTTTTGGTGCTGGGCATAGATCCCAGGGCTTTGTCCATGCTAAAGCACATGCTGTACTGCTAAGCTGCACCTCCAACTCCTAACCATAGATGTAGATCAGTGGGTATAAATGGGCATTAACATCTACAAGGTGTTGATATGGGAAATTTTTCTCTCTAAATATGGAGTTGAGGTCCTTGGTTTGTCTGTCTTCCCTTGCTGTCATGGATGAGGCGCTGTGAGTAAGTATTCTCTGTGCTCACACCCTGAGAGCATAATGTGCCTCGTAAATACAGGTTTTGAGTTACTAATGGTAGCTTAGCAGGCTTAGAACTGTTGGCTGTGCAGGGACAATTCTTCCCGAGGTACTTAAAAGGCATGACTCAGGTCATACTCCAGCTTGTGCTGTTTCGCTTCAGTGACACCATTGGTTTTGAGGCATATCAGGGTCTCCGTCTTGAGCTCCCAGCTTTTGGTCAGCTTGTTCGGGGGCTGATGTGTAAGGCAACCCTTTGCTAGCAATCTGGAAGTGTTGAGTTCATCCCCACTACAGGGTTCTGCCCTATCAGTGAAGGTTTGGGTTGGTTCATGGCCTCCAAGTACTCACATTTGACTAAATCTTTTTTTTTTTTAATTATTTATTTATTGGTTTTGCTCCTCAAGTCCTGGTACCACACCCAGCTTAAATCCAAATTTTTACTCTTGGCTCATTCATTGGTCTATAGTTAGTTATAGTTCCTCCAGCTTTACCAAGAAATGACTGTGGCCTGATATAGTGGCACACTCCTTTCATCCCAGCACTCACAAGGCAGAGGGAGGAGGATTGCTGTGAGTTTGGGGCCAGTAAGGAACTACAGAGTGAGTTCCAGGTCAGCCTGGGCTAGAGAGAGACCCTACCTCGAAAATACAAAAAAAAAGAAGAAGAAGAAGAAGAAGACTGTGCCTATAAAGCCACAGTGGAGAGGAGGAGGAAATTCATGCCATGAACTTGGAAGTCTTAGAGAGCTCCTTTTGAGCCATCAGGGTAGGGGTCAGAGCAGTGGGCTTGAGGTTGCTTAGTGTTAGCGTATGAAGATGTTAGCATTTCTGTTCAGCAGTGTGACGCCTCAGGTTTTTGTGGCTGTGTTGAGGGTAAGACAGTGGGGAAGGCTTCTGCCATGGACTGGCTTTCTGTTACTGAAGAAATGGCCACTTACTCTGAATGCCAGCATCTTTTGAGTTTTCTTTGGAGTCAGAAATTGACACGGTGCTGTCATGTTCTACCTTCCTGGAAAGCCACATCCTTTGTGGCTCTGTCTCAATATTTAATCCTTGTATTGGTGACTTGGGAGGATGGCAGTAAAATATTTGAATTCGCAGTCTAGAAATCCTACTTCTGATATGGTAGCTACATAGAGGCAGTTAATTAGGAATTCAGGGGCTGGAGAGATGACTCAGTATTTAAAGGCGCTTGCCTGCAAAGCCTAGCAACCTGGGTTCAGTTCCCCAGTACCCAAATAAAGCCAAATGCATAAGGTTGCACATGTGTCTGGAGTTTGATTTTAGTGGCTGGAGGCCGTGGCACACCCATTCATTCATATTCTCTCTGTCTCTGCTTGCAAATAAATAACATTTTTAAAAAAATCCAGTTCCTGGGGTGGCCAGGCGGGTGGCTCACGCCTTTAACCCCAGCACCTGGAAAGCCGAGGTAGGAGGATCGCCGTGAGATTGAGGCCACCCTAAGACTACATAGTGAATTCCAGGCCAGCCTGAGCTAGAGTGAGACCCTACCACGAAAACCAAGCAAACAAAAAAAAGTGGTGTTGACATGGGCTAGCTGCTGGCATTGTATCACTTTAATGAGACAAGAAAGATAAGGACCTGGATTTATTATTTTTTTTCCAAGGTAGGGTTTCACTGTAGCTCAGGCTGACCTGAAATTCACTATGGAGTCTCAGGGTGGCCTTGAACTCTCGTGGTGATGCTCCTACTTCTGCCTTCCAAGAGCTGGAATTAAAGGCATGTGCCAGCACACCCAGCAACACCCACTTGTTTACACTGCTCTGCTGTAATGACACAGGCCCAAGCATCGAGGCTTTCCTCACCCTGTCTTTCTGAGCAGCATGACCCAGTGTAGGCAGCTGTCTCATTTAACAGTTTGTCTGGCTTATGTTCTAGCAACACAGGAGAGTGTTGGACAAAGGGAAACCTGAAGATGTGATGCCATCTGTTAAGGGTGCCCAGGTAAGCCAGCCTGCATGGTGAGCACCTGAGAAGGAGCTAGTCCCACCTTCTACAACTCCTCAAGTCCTGTCCCTTATCCCTCTGTCCTATTACTCCTCCCTTTCTCACCACACTCTCTCACCTCCAGGAGCGCCTGCCAACCGTACCCTTGTCTGGCATGTACAATAAGTCTGGAGGAAAGGTGAGACTCACCTTTAAGCTAGAGCAAGACCAGCTGTGGATTGGCACTAAAGGTACGCTTGTTTTCTCCACCTGCTGGCTCACTGCCTGCCTCTGGCGCCTAGCAGCACTTGCTCCTGAGTGACCCTGCTCTCACCAGGAAGCCTCTCCTTGCTGTGCTGTTTGTGCTTCTGGCTTTTGACTTTGCCTTTAGGTGTTTGCCTCTTGTTTAGCCTTTTCCCTCATTTTTTTCAGTCTGGTTTCAGGCCCATCCATACAACATTGGCTTTTAAGTTGCATTCAAGCCTAAGAGGTCCCAAACATGTGACCCAGGCCTGATTCCCAGGCAAGGGTTTTATGGGTATATACACAAGTATATACACAATATATAAAAACCAGGACATTTCACTTAAACTAATTTTGGGGAAAGGCTTCTCTTGAAAACTCTCAAAAGATTTGGCCATTGTGATCTGTTCTCACATGGCCTTGAGCTGTTGGCCAAGTAGTACTTTGTACTGGGTAGTACTATCGACTCAGCCCATGTTACATGTAAGCGCCTGCCTGGACTCCATAGATCACTTGACCCTATTCTAGGTGATGGTTTTCTAATTGCCACCTAGAGCTGCCTGGTTGCCCTCGAACCCCCTGCCTTAAATCCTTCCCTCCTACTCCCTGTCTGCACAAGAGCTCCAGGAAGTGTCTCCGACCCTCCCTAGTTGCACTTGAGAGTTGTCAGTGTCCCTTTCATTGCCATTTCCCTGTGCCACTTAAGGCCATGAGCATCTTGAAAGTTACGTTAAGAGCAAGTCATCCTGTTTGTCTACCCCATGTGTCATCTTCTTTCCTACTCATTTTGCATACTGCTTTTTGTCACTGGTGTCTGGGCCTGTAAACCTTTAGTTTTTAAGGCCAAGTTTAGATGTCTGAAGGTCATGAATTTAAACAGGCCCTTGTTTAAATCTTTGGCCTGTTCTGCTGGCCCTGGTATTCCTGAACTTGCAACCCCATGCTTTGCACAGCTCTGTGTTTTTGCTCACGCTGGGCCCTGCCCTGGATGCCTTTCTCCTCCTGTTGTTACTCATAGTCTCCAAGGCCCTCCTGAAGTGTCCTCTCCTACTGAAGCCTTCCTCATATCTCCCTCGCCCTCCACGTGAACTGCTGCTGCTTCTGTTCCTTGAGCGCTCCGTTCACGTCCCCAGAGCACTCATTACTCTCCGACTTGTCTGTCCCCGTTAGATTCCTGGAGGGAACCGAACATGCCTAATTGACCTGTTTCTGGCCAGCGCACTGTAGGTATTCAGTGTTGGAGGTAAATGCTAGAGAGGAGGATAGGGGTCCCTGTCATCTGAGACTTGTTGGTTCCAGGGATAGGTCCATCAAATGTGACCAAAGCTTTACAGACAATAATACGTGGGATGGGTGGTGGGGAATGAGATTTTTATCATTTCAAACATGACAATAAATCCCTCAACCCTAGGAGTTTTTTAAATGAACAGACTGAAATACCAAAAGTGCTTGAGTTTTCTAACAACTTTAGATAACTTACCATAGTTATTTTTCATATTGAGCTGTGTGGTCAGAGCAACTTTTGCAGATTTTGAAGTTTCCCCAGTGTTTTGAAGCCTTCACTAAAACTTTCTCCTGCAAATCCTGTCCCATCATTCCTTGTGTCAATATCTGCCCTCCTCTGGGCTTTGTTGGTGTTCTTGCTTTGTAACTCTAGTTGCATTCACTTGCTGAAACACGTAGGCTTTCTATCTCTAGCCAGACTTCCTTGCTTGCTGGCAGTCCACTTGAAGGCAGTTGCCAAGGCTGATCCAAGAAGACAGTGATATCCAGGGGAAGTAGGTGCAGGTAGGGAGTCTGCTGGGACCTGAGTCTGTTGTTCATTTTTGTCCCTGGAGTATTTTTATTATGTTGTGCAGGAAGTACACTCACAGGAGCTAGTCTAATGAAGACTGCCTGTCACTAAGTTGGAGGGATTTGAGGTTGGTTTTTTTTTTTTGAGACATTTGTAGCCTAGGCTGGCCTACTGAGTACTAGCATTACAGGTGTGAACAGTCATGCCTGTCGTGGAGCTTTTATTTCCACTTGCAGAGCAGCTGCCTTCCTCCTTTGGCCTGAGTGAAGGGATCTTCACACTGCTTGACACTGGGCTTCTAAGTTGCAGAAAGCTCCTCACCAGCAGACTTAAGGAACATGGCCACAAGATCCTTGTGCCTTTCAGAACTTAACTTTCTGAGCTAGGCCTTCCAGCAAGTGTTCTCCCATGCCATGTGTTCTGTCTCATGTCACAAGAGGCCTTGCAGCATGGCTTGTTCTACGAACAGGCCCTGACTTCATCTTCCCTCCAGGAAGAAGCCACTTCAGGGACTGTTCCTGCAGCTAGTTAGCTAGTTAACCTCTCTATAGGGTGCTTGGCTGAGTAAGGGACCCTTAAGGCTACCACTCCCTCTGTGCTGCCTATCTAGGTTGAGACAGTGAAAACATGCAACTGCCTGGCAGACCATGTCCTGCTTGTAGCCAGCCCCTTGTTATCTAGGTGATTGCCATCATGCCACAGTGGACCCAGGATTATCTAGTCTTTCAAGTTTTCAAGAGAAGCCAGACATCTCCAGTCATTTCAAGATGAAAGTTTTTTAAAAATAATTTTTAAAGTTTTAAGTTTCAAGGAAGGAGAGAGAATGGATGCACCAGGGCCTCTAGCAACTGCAAAGGAACTCCAGATGCATGTGCCACTTTATGCATCTGACTTTATGTGGCTACTGGGGAGTCCAGGCTCTCAGGTTTTGCAAGCAAGTGCCTTAACTGCTGAGCTATCTCCAGTCCCTTTGTTTTGGTTTTATTTTTGTTTTTTTTTTTTTTTTTTTTTTTTTGAGGCATGGTCTCATCATAGCTTGGACTGGTATGAAATTTACTCTAGTCCAGGCTGGCCTTGAACTCAGTGGTCCTCCTACCTCAGCCTCCTGAGTACTGGGGCTTTAGATGCAAGTCACCATACCTGGTTCAGAAAGCTTTTCTTTTTTTTTTCTTTAAGAATTGTTATTTAAGCCGGGCGTGGTGGCGCACACCTTTAATCCCAGCACTCGGGAGGCAGAGGTAGGAGGATCGCCATGAGTTCAAGGCCACCCTGAGACTACAGAGTTAATTCCAGGTCAGCCTGGACCAGAGTGAGACCCTACCTCGAAAAACCAAAAAAAAAAAAAAAAAAAAAAAAAAGAATTGTTATTTATAAGCAGAGAGAAAGTGTATGGGCACACCAGGACCTCCTGCCACTGAAAACAAACTCCGGATACATGTACAACTTTGTGCATCTGGCTTTATGTGAATGAACATCTCCAGTTTCCAGCTTTTAGAGACCAAGGCCTCCAGAAATTAAATGTCTTTGTCACATCTTCTAGAACAGAACTCACTTGTCTAAATTCCTAGTTCTGTTTGGCAACCTACCTGCCTATACATTCTGCTTCTAGAGCGTTCTTTCTGCAAAGGCTGCAAAGGAATCTTTCCCACCTTGATTCTGCTATCTGCTGAGCACGTCTGTCTGTGCCATAGTGGTCTGCCACTTCCCTGGGTTTTTTCCTGTGGCATTGGTGCCCCCATCTCCTCACCACCTCTGCTCCAATTGGGCTCATACCCGGCAGCCTCATCTCACTGCAGATGTGCCTGGCTGCTGCCTCTTTTCTGCCACCCTTAAACTTGCTATAAAATGTCTTCTGTCCCTCAAGAACAGGGATGTCTCCAATATTAACCAGATGAGGGTATACCTGTTTTGAGAGTACTTCAGAAAGCATGAATGTAGAGGGCAGGGATAAGGTCGTGCAAGAAAGTAGCCTTGCAAAGCCCCAGCATTTCTCCCACCGTGAGACCTACCACAGGAGCCTTGTTACTGTTTGTTCTTGGGTGTCCTTTTTTTGTTTTTGTTTTGTGTACTTATTTATTTGAGAGACAGAGAATGGGCGCACCAGGGCCTACAGTCACTGAAAACAAACTCCAGACATGTACCATGTTGTGCATCTTTTTTTTTTTTTTTTTTTTTTTTTTTTTTGAGGTAGGGTTTCACTCTAGTCCAGGCTGACCTGGAATTCACTATGTAGTTTCAGGGTGGCCTCAAACTCATGGTGATTCTCCTACCTCTGCTTCCCAATTGCTGGGATTAAAGGCATGTGCCACCATTCTGGCTTGTTTTTGTATTTTTTGAGGTAGGGTCTCACTCTAGCCCAGGTTGACCTGGAATTCACTCTGTAGTCTCAGGCTGGCCTTGAACTCAAAACATTCCTCCTACCTCTGCACCTGAATGCTGGGATTAAAAGCATGGGCCACCATGCTGAGATGTTCTTGGATTTCATGACCCTCTTATACCTAAGACTTCAGCCTATGTCAGGCTTGGGTTATGAGAGCAGAAGGGAGTTTCTTGGTTGTTTATTATTCAGACTTCAGTAGTGACACTAGGACATGCATACCTGTCCTTAGCTATTGCCATAGTAACACCAAGTCTTATTCTCCATATTGCTCTAGAAGTCCCAGCTCCCCTGCAGGCCGTAGGTGCACTGGTCAGAAGATGCTGTCCATTGTCCCCAAAGGGCATAGTGTCAGCCACCTGAGTTACTGTAGGTCCACCAGTCCTAAAGAGGGAGGGGTTGCTGTGGCCAAGGAGTTGAAGCAGCTGGGCCTTTGAATAATGGCTGTCATTCCTTTCAACCTAGAGCGGACTGAAAAACTACCCATGGCTTCCATTAAAAACGTGGTCAGTGAGCCTATTGAGGGACATGAAGACTACCACATGATGGTGAGTAGCCCAGCTGGCCTATCCCCAAGCCTCCTGCATCTGCTTCATCTCCCAGGAAGTGAATTTTACTTATTTATTTGAGAGAGGGAAGCAAATAGAGAAGGACCTCCAGCCACTACAAATGGAACTCCAGATGCATCTGGCTTTATGTGGGTACTGAGGAATCGAGCCTGGTTCCTTAGACTTTGCAGGCAAGCACCTCAACTTCTGAGCCATCTCCCCAGCCCACAGAGTGCTTTTTTTTTTTTTTTTTTTTTTTTTCAAGCTAGGGTCTCACTCTGGTTTAGGCTGACTTGGAATTCACTATGTAGTCTCAGGGTGGCCTTGAACTCACGGCTATCCTCCTACCTCTGCCTCTCGAATGCTAGGATTAAGGCAAACACCACCATGCCCAGCGTAGGAGTGCATTTTTAACTGGGCTTTTTTGTTTGAAGAAAAAGCAGCTTCAAAGGATGGTTCACAGACCCTGAGTTGCTCCTAGTTAATTGATTTTGCAACTTCCCAGCAGTTCTACAGGTGGTTTGCTTTCTCTTGTTGTTTTTAGAAATGTCTCTTATGCCTCCCTCTTACTTACAATTTTGTTTTTAAGGCCAGGAAAATAAACGAGGAATGGCTTGTGAATTTTCATTTTAGGTTTTGTCTTACAAAAAAGAGAACATCTGGACTGGAGAGATGATTTAGTGGTTAAGGCACTTGCCTATGAAGCCTAGGGACCCAAGTTCAATTCCCCAGTACCCACATAAACCAGATACACATTTTTCTGGAGTTTGTTTGCAATGGCTGGAGGCCCTGGCACACCCATTCTCGCTATCTCTACCTGCCTCTTTCTCTCTCTTGAATAAAGAAAACAAAATCCTTAAAAAAAAAAAAAGAAGAAGAAGCAACCAGATGTGGTGGTGCACACCTTTAATCCCAGCACTTGGGAGGTAAGAGGATCACCATAAGTTCAAAGCCACCCTGAGACTATGTAGTGAATTCTAGGTCAGCTTATGCTAGTGTGAAATCCTGCCTTGTGGGGAGGATGGGGACAGAGAGAGAGAAAGCACACATCTCCTTTATATTGGACTATGAGGACATCACAGAGTCTCTGTCCAGTTGTGGCTATACTCTTCACAGCTTATGGCTGTGGTCCTGAGGGCCCTGTGGGGAAGTTAGGGCCTGGGGTGTATCTGTTGTCCCTGGCCCTCTACTCCATAAAGAGCAGGCTGTACTTTGCCAAGACCAGACATTTGGTGGCAGTCCAAGCAACAAAAAAGGCAGTTGAATAATGAAATACAGTGAACAGCTTCCATAGCACTGTTGGGAGAAACCACTTTCAATACCTATCCAGATCCTACAACCATGCTTGATCTGAGGTAGCAGTAGTGGAGGATGGGTCTGCCTGCCCTTGTCTCTCAGAGGATGATGATGTTATATACACCCTGCCTGTGGGAAGAGCAGCTGGAGGTATGATGTGTGCGTGGGGTTGCCAAGACTACAGCAGAGGGGCATGGTGGCAGGTGCCCTTGCCCTAGCGAAGATCAGTGAAGAGAGCTGAGTGTGTAGGATAGAGAGCCAGCATATCCCTCTCCTGTCTAGTCAGGGTCAGCTAGATGGTAATGAAGCAAGGCCATGGGTGGAACTCTAGTCATTGGACACAGGCTCTCAGGCTTTCTTTCTGACAGTGATGAGAATGTACTGGGTTTTTGTGTGTGTTGAGTGGGTGGTATTTAGACACCACTTCCACCACTCCTATCTCTATAGTCTGTAAAACAAGATTGCAGGCATATTGGTATTGATTTGTGGGGGGGGAGGGATTTTCAAGGTAGGATTCACTTGGTAGTCTCAGAGTGGCCTTGAACTCATTGTGATCCTCCTACCTCTGCCTCCTGAATGCTGGGATTAAAGGTGTGCACCACCACGCCTGGCCTTGTTATTGATATTTTTAGCTGGGTTCTTTGACTCCTTTTTGAGACATTTGTGTGACCAGTAAGCCTTTGGGGTTTGTTGGCAGCTTGTTTTCAGGCAAGCTTGTTTCAGACAAGATGAGTGAATTTCACTAGACATCTCTTAAGGAACTAGTGCATAAGTAATGCACACATTATTTAATTTAAATGTTCATTTTTCTCCCAAGTCATTTCTGGCCAAAAGTAGTTGAAGCAGTTCCTCTTTTCTATTTTGGTTGCCATTAAGTAGCAATTTTACCTTTTCCTAATGAAAATATTTACTTCCCTGTTTTTCCAGGTGCTATTGCTTTAGCTAGGTTAATGTGTCACAGTTCACAATGAGAAATGTGTGGCTGTGTGCTTAGATTTTGAGAGTTAAAGTTTAAAAATACAAAAAATACACCGTTGTCCATCCATAACCCATATATTCACCACCAAGAAATTACACTTGTAAATATTTTGTAATTTGTGTTAAATATTTTAAATAAAAATTTTTATAACAGTGATGATGTCCCCATTGTCTCCCCTTCCCCCATTCCTATGACTGCAGTCTGTCACGTCATCTTTCCATCTACCGATACTTTTATTTGTACACATATCCATGAACAAGATGCAGTACTGTGTTTTTTTTTTGTTTTTTTTTTTTCAGTTTCCATAGATGATACTGTGATATGTACCATTTTGCAAACTTGCTGGTTTGGGCTGAACATTGTGATCTGTTGTATTACCTCTAGATCTGCACAAATTGTCCATGCCTTCGTACAAGCACTCCAGTGTTAGTATGAGTAGCTGCACACTCAATCATGGGCGCCTTACTGATGGATATGAAGGTTTCAGAAAGTGCTGCTTTGTGTGTGGGTGACATGTTTTCTAGGGCAACAGATTTCAAACTATGGCCTCTGAACCAGCAGTGTTATATTATCTGGGGGTTTGTTAGAAGTTTCTTGGTGCTTGCCCCAGACCTCCCAGATCAGAATACAAGGGGTAGAGCCTGCAGTCTGTTTTCTCAAGTCTTCAGATGGTTCTGATACACCCTGAAACTGCCTGTGCTGATCTCCCTGTTAGCCCAACCTTAGCCTGTGTAGGGAAGGCTCCCATGTACACATTTAGATTCATGTTCTTCCCTTTTGAATTCACTCCCTCCCTGTATTTGTTCTGCCTGCTTGGTTGCCTGCCTCTGAAGCACCGCTTGGTTTTCCTTTTTCCCTTGCAGGCATTTCAGTTGGGCCCCACGGAAGCCTCTTACTACTGGGTGTACTGGGTTCCAACTCAATATGTGGATGCAATCAAAGACACTGTGCTGGGCAAATGGCAGTATTTTTGAAAGCACTTTCACCTCTGGCCCAGGAGACTGACCCAAAGTGAAGGACATTGCCGGGAGAGGCCTGCAGCATCCCTGGATTTCAGAGTTCTGGAACTTTGTTCACACACATACAAATCTCTATTCAATCTGAGGTGATGTGGTGACTGAAGCCAGAGGTGATGTACTTTCACCATTAGCTTAATTTTAACTTAAAATCACCAGTTCCCTTTCTTGCAGTCAGCTTCATACCATTTTTAAAGTCAATATGGTGGAAATCAATAAATCTGAGTTCCGAACATGTTGTGTGGAATACTCTTCAGTCTGTTTGAGAGTAGACCTGCCACTTATGCTGAGAAGGGAATGATCAAAGCTTTCTGGTTGTTTTCTTGCTTTTGTTTTTTAGAAGTAATTTCATCTGAAATATTTTCATAAATCTTTGGTTGCAAACATTTGGACTGCGTTGTGATGTGTTGGGGTTTGTTTTTTTCCTATGGTATAAAACTATATGCAAAATGGGGGGGTAGTAAGCCATATTTTTCTGTCCATTGATACAGATTTAATTCTTTTTCAAGATTTCACACTTTCCTAAAGTTTTATTTTAAAACCCAAAGATGTCAGTTCCTCTTTTGGTACCTCATCCTTGACTTCTTGCCAGGTTCCTCCCTCGTGCTGCTGCTGTGTGGGAATGCACGTAGGAGAGGAAGAACTGGTGGTCTTGGTCAGGGGCTCCCACCTTGCTGTGGTGTCCGTTGAGCAGCAAAGTCTCTCCCACGTGACTCCTGTGACACGTCTTGCCCTTTGGGTCCTCTTCTGGGGAGTTCACTGCTGGTGGCGGGTCGTCGGCAGCCCTCCCTGAGCTTGGCTTTGAGGCTCATCCTGGCATAGGTGAGCCTGGGCTGTACTGCTAGAGCCCAGTCAAGGAAGAGGCAGTAGCCGTGGAACCACACATCCACACACGTTTCTTTGATAGTTTTCTAGAACTCCTTTGGCAGTCCAGTGGTTATTTCAATTATGCTTCTCCATTGGGCCTTCTGCTCATGCATTACGTTTAAGTGTCCTTCATCCCAGGTTCAGAGATGCTGCCTTTCTCAGTAGGAGACATCTGACCTAATGGGTTGGCCGCTGGGATCTGAACAATAGCAGTGGGATAAGTTGCTTTCATGATCAGCTCACCCTCTTCTTTAGTCCTGACTTTCTTTGTACACGTGAACCTCTGTTGTCTCCGTATGCCTTGACTGACTCTGAAATGAGGGACGGTCTTTTGGTGGCTGATCCCTTTGTGCTATTTGCTGTTTCTCTGCTGCTGTCTTAGCACTTCTCCTCTCTCTGCGTGCAGGCTCTCATAGTAAGGGTTGGCGAGAAACCACCCAGCATCACACTTTGGACTCTTAAGCTGTTGCCCGCCCTCATTCTGTGAAGTGTATTAGCATGTGTTCGCCTAAGATGACTATTCCTTGTGAGCCAGTTAATGCTGATATCCTACACCCTTCCCTTCTAGGCTGTAGTTGTGGAATCCAGCCTACATAGACAGACTTGCTTTTTGTGGTGTACTCAGTGCCAAGTTCTGCATCTGGACAGGAAGAATCTACTCTCTGCTTCAGGGGGTGTGAGTGCAGCCGCCTTGGGGCTGCCTGTTTGCATTGCTTGAAGAGGAACGGTCACTGCAGCTTTTCTGTTTCTGCTGGCCTGCAGTTCCTGGAGAAGAGCGATCTTGCCCCTGTCCCAGCCCTCTCCTGCAGATGGCAAGTGACAGAGGAAGTGACTGAGTAGCAAGTAGAGCATCATCTTGTTTTGAATACTGTCCTTTTCCTTTGCCAATATCCCTGTCCTCAAGACATGTCTGACAGTGCCACACACCCAGTTTTGGCCTCTCAGAGCAGGCCTCTTTGTTGCCAGGTGAGCTGTGAGGCCCCTCCTGTCAGTACCCCATTAGCTCTCCCAGCGTACTCTGCTGCCATTGTTGTGCCCCCCCCCCCCCCCCCCCCCCCCCCGCTGCAAAGGGCCAAACCGCTTCTCACTCAGGCTGGTGTCACTTCAAGAGGACCAAAGCCTCTGTGAGCCTTTTTATTTTCAGTAAAATGGTGCTTTTTTCCTTACTTCGAAATATTCTATATAAATAATGTAAATGACACCTTTTCATATGGAGTTGAGTATTGCTTTCCAGAGCTCACTAAATCTACCAGTCTTGAGCTCTTGCTCCTGACCCTGCCCTCAAGGAAGGCCTTGCTGGAAACTCTCAGGAGGGCAGAGGCAGGCAGCACTAGAAGCCTCTGGGAGAAGTGATTAGATCTGTGCCTGGGTCACAGCAGTATTCACTATTTTGTCACTCAGTCCTGTGAGCAGTCTCTTTATATATTTCTTACTGTCTGGAGTACACTGACTAAATCTGTGTGAGCAAATTGAAGTCTTCTTCCCTTTCAGTAGCATCACAGTGTTTATTTTCCTCCTCAGGATTATTTCTGTACAATTCCTTCACTGTCAGCTGAGAGAGGACTAGAACTTCCCCTGCTTGTGGTAGGGTCATGCAGGTGGCTCTCCAGGAGAAGCTAAATGGGTCCTACCCATAGCCAGACTGATGTGGGGCTTGTCATGCAGCTTTCCCTTCTGGGTCAGTACTGGCTCTGCCTTATAGGCCTGCCTTCCTTTTCCTCTCTGAGGAGACTTGACAGAATAATGTGACCATATAATCCCTGCTGGACCTGGTCCTCTCAACTTTGTTTCAGTCAGATGAAGGCTTAAGAGTTGCTGGAGTCTTTGGTGTGAAGGGTTGGAATGTATGAAGTATTGGAGTATATGGAGAGCCTTTGCAAGTTAGCATTGGCTCTTAAATGAAGTTTAACTGGGCTAAGGATGCACTTTCTTGTCATCTTGTGACATAGTAAGGGTACAGTAACATCATCAGGAGCCTCCTAGTTGATGCTTTTACCTTAGGAGGGCCAAACAATAGTTTGGTTGGCTATGTTGCCATGTCTCAGAAAAGTTGCCATATTTCACCCAGAAGGGAATTTTTCTTCTTACTCTCAACACGTGCCTGGAGAAGCTGTTGTGGGCTCTTGTGATGGCCCACCCTTTCTTTGCCAGAAGCTCAGAAGGGAAAGGGATAGGGCCACATGCCAAGGATCTTGCAAGGACAGGCTTTCATCCACCTGCTGGGAGCACCAGCATTCTCGCTCCTCATTCATGCCTGTTCTCCTGGAAAAGGACGGTTCCTCTCTCTTCAGGCTTTGTAATAGAGTCACCTTTCCTTAAGATTGGCCTCTGTTTCCTTCTTTGTAGGGCTTAGCAGCCTCTTTGAAGTTACAGTGGTCAGGAGCCCCTGATGGGCAGGACATCTGGCAAGTGGGCCTGCCACACTGGGTATTTCTACTGCTTTCTTGGTGTCTAACAACTGTTTTGTTTTCCTTTCTTAAAGAGTTCTGCAGTTATTTGACGTTATATGTAAGTGCCATGTTTCCTTGTGGTGTACACTCTATTCTGGTTTAAAATTAAAATGCCTGTTTGGGAGGAGATGAACGTATTTAGTCTATTAGATTTGCGCTGCTGGATTTTTTTTAATTAAAGTGTAACCTTGACTAGCTGTCTTATTGTTTATCCTGTAAGATTAGTCTATCAATTAAAGTTTGATAATTAATTGCGTCTCTCTTTCCTTCCAATTTTTCATGCGCCATATCCACACTGGAAACTGACCAAATTTGGAACTGGGCCCAAAGCCAATGATGGCTGGCTATGGTCTGAGTTGTGTAGCATTATGTATATCCCAAATTTATTCTCCACAGAAAGTTGTTAAGGAGATTAGATTGACTCTGGAATAGTCAGTGATCAACTTGCCAGTAGGGCAGCTCTCCTTTGTCTGCCATACGTGTCTCCTGTGTTAGGAAGAAGCTGCCTCCTTGCCCTTTTTTTTTTTTCAAGGTAGGGTATAGTCTCAGGGTGGCCTGGAACTGACTGTGATCCTCCTACCTCTGACTAGTGCTGGGATTAACCACCACCACACCCATCAAGGACAAGCTTTTAAAACACTGAAAATAGGGCCACTCATGTAACTACGTGCTATGAAGACCCAGGAGGAGAGGGAGAAAATTAGTACCAGAAATGGGACAAAAACCTCATCCTTTGTATGCAGAGTGGCAGTTTGTTGGAACCATCACAGGCTTGGTGTCTTTCTTTGTATGTGTGTGTGGTGTGCGTAAGTGTGTGTGGAGGCCAGAGATTGATGCCAGGTGTCTTCCTCTGCCACGCTGCACCTTGTTTGTGCAACAGGGTTTCTCACTGGAAGCCATTGCTCACCAGTTTAGCTAGTCTAGATAGCCAGACTGCCCCAGGAATCCACATTTTTTTTGTTCCCCTCCCACTAGAATTACAGGTAGACACCCCCATGCCTGGCATGTACATGGGTGTTGGGAATCTGAACTTGGATCCTTAACATTTGCACAGCAAGTGCCTTGGTCTCCCCAGCCCCGTTGTGAATCTTGTTTTACTTGGTTATCATGGGTTCCTCAGAGCTAGGGCAGTTGGTGGTCCTAAAGGAGGTATGTCTGTGAATTCCCAGTCCCGGGGGTAGAGGACCCATGTCTAGTGGTCACCATTCTCACAAGCAGGTCTTCATGTAGACTTAGGGTTCTGTAACTGAGGACTGCTGTAGTTCTTTGTAACAAACCCAGTTCACATAAGCTGGGCAAAATGGACTGGAGAGATGGCTGAGCTGTCAAGACACTTGCTCCCATTTAAGTGCAGTCCAGAGTGTCAGATCCAGCCCAACACTGATAATTCAAATTAGACTGTCGTATGCCTGGCTCTTCTGTGTTTTCTGTGGTCACAGAGTTCTGTTAAAAGCAGCAGGTGATGCTTTTACTGCCCTCCACAAACAGCATGAAAACTTCAGCATCTGAGACATGTACTCCTGTTTGTTGTGAGTTTCCAGTACTTTAGCAAAATCTCCATATGTAGATAACAGCACTCCCTGTATAGATAGGCCACAGGGTTTTGACCTTATGCCATGAGACTGGTAAATGCTACTTGGAAATGACTCTAGGGCTCCAGCCTTCACGTGAAGAATGGGTATCAAAAGGAGGTACTTCTGGGAGCCCATGTTTGTGTAGGAATTACACTGCAAACATCACTCATTCAGGTTCTGTCATAGCAGTGCTTTCATTGATGTGAAAGGCACTGCACTAGATTGCATGTTTTCTGGTATCAAGACACCTCCCTCCTGTTACTCCCACATTGTCCTCAAGGGGCTCAGGCTTAAAGAAGAGACTTAATCAGTCACTTGGCCATCTAAACCCAGATTTGCCCAAGCTCAAGTCTGCATTCATTCTCCTGAGTTGACAACTTGGAGTAAGTGATGGAATTCTTCTTGATCTTGAGGGTTTTTTTTTTTAATTATTTTGTTTATTTATATGAGAGCGACAGAGACAAAGAGGCAGATAGAGACAGAGATTGGGTGCGCCAGAGCCTCCAGCCACTGCAAACAAACTGATGCGTGTGCCCCCTTGTGCATCTGGCTAACATGGGTCCTGGGGAATCCAGCCTCGAACCAGGGTCCTTAGGCTTTACAGGCAAGTGCTTAACTGCTAAGCCATCTCTCCAGCCCCACAGCTTGAGTTTTTATGTGTTTTTTCTTTTTAAAAAATTTTTTATGAGGAAGAGGTAGGGGAGGGGGAGAGAATGGGCATGCCAAGGCCTCTAGTCATTGCAAACAAACTCCAGATTCATGCGCCACCTTGCACATCTGGCTTACCTGGGTCCTAAGGAATTGAACCTGGGTCCTTTGGCTTTGCAGGCAAATGCCTTAACTGCTAAGCCATCTCTCCAGTCCTAATTTTTCTTTTCTTGATTTCAGTAATGTGTGTTTGTGAATTGATTAAACTTTGAGCCTTGGCATTTATTAAGTGGACTTATTAATTAATAAAATCTGTGAAATTTGCCTAGCTGGTTTTATTAATTGACGATCATTTTAAAAAACAGTCATACATGCATTTGGTAGATTTCAGATGCTGGGTTCCCTTCTAAACCTCAGCTGACCAATCCCAGGAGCAGAGGGTCAGCCATTTGTACTTGGGCCTCTTGTTGGAATGAGGGAGGCTCCTTGTGCTCTTGCTCTTGATCAGTCGCTCACTATTATCCACAAGCCCTTCAAGTTCACTGTCTGAAAAGTACTGAAAGTATGTGATCTTTCTCCCTGGTTTATTTATTTATTTATTTTTGTTTTTCGAGGTATGGTCTCATCTAGCCCAGGCTGACTTGGAATTCACTATGGAGTCTCAGGGTGGCTTCAAACTCACAGCAATCCTCCTACCTCTGCCTCCTAAGTGCTGGGATTAAAGGTGTGCGCCACCACGCCCGGCTTTCTCCCTGGTTTAGAAAGCAGCTCATCAGTACCAGTAAGTAGCTCCAGCCCTAAATACACTAGACTTCTCCACCTGACCCACTTCTGCCACTTGACTCACAATCGTTCCAGTCTCCAACTATGGTTTTCCTCATGGGCTCTGGAAATAAGCATCAAGTCCATCCTCTTCAGTCTACCCAGGTTCTCAGGTAACCCAGGCTAGTCTCAAAGTCCATTATGTAGCTGAGGAAGACCTTGAACTCCCTGATCCTCCTGTGTCTACCTTCCAAATGCTAGGTTTACAAGTATGCACTACTATACTTGGCAGTTGCTTTTTTGTTATTGTTTTCTCATATTTAAAAAACTATTTTTAATTACTTGAGAGAGAATGGACATGCCAGGGTTTCTTGCCACTGAAAACAATCCAAACACAGATACCACTTTGTATCTGGCTTTACATAGACACGGGAAATTGAGCCTGGCTCCTCTTTTTTTCCCCCTGCACATGCTGTTGCTTTTATGTGGACCGTGCTAGCTGACTGCCAGACAGCCTTTGAAATCCCACCATGAAGCTTTATATGTTCCATGCCAGCTGACTGCCACACAGCCTTTGAAATCCTGCGGCCCTCACTGCCATGAAGCCTTATGCATACCATACTGGCTGATTACCACACAGCCTTTGAAAACCCCACAGCCCTCACTGTCGTGAAACCCTGGCCAGCAGCAGTTCCTCTGCTTCTGCTGTATTTGCACCCTTTAAGATATGTCTTCAGGAGCTAGGCGTAGTGGCACACACCTTTAATCCCAGCGCTCAGAGGCAGAGGTAGGAGGATCACTGAGTTTGAGGCCATACTGAGACTACAGAGTGAATTCCAGATCAGCCTGAGCTAAGAGTGAGACCCTACATGAAAAACAAAAAAAAAAAAAAAAAAAGATATGTCTTCAGGGCTGGGGAGATGGCTCAGCAGTTAAGGTACTTGCTTGCAAAACCTGATGTCCCAGGTTTAATACCCCAGCTCTCATGTAAACCCAGATGCACAAAGTGGTTGTACCCATTCTCTCTACCCCTCTCCATTCCTCTCTTTAATAAATATTTAAAATGTATCTTCTGGGCTGGAGAGATGACTCGTGACTAAACTGCTTTGCAAAGCCTGACCCCCAGCCCAGGTTCAAATTCCCAGTAAGCACATAAAGCCAGATGCAAAGTGGTGCATAATTCTGAATTCCGTTGCAGTGGCAGGAGACGAGACACTGGTTCACCCATTCTCGTTACCCCCTTTCTCACAACTAAATAATAAAATTAAAAAGATAACTTCTTTGGGCTGGAAAGATAGATGGCTCAGTGGTTAAGTCACATGCCTGTGAAGCCTAAGAATGCATGTTTGGATCTCCAGGTCCTGTGTAGCAGACACAATGACACAAGGGTGCAGTATTGCACATGCACACAAAGGGGCACATGTGTTTAGAGTTCATTCACAGCAGCTAAAAGGCCCTGGTGTGCACATTCTCCCTCTGTCATCACTCTTTTATTTATTTATTTATTTATTTGAGAGCAACAGACACAGAGAGAAAGACAGATGGAGGGAGAGAGAGAGAATGGGTGCGCCAGGGCTTCCAGCCTCTGCAAATGAACTCCAGATGCATGCGCCCCCTTGTGCATCTGGCTAACGTGGGACCTGGGGAACCGAGCCTCGAACCGGGGTCCTTAGGCTTCACAGGCAAGCGCTTAACCGCTAAGCCATCTCTCCAGCCCTCACATCACTCTTCATTCTAGCACTCTGGAGGCAGAGGTAGGAGGAGCCCCATGAGTTTAAGGCCACCCTTAGACTACACCGTGAATTTCAGGTCAGCCTGGGCTAGGGCGAGACCCTACCTCAAAAAAACAAAAATAAAATAATTTAAAAAGCCGAGTCTATAATCCCAGCACTTGGGAGGCAGAGATAGGAGGATCGTCATGGGTTCGAGGCCACCGTGAGACTACACAGTGAACCTGAGCTAGAGTGAGACTCTACCTCAAAAAACAAGGCATGGGGGAGCTGGAGAGATGGCTTAGCGGTTAAGTGCTTGCCTGTGAAGCCTCAGGACCCCGGTTCGAGGCTCAATTCCCCAGGACCCACATTAGCCAGATGCACAAGGGAGGGAGTGCATGGGTCTGAAGTTGGTCTGCAGTGGCTGGAGGCCCTGGCGCGCCCATTCTCTCTATTTGCCTCTTTCTGTCGCTCTCAAATAAATAAATAAATAAATAAACAAAAAAACCTACTACTAATAATAAAGATTCCTTTTCTAGGCCACCCTGAAACTACATAGTGAATTCCAGGTCAGCCTGAACTAGAGTGAGACCCTACCATGGAAAAACAAAAAAGGAAAATTAAAGAAAGGCAAAGAGAAATAGCAGAAAACAGGGGCTGGGGAGATGACTGAAATTAAGGCACTTGTTCACAAAGCCTGGTGGCCTGGGCTCAGTTCCCCAGTACCCAGTACATAAAGGCAGATTCACAAAGTGGCTCATGTATCTGGAGTTTGTTTGCAGTGGCAAGAGGCCTGGCATGCTAGTTCTCTCTCCCTTTCTTTCTCCTTCCCTTGCACTCCTTGCAAATCAATAAATAAAAATACAAAAAACAATAGCAGAAAACAGAAAAAAAATTTCTCTTCTAGTCATTAATCATACATGTACTTACAATTTAGAAAATACATGTTAACAAAAATGAGCCACATATCTCTGACATAATGGAAATGATCATTATTTATCAACATTTGTTACTTGTTATAGAAGTGGGATCATGTTGACTGGGCATGGTGGCACATGCCTTTAATCCTGGCACTCAGGAGGCAGAGGTAGGATTATTATGAGTTTGAGTTCAGTCTGGGACTACAGAGTGAGTTCCAGGTCAGCCTGGACTAGAGTGAAACCCTACCTTGAAAAAACAAAACAAAAAAATCAACCTTTCCACATCTCATAAAATTGCTATTCATCCAGCCCCATCCAGTTTTTGTTGTAGTGTTTTGAGAAAGGGTTTTGTCACTAGCACAGCCTGGCCCGAAACTTGCAGTCCTGCCTGAGCCTCCCAAATGCTGGGATTAGCAGGTGTGCATCACTAAACCTGGCTGGGCATCTAATCACAAATCATTGGTATAGCCATCATTACATGTATACTGAATTTTCTCCCAACTTTTAACAAATTTCATACAGTTCAAAGAACGGTATAGGGAAGTTATGCATACACATCAGCTGGTCCCTAGATAACATTTTGCTGTTTTCCTGAACCACATCAGCTGCAGACATGCTTTACTCCTACATATTAAATGCTATTCTATAAGGGATGGAGAGATGGCTCAGCCATTAACACTTGTTGGCAAAGCCTAACTGCCTGGGTTTAATTCCTCATGTAAGTATGTGCACAAGGTGGCACATGCATTCTGGAGTTGGCTAGCAGTGACCAAGAAGCCCTGGTGTGCCCATTCACTCTTTCTGTGATTACAAATACTTCAAAAAAAAAGTTATTCTAAAAAGCTAGGTGTGGTGGCACTTGCCTTTAATCCCAGTATTTGGGAGGCTCAGGTAGGGGGATTGCTATGAGACTAGTGAATTCCAGGTCAGCCTGGGCTAGAGTCACACCCTACCTTGAAACGCTCCCCCCTCCACCCATTCTAAGCACTGCATATATTGTTATACGTAAGAAATTTAGCAGTGCCTCCATGCTCCATCCTTTCTTCCCCTTGTCTTTTTTGTGTATGGCGTGTGCACGTGTATGTGCAGGAGGTGCACAGGCCACAGAATACCAAGTGATCTTCCTGTGTCACTCAAGACAGGCTCTCTGAACACAGAGCTGCATTTGTGAGCCCCAGTGATTCTCTGATGTTTCCTTCTTATGAGACCAGGTTAAATGTGTGTGGGGCTGGAGAGATCACACAGTGGTTAAGATGCTTGCCTGCAAAGCCTAACACCATGAGTTTGGTTCGCCAGTACACACGTAAAGCCAGATGATGCACAAAGTGGCACATGTATCTGAAGTTTGCAGTGGCTGGAGGCCTTGGCATGTCCATTCTCTTGGTAGCCAGGTGTGGTAGAGCACACCTCTAACTAATCTCAGTACTGGGGAGGCACAGGTAGGAGGATCCCTGTGACTTTGAGGTCACTCCAAGACTACAATTCAAGGCTTGGGCTAAAGTGAGACACTACATCAAAAAAACAAACACAAAAAGAAAGAAATGTTGGCCTGGAGAAATGGCTCAGCAGTTAAACATACTTGATTGGGAAGCCGGAAGGCCTGGGTTCTATTCCCCAATGCCCACATAAAGCCAGATGCAAGGTGGTACATGCCATCTGGACTAGCATTTCCAGTAGCTAGAGGCTCTGACATGCCCAGTCGGCCTTTCTGTCTCCCAAATAAAGTGGCACATGTGTTGGAAATTTATTTGAAGTAGTAAGAGACCCTGGCCAATCAAGACACTTGACACAAAAAGTTGAAGATTTGAGAAAAATGTTGGTTTTGTAATAGATTTATTTTTAAAGGGCAAAACATTTAGACAATTTAAATACAAGTCCAACAGAGTTGACATCAACGTGTTCTCGCTTCCAGGTACTCGCCAGTGTTACCTGAGTCCTCTCAGCAACGAAGGGGCTCTGGCAATGACAAGAAAAGTTATTTCTTTTTGGTGTGTAGTCACTGACTCTAACTGGCATTGTTAAGGTGCTTATTAAGTATAAGTATTATAAGCACTAAGACAGTCATTTGTATTTGTTTGAGAGAGCATGCCAGGGCATCTAGCTACTGCAAACGAACTCGACTCATAAGCCACCATGCTGGTTTACATGGGCTCTGGGGAATAAAACCTGGGTCCTTAGGCTTCACAGGCAAGTGCCTTAACCACTAAGCCATCTCTCCAGCCCAAGATAATTTTTTTTTTCTTCCCAAGGTACGGTCTCACTCTGCCCTAACTACTTTACAAAAGTCTCACAGGTCCTACCACTGTTCTCACTTTACCAGGAAATTCAGAAATCCATCCTGCTCAAGTTCAGTGAGCTCACAGCATGAGGCAGAATCAACAGCAAGCTTGGATCTGTCCCAGAACCCCGTCCTCTTTCTTAAGCCCTGGGGCTAAGGCAGCACTAGGCTATCTCTACTTCCAGAGCAGGTGGGCTTGCCACTGAGGTTTGTTTCTGGGTTATAGTGCTCAATATTTTGCAGACTGCTTTTCTGAGGAAAGCTGATAATCCAGGGAGTTGTATCCAGGAATGATGTTCTCAGCCTCTCTTAAAGATAAAGATCTTGGGACTGGAGAGATGGCTTACCGGTTAAAGTGCTTGCCTGCAAAGCCAAAGGACCTCGGTTCAATTCCCCAGTATCCATGTAAGCCAGATGCACAAGGTGGTGCATGCATGGAGTTTGTTTGCAGTGGCTGGAAGCCCTGGCACACCCATTCTCTCCCTTTCTCTTTCCCTCTCTCAAATAAATAAAAATAAAAAATAAAAATTAAAAATTAAAAAAAAAAAGATAAAGATTCTTACCAGGGAGTTAGGGCACTTTGGCTGATCACTGGAAGTTCCTTCATTTTGTAACTAGTGAAAAATCTGTCAAACACTTCAGTCTTTTCTTTTTTATAAACTTTTATTTTTTTGAGCTGGGCATGGCAGCACACGCCTTTAATCCCAGCACTTGGGAGGCAAAATTAGGAGGATCACCATGAGTTCAAGGCCACCCCGAGACTACATAGTGAATCCCAGGACAGCCTGAGCTAGACTCACACCCTACCTCAAAAAATAAACAAACAACAAAAAAAATTGGAGAGAGCTACAGAGATGTCTCAGCAGTTAAGACACTTGTCTACAATGCCTAACGACCTGGATTCAGTTCCCCAGTACTCACTCACAAAAACAAAATACTCAAAATGATGCATGCATATGGAGTTTGATTGCAATGGCTAGAGGCCTTGGCACGCCCATTCTCCCTCTTTCTGCTCATTTAATAAATATTTTGGGGTGGCTTAGTGGTTAAAGTGCTTGTTTGCAAATCCTGCCTGCCCATTCATTAGCATCCATATAAAGTCAAATGCACAGAATGACGCAAGTGTCTAGATTTCAAGTGTAGTGACAAGAGACCCTAGTGTGCCCCTGTTCTCTGTCTCTTCTCTATCCTTTCTCCCTTGTGACAAAAAAAGAAAAACAAAAAATGTATATTTAAACATATTGTTTTAATTTGTTGTTGTTGTTATTTATTTGAGAGTGACAGAGAGAGAAAGAGTGAGAGAGAGAGACAGAGAGAATGAACGGGCGCACCAGGGCTTCCAGCCACTGCAAACGAACTCCAGACGCCTGCGCCCCCTTGTGCATCTGGCTAACGTGGGTCCTGGGAAATCGAGCTTCGAACTGGGGTCCTTAGGCTTCACAGGCAAGTGCTTAACCGCTAAGCCATTTCTCCAGCCCTTAAACATATTTTTAAAATATATAAACACTTTTATTAGGTGTGAGAGATGGCTTAACAGTTAAGGTATTTGCCTGTAAAACCTAAGGACCCAAGTTCAACTCCCCAGTACCCACATAAGCCAGATACACAAGGTAGCACATGTGTCTGGAGTTCATTTGCAGTGGCTAGAGGCCCTGGTGCCCATTCTCTCTCTCAATCCAAAAAAAAAATACATACATATATATTATATATGGGTACAATAGGATATCAGGCTTTATAAGCAAACACCTTTAACCATTGAGCCATTGAGTCATTACCAGCCTCCTTTTAAGCATTTTTATTGACAATTTTCATACGCTTTCATCTTTTATTTGGTCTTGCATCTTGCTTTACTGACATCATGGACTAGAGAGATGGCTTAGTGATTAAGGCATTTGCCTACAAAGCCAAAGGACCCAGGTTCGATTCCACAGAACCCACGTAAGCCAAATGCACAAAGGACACATGTATCTGGAGTTCGTTTGCAGTGGCTAGAGGCCCTGGTGTGCCCATTTCTCTGTCTCTCTTCTCTCTATCTCTCTCTGCTTGCAAATAAGTAAAATAAAAAAGCCAGATGTTAATTCTACCGGGAGAACATGTTATTCCGGGTTATTTACCTGGTAACTTTATTCATATACATCCTTCTTATCTGCAATGTAATCTACAATTTCTTGTGGACACATTAACTTTTCTGCATCTATATCAGGAATTTCAAACCCTAAAATGAGAAAAAAATTGGTAAGAACATTTGAATATAGACAGAGCAAACCCTTTAGAACTGAAAGTACTTTGCTTCCCCCACCCCTCCTTTGAGGGTCTTAAGTTACTACTCAGGCCATCCTTGAACTTTTAAGCCTTCTGAGTAGACGGCATCACAGGTCTGCACCACCAGGTCTGACTTGTAATACCTACAATAGTGTCATAAATTTCTAGCAATCTTGAATCTTAATTAAGTTTTTGAGCTGGTTAGGTTTTAAACAGTACGTATAGCATACTAGAAAATTCTTGGCTGGGTGTGGTGGCACATGTCTTTGATCCCAACACTTGGGAGGCCCAGGTAGGAACTGTAACACTGAAATATATCTATCACACCTTCCAAGACCCAGGGTCCATTGCGGAAGAGGTGGCAGAAAGAACTTAAGAGCCAAAGGAAAGGTAGGACTCCTTACAACGTGCTCCTCCAGACACAAAATGGCCTTGATATCCATGACCTCACAGTGCCTGACACTACCTATACAAGACCATCATAGAAAGAAAAGATCATGACATCAAAATAAAAGACTGAAAGGGGGAGGGAGTATGATGGAGAGTGGAGTTGCAAAGGGGAAAGTGGGGGGGGGAGGATTACCATGGTTTATTGTCTATAATTATGTCAATTAAAAAAAAGAAGGAGGATTATTGTGAGTTTGAGGCCAGCGTGGGAATATAGAGTGAATTCCAGATCAGACTGGCTACATCAGGGTAAAATTTTTTTTTTTTTTTTTTTGAGGTAGGGTCTCACTCTAGCTCAGGCTGACCTGGAACTCACTATGCAGTCTCAGGGTGGCCTTGAACTCACAGCAATCCTCCTACCTCTGCCTCCCGAGTGCTGGGATTAAAGGCATGTGCCACCACGCCCGGCTCAAAAATTCTTATTTTAAAGTGTTCAACTTAGTTTTTAGTATATTCAAAAGGTTGTTGAACCATCACTATTATCTAACTCCTCTAAAATTAATCTAATTAATCAGATTTTCCTAGACATTTTCACTGGCAACTGCTAATCTGTAGGTTTGCTGCTTCCTGATATTACATGTAACTAGAAGCTTGCCTGTCTTACGTGACATGGTCCTTGTGTCTGACTTCTTTCACTTGGCATGTCCTCAAGGTCCATCCATCCTGTAGTATGGATCACACTTCACTCCTTTCTATGGACAGCTTCCATCCACTGACTGTTTACTTTGGCCCAATCACTATAACAAGTACTTTGTACATAATACCTTTAATTTAATTTGGTTTTTTCAAAGTAGTGCCTTGCACTAACCCAGGCTGACCTGGAACCCCCTCTGTAGTCCCAGGGTGATCTCGAACTCACATCGATCCTATACCTCTGCCTCCCAATTTCTGGGATTAAAGGTAAGCACTACGACCACATCTAGCTCCCTTTAATCTTATAGCAATCCTAGTACTGGCACCTTCATTTTACAGTGGCCGAAACAGGCTTTGAGAGATGCAACTGCCTATGTGTGCTCACACATGGCTAAGCCTAGTCCAGCCCTGGTACTCTTAACCACCAGACAGCGACCTCATCTGAGAGTCTTTTTGTTTTTTTTTTGTTTTTTTTTTACAAGGTAGGGTCTCATTCTGGCCCAGGCTGACCAGGAATTCACTATGTAGTCTCAGGGTGACCTTGAACTCCCAGCAATCCTCCTACCTCTGCCTCCCAAGTGCTAGGATTAAAGGCATGCACTGTCATGGCCAGCCCAAGAGGAGTTTTAACTAGTCCTGCTATGTCAGGATACAGAAGTCCTTTTGCTTTCCAGTAAAGCATGTTGATTACACCCTGGGCTCTACAGATCTGCACTGTCCCTAATACTTCCTTAACCCAAGAGAGGGGATGAGGAAGTATTGGGGGATGGGTATGGGGTAGGAGCTACTGTTTCTATTAATATTTGAATCTAGTTCAGGCTCCCAGAATTTCTTTCAGTTTCAGCCACCTCAATCCAGAATCCCCTAACTTGTACTATACAATCTGGGTCACAGAGTGAAATCCAATCTCAAAGGCAAAACAAAACAAAGCTTTACAACATGCGTATCCAAAACTAAAGTGTATTTGTTACCAAACTCGTCTTCCATGGCCATAATAATCTCCACTTGGTCCAAACTGTCTAAGCCCAGGTCTTTCATGAAATGGGAATTGACCGAGAGCTGCAAGAAAGGAACACCAAGCAAAACTTAATCCATGAATGCATTTTCTTCCCAAGACAACTGAGTGGTACAAAACTACATAATCACTATATAAAGATTTTTCAAAGAAATTTAAAGGCCTCGAATAACATTATGTATTCAACTTATCCTGGAGTGTACTTTGTTAGCTGATTCACCCTGAATTTGAAGTAGTCCACTATGTAAACAAAGCTAATAAAGGATTTCAGGTCACAATTTTACTATGGTCTTTGGTCTCTGTTCTAAGTGACTTAATAAGAGGGAATATGGTTTTCTTGGTACCTTACAGGGAACTAAGTTACCCATACCTTTGACATGGCATTCTTCTCAAGAGAGCATAGTACTATATGTAGCTCAATACATAGCCCTTGCCTAGCATGCCATGGGTTCCATCCCCAGCATCTACCCGCACTACACACAAATACAAGACATTACTTCTGACAAAAAAAGACTAGTGTAAACTGCAAGTATCTTCAGATTACAAAATATTTTATGACCCTGTTTTTAATTTAGACTTCAAGATCATCATGAAAAGTGGTTTAAACCCCACGTTAAAAACAAATTGCCTGGGCTGGAGAGATGGCTCAGTGGTTAAAGCATTTGCCTATGAAGCCTTAGGATCTAGGTTCACTTCCCCAGTACCCAAGTAAGCCAAATGCACAAGGTGGTACATGTGTCTTGAGTTCCATTTGAAGTGGCCAGAGGCCCTGGTACACCCATTCTCTCTATCAAATAAATAAGTAAACTACACACACAAAAAAGTAATTATACAAACAACAACAAAAAAACCTGCCTGCCAAGCATGGTGGTGCACAACCTTTAGTCCCAGCACTTGGGAGCAGAGGTAGGAGGATTGCCCTGAGACTACATAGTGAATTTCAGGTCAGCCTGAGCTAGAGCGAAAACCTCAAAACACCAAAAATCAGGCTGGAGAGATGGCTTAGCAGTTAAGGTACTTGCCTGCAAACCCTAAGAAACCAGGTTCAGTTTCTCAGTACCCACATAAATCACATGCACAAAGGTTACACATGTGTCTGGAATTCATTTGCAGTGACTAGAGGCCCTGGTGCACCCATTCTCTCTGTCTGCCCATCTCTCTAATAAATTTGAGAGGGAGAGAGCGAGAATGAGGTAGGTAGAGAGAGAGAAAAAATGGGCACATCAGGGCCTCTAGCCACTGCAAATGAACTCCAGATGCATGCGTCACCATCTGGCTTACATGGGTTCTGGGGAATCAAACATGAGTCCTTAGGCTTTGCAGGAAAGCACTTTAACCACTAAGCCATCTCTCCAGCCCTCCCCCAGAAATATATATGTGTATATGTATATAATACACACACATATACATGTATGTATGTATGTATGTGTGTGTATACACACACACACACACACACACACATATATTCATTTATTTATTTTTGGTTTTTTGAGGTAGGGTCTTACTCTAGCTCAGGCTGACCTGGAATTCACTATGTAGTCTCAGGGTGGCTTCGAACTCCCGGCAATCCTCCTACCTCTGCTGCCTGAGTGCTGTGATTAATGGCGTGCACCACCACGTCCAACCCAAAATACTTTAAAAAAAATTTTTTTGGTTTTATTTTTATTTATTTGAGAGTGACAGACAGAGAACAAGGCAGAGAGAGAGAATGGGCACGCCAGGGCTTCCAGCCACTGCAGACAAATTCCAGATGCGTGCGCCCCCTTGTGCATCTGGCTAACGTGGGTTCTGGGGAATCAAGCCTTGAACCGGGGTCCTTAGGCTTCACAGGCAAGCGCTTAACCACTAAGCCATCTCTCCAGCCCTTTTTAAAATATATTTTATTTATTTATTTGAGAGAAAGAGAATGTGCGCCAGGGCGTTCAGCCACTGCAAACAAACTCCAGATGCATGTACCACCTTGTGCATTTGGCTTACATGGGTCCTGGGGAATTGAATGCCTTAACTGCTAAGCCATCTCTCAAGGCCTCAAAAAAATATTTAATAAATAAATAATTAAATAAAAAAAGAAAAAGAGGGCTGGAGAGATGGCTTAGCGGTTAAGCGCTTGCCTGTGAAGCCTAAGGACCCCGGTTCGAGGCTCGGTTCCCCAGGTCCCACGTTAGCCAGATGCACAAGGGGGCGCATGCATCTGGAGTTCGTTTGCAGAGGCTGGAAGCCCTGGCGCGCCCATTCTCTCTCTCCCTCTATCTGTCTTTCTCTCTGTGTCTGTCGCTCTCAATTAAATAAATAAAAAAAGAAAAAAAAAGAAAAAGAAAAAGAAAAAAGCCAGGTGTGGTGGCACACGCCTTTAATCCCAGTACTAGAGAGGCAGAGGTAGGAGGACTGCTGTGAGTTCGAGGCCACCCTGAGACTCCATAGTGAATTCCAGGTCAGCCTGGGCTAGACTGAGAC
This sequence comes from Jaculus jaculus, assembly GCF_020740685.1. Taxonomy (NCBI): domain Eukaryota; kingdom Metazoa; phylum Chordata; class Mammalia; order Rodentia; family Dipodidae; genus Jaculus; species Jaculus jaculus. The sequence goes on along the minus strand of NC_059113.1, from coordinate 57,587,270 downwards.
CCTACCTCAAAAAAAAAAAATAATTTTTTTTTTAAATCAAAGCAGAGGCTGGAGAGATGGCTTGGTGGTTAAGATGTTTTGCCTACAAAGCCAAAGGATCCCATTTCGACTCTCCAGGACCCACATAAGCCAGATGCACAAGAGGCACATGCATCTGGAGTTCGTTTGCAGTGACTGGAGGCCCTGACACACCCATTTTCTCTCTCTTTCTCACTCTCAAATAAATAAATTATATTTTTAAAAAAATCAAGGCTGGAGCGAGGCGTGGTGATGCACGTCTTTAATCCCAGCAATTGGGAGGCAGAGGTAAGAGGATCACCACAAGATCAAGGCCACCCTGAGAGTACATAGTGAATTCCAGGCCAGTCTGAGCTAGAGACCCCACCTTGGGGGGAGGAGGGAATCAAGGCCAGAGAGATGGTTCAGCTTTTGCCTGGAAAACCAAAAGATCCTAGTTGGATTCTCCAGTACCCATGTAAAGCCAGCTACACAAGATGGTGCATGCATCTGGAGTATGTTTGTAGTGGCTAGAGGCCCTGATGCACCCACTGTACCTCCTCCCAAATAAATAAAATATATTCAGGGCTGGAGAGATTGCTCAGTGGTTAAGGCACTTGATTGCAAACAATAATGACCACACCCAGCTAAAGTAATTTTTTATTTTTATTTTTTTGTTTATTTTTATTTATTTGAGAGCAACAGACAGAGAGAGAAAGAAGCAGAGAGAGAGAGAGAAGAGAGTGGGTACGCCAGGGCTTCTAGCCACTACAAACTTCAGAAGCATGCACCCCTTGTGCATCTGGCATTGTGGGTCCTGGGCAATGGAGCCTTGAACCAGGGTCCTTCGGCTTCACAGGCAAGCACTTAACCACTAAGCCATCTCTCCAGCCCTAAAAATATTTTTAATTAAAAAAAAATCAAGCATGGTGCTGCATATCTTTAATCCCAGCACTGGGGTGGCTGAGTTAGTAGGATCATTGTGAGTTCAAGGCCAACCTGAGACAGCATAGTCAATTTCAGGTCAGCCTGGGCTACAGAGAGACTGTACCTGGAAAAATTAAAAAAAAAAAAGAAAGAAAGAAAGAAAGAAAGAAAGAAAGAAAGAAAGAAAGAAAGAAAGAAAGCAGAAAACCTTAGGGGTTGAAAAGCGGGGGTGGTGTAAAAAGTATCTCTGATATAGAACCTGTGGGGGGTGTTGTAGTATTTTTTTTCTTTACTTTATTTAATTTGAAAGTAGAGATTGAAAGAATGGACAGGCCAGGGCATTTTCCTACTACAAACAAACTCTAGATCCATGCACTACTCTGCATCTGGCTTCATGTGAGTACTGGGGAATTGAACCCAGGTCCTCAGACTTTGCAAATGTTATTAACCTGATAAACCATCTCTTCAGCCCCTTTTATAAGGGGGGGGGAATGTTTATGCAAGAGAGGGAGAGAAATGGCATGCCAGGGCTTCCAGCCACGGAAATTGAACTCCAGATGCATGTGCCCCTTGTGCGCATGTGTGATCTTGTGTGTCTGTGTCACTGTGTGTCTGGTTCACGTGGGACCCAAGAGAGTTGAAATGAGAGTTCAAAATGAGTCCATAGGCTTTGCAGGCAAGCTCCTTAACTGCTAAGCTATTTCTCCAGCCCTTGTGGGTGTTTTCTGAGGTAGGGTCTCACTCTAGCCCTGGAATTCTAGACCTGGAACTCACTATGTTGTCTTAGGGTAGCCTCGAACTCACTGTGATCCTCCTACCTCTGCCTCCCAAGTACTGGGATTAAAGGAGTGTATTATCACACCGGCTGCAGATTTTTCTGGAGCTGGGGATTAAACAACCCCCAACTACTTTTTCTGAATACATATAATTTACATATGTGTGTATATACTGCGTACCACGCATTGAGTGTCTCCAGAAAGATGTACAAGAATGCTGTGACAATAGCGACTGCCCATCAGGGGAGTTGGGTAGATGGAAGCCAGGAAGACTTTTTATTGAATACCCTTTTGGCCCCTTTGACTTTTTTGTTTGTTTGTTTGTTTGTTTGTTTTTTCGAGGTACAGTCTCACTCTAGCCCAGGCTGACCTGAAATTCACTATGGAGTCTCAAGTTGGCCTTGAACTCACAGCAATCCTCCTACCTTGCCTCCTGAGTGCTGGGATTAAAGGTGTGCGCCACCACACCTGGCTCCCTTTGACTTTTTTTTTTAATTTTTTTTTTTTTGGTTTATTTTTATTTATTTGAGAGCGACAGACAGAGAAAGAGGCAGAGAGGGGGGGGGGAGAGAGAGAGAGAGAGAGAATGGGTGCGCCAGGGCTTCCAGCCACTGCAGACGAATTCCAGATGCGTGCACCCCCTTGTGCATCTGGCTAACGTGGGACCTGGGGAATCGAGCCTTGAACCAGGGTCCTTAGGCTTCACAGGCAAGCGCTTAACCGCTAAGCCATCTCTCCAGCCCCCCATTGACTTTTATACCATATTGTTAAATGTGATACAGAGAAAAAAATTGAAGCACCAATGATTACCTTTTCAGGATCAATCTTGTCATAGAGTTTCAAGACATAAAGAACTCGGTCCTTGATCCCCTCTAACGTCAGAGGAGGTGCATCACTATACTGGCGGTACAAATGTGTAACCCTCCCTGGTACCTAGAACAAATGTAGGAAGAAACATTGTCACTTAACCCAAAATGCCTTTTAAAAAATGTGCATGCCTGCAGGTCACTTTCACAAAACTTTTTGGACTTTACAGATCCCACACTACCTGAATCTTACTGTCACAGTGCTAGCAGTCTCAGCTCTCGCAGTTTTCAGCAGCATCAAAATGCATCCCTTTAACTTCTGGCTCAGCTCTTGGGATTTGGACATTCACCCTGTTCAGGGAAAACTTAAATGCCAAGAAAACAGCCGCAGGTCAGCAAGAAATGCCTGTTTCCTCATGGCTGCCTCAACGCCCTGCCACATTCAACAGGCTACTGTGAGAGAAAATAACCTGCCTGACAGCTGTCACAGTGTACAGAACGACTTCAAGCCCAGGACCACATACCAGATTGTCTCATTTGGCTTCAGCAGTAATTGCACTTACTTGGCCAGGACAAATGAGTCCAGCCACTAATCCACAGTAGGATGTGAAAGCCCGAGGCCTGCCCACCAGCCAAACCATGAGCCATTCTGACCCTCACCATGACAACAGTAACTCATATCTCACAGGTCTCTGTTGTTAGCTTGCTTGATACCATTAGGTACTGGGGTCTCCAGATGTCACTCAACAAGTGTGGGAGGATTTCCATTCACTGGCAGGGGTTAATGCTAAGAAAGTGCAACACATAACCAGAAGAAAAAAAAAGAAACTGAATTGGGACAGTTTGGCTCACTACGAAAGTCCATAAAAAGTAACCTGGTTTATCTTCAAACTTTCTTCCTTTTTCTTTAGGGTTAGAGTCTAGGGTTTGAATTAGGATTCAGGTTACTTAGGGTTAGGTTCCAAACATTGATTTTCGAGTCCACTTTGTAGGGTTGTTTTTTTTTTTTTTGTTTTGTTTTTGAGGTAGGGTCTCACTCTAGCTCAGGCTGGGTTGGAATTTACTATGTCGTCTCAGCCTCAAACTCACAGCAATCCTCCTACCTCTGCCTCCCGAGTGCTGTGACTAAAGGCATGTGCCACCATGCCCAGTTCACTTTGTAGTTCTTAAGGCTTTCCCCATAGAAAATGTTGTTGCTGGGTTCAGTAACATACACCTGTAATCTTTAAAATCTTAGAAGACTGAGGCAGGAGGTTCACAGTTTCAAGGGCTATTTTGCTACAGAGAAAGTTCAAGGCTAATCTGTGCAACATAGTGAAATGACTTAAAAAAGTTAGGGTGCTTGCCTGCAAAGCTTAACAACTCAAGTTCAATTCCCCAGTACCGACATAAGCCAGATGTACAAGGTGGCATATGTGTCTGGAGTTCATTTGCAGTGGCTAGAGGTCCTAATGTGCCCATTCTCTCTCTGTGTCTGCCTCTCTCTCTCCAATAAGTAAATAAAATATTTAAAGTATGATATAGGATGAACAAGCACCTCCACAATACCCAACATGGGCTGTTTCTGGTGGTGGTTTCCCCAAGACTTACACATAATAGTTACATGTGACTTAAACTGTCTCCCCAGCCATCAATGGTGGCACTGTGTGTAGTTACGATCATCTGCCCTAGTAACTTAAAACTAATCAGTTTCCAGTAGAATCCATCTTGCTTCACTAGGATCCACTTCCTCAGTCTGACTGTCCCTACAACCTGCCAACTATACATACACTCCACAAGCTCAGACACTTCAAACTCCGCTGAATGAAACAAACTCTACACGTCTTCAAAACTCATTTGCAGACTCTACCCTCTCCCCACTTTCTTGGGGGCTCTAGCTAGAAACCTCAGAGCCAAGGTCAGCTTCACATTCTCACCTCATGTTTATTCAGTCATGTAAGCTAAGTGATGGGAAGGAATGGTCTTTATTCCTTCAACAGATCTTGTTTGCTGTTTGCTTCCTGTGACTTGGACAAAGAACAACCATATTCCTCAACAATCAGTATAAAGACAGGTCCTTTACCTGTCTCCACATCTGGGAAGGATCTTAATCAAAACCACTTTGAGGGCTGAAGAGATGGCTTAGCAGTTGCCTACAAAGGCTAAGGACTCAGGTTCAGTTTCCCCAGGACCAACATAAGCCCGATACACAGGTAGCACATGCATCTGAAGTTCGTTTGTAGTGGCTGGAGGTCCTGGTGTGCCCATTCTCTCTGTCTCTATCTCAAGTAAATATATATATTTATTTTAATAATTTAAATATATATATATATATATATTTTTTTTTTTGGTTTTTCGAGGTAGGGTCTCACTCTGGTCCAGGGTGACCTGGAATTAACTAGTGTCAGGGTGGCCTCAAACTCACGGTAAATCTCCTACCTCTGCCTCTGTGCGCCACCATGCCCAGCTCAAGTAAATTTTTTAAAAAGTTAAAAACAAAACAAAAACAAAAACAAAAAAACACTTTGAAGGGCTGGAGAGATGGCTTAGAAGTTAAAGTGTTTGCCAGCAAAGCATATAAAGAACAGGTTCAGGGCTGGAGAGATGGCTTAGTGGTTAAGCGCTTGCCTGTGAAGCCTAAGGACCCTGGTTCAAGGCTCAATTCCCCAGGACCCATGTGAGCCAGATGCACAAGGTGGCAAATACATCTGGAGTTTGTTTGCAGTGGTTCGAGGCCCTGGCATGCCCATTCTTTTTTTTTTTTTTTTTTCTCTCTCCTTCTGATAAATAAAAATTTCCTTAAAAAACAGAAACATTTTGCAGATATAAAATGGTTCTTCTACTGCCCTTTAAGTAAACCAACCAGAGATAAGTGTGGCACATCTTCAAGCACTGTCCTACTGAATCAGAACCTGCATTTTAGCCCTGGAGATCTGCATGTATAGCCAAGGTTGAGAATCAATGCTATAATAGGGAAGACCAGCCCAGCGTGGTGGCGCATGCCTTTAATCCCAGCAGAGGTAAAAGGAGTGAGTTTCAGGTCATCCTGGGCAAGAGAGAGAACTTGACTTGAGAAAGCAAAATAAATAAATAGTGGCTTTTGAATATTACTGGACTTTGTGTCTTGTGTTTCTTGTTTATTAAATAAGATTGATTTTTTAAAAATAAACAAATGGGCATGGTGGCACACACCTTTAATCCCAGTACTTGGAGGGCAGGTGGGAGGATTGCTGTGAGTTCTTGGCCACCCTGAGATTTCATAGTGAATTCCAGGTCAGCCCAGCTAGAGCTACTGCACTCACAATACAAAAAGGAATGGGACAAACCACTTAACATTTTAGCCTAATATTCAATTTACTCTCTAGACCCAAAACATTAAGCAACTTTACTTAATGCCTTTTTAACACCTAACTTTATGGTGAGGTACTAACCTTTTCACAGAGCCAATGGGACAGTGCCCTATTTTTTTTTTTTTTTGTTTTGTTTGTTTGTTTTTTTGAGGTAGGGTCTCACTCTGAGCCAGGCTGACCTGGAATTAACTATGTAGTCTCAGGGTAGCCTCGAACTCTCGCCAATCCTCCTACCTCTGTCTCCCAAGTGCTGGGATTAAAGGTGTGAGCCACCACCTCCAGAGGGACAGTGCCCTATTACTCCTTTACACCATCAGTGAATGAGCACTGGCTACAAGTCCTTAATTCTAACGTGCAGATATGACTGAAATCACTACTATGGGGTTTATGAGTCTGAAAAGGGCCATAGGCATCTAGCCTACAGTAGTTCATCTTGGATATACTTCAGAGTCACATGGGGATTTGAAAAGAAAAAAGCTATGCCAGGGCCTGATCCCAGAGGAGTAAATCAGAATGGAACTGGGAAGAAGGTGAACAGATTCTTTTAAAATTACCCAGAGCCGAGCGAGGTGGCACACGCTTTTAATCTCAGCACTTGGGAGGCAGAGGTAGGAAGATGTTCGTGAGTTCCAGGCCAGAGTGGAGCTACAGAGTGAGGCCCTAACTGGAAAAATCAAAACCACAATAAAATTACCTAGATGGTTTAAATGTGCAGCCAGGGTTGAAATCCACCGTCCTCGCGGAGTTCCAGCTTCACACAGGAAGCTGAGAGGCACATACTACTCGTTTCCTATCCTCACTTCCAGAAGGCCCAGAGACAGGCAACAAAAGGGGCCACTGGAAAAAATTAAGGACGAATTCCAGACAGAGAACTAATCTGGAGATGGCTCTGTAAGACAAGTGACGTTCCTCCGCACACCTGTCACTCGCCTTCCCCTAGTGACCACGGTATTTACTACCGTCACTGCCACACCGACGGCGACCGGTACCTCGAGATCAGGTAAACCAAGCTGCCATTCCACCGGGTAGAAGCTGGGGTCCATCGCGCCTCGGCCAACGTAGTGCGCGTGTGCTGCGATGGCGCGGGGCCCGGCCGGGGGACAGGTCGTACGTCCCCCCACCCCGGGTCACCCTCCCTCCGCAGCCCGGCCCCTCCCCCGCGCGCGCAGCTCGGTCCGGGTCCCTGACCCTGACCAACCCAGCAAAGTCACCACGAGTCACCTGCGCGAGCACTGAGGCCGGCTGTGCAGCCCCAGGATTCGTCCGGGTTCCCGTGAGGCACAAAGCGGTGCTGAGCGGCCGGGCCAGGGCCAGCGTGGGAACCCTGGGCAATTGCGCGAAGGCCGAGGGCAAGCGGCGGACACAGACGGAAAGGACACGAGCCGCCATGGCTACGCCAACCCAAGATGCACTGCGCCGGCCTCCCGCCCACTCTCCTCTCCCTCCGACTCTCAGGCGGCGTAGAGAGCGGCGCGTCGGGGAGCCGCTAGCGGTGGCGGCCTCTGGCGGCTCCTAGCGGCACTGCGCCCTGGGCACCGCGCTCTTCAACCGGCCAGGTTTGGCTTTGGTGCAAAGTGCGCAGAAGTCATCTACCCCTGAACACCGCTACCGTTGACTCAAGAAAGGAACTGAGTTCTTCTCGGACAGCTCTCAGATACGTTTGTTTGAAAAGTTTTCATGCGCCGGGCGTAGTGGCACAAGCCTTTAATCCCAGCACTCAGAAGGCCGAGGTAGTAGGATCCCTATGAATTCAAGGCCAGCCTGGGACTACAGTGAATTCCAGGTCAGCCTGACCTAGCGTAAGACCCTACCTACCTCGCAAAACTAACAAAACAACAACAAAAGAAACAATAATAGTGGGGCATGGTGGCACACGCCTTTAATCCCAGTACCCGGGAAGCAGAGGTAGGAGGACCTCCGTGAGTTCGAGGCCACTCTGAGACTATATAGTGAATTCCAGGTCAGCCTGAGCTAGAGTGAGACCCTACCTCGAAAAGCCAAAATAAGATAAAATAAAATAACTATCCTTAAGACCAGTTAGCAATAAAAAACTTCAGAAGCATGGCCTTGACATCTACTCCTGGATGATAAACTAAACTTCCCTTAGTTCAGAAAACCTTGAGGGAACAGAAACCTTCTGGTGGGGAATCCTCCCTAAGTAATTTGTCTAAAAAAGCTTATTCTGAACAAGGACACCAATAACTACAGTTCCCTATCTACTTCCCTTAGACCTGTTTTTCTTAGGATCCTCCTCATAAATTTACATCCCAACTTGGCCCAGGGCTTCAGCCTCTATCCCGCAGGAAAGCTATTGCCCTGGATGTCTTCTCTAATAAAAAACAGTCTGCAGGACGTGGTGGCGCACACCTTTAATCCCAGCACTCGGGAGGCAGAGGTAGGTGGGTCACAGAGAGTTCGAGGCCACCCTGAGACTACACAGTTAATTCCAGGTCAGCCTGGGCTAGAGTGAGACTCTACCTGGGGGGGGGGGGCGGGGGGGGGAGGAACTAGTCTATCTTTAGAGATCAAGTCCAGTGTTCTCTTTTGCTTTTTTCTTACACTTTCCTTACTTTTCTGGTGCTGTGACTCGTATTCCCCCTCCCCCAGGGGGTCTTTCGGGCTGCATAGACCCCTTCCTCTCTCCTCCCCACCTCCATGCCGGAGCACAGGTACTCCACAAGCTCACTATTTGGACTAAATGGTCACCAGTCTGACCTGAGACCTCTGTCTTTTGTGGCTTTTGTCTGTGTGAGCGGTATAAAATCAATTTGGCATCACCTGGCTCAGGGAGCTTTATTGGTGCTCTGTGTAAACCCAGCTTGACACCTGGAAGCTTTTTCCTTCTCACTCTGACCCCGGATTGCATGAGCTTGGCAGCTCCTTTGTGGAGACTGAGGAGTTCTGGCAAGGGCTACTCTGATGAATGTCCAAAATCCCTCTCTGAGCTCAGCCAAGTCTCCGACAGCCCTTTGGATAATCCACCGAGTCATAGTTCTCTCTCTCTCTCTCTCTCCTCTCTATCTCTTTGCCAATGTTTCATCCTCTTAGAGACACAAAAACTCACTCTACTCACTACTCTGAAGTAAACAGCCACCTGTGACCTGAAATCTCCAATCTTTCCAGCTTGGTACTTTCTCTTCTTTCACCCTCTCCCACCAGACTTTTGAACTCCAAACTAGAGGCCTCTCGCCATGTGATCAGCTGCATCCACATCCTCATCAAATACTTCAGGACAAGGGCTGGGTCTGTGCTGGAGGTGCACCACCCCAGACCTCAGAAACTCCAGGAATTTTTCATTTTTTGGTCCATGGATGACTGGAGACTCCAGGAGCCATGCCACCAGACACCCTAATCCTTATGAGTGTGAGGATGCTCCCTCTAATTCTTGGATTTCATTTGTCCTCCCTAAGCCTGGGGGACGTCCCTCGTGGTAGAATTGGACACTCTAGTCCTTGTCCTCCAAAATGGGCTCTAAATTATCTGTTCCAAAAGACACTCCATTGGCAAGTCTCATGACTAATTTAAAGGAGCTCGAACTTCCTGAGCTTCTGCCTGCCACATTACTTTGGCTGTCCAACTTTGGCCACGATACTGCTTAGGTAATAGCCACCACTGACCTAACTTCAGTACTTTTAATATTATTGATCTTGATAACTTCCTCAGAAGACATGCAAGTGGTCCAAGGTTCCTTACTTTCAGGGCTTCTTTGCCCTTTGTTCCTGTCCGTCCCTTGTTCTACTTACCAAATCCTCCTCTGTCACCAAAGACCCTCTAAAATCCTGCCCCTTCAAAAACTCTCACACACAGTTCTGCCATCTGGCTATGACTTGCCAGGATTTCTTCCTCTCACACCAAATTCAAGCCATCTCACTAAATTACATACAAACTCTGCCCTCTTACAGAAATTCCTGTCTTTACTCTTTAACTTCTTATACATATGAGCATCTAATTTTTCTCTCTTTGCTAAAAGTTAAAATAACTATATAGCTTCTAGGATTTTTTTTCCCTTCCCTCCTTCTTTTCATTATAAGCTACCAAAGGAAAAGGTCAACTTTAAATTCAAACCACTGGTTGTTGCTCTGTTAATATTAAGTCCCTACCAATTTAAAACATAACTAAAATCTTTTTTTTTTTTTTTTTTTTCGAGGTAGGGTCTCACTCTGGTCCAGGCTGACCTGGAATTAACTCTTTAGTCTCAGCGTGGCCTTGAACTCATGGCAATCCTCCTACCTCTGCCTCCCGAGTGCTGGGATTAAAGGCGTGCGCCACCACGCCCAGCTTATAAAAACAAAAATAAAATCTTAAAAGAATGTCTCTCCATGTTCATGTTGTCATGTCTAATATTGGCCAACCATGTCATGTCATGTGTTCTATGTTTCATGTAATCTGTCCTTATGTATGACTAAATTTATGGTTATTAATTGTTTCAATGCTTATGGCCATTAAACGTTCTGATACTTATATATTTTAAGAAATTGTTAAATTATTAAAATCAGGCTTGCAATATATTTAAAATAATTAACCTCTATGTTTTTGACAACATGCTTTTTCATGCTTATTACAATAATAAACATATTTGTAAATCAAATTCTAATCTTATTTCTACAAAAAGAGATATGCTTTTTGGATCAAAAAAGACTTTATAGAAGGTTGTTGTAAGGTATATTTTAATAACTTAGAAGAATATGAAAAGATTATGGGACTTAAACTAAAAGAGGTTTAGGTTGCCTATGATAAAATGGGTTAACTTAAAAGTTTTCATTCTATCTGGGTATGGTGCTGCACACCTTTAATCCCAGCACTCAGGAGGCAGAAGTAGGAGGATTGCCATGAGTTCAAGGCCAACCTGAAACTACATAGTGAATTCCAGGTCAGCCTAGGCTAGAGTGAGACCCTACCTTGAAAAACCAGAAAAAAAGTTTTCGTTCTGCATATTTTTTCTCAATTTAATTATTCATATAGTTCACTTTACTCTTTGTAATAACTTGATAAATTTATTTATATTGTCATGTTTCAAATTAAAATTAAATGAAACTATACCTGTACTTCCTACTGTTAAACTCTGAATGCTGAATAAAAAACTAAATGTTTAACAAAATTAAGATTCGGGATGGGCGTGGTGGCACATGCCTTTAATCCCAGCACTCGGGAGGCAGAAGTAGGAGGATTGCTGTGAGTTCGAGGCCACTCTGAGACTACAGAGTGAATTCCAGGTCAGCCTGGGATACAGTGAGACCCTACCTCAGAAAACAAAAAACAAAAAACAAACAAAAAAAAAAATTAAGATTCATTTTAATGAGTTTTATTTGTTTATTCAAACCTCACCTAAATGTAACATAAAAAATGTAAAATATAAAATTAATATATGACCTTCTAAATAGTTAAAAAAAAAAAAGCCTAGGAAAACTGCTGATCCAGGAAAATGAAAAGGTAAACTATCAGAATCCAGTCTATTTACAATTAACCACAGGGGCAAAACCCCACAAAAACAGAAGTTAAAAAAAACACCAAAACTTAAATGGTCATTTAAAAAGTCTTATGGTAAGAAACTTTTTGTTGGTAGTTATGAGATGAACTATGAAAGATAAACTGGAGAGGAAACTTTAAATGTTGATAAATGTTTGATGAAAAAGATTGTTACAGGGCTGGAGAGATGGCTTAGCTGTTAAGGTGTTTGCCTGCAAAGCCAAAGGACTTCGGTTCACTTCCCCAGGACACATGTTAAAGAGATGCACAAGGGGCCAAATGCGTCTGGAGTTCATTTGCAGTCGCTGGAGGCCCTGGCATGCCCATTCTCTCTCTCTCTCTCCTGTCTTTATCTTGCTCAAATAAACAAATAAAAATAAAACATTTAAAAAAGCAACCCATTAAAAAGAAGAAGATTGTGCTGGGCGTGGTGGTGCATGTCTTTAATCCCAACACTCAGGAGGCAGAGGTAGGAGGATCACCATGAGTTCGAGGTCACCCTGAGACTACATAGTGAATTCCAGGTTAGCCAGAGCTAGAGTGAAACCCTACCTCAAAAAAACTGAAAACAGGGCTGGAGAGACGGCTTACAGGTTAAGCGCTTGACTGTGAAGCCTAAGGACCCCGGTTCAAGGCTCAATTCTCCAGGACCCACGTTAGCCAGATGCATAAGGGGGTGCATGCCTCTGGAGTTCATTTGCAGTGGCTGGAAGCCCTGGCGCGCCCATTCTCTCTCTCTCTCTCTCTGCCTCTTTCTCTCTCTGTCACTCTCAAATAAATAAAAATGAACACAAAAAATTAAAAAAAACTGAAAACAAATAAACAAAAAGATTGTTACAGAGTGATTACATAGATTGTAAGGTATTGTAAGTATGTAGATGAAGGTATAAGTAAAGTATGTAGATAAAGGTATGAATTATATCAGACTAACAAAGGACATTCCTGGCTGGTAGCAGGACACTATAATATTCAGGTGATAAACTTAAAAACTTTACCTCATTAATATTAATCTGGTCATGATAATGGTTATGAACGACTGACTTTAACATTCTCAACCAAGTTTGGTATGCCCCTCTATTTGTCAACCTTTTACTATTTAATAAGATTATTATACCAGGCTGGAGAGATGGCTTAGCAGTTAAGCCTAAGGATCCTGGTTCAAGGCTTGATTCCCCAGGACCCATGTTAGCCAGATGTACAAGGGGGTGCACACGTCTGGAGTTTGTTTGCAGTGGTTGGAGGCCCTGGTGCACCCATTCTCTCTCTCTGCCTCTTTCTGTCAGTCACTCTCAAATAAATAAATAAAAATAAAAAATAGTTTTAAAAGGGGTTGTTATATCTTAAAACAAACAAACAAGAAACACTGTAACCTTCAGATGGTTCCTGTCTTGCTCATGCTGTTTTACTGGGTGGTTATCACTGATTATTGTGTAAGTTTTACAAAAGGTGATCTAATCATTGTAACTTTGTTCTTAGAAAAACTAAGAAATCTCCTCCTGTCCTAGGAAAGCATGCAATATCCAAACAATGTTAATATAGTTTATCTAGGCTTCATATAGTCTACTAGTTGTAAATATTGTCTATGTTAAACTAAAAAATGGTTCAATGATTAAAGGTAATTGATAAATAATCATTTTATGTCTATCATAATGTCTCTAATGTATGTTAAAACCAGACTAATTTATTTCATCAATAACCAGGTTTGGCTTTATTCTTAAACTATGTATAATCTATCTCAGTCAATGTTATGTTTAAGTAATTGTCTCATTTCTTGTATCTTAAGTTCATTGTTTATCGATATATTGGTACTTAAGACATGTTCCCTGCTCTAGAAAAATGATCTTAAACTCTGCTGTTCTGCTTCCAGTTTATGGGGTAACTGGTACCCACACAGGTAGGTATCTAAACTAATAAAAAATATTACCAAATACAAATGCCAAAACTATGCTTTCTTACTTGACATGTTCTGCCTGTACTTATGACTATTAGATATTCTAAGAATAAGATATGCCTACCTTCTAAAAAACTGTTTCTCTCTATTTCTCTCGCTTTAATTATTGACATAGTTCAAACTTAATTCTCTATAATAAGGTGATAAATTTATTTATAATGTCATATCATATTTAAACTTAAAATAATTTAAGATACTTCAAATATTGCTTCAATATTAATACTTTATACTTCATACCTTACATAAACCAAATATTTTTAAGAAATTATTATTTATTACTTGAGAAAGTGAGAGAAAGAACAGATAGAGAAAAAGAGAGAATGGGCACACCAAGACCTCCAGCCACATGCACCCCTCCGTGCATATGGCTTATGTGGTTCCTGTGGAATGGAACAGTGACTCTTAGGCTTCACAGGCAAACCCTTTAACTGCTAAGCCATTTCCCCAGCCACCAAATCTTTTTGAAAAAATATTTTATTTGACAAAGAAAGAGGGAGAAAGAGAGAATGGGCATATAGGCATGTCAGGGCCTCCAGCCACTGCAAACAAACTCCAGACATGATCACCCCCTTGTGCATCTGGCTAATGTGGGTCCTGGGGAATTGAACCTGGGTCCTTTGGCTTTGCAGGCAAACACCTTAACTGCTAAGCCATCCCTCTAGCCCCTAAACCAAATCTTTATATTTCCACAATTCCAATTAACTTCCCATCCAAGTTAACAATCATTCTTCCTTACTTATCTCCTATATTATTATGTTCCAACATTAAATCTAATGTTCATGTCACCTATAAATGTCATGTCACATGCAAGAAAACTCATACAGGGATAATAACCAGATCATAATGGCTAATCGATTTGACATGATTTAGGTGTTTCTTTCCCAATGGCTCTGATACCTATCACTCTGAAGGTACTAAAGAGCTGCCTCCTTGCCTGTTCATAAGATTGACATGAAATAATGGCCTAATATGTATACAAACTGCAAAATGAAGTTTGACAAATAAAAAAGTAAGAGCCAGCCAGGCATGGTGGCTCACGCCTTTAATCCCAGCACTCAGGAGGCAGAGGTAAGAGGATAACCACAAGTACAAGGCCACCCTGAGACTACATAGTGAATTCCAGGTCAGCCTGAGCTAGAGTGAGAACCTACCTCGAGAAACCAAAAATGAAATAAAATAAGAGCTAAAACTGCCAAAAGCCACACCTGTGTGACTAAGACATCAATGATGGGTTACAAGGATTGTGAAGAGGTAAATGTTACCAATCCAGAGCCAATAATATTTTGGGCTGTATTAGCCTTTTTAATAGCCAATAATATTATTTCTCTACATGTGACCTGTCATCTCTCTGTGACCAACTAAGATATCATAACTAAGATTGCTATAAGTTAAAAAATCTCACAGTGCTACTCCCTTCAACTTAAACCTATCCTGTCTCTGACATGTACTTTCTACCCTTGATTATGATAATATTCACCCTCTCTTTTGGTCCTTGCATACGCAGATGCCTCACTAAATTATTCCAAGACAGAATACACAGCTTCACTTTATGAGGAGTCACTGAATTCTTTATGGCCACTGAATATCAGCCCCTGAACATCCAACCTCCACAAGGCTGCATGGGACACCCCAAGAGATTTACTGTCCCCCCTCAGCTTGAAGTAGTTGGATACGAGTCATTACCCCCCTTTCTGGCCCATGCAGTCCCCCCCCCATGGCCCCTGACATCCTTAATTCTCCCCAATCTTTTGTATCCTTCCAGTGTCCGGACTGAAGGGTTAATAGCCTTCGCTGAAAACTAGAGGGAACTAAAGAGTGAATAACTATCCCTAAGGCCAGCGAGCAATAAAGGAACTTCAGAAGCATGGCCTTGACAGGCCTGTCCACTCCCAAATGATAAACTAAACTTCCTTTAGCTCAGAAAACCTTGAGGGAACAGAAACCATCTGGTAGGTTATCCTCCCCAGAAAATTTGGCTTAAAAAGCTTATTCTGAACAAGGACGCAAATAACCACAGTTCCTTATCTACTTCCCTTGGACCTGCAGCTGGTACAGTCTGTTTTTCTTAGTAACCTCCTTGTAAGTTTACAGCCCAGCATGGTCCAGGGCTTCAGCCTCCATCCTGCAGGAAAGCTGCTGCCCTTGCTGTCTTCTCTAATAAAAAATAGTCTGTCTGTAGAGATCAAGTCCAACGGTCTCTTTTGCTTTTCTCTTACACTTTCCTTACGAAAGAAAGAGAGAGAGAGAGAGAGAGAGGGAGAGAGGAAGGGAGGGAGGGAGGGAGGGAGAAAGGAAGGAAAGAAAGAAGGACAGAAGGAAGGAAGGAAGGAAGGAAGGAAGGAAGAGCCTGCACTCAGGAGGGTCAGGTAAGAAGATGCAGTGAGTTCAAGGCCAGCCTGGACTAGAGTGACACCCTGAGTTGAAAAAAAACAAAGAAACAAAAAAAGACATTGAGCTTTTCTGACAAGACCTAGCCTCCACAGCAGCACACCGCCTTTCTTACTGTCCCTGAGAAAGGCGAGGAAGGTGAATAAGCAGTGTTAATCCTCCTAGGAAAGTCAGGCATGGTGGTACACTCCTGTCATTCCAGCACTTGGGAGGTGTAAGTAAAGTGTAAGACAAAAGCAAAAGAGAACACCAGACGTGATCTCTGCAGACAGTTTATTGAGGTAGAGTGAGGGGCAGCAGCCTTCCCATGGGATGAAGGCTGAAACACTGAGCAAGGCTGGGGTTCAAACTTATATGGAGGATCCAAAGAAACAGACAGGTCAGGTCTTGATAAGAAAATTGTACTTGTTTGTGTCCTTGCCCATGTCTAAGGGAGGATACTCAGGTGGTCCCTGGTCCTTCAAGGCCATTTAGGCTGAGGGAAGTACATCAATCAGGGAATGTGTCAAACTTAATGAGGCTGAATACCTCTGTTGCTTCTTTATTGCCTTAAACTTAAGGGATAGTTATTGACTCTAGTTCCCTTTAGTTTTCAGGGAAGGCTATTAACCCTTTAGGAGGCTGAGGCAGGCCTGTGCTATATATCAAAGCACTGTCAAAAAAAAAAAAGCACTGTCTTGAGAAACAAAGAATGGGCTGTGGAGAAGGCTCAGGGGATCAAGTGCTTGCTGTGCAAGCATGATGAGCCAGGTTTAGACCCCAGCGCCTACATCAAAATGGATGCAGTAGCTAACTGTGTGTGATCCCAGTGCTCCCACCGCAAGATGGGAGGCTGAAGCAGACCAGTCCCTGGGAGCTCATGAGCCAGCCATTCTGGTGTACACAGCAGTGAACAAGACAAAGACTCAAATTAGGTAAGTACTAACACCCAAGGTTGTTCTCTGACCTCTACATGTGTACACACAAGCACACATACATACATGTTACACACAGATTAAAAAATTAAAAAGAAGTCAGGTGTGGTGGTGCTCACCTTTAATCCCAGCACTCAAGAGGCAGAGGTAGGGGGATCGCTGTGAGTTCGAGGCCACCCTGAGACTACTAGTGGATTCCATGTCAGCTTTGAACTAGAGTGAGACCCTGCCTCGGAAAACCAAATTAAAAAAATATATACATAAGAAAGTTCAGGGACACTTCAACTAGCACTCCCATCCAAATGTACATAAACAACCCAGCATGTTTTTTGTTTTATTTGAGCGACAGACAGACAGAAAAAGAGGCAGAGGGAGGGAGGGAGGGAGGGAGGGAGGGAGGGAAGGAGGGAGGGAGGGAGGGGGAGAGAGAGCGAGAGATAGATAGATAGAGAGAGAGAGAGAGAGAGAATGGGCGCGCCAGGGTCTCCAGCCACTACAAATGAACTCCAGACACATGCGCCCCTTGTGCATCTGGCTAACGTGGGTCCTGGGGAATCAAGCCTTGAGCCAGGGTCCTTAGGCTTCACAGGCAAGCACTTAATCACTAAGCCATCTCTCAAGCCCACAACTCAGCTTTTTTATATACTTCACTCCACCAAATCCCTCAGTTATCTCTCCCTCCTTCCAGCCCTTTTACACTACTATCTCAACCCCTTCTCTTCTGAGATCTTGACCACCAATTTATCTCTCCTCTCCAACTTTCTTTTATTTTTTCATCTGCAGCAAACCCTATGCATGCTGGGGAAGCACTCTGCCACTCAACTGTAGCCCCAGCCTTCCTCTATACCATTAAACTTTTTTTGATGTCTTGTTTTTTCAAGGTAGAGTTTCACTCTAGCCCAGGCTGACCTGGAATTCACTATGGAGTCTCAGGGTGGCCTTGAACTCACTGCGATCTTCCTACCTCTGCCTTCCAAGTGCTGGGATTAAAGTCATGTGCCACCATACACAGCTCATTAAACTTTTTTTCCCTTTGATTTTTTTAATTAAAATATTACACACACACACACACACACACACACACTGGTTTTTCAAGGTAGGGTCTCACTCTAGCCCAGGTTGACCTGAAATTCAGTATGTAGTCTCAACGCTGGCCTTGAACTATCTGCAATTCTTCTACCTCAGCCTCCTGAGTGCTGGGATTAAAAGTGTATACCACCACACTGGGCTATTTTATTATATATTTTTATTGACAACTTCCATAGTTATAGACAATAAACCATGGTAATTCCCTCCCTCCCCATTTTCCCCTTTGAAACTCCACTCTCCATCATACCCATTTCCCCCCTCAGTCAATCTCTTTTATTTTAATGTCATCATCTTTTCCTCCTATTATGATGGTCTTGTGTAGGTAGTGTCAGGTACTACAAGGTCATGGATATCAAGGCCATTTTGTTTCTGGAGGAGTGCATTGTAACGAGTCCTATCCTTCCTTTGGCTCTTGCATGTTTTCCGCCGCCTCTTCTGCAATGGACCGTGAGCCTTGTTTCAGGCCTGAGCACTCCTCTGTTACTTCATCTCATCACTATGGTGCCTTCTGAGTCTTCCCAAGGTCACCATCATCTGAAGCTTCTCTAACCAAAAGTGAGAATAGCATTAACATATGGGTATGAAAATTAAGAGAAATGCTTACCAGGCAGTTTGGTGAGGATAGTATATACATTTATCCAGCCATCAGCAGACAATACACCCCTAGGGCTCATAACTACCCCTTTTGTAGGTTTTCAGTATCAGGGATGTATTTCCTCCCATGGAACACGCCTCCAGTCCAATTAGAGAGTGGTTGGTTTCCCCATAACAGACATACCACTATTGCACTCATTGGCTCATTTGGCCTGGCTGGCCAAATTTAAGGCTTGCAGTGTACACTATTGAGTATCTCCACTGGTGATTTTTCTCTCTCCCATTGAACTGCATGCAGTGTGGCTTTTTCCAGCTTTCTGTCAGCTGGTCTACATGGAGGAAGTTTTCAGCTCAGCTCCAGCAGGATTTCTCAGTGACCTTTCATCCCAAGTTTGCAGAGTCTTCAGCAATAGGGTCTTACCATCTATCCCTAGTGGGAAACAAAGAGCCTCAGCAATGGCCTGTAATGTTTTGGAGGCATCAGTGACCTCCCTGGCCAACAACTCACTGGAAGGTATTCATCCCTGTGTGCCAGTACCATGCTGTTTTTGTTATGATTGCTCTGTAATATAGGTTAAAATTAGGTATGGTGATACTACCAGCTTTATCTTTGTTGCTGAAAATTGTTTTAGATAGCTGAGGTTTTTCTGTGCTTACAAATGAATTTTAGAATTTTCTATTTCCGTGAAGAATGCCATTGGGCTTTTGATGGGGATTGCATTAAATGTGTAGATTGCTTTTGGTACGATTGACATTTTCATAATAATGATTCTTCCAATCCAAGAACATGGGATGTCTTTCCATTTCATAGTGTCTTCTGCAATTTCTTGATTGAGTGCTTTAAAATTTTCATTGTAGAGATCTTTCATTTCCTTGGTTAGGCTTATTCCAACATACTATTTTTTTGAGGCAATTGTGTTTTTTTTTTTTTTTAAGGTAGAGTTTCACTCTAGCCCAGGTTGACTATGTACTCTCAGAGTGGCCTCAAACTCACAGTGATCTTTCTACCTCTGCCTCCTGAGTGCTGGGATTAAAGGCATGTGCCACTATGCCCGGTTTGAGGCAATTGTGAATGGAGTGATTCCCTAACTTCATCCTCAGCATGTTTGTTGTTAGTATATAGGAAGGTGACTGTTTTCTGTGCAATTTATGTTGTATTCTACTATATTGCTAAAAGTGTTTATCAGCTCTAACAGTTTGCCAGTACAATTATTAAGGTCCTTTATGTATAGAATCATGTCATCTGCAAAGAAGGATAATTCGAGCTCTTCCTTTTCAATTAGTATCCCTTTTATGTGTGTCTCTTGTCTTACTGTCATGGCTAAGTCTTCCAGTACTATATTAAATAAAAGTGGGGGCAGTGGACACCCTTGTCTTGTTCCGGATTTTAGTGGAAAAGTTTCAAGTTTTCCCCAGTAAGTATGCTTGCTGTAGGTATGTCATAAATATGTCAAAAATGTTGAGATATGTTCCTTCTATTCTTAGTTTCTGTAGGTCTTTTATCATGAAGGGATGTTGGATCTTGTTAAATGCCTTTCCTGCATTTACTGAGATGATCCTGTCATTTTTGTCTTTCAGTACATTTACATAATGTATTACATTTATCAATTTGCATATGTTCATCTATGCCTGCATCTCTGGAATAAAGTCTACTTGCTCAGGATGAATGACTCTCTCTCTCTCTCTCTCTCCATATATATATATGTTAGTTTTTTGAAGCAGGGTCTCACCCTAGCCCTACCCCAGACTGCCCTGGACTTCACTATGTAGTCTCAGGGTGGTCTTGAACTCATGGCAATCCTTATACCTCTGCCTCCTGTGTGCTGGGATTAAAGGTGTGTGCCATCATATCTGTCTCCTGATATATTCTTGATTTCTGTTTGCGAATATTTTGTTGAGAAATTTTTTTTTTTTTTTTGTTTTTCGAGGTAGGGTCTCACTCTGGTCCAGGCTGACTTGGAACTCACTACGTAGTCTTAGGGTGGTCTCAAACTCATGGCAATCCTACCTGTGCCTCTGGAGTGGTGGGATTAAAGGCATGCACCACCATGCCTGGCATTTGTTGAGAATTTTTGCATCTATGTTCATGAGGGAGATTTGTCTATAATTTTCTTTTTTCTTTTCTTTGTTTTATCTTTGGTTTTGTTATCAGGGTGATGCTGGCTTCGTAGAAGGAGTCTGAGAGTATTCCCTCCGTTTCTATTTTATGGAAAAATTTGAGAAGCATTGCTGTTAGTTCTTCCATGAAGGTCTGGTAAAATTCACTAGTAAATCCATCCAGGCCTGGACTTTTTTCAGTTGGGAGATTTTTTTTTTATAACTGCTTAGACTCATTATTGGTCTATTTAAGTGGTTTATCTCCTCTCCTGGATTCATTCTACTGGTGAGACTTTCTCGAGAGTTTTCTATTTGACTTAACTCTGTTTTTTATTTCTAGTATTTTATTCTTGATTGCTATTTTTTCATTATTTCTATTTCCTTACTCACATATTACATTGACCACCTTATTTATTTATGTTGGTTTCCTATTTCTCTTGGGATTCCTTCAGGAGTTTGTTTTCTTCCTTGATTCCTTTGATTTATTTGAGCATAAAGGTAATCTTTTTTTTTGAAATCTTTGTCAGGCATTTTATCTAAAACTGTCTCACTGGAGGTCATTTCTGACATATTTATAATTTTTAGTGGGATTATATTGTCTTGAAGTTTTGTGTTTCTTGTATTATAATGTAGAAACTTTTTACATCTTGAGTTAAATTGATGCTTGGGTTTTCTAAGTATCTGCAGTATTTTAGCCACGTTAATCTGACTTTATATATCTTCAGGGTAGGAGTTTAGGGTGCCATGTGTAGCTTTTATACTCCCAGAGTAACAGCAGAAGTAATCATAGGTGTTAAATATTCAAGTATTCTAGTAGGCTGGGTGGAACAAATTACTGGCAAATTCTAAAATTCAATTGAGCAATACACACATTCAATCCAAACCAGCACAGAGTATTTATGCAAGAGTGGGGATTAAAACAAACAGATAATCTAATAAAGCCAAAGTCCCTAAAGGTATGTCTTGCCTCATACCCTTAATCTTGTCAAGTGGGAGGCTGAAACTTCTGGTCTGAAATGGGTTCAGGTCAGCTGGGCCTTGCCCCCAGTCATGACAGAAGAAAAACCCAACATCTAGAGTCACTTTTGAAGTTACACGGAGAGTCTTAAGAGCCACACCTAGCACTTAACCTCCTACCCTGAAGATATACAACATCAGATTGATTGATAAATCTAATAATACTGCAGATACCTAGAAAAATCCAAGCATTAAATTAATCCAAGATGCAAAACTATGAACATTATGACACAAGAAACACAAAAAATCAAGACAATATAAATCCAACAGAGAAAATATATTGAAAGCAGCTAGAGAGAAAAATCAAGTTACATACAAAGTCAAGCCCATCAGGATCACAGCAGATTATTCAACACAAACTTTAAGAGCCATAAGGGCTTTAAGTGATACATTCCAAGTTCTGAAAGATAACAACTGTCAAACAAGGTTACTTTATCCTGCAAAGCTATCCATTCAGATAGATGGAGAAATAAGGACATTCCACAACAAAAGCAGGCTAAAGGAATATTTGAAGACAAAACCAGCTCTACAGAAAATACTTGAAAGGATCCCTCCATACTAAAGAGAAAGAAAAACACACATATAAGTTACCTGGAAGAAACAAACCATATTCAAATACTAGTTAATACAAGAAAGCAAAGGTAAAACCAGAAGTACAAAACAAGAAAAATTGCAAAAATAAATTCACACCTTTCAATAATAACTCTTAATATCAACAGCCTCAGTGCCCCAAACAGAACACATAGGTTTGCATACTGGGTTAAACAGAAGCATCCTTCAATTTGTTGCCTCCAAGAAACTCCCCTTTCTACAAAGGATAAATACTATCTTAGGGTGAAAGGTTGGAAAATGGTGTTTCAAGCATATGGGCCTAGAAAACAAGCAGGGGTTGCTATCCTAACATCTGAGAAGGTAGACTTCAGTCCAACATTAGTTAGGAAAGATAAGAAAGGTCACTTCATATTGATTAAAGGCTCACTCCAACAGGAGGATATCACAATCCTAAACATATATACACCTAATATGGGGGTTCCCAACTTCATCAAGCAAACACTACTAGAACTAAGGTCACAGATAACACCAAACACAATTATAGTGGTTGACTTCAACACCCCACTCTTATAAATTGACAGGTCATTATGGCAAAAATTAAACAGAGATGCATCTGGATTAAATGAGATCATAGAACAAATGGATCTAACAGATATATACAAATGTTCCAAATGTGGCAGAATACACATTCTTCTCAGCAGCACATGGGACATTCTCTAAAATAGACCATATATTAGGACACAAAACAAATCTTAACAAATACAGGAAAATTGAAATAATTCCTTGTACTCTATCTGACCACAATAGGATCAAACTACAAACCAATAGCAAGAAAAGCTATAGAACATACACAAAATCATGGAAATTAAATAATACACTGCTAAATGATGAATGGGTCAATGAAGAAATCAAGAAGGAAATCAAAAAAATTCATACAGTCAAATGATAATGAGAATAGAATATACCAAAACCTTTGGGACACAATGAAGGCAGTCCTAAGAGGGAAATTTATAGCTTTAAGTGCCTATATTAAGAAACTAGAAAGGTTGCAAGTAAACAATTTAATGCTTCACCTTAAAGCCTTGGAAAAAGAAGAACAAGGCAAACCAAAAATTAGTAGATGGGAAGATTAGGGTAGAAATTAATGAAATAGAAACAAACAAAAAAGAATCCAAAGAATCAATGAAATAAAAAGTTGGCTTTTTGAAAGGATAAACAAGATTGATAAACCTTTAGCAAATTGAGCAAAAGAAAGAGAGAAGAGATATAAATTAATAAAATTAGAGATGAAAAAGGAACTATTACAACGGATACCAGAGAAATTAAAAAAAAAATCATAGGGACTTACTATAATAACATATACTCCACTAAGCTTGAAAATCTGAAAGAAATGGATGATTTCCTTGATTTATATGACCTACCTAAATTAAATCAAGATGAGATTAACCACTTATATAGACTATAGCAAGTATGGAGATCCAAGCGGTTATCTAAAATCTCCCAGCTAAAAAAAGTCCAGGCCCATATGGATTTACTGATGAATTTTACCAGACCTTTATGGAAGAACTAACACCAATGCTTTTAAAACTTTTCCATAAAATAGAGAAAGAAGGAATCCTAACACACTCCTTCTATGAGCCAGCATCACCCTGATACCAAAACCAGGCAAAGACAGAACAGAAGAAGAAAACTACGGACCAATCTCCTTCATGAACATAGTTGCAAAATTTCTCAACAAAATATTGGCAAACAGAATATAGGAATATATCAGAGCAATCATTCATCATGACCAAGTAGGCTTTATCCCAGAGATGCAGGGATGGTTCAACATATTTAAATCGATAAATATAATACGTTATATAAATGGACTAAAGGACAAAAATCACATGATCATCTCATTAAATACAGAAAAAGCATTTGACAAAATCCAGTATCCCTTCATGATAAAAGTCCTACAGAGACTGGGAAAAGAAGGAACATATGTCAACATAATAAAAGCTATTTATGACAAGCCTACAAGCCAACATAATACTAAATGGAGAAAAACTTGAAGCTTTTCCACTAAAATCAGGAACAAGACAAGGGTGTCCACTGTCCCCACTTTTATTTAATATAGTACTAGAAGTCTTAGCCATAGCAATAAGGCAAGAGCCACACATAAAATGGATACAAATTGATAAGGAAGAGATAAAGTTATCATTATTTGTAGATTACATGATTCTATATATAAAGGGCCCTAAAGAATCTACCAGCAAACTGTTAGAGCTGAAAAACACCTATAGCCATGTAGCAGGATACAAAATAAATACACAGAAATCAGTAGCCTTTCTATATGCTAACAACAAACACACACAGAATGAAATCAGATAATCACTCCCATTCACAATTGCATCACAAAAAAAAAGTACCTTGGAATATACCTAACCAAGGAAGTGAAGGATCTCTATTTTACAATGAAAACTTGGAAACACTCAAGTGAGAAATTGCAGAAGACACTAGGAAATGGAAAGACATCCTTGTTCTTGGATCGGAAGAATCAATATTGTGAAAATGCAATCTTACTGAAAGCAATCTACACCTTTAATGCAATCCCCATAAAAATTCCAATGGCATTCTTCACTCAAGTAGAAAAAAAAACCAAAATTCATTTAGAAGCACAAAAAAACCCCTCAGCTATCTAAAACAATTTTGAGCAATAAAGATAAGGCTGGTAGTATCATCATACCTGATTTTAACCTATATCACAGAGCCATACTAATAGGAACAGCATGGTACTGGCACAAAAGCAGATATATAGATCAATGGAATAGAATAGAGGACCCAGATGTAAGTCCAGGTAGCTGTAGCTACCGGATCTTTGACAAAAATGCCAAAAATATTCATTGGAGAAAAGACAGCCTCTTCAGCAAATGGTGCTGGGAAAGCTGGATATATATCCGTAGAAGGGTGAAAATAGATCCTTATCTCCCTCCATGCACATGAATAAAGTGCAAATGGATTAAAGACCTTAATGTCAGATCTGAAACTACGAGAGGAAAAGGTAAGGAAATCCTTCAACATATTGGTGTTGGCAAAGACTTTCTGAATATAACCCCAATTTCTCAGGCAATAAAACCACAGATTAATTGCTGGGACCTTATGAAATTACAAGCCTTTTTTTTTTTTTTTTTTCTTCAGCAAAGGTCACTATGAATACAGCAAAAAGGCAACCTACAGAATGGGAGAAAACCTTTGCCACCTATACATCTGATAGAGGATTAATATCTAAGATATACAAAGAACTCGAAAAATTAAGTAATAAGAAATCAAACAACCCAGTTAAAAATGGGCTATGGAATTAAATAGAGAGTTCTCAAAAGAAGAAACACAGATGGCATATAAACATCTAAAAAATGTTAGACATCCCTAGTCATCATGGAAATGCAGATTAAAAGTATGTTGAGATTCCATCTCACTCCTGTCAGATTGGCTACCATCATGAAAACAAATGAACATGACTGCTGGCGAGGATGCAGAAAAAGAGGAACCCTTCTATGCTGTTGGTGGGAATGCAATCTGGTCCAGCCATTATGGAAATCAGTGTGGAGGTTCTTGAGATAAGTAAAAATAGATCTACCATATGACCCAGCTATACTATACCTAGGCATATAGCCTAAGGACTCATCTCACTACCTTAGAGATACTTGCTCAACCATGTTTATTGCCACTCTATTCTCAATTGCTGGGAAATGGAACCAGCCTAGATGTCCCTCAACTGATGAGTGGATAATGAAGATGTAGCACATTTATACAATGGAACTCTTCTCAGTGTTTAAGAAAAATGAAGTTATGAAATATGCAGGAAAATAGATGGATCTAGAAAGGATTATACTAAGTGAGGTAACCCAGGCCCAGAAAACCAAATGTTGCTTGTTCTTTCTCATTTGTAGATCCTAGCTATAAATAACTGGACTTCTGTGTAAGAAGGAAGAAAACTCAGTTTCATAGGCCAGTAAACTAGAAAGGAAATATAAAGGGATAGAAAGGGAGGGAGGGGGGACTTACTAGGATGGTATTTTATATATGTAAGTAGAAGAACAGATTAATGGGGGAGAAAAGGCCTAAGTGAGGTCAGGGGAAGAGATTGAGTAAAGGAAAGGTTGAGGGACAGCTAATCAAAATCTAAGAGGATATAAGTAAGTTATTTGGAAACTTACTTTTTGGGACAATATAATACCCAGGAGCCATAGATTGTTACTAGAAAATTTTCATTTCATTTCAAATGCCAGGGATGGGATATCTTACAGTGAGTTGTTGGTCAGGGAGGCCACTGATACCATCCAAACATTACAGGCCATGGCCAAGGCCCTTGGCTTCCCACCAGGAATAAATGGCAAGACCCTATTGCTGCAGACTTCACATACTTGGGCTGCAAGGTCACTGAGAAAAACTGCTGGAGCTGAGCTGCATGCAGTTCAATGGGAGAGAGAGAAATCACTAGTGAAGATACCCAGCAATGGACACTGCAAGTCTTATATGTGGCCAGCCAGGCCAAATGAGCCAATGGGTGCAATAGTGGCACATCTGTTATGGGGGAAACCAACCACCCTCTAATTGGACTGGAGGTCTGCTCCATGGGAGGGAATATATCCCTGATTCTGAAAACATTCAACAGGGGTAGTCATGAGTCCCAGGAGTGTAACGTCTGCTGATGTCTGGCTAAAAGTATATACTATCCTCACCAAACTGCCCAGTTAGCACTTCTCTTAATGTTCACACACATATATTAATGCTACTCTCACTTTTGGCTAGAGAACCTTTTCTTTTCAGGTGGCAGGGACCTTGGGATGTCTCAGGAGGCACCATGGTGCTGAGAAGTGAGGAGTGCTCAGCACTGAAACATCTCTATCACACCTTCCAAGGCTCAGGGTCCATTGTGGAGGAGGTGGCAGAAAGAATGGAAGAGCCAAAAGAAAGGTAGGACTCCTTACAAAGCGCTCCTCCAGACACAAAATGGCCTGGATATCCATGATCTCACAGTGCCTGACACTACCTACAGAAGACTATCATAATAGGAAGAAAAGATCATGTCATCAAAATAAAAGAGCGACTGATTGAGATGGGGAAGGGATATGATGAAGAGTGGAGTTTCAATGGGGAAAGTGGGGGAGGGAGGGAATTACCATTGTGTATTGTTTATAATTATGGAAGTTGCCAATAAAAAATATTTTAAAAAATGGGGATGTGAAGCTGGGCATGCTGCCACATGCCTTTAATCCCCGTACTTGGGAGGCAGAGGTAGGAGGATCACCATGAGTTTGAGGACACCCTGAGACTACATAGTGAATTCCAGGTCAGCCTGGACTAGAGTGAAACTCTACCTCAAAAAACTAAAAATCAAAAAAAGAAAAAATGTATGTGGGGAAGTAGGAGTGAGGTGTCCAATAGGGCCTGATACCTAGCAGTGTATATAGGTGGGAGAAGTATACAGAAGGTTCTAATGTGTGGGGTATGTAGCAGAGCCTGATACCTAGCTGTGTGTATCTAGCAGGGCCTGACATCTAGCAATGCATATGGGGCAGCACATGGGTGGTATACAACTCTGGGCTTCCTGGGTTCTAAGACAAGAGGGTGGAGACTTGCTGACAAACTCCAGGAAGTCCCCCCTCTTTCCTGTTCTCATCCTTGTATTTCCACTAGTCCCCAACTTCCTGGCTTGTGGCTGCAGAGCTCAAGATAAACTGGTCATCTTCCTTGGGTCTCATCTCATCTTTCTGTCTTCTCCCTTCCCTTCTCTCCCCTCCCTTCCCCTCCCTTTCCCACTCTACTCTCTCCTTCATTTTTCTTTCTTTTTTGTTTTTTCAAGGTAGGGTATCATTCTAGTCCAGGCTGACCCGGAATTCACTATGTTTTCTCAGGCTGGCCTTGAACCCGCGGTGATTTTCCCACTTCTGCCTCCCAAGTGCTGGGATTAAAGACATTCTCTGCCACCTCTGGTCTTTCCCTGTATATTTCTAAGTCTGTAAATCTTCCTCCTTATGACAGCACAAGGCTACTGTCACTTTTGTAACTTTTATGTGAAAGTTGTAGTAGATGCCTTTTACAAAATGGCTTAACTTTTCAGGCAGGTCTGTTATGGGGCTCTGTACTCTGTTCCACTTATCTAGCTGTTGATTCCTTCCCATTTTCTTTTCTTTTCTTTTCTTTTCTTTTTGTTTTTCGAGGTAGGGTCTCACTCTAGCCCAGGCTGACCTGGAATTCACTATGTAGTCTCAGGGTGGCCTCGAACTCATGGCAATCCTCCTACCTCTGCCTCCCGAGTGCTGGGATTAAAGGCGTGCGCCACCACGCCCGGCCTTCCCATTTTCTATATTACTGTTACAATATGACTATATTACTACCATACTTTCTATATTACTGAGGTATACTCAGATGGTGTACAGTTTTTTTTTCTTTTTGGGTTTTCAAAGTAGGGCCTTGGTGTAGCCCAGACCTGGAATTCACTACGTAATCCTAGGCTAGCCTTGAACTCACAGCAATCCTTCCACCTTGGTCTGCAAAGTACTGGGACTAAAGATGTTCATCACCACACTTGGCCCAACTATAGCTTTTCATTGATGTGATAAAATGCCTGAGGAGGGCTGGAGCGATGTCTCAGTGGTTAAGGTGCTTACCTGCAAAGCCTGAGGACCTGTGTTTGATTCCCTAATACCCCCAAAAAGCCAGATGCACAAGGTGGCGTATGCATCTGGAGCTCATTTGCAGTGGCTAGAGGCCCTGGTGCACCCATTCTCTTTCTCTCTACAAATGCCTCTCTCTCTCCATCTTATATATGTGTATGTGTGTGTGTGTGTGTGTGTGTGTACATATATATATATTTAATTTTTTTTCCAAGGTAGGGTTTCACTTGAGCCCAGGCTGACCTGGAATTTACTATGCAGTCTTAGGTGGGTTTCGAACTCACAGCGATCCTCCTACTTCTGCCTCCTGAGGGCTGAGATTAAAGGCGTGTGCCACTACACCAGGCAAATATTTTTAAAAATTCCTGCAGGAAGCCTGGCGTGGTGGTGCACACCTTTCGTCCCAGTCCTCAGGAGGCAGAGGTAGGAGGATCACTATAAGTTTGAGGCTACCATGAAACTATGGTGAATTCTAGGTCAGCCTGGGCTAGAGTGAGAACCTACCTTGAAACACCAAAATAACAAAACAAAACAAAACAAAAAACTGTAGGAAACAACTTTTGGGAGGCGAGATTTACTTTGCTCATACTTTCAGAGGCTTTCTAGTTGGCCTGGCTCCATTGTTTAGGGGCCTTTGGTGAGATGAAATGCGTGTAGCAGGTATGATGGAGCAGGACAGTTCATCTGGAGGTGGCCAGGTTGGAGGATGCTTTTGATAAAGCAGGCACTGAGGCAGCTGGTCAGAGAGCAGTTGGATTTCTGCCCGGCTGTCCTGTAATCCTTTACAGGATGCATATGACCTCACATAGAGCACAGTTTGGGAAAACTTGAGCCAGGCAGCATTCCCAAGGATACCTGCATCCTTTTTTCTCCAAAACACTGCTCTCTACCACCTCAGAGTGCTTGGTGCCTATGTTCCCAATCTTGATACGGCA
The DNA here is from genome assembly GCF_020740685.1 of Jaculus jaculus. NCBI lineage: Eukaryota > Metazoa > Chordata > Mammalia > Rodentia > Dipodidae > Jaculus > Jaculus jaculus. The sequence continues at coordinate 57,557,773 of NC_059113.1, read as the reverse complement.
CCTTGGGAGGATGGGACTTGTCTAAGGAATGGTGTTCTGTCTGGGGAGAGAAATCTCTCCTCATGGGGGAGACAAGTCTTCCCTCATGGGGGAGACCATGTCCCCTGGCCCAGAAACTAGATGGCAAGGACTCAGGAGGGCAGGGATGTGTTCTAGCAAATAGGCTGGATGTTTCTCCCAGGAGAGGACAGAAGGATTTCTCATCCACGGGCTGCTTTGGGTATCCTTTTGGCTCAAACTCCCACTGGGAGAATGGTATGGATGGGAAGCACCAGGCCAGATTTCCTCAGGCCTCCCAGTTTGGATGGACAAACCTCCTCCTTCCCTGGAAGCCTCTGGGCTGGGTGTGCGATGCCAGGCTAATCCCCACCACTTGAGTCTTCATCCAAGGAGCTGCTCCACACAATCTGAAATGCCCGTCTGTATCTACCAGGATATTCTTGGGTCTAATGTCTTTGTGGTGATGCTTTTGGCATGAAAATAGTCAATGGTTCTCAGTATCTGTATAAAGATGTCCTGGGACTTCTTGGCCTCGGCTAGAGAGAGACCCGACCTCAAAAAAAAAAAAAAAAAAAAAATCAAGCCTGGCTTTGCAGGCAAAGTGTCTTAACCACTAAGCCATCTCTCCAGCCCCGTAATTTATTATTTAAAAAAATATTAAAACCTTTTTTTATTTTAGAGAGAATTTGTGCTTTAGGCCTCAGACATTACAACTGAATGCCAGATGCTTCCGCCACCTAGTGGTCATGTGTGACATTGCGCTTGCCTCACCTTTATGCATCTGCCTTATGTGGGATCTGGAGAGTCAAACATGGGTCTTCAGGCTTTGCAGGCAAGCGCCTTAACTGTTAAGCATCTCTCCAGCCCTAATTTATCATTTTTTTGTTTTTGTTTTTTTGAGGTAGGGTCTCACTCTAGCTGAGGCTGATCTGGAATTCACCCTGCAGTCTCAGGGTATCCTTGAACTCATGGCAATCCTCCTACCTCTGCCTCCCAAGTGCTGTAATTAAAGGCGTGTGCCACTATGCCCAGTGAATTTATCATATCATTTTAAAAAAATTTTTTTATTTTTATTTATTTGAGAGTGACTGACAGAGTGCAAAAGAGGCAGATACAGAGAGAGAGAGAGAATGGGTGCGCCAGGGCCTCCAGCCACTGCAAACGAACTCCAGACGTGTGTGCCCCCTTGTGCATCTGGCTAACGTGGGTCCTGGGGAATCAAGCCTAACACCTGAAATTTATCCTTACTATGCAAGTATTATCACTTAAATATTCTATTTACACCATGTGTGGTGGTACATGCCTTTAATCCCGCCTTTAATCCCAACACTCAGGAGGCAGAGGTAGGAATGCTGTGAGTTCAGGGCCAGCCTGAGACTACAAGTGAATTCTAGGTCACCTTGTGGTAGCGTGAGACCCTACCTTGAAAAAGTACACCCCCAAAAGTTTCTAGTTGCATAATAAGCAGTTCATTTTTGAAAATGATCTGAATAGAATGAAAAAAAGAATATGCCAATCAGAATATTTCCAAATAAATATTTATTAGTATTCAAAGTTTTATGTATACTTTTACTAGCAAATATATAAATATGTGGGAATTACAAAAACTGACCTAGAGATCTTCAAAACCCAAACCAAGTAAGTATAAACAAATATTTACATTGTAAGTGGCACCATCACCAGAAGAAAAAGTTGGTCTGATACATACAGAATTATTTCAAATGTCATTTAACTATTCTCTTTTTCAAAAAAGTATCAAGAGGCCAAATATACCCAGAAAAAAAAAGAATTTTTTTCTCCTCAGGAGTAGCGGTATATGAATATATCTCCATCTTTTCGTCCAGCTAGCAAATGAGAATCTGTACCTGACCATTTAACGAAAGACCAATTCTGGTCAGAGACAGGTGGGAGGAGAGCTGTGCAATGACCAAGAAGCAAATCCCAAAAGGCAATTGTTCCGGAAGTCAAGACTGCTGCTGCAACATGATCTTTCACATCACCTTCTAGGAACCTGTCACCAAGCAGAGAAGACAATTCAAGTCGCATGTCAAAAAGCTTAAAAAATATGCTTGCAGGAGCCCAATTACCACAGCCTCTGTTGCTGGTGGTTCTGTTGACCTTCGGGGCATGAGTGACATACATGTGTACATGTAAGTGTCAGGAAACAGAAATCACACATCTGGCTGCCTTGTTTGGGAGGAAGGGGGAGTGGTACTGAGGACTGAACCTAGGCCACTGCACATGCTAAAGTGTGGTGGTGTGAATGTAAAATGTCCCCCACAGCCTCACGGGTTTGGGATGAAGCTTTATACTTAATGTCTGGTGGGTAGAGCCTTTCTGGAGGAGATCTGTTTCTGGATGCAGGCCTTGGATTGAGCTCAGCCCTACTGCCACACTCAGCTCCCACCTCTTCCCTGTTCAAGTGACAAGGCATGATGCCAGCCATCTCTCCTGCTATGATCTTCCTGCTATGACAGAAGCTCCCCTGGAAACTGAGCTGGAAATAAAACTCTTTTTTCTCCTCTGCCCTCCCGCATCCACCTCCCTCTCTTTCCTGAGGTAGGGTCTCACTCTAGCCCAAGCTGACCTGGAATTCACTATGTAGTCTCAGGCCGGTCTCAAACTCACAGAGATCCTACCTACCTCAGCCTCTCACGTGCTGGTATTAAAGGCATGTGCCACCATGCCCAGCTTAAACTCTTTCTTCATGGGCTGCTTCTGGTCTGGTGTTGTGTCCCAATGAGAAAGTAACTGCTACACTAGGCAAATGTTCTATCACTAAGCTATATTCTAGCCTCTTTTTTTTTTTGAAAGTAGGGTCTCACTCTAGCTCAGGCTGACCTGGAATTCACTATGTGTAGTCAAAGGGTGGCCCTGAACTCATGGCCATCCTCCTACCTCTGCCTCTCGAGTGCTGGGATTAAAGGAGTGCGCCACCATGTCCAGCTCTAGCCTCTTCCTTTTAATTTTGAGGCATGATCTCACTGAGTTACCAACAATGGCCTTGAACTCACTCTGTAACCCAACTAGGCCTTGAACTTGTGATCTTGCCTCAGCCTCCTGAGCATCTGGAATCTGGTTATCCTTTTCAGACAAGGGTATGGTAGTACATAAATATAATCCCTACACTTAGGAAGCAGAAGCAGGAGGATTATGAATTTGAGGCAAGGCTGAGATACACAGTGAAAATAAAAAAATAAAATCAGGGCTGGAGAGACAGCTCAGCAGTTAAGGCACTTGTCTGCAAAGCTTAAGTACCTGGGTTTGACTCCCCAGTACCCATGTAAAGACAGATGCACAATGTGGCACATGCGTTTGGAGTTAATTTTTAGTGGCTAGAGGACCTGGTACTGAACAAATGGGTTTACAAGTGACGACAGAAAGCTAGACCAAGTAGCTATTGTTTATCTCCATTTCTGAGTCAATGCCTATGGTTCTCCCTGCATAAACATGAAAGCAACCTCCACATGTGTGGTAGTTTGAATCAGGCGTCCTCCATAAACTCATACGTTCTGAATACAAGGTCCCCAGCTAATGGCCATTTAGGAGGCGGAGCTCTGCTGGAGGAAGTGGGTTGTGGGGGCAGGTTTGGGGTATTTTAGCCAGCTCCCCCTTGCTAGAGTTCTGCTACTCTCCTGCTGCTGTGGCAGAGGTGACGTCCAGCCTCTGCTCATGCCTTGCTTTCCTCTGCCATCAGGAAGTTCCTCAAGACTATAAACCAAAATAAAAAATTCCCTCCAAACTGGGCATGGTGTTGCATGCCTTTAATCCTGGCACTCAGAAGGCTGAGATGGGGGATTGCTGGGAGTCAGAGGCCAGCCTAGGACTACAGTGTGAGTTTCATGTCAGCCTGGGCTAGAGTGAGACACTATCTTGAAAACATCAAAATGAAAAAAAAAAAAAAAAATCTTTCCATCAGCTACTTTTGGCCAGGTGTTTTGATCACAGTAATGGGAAGGTAAGTGCAACAACATGTAGGCACCTATTGCACGGAGTTCGGAGTTCTGAGGCTCTTGCTAAGAACATTTGCAGGAGGAGACAGAGAGTGCTTTAGAACAAACAAGCTTCACACAAGGCCCAAAGAACATGCCATTAAGAGTTCTTGTCTTTGTCATTTATTAAAGCTGGATGTTGTGCTCTTCACTCACTATGTACATTCTCAGGGATCAACTCTTGGGTCTCTGCTCCCCAGAAGGACTAGGGGCCACAGGCCCAGTCTTGACATGGGATCTGGAGATTCAAACTCTGGCAGTCTCAGGCCAGCTCAGGCACTCAAGCTTAACCATCTCTTCAGTCCCACAATACATTCTTTCTCTGTTGTTGTTTGTTTTGTTTTGCTTTTTTGAGATAGGGTTTTGCTCTAGCCCAGGCTGACGTGGAATTCACTATGTAGTCTCCAGGTGGCTTTCTCCCCACCCCCTAAGGTAGGGTGTCACTCTGGTCCAGGCTGACCTGGAATTAACTATGTAGTCTCGGGGTGGTCTTGAACTCACAGTGATCCTCCTACCTCTGCCTGCCGAGTACTGGGATTAAAGGTGTGTGCCACCCTGGCATCTGGCTCAACATCATTCTTAATGTGACCTATAAATTTCATGTTTTCCATCCATCCAAGTGACATAAAAACACCTAATTTTAGTACTTACACAGTGCCTTCTGAAATATCACACCCTTTGAAGAGCAGTCACACACACTCACCTCCCAGCCTGCCCTGGAGGAAGACAGTACAGCAGCACACCCATGTTAAAGGTGGTCTTAGGGTTGATCACCATCAGCTGAAACACAGGGCTTCCAAATGACTCATTCATTTTGGCATGAGGATGACTCAGAACAACAAACAGGAGCCCCTAGTTAAACAGCAAAATCACCAAACAGATCATTAAGAGTATGTTTGGCAAAGGCAGAACCAAAGAGCAAAGGGAAAGTTCACGGGGTGGGGGGACTGGGGGATTTGTGTGTGTACACACACAAGCATGCAGGGGCCAGAGGCCAATTGTCTGCTGTTTGCCTCAACCCCTCTCCACCTTATTTTGTGGGACAGAGGCTCTCAGTGAACCTGAGGCTAGAGTAGCTGGCCAGCAAGCGCAGGGACTGTCTATCCCTTCCCAGAGGTGGGATAACAAGTGTGTGCCACTCTGCCTGGCTTTTATGTGGTGTCCACACTAGCAGAGCAAACACTTACCGTCTGAGCCATCTTCCCAGCCCTCAAGAGCCTCCTAAATATCCAGGATTTGGCCACTGGCCTCATGGATCTCAAACAGGAAGGACTGAGATTATCACCAGGCGGACTTGTGGCTTCCCTAGCAGTGGCTCCTCATCTGTTGTCAGCATGCCTTCACTTACACACGTCTCATGCCACCCCCTTACAGGGAAAGAGGGCACATAAACATGTATAGGGAGCCCTCAAACTAGAAGTGTTCCAAGGTAGGGTCTTATTCTAGCCCATGCTGGCCTGGAACTCTAGTGCTAGGGAGACCTTAAACTCAGAGATCCTCCTATTCCAGCCTCCTGAGAGCTGGGATTAAAAGCATGTGCCCCCATGTCTGGCTTAGCAGTTATCATCATTTTCTATTCTACACATTTCTAGAATGACTCTGGCTCAGTAGTCAAGTACTCACTCAGCATGTGCATTACATATGATGCATTACATTCCCAGGAAAGCAATGTATAAGATTTTATATATATATATAAATTTTAAATATTTTATTTTTATTTATTTATTTGAGAGCAGGAAAGAGGCTGTGTGTGTGTGTGTGAGACAACGAGAGAGAGAGAGAGAGAGAGGGAGAAAATGGGCACACCAGGGCTTCCAGCCACTGCAAATGAACTCTAGATGCATGTGCCACCTTGTGCACCTGGCTTACATGGGTACTGGAGAATGAAACCGAGGTCCATTGGCTTTTCAGGCAAGTGCCTTAACCACTAAGCCATCTCTCCAGCCCCATAATGTAAAATTTTAAAATAAACAACAACAAACTAATATTTCTGAATGTTGACTTTATTTTTCCTTTTTCTAGACAGTCTCCTAGCCTTGACTGACCTAGAACTCACCCTGACGCCAGGCTGGCCTCAAACTCACAGCAATCCTCCTATTTCAGCCCAAGAGATGAAATTACAGGTGTTAAGTATGACTCTGAAGATTGCCCTTTGTAAACTATTTAACCTATCTCCTGTCTTCTTCCCCCCCCCCCCCCTTTTGGTCTTTTGAGACAAGGTCGCAGCTAGGCTAGGTACTAGGTTCTCAGCCTTGCAGTGCACTCACTGTGCAGCTGAGGGTAGCCGTGAAACCACCGATCCTCTTCCCTTCGCCTCCCAAGTGCTGGTTATTTACAGGTATGCAACACCATACCTGGCTATCTCACCTAAGTGGATTTTTTTTTCCTAAGGTAGGTTCTTACCCTAGCCCAGGCTAACCTGTAATTCACTATGTAGTTGTAGTCTCAAGGTGGCCTTGAACTCATGACATTTCCTCCTGAGTGAGACATGTGCCACCATGCCCGGCCTAAATTTAGTATTTTATTTTTTGAGGTAGGGTCTTGCTCTAGCCCAGGCTGACCTAGAATTCACTATTTAGACTCAGGCTGGCCTCAAACTCATGGTGATCTTCTTACCTCTGCCTCCTGAGTGCTGGGATTAAAGGTGGTGTGCCACCATGCCCGGCTTTTAAATTTAGCTTTTTAAATCAATAGGTAAATTCTAGAAACAAATTCAACCTTCTTTTAATTTATTTGCAAGCCGAGAGAGAGAGAGAAAGAGAAAATGGGACGCCAGGGCCTTTAGCTGTTTCAAACAAACTCCAGATGTATGCGTGATAGTACATAGGGCTTTATGTGGGTACTGGTGAACTGAAGCCAGGTCACTAGGCTTTGCAGGAAGGTGCCTTTACGACACACCTGTGTAGCCCTCAGCCTTTTTAAAAAAATACTTTTATTTATATTTATTTATTTGACAGAGAGGCAAAGAAAGGAAGAGAGAGAGAATGGACACACCAGGGCACCCAGCCACTGCAAATGAACTTCAGACACATGTGCCACCTCGTGCATCTGGCTTATATGGATCCTGGGGAATTGAACCTGGGTCCTTTGGCTTTGCAGGCAAATGACTTGGCTTTTTTTTTTTTTTTTTTTTTTTTAAGATGACACAGTTAGGAAAGAACAGGGAGAGGAAGAGTGCCTACCAGGGCTCAAGTGATGTTACAGAGTGTCTTCTAAGCATCAGCAGCTAAGCCAGCTGGGAATGGAGTGAGCACCTCTTCTGGGCTTGCTTTCCCTCCTCCTTCTGAAGCTGCCAGAAAATAGGGCACTCTCCTCTCTCACGAGGTCTCCCCCCCCCCTTTTGGTTCTTTTTGAGGTAAGGCCTTGCTCTAGCCCAGGCTGAACTGGAATTCACTATGTAGTCTCAGGGTGGCCTTGAACTCTCAGTGATCTTCCTACCTCTGCCTCCTGAGTGCTGGGATTAAAGGTGTGTGCCACCTGTCTGGCTCAACCTTCTTACTTAAAGGATTACAGTGGATGTAATGTGACCAGCAGCCTCACACTCCTGCCACCATGTCTTTTCTGTGACAGACTGTATCTTCTCGAAGTAGAAGGTTAAATAAATCCTTCATTAAAAAAAAATAGTAAGTGATTACAAAAGTTAGGCTCAAGACTATGTAACAGACTCTATGATCACACAATCTGTTCAACTCCACAGATCCTGCAGGCCAGGGAAAGATCATTCCTCTCTGTATTCAGAACTGCTGAGTGCTGATGCTCTCTGCGTAGTGCCTATGTGAGGCAAGCCCGTTTTTCCCAAGTGCTGAGCCTTGCTGCTCCTGCTCATGGCATCACCATGGACAGTCATGAAGTTATTTCTCTCTCCTGGATAGCTACCTTCACTGCATTTAGATGCTGAAGGCAGACAGCTAAGTACTAACACAGTGGTGAAGTAACTGTTTTTGTTTCTGTATAAGTAAATTAAAACCTAAGACAAAAATGTGAAGGGCCATTAAACCAGCCTCTCTAAAGTCTTCATTCATATCATACACCAGTTATGGCAAAACGTGGTTAGAAGACACTTCCCTGCAAAGTCAAAGGACCCAGGTTCAATTCCCCAGGGCACATGTAAGCCAGAAGCACAAGGTGACACATGCATCTGGAGTTTGTCTGCAGTGGCTGAAAGCCTTAGTGCAACCATTCTCTCCCTCCCTCCCTCCCTCTCTCTTTCTCTCATTAAAACAAAACAAAACAGGGGCTGGAGAGATGGCTTAGTGGTTAAGACGTTAGCCTGCAAAGCCAAAGGACCTTGGTTGGATTCCCCAGGACCCACGCTGGCTAGATGCACAAGGTGGTACATGTGTCTGGTGTTCATTTGTAGTGGTTGGAGGCCCTGGTGTGCCCATTCCCTCTCTCTCACTCTCTCTCTCTCTGTGTCTACCTCGTTCCCTCTCTCACTCTCTCAAATAAATAAAATAAAATAAAAAAGTTATTTGTTTCCAGGCGTGGTGGTGCACGTCTTTAGTCCCAGTACTCAGGAGGCAGAGGTAGGAGGATTGCCATGAGTTTGAGGCCACCCTGAGAGTACATAGTGAATTCCGGGTCAGCCTGGGCTAGAGCAAAAACCTACCTCAAAAAACAAAACAAAACAAACAAACAAAAAAACCAAACAACCCCCACAAAACAACAACAACAAAAAGAGTAGTCAGGGAGTTATGTGATGACAGGCATATTTCTGAGCATATAATTCACAACTAGCTGTTGGGGATCTGGCTGTAGGTTGGGTTGAAGCCCTGGGCATGATCCCTAGGTACCTGATGAACTCAGTATGGTGGCATATGTCATAATCCAGGCCTTCATGATGGGAAGGCAGGAGAATCAGAAGTTCAAGGACAAGTTTGAGACAGAGAGAGAGAGAAAGAGACACACACACATATCAAGTTCAAGGCCAGTCTGTGATACAGGAATCCTTGACTAAACAAACATACAAGCAACAAAAACAAAAAACAAAACAAAAAAATGGGGTGGGGGTGGGGAGGTGAGAGGAGAGGCTGGGAAGATTTCTCCGTAGTTAGGAGTGCTTGTTTACAAAGCCTGCTGGCCCGGGTTCCACTCCTCAGTACTCATGTAGAGCCAGATGCACAAAGGAACACCTATGTTGAGAATTGGCTTTCTACAGTGGCAAGAGGTCTTGAAGTGCCCATTTTCTCTCTCTCTCTCACAAATAAATAAATAGTAATAATATTAAAAAAATCATACCTGGGAATGTTTGCCTTTTAGTTATACAGATAGAAAATAATCAGCATTCAGGCTGGAGAGATGGCTTAATGGTTAAGTGCTTGCCTGTGAAGCCTAAGGACCCTGGTTCGAGGCTTGATTCCCCAGGACCCATGTTAGCCAGATGCACAAGGGGGCACATGCGTCTGGAGTTTGTTTGCAATGGCTAGAAGCCCTGGTGCGCCCATTTTTATTCTCTCCCTCTCCCCCTCTTCTCTCTCTGTCTGTTGCTCTCAAATACACAAAAAAAAAAATTAAAAAAAAAGAGAAAATAATCAGCATTAACATTGTACCAACACTCACTTTCATTACAAACTTCAAAAAGTAACAAACAGAGCCCTGTGTTGTGGTGCCTTTAATCCCAGCACTCGGAGGCAGGCCACTCTAAGACTACATGGTGAATTCCAGGTCAGCCTGGGCTAGAGCAAGACCGTACCTCGAAAAACAAACAAACAAAAAAATAGAAAGAAAAAAAGAAAGGGCACCAAAGAGGGTACGCTGAATTGTTGAGACCAATGGTAATACACAAATGAACACACAATACTCCCAGATCATTCACTACTCACCATTTCAGAGTAGGCTCTGTGACAGGTCGAAGCTTGGTAAGAATCGTCAATGTGCATCTTTTTCAGGAGTTGACCAGTTTTTAAATTCCTTAGACATCAAAAGTAAGATGATTACATTTTTCCAGAAAAGTGTTTTTCAACGAGACATGGTGGCACACACCTTTAATCCTAGCACACAGGAGGTATAAGTAGAAGGATGGCTGTGAGTTAGAGGCCAGCCTGGGACTACAGAGTGAGTTCCAGATCAGCTGGGGCTACAGTGAGATTCTACCTCAGAAAAACAAACACTCAAACAAACAGGTTTTCACATATAACATACATATTTATTCATTTTTGGTTTTTCAATGTAGGGTCTTATTCTAGTCCAGGCTGACCTGGAATTCACTATGTAGTCTCAGGGTGGCCTTGAACTCATGGTGATCCTCTTACCTCTGCCTCCTAAGTGCTGGGATTAAAGGTGTGCTCCATCATGCTCGGCTTTAAACTTTATGTATTTTTTAAATTTATTTTTATTTGAGATGGGGCGGGGGAGAGAAAGAATGGGCATGCCAGTACTTCTGGGCACTGCAAATGAACTCCAGACACATGTGTCACTTTGTGCATCTGGCTTACATGGGATGTGGAGAATCAAACCTGGGTCCTTAGGCTCTGCAGGAAAGTGCCTTAACCACTGAGCCATCTCTCCAGTCCTCTGTCTCTTTTTTTGTTTTGAGGTAAGTTCTCCTTCTACCTCAGGCTTACTTGTAGCTCACCCTGTATCCAGGTTTGCCTTGATCTCACAGTGATCTTCCTAGCCTAAGCCTCTGGAGTGCCAGGACTAAAGGTATGAATTACCACTGCTGGCAGTTTTAAAAAAAATGTTTTGTATTTTTTTAAAGTAGGGTCTCATTGTAGCCCAGACTGACCTGGAACTCACTCTGTAGTCCCAGGTTAGCCTTGAACTCAAATTGATCCTCCTACCTCTGCCTCTCAAGTGATGGGATAAAAAGTGTATGCTACCATGTCTGGCAGGTTTTAAAATTTTCATTAATTAAATAATTATTGTTTTTTTTTAATTTTTTTTTGTTAATTTATTTATTTGAGAGCGACAGACACAGAGAGAAAGACAGATAGAGGGAGAAAGAGGGAATGCGCATGCCAGGGCTTCCAGCCTCTGCAAACGAACTCCAGACGTATGCGCCCCCTTGTGCATCTGGCTAACGTGGGACCTGGGGAACCGAGCCTCGAACCAGGGTCCTTAGGCTTCACAGGCAAGCGCTTAGCTGCTAAGCCATCTCTCCAGCCCTAATTATTGTTTTGAGGTAGTGTTTCACTCTAGTCCAGGCTGACCTGGAATTCACTATGTACTCTCAGGGTGGCCTCGAACTCATGTGATCCTCCTACCTCTGCCTCCTAAATGCTGGGATTAAAGGTGTGTGCCACCATGGCTGGCAAATTTTAATTAATTTTGAGAGAGGAAGAGAGAGAGAGAGAGAGAGCGAGAGCACAAGTGAGAGCACGCCAGGGCCTCCAGCCACTGCAAATGAACTACAGACGCATGCACCACCTGACTGACATGGGTCCTAGGGAATTGAACCTGGGTCCTCAAGCTTTGCAGGCAAGTGCCTTAACCACTAAGCCATCTCTTCCAGCCCTTAATTTTTAAAAAATATTTTTATTTCTTAAGCACCAGGGACACACATGTCATGGGCTGGAGGGACAGATTGGTAGTTAAGGAATTTGCCTGCAAAGCCAAAGGATCCTGGTTTGATTTTCCAGAACCCACATAAGCCAGATGCACAAGGGGATGCATGTGTCTAGAGTTTGTTTATAGTGGCTGGAGCTCCTGGCCTGCCCATTCTCTCTCTCTGCCTGTTTCTCTCTCTCTAATAAATAAATAAATAATTTTAAAAATCAAAAACCAATTTTTATTTCCTTATTTGTGAGAAACAGAGAAAGAGAGCACACACCTGACTACAGTAGGTCTTCTGCCCCTGCAAATGAACTCCCGATGCATGTGCCCCTTTGTGCACCTGGCTTTACATGGATACTGAGGAACTGAACCTGGACCAGTAGACTTTGCAATCTACTGCCTTGACCCATCTCCTGACCCCACAATTAGTTTTTTTGAGCAGGGTCCAACTCCAGACCAGGCTGACCTGGAGTTTCTTATTTCTCAGGTAGGTGAGTTAATCTGATAGAACTTACTTATCCATTAGCCAACAACTACATATACCAGGCAAATACTTTAATTCTTGAACTACACCCTCAGCCTATAACTGCATTTTTGACAAAAAAGTTCTTTAATTTTGTTGATGTATTTTGTGGTACTGGCGATTGTATGCTAGGCTTTGTGCATACCAGGCAAGCAGTCCTACATTTCAAAATAGTCTACTTACAATATGATTGTCTTGGTAAGGCAAGAATAGCATATGACAGTGAAGAAAATAAAAAGTAAGTCCCCCAAACACTCTGTTGGAAGTCTTTTCCTGTATCTCTATAATAAAATCTACTTTTGCCTTGCTCAAAAAAAAAATCTGCGATCATGTTGTTTATACAGTCTATCTGATTACGTTTATACCATCATGCCTTGCGTATTAACAGTCTTTTATCTCACCTTCATAACTCTTAACTTATAAGTACACCCTCATATGCAGAGGAGGAAACTGAGGATCTGGAGGGAAAGCTTACCAGATCACAATGCTGTTCACAATGGTGGTGCCAAGCAGAGCTTCCTGCATCCCCTGGACCTCAGCAAAAGTCAGGACCGTCTCTTCTGGAGGCATCAAAAGCTGTTCTTCTTTACTTCTACATTGAGGACAGTGTTACAATTCAGCTGTGGCTCCAAAGTAGCTTCTAAGTAGCCCTTCTTCATGTTATTAAATGATGCACAATAAAATTTAAACTAATATCAGACAGAACCTTTATGCAAGAACCATGTATTCTAAACTTTCTATATATGAACATACACTTAAAACTTTATTTATTTATTTATTTGAGAGTGACAGAGAGAAAGAGGCAGAGAGAGAGAGAGAGAAAGAGAATGGGCACGCCAGGGCCTCCAGCAACTGCAAATGAACTCCAGATGTGTGCGCCCCTTGTTCACCTGGCTAACATCAGTCATAGGGAATCAAACCTGGGTCTGTGGGCTGGCTTTGAACTCACAGCGATCCTCCTACCTGCCTTCTGAGTGCTGGGATTAAAGGCGTGTGCCACCATGCCCCACTGAACACATTTTTCCTAGTATTTTCTTGGACATATTATAAGCACTTCAAATTCGTTATATTCCAATATTAAAATCATAACTTTTCTCCTTAAAGCTCTATTTAAAAAAATATTCATATCTCAGTGAATTGACCTATGATCTGCTCTGACGACCAACCCTGAAACCTGGATATTACTGTGCCCTCCTCAAGCAAACTAGCCACCAACTCTCAGTGGCTGTGTAGGCTCATTTCTCACAAATCTTCCTGCTTCCTTCCTCTCTACCAACAGTCCTGTTGCGTGCTTGTTTGTTTTGTACTAGGGACTTACTATCAATCCCAGGCTGATGGCCACTCCCACCAGTCCTCCTGGCTCAGCCTCCCAAGAGTTGGAATTATAGGTGTGTGCTCCATGTCCAATTCACTTTCTTAATTTGTTAAATATTTTAGAGAAAGAGGCAGATAGAGTGAGAGAGAGAATGGGTATGCCAATTATATGTCTCTTGCCCAAATTACCATGACACATCATGAATAATTAAGACAACTAAGTTTTCTGTCCTGTTATTATGACAGACAAAGGCTAATTAAGTATATTAGCTTAGTGGTAGAGAATATACTTAGTATGCATGAGGCCCAGGGTTCAATCCCCAGCACTAAAATACAGTAAAGTACAAAGACATGATTAAAGGGGCTGGAAAGATGGCTCAGTAGTTAAGGTGCCTGCTTTTAAAACCTAGAGATCCAGGTTTAATTCCCCAGTACCCACAAAAGGCCAGATGCACAAAGTGGCACATGTACCTGGAATTTATTTGCAGTGGCTGAGGCCCTGGTGTGCCTATTCTCTGTCACTTTCCTATCTCTCGTCTTGCAAATTAAAAAATAAATAAATAAAAGATATGATTGAGGAAGAAGAAGAAGAAGAAGTTTTGCATGTACTAAGCTTGCTGTGTCTCTGAGATAGCTACTATAAGCATGTAGGTCTAGAGTGTGAAGAAGAGCTAAGAGCTGTGCATGTGGGTGCTCACTGAAGTAATGGACACATTACATGTGTGGAGTAAGGAAAAGGTCTAAGAACTTGACTTCTGAGCTGGGTGTGGTTGCGCATGCCTTTAATCCCAGCACTTGGGAGGCAGAGGTAGGAGGATTGCCATGAGTTCAGGGCTACCCTGAGACGACCCAGTAAATTCCAGGTCAGCCTGAGCTAGAGTGAGACCCTACCTTGAAAATAAAACCAAAACCCCAAAACAAAAGAAGCATCAGTGCTTTTCTTACCCTCCATCTTCTGCAAATGACATGACTCCTACTTGTTGATCACAAACTGTTCCACTGCTGCTCACTAGTCTCCCCTTTGTCAGACCTAGCACAGCTTTGATGTCTCCAGACTTCAGTAGTGCTTGCTTTCCATGTTCGCCATCACATGGACACATCAGTGCCCTAAGCCAGATACAGAAAAACAGGGAGAAGTTAGGAATCAGCCACTAACATCAGGAATAAATGTTAGTATTAAAGGACTACGGACGTGCCCTGTGTGAGGAATTCTTGTTGAGGAGGTCAATCGGTGTGTGGGTGAGTGTACCCTCATAAGTTATGAGGCAGTCTTCATATCTAATGTGCTGACCTTTGCTTCTGTAACCTGTGCTTGCTTGTCAACACCTCTCTGCTCCCTTTCTCTTTCCTTTCACTTTCGGTTTGCCAGCAAGCTGCATCTGCAGCGCCTGTATTTCTGAACGGGTCATATGTCCCTAGTGGACACACTGTGTGGCAGACCTGGACGAGATCTGAGGCCCCTCATTTGAGTGGGGGCTCCTGCTGGGGAGACCTGCTCCCATCCGTACTGTGTTTGGTATCATCAAGCCATCCCCTAAGGACACAGACTCTCATGGCCGTCACGAATCTGGTTTGATTTGACTGATAATCAGGCTCGACAGACTGGGGGTTGCCTTCTTTAGCTGGCACCATGGCTGCCGGAAGAAAATCTCTTTGATTGGGACACTTGGGATAAGGTAGAGGCCTTGTTCATCGGGCACATGTGGAGAAGGGTCAGATACCCCCCTTAGGGGTCTTCCCTATGATCTCAGCCCTCAAGGGCTGCTTCCCTCCAAGACCAACAAAACAAAACAAAAGACAGAGGAAAAAAGATTAGGACATACAAGTCTTGCCAACCCTTCCTACAGGTCCCCCCCTCGCAACTTCTGGGAGTAACCCTTGAGGTCTCTGCCCCAACCGTCTTTGACAAATACATGTTACTCATTATTACCCCTTCAGAAAACTTAAAAATATCTTCTTATCAATTGATACTTTCTCCTGTGCCTGTTGGGCATCTGCACATACTGGGGAGAAATCTAAACATGCCATTAGTCATATACTTCAGTGTTTTGCCACTCTTGGGCTGCCCGATCAAGTAAAAACAGATAATGGCCCCTGCTTTATAAGTCAAAACTTTACAAGTTTCCTCCAGACGTGACAAATTACACATGCCACAGGCATTCCATATAACCCTTGAGGCCACGCTATCGTTAAAAGATATAACCAAACACTTAAATCACGATTACAAAAACAAAAGGGAAAATCACTAACCCCCCATGATCAGCTAAAAAAAAAAAATTATTCACCTTAAATATTTAAAATTTTTTTAAAAATAAAAAGTCTCCATTTCAAAAATATTGGTCATCCTCTGTCACATACAGCTTGATCAAGGTCAAATGGAGAGACCCACTGTCTGGGGCCTGGAGAGGACCAGACCCACTCCTCACAGCAGGGAGAGGGTTTGGTTGTATCTTCCCTCAAGATAAAAAAAAGGCCCATCTGGATACCAGCGAGGAACCTAAAATATTTACCCCAACAAGGGGACACTGACAATCACCCCTCCAGGGAGTGTTTCACCCTGAGGACTGTTCCTCTGTTTCTTCCCCAGAAATGATTGGAGATGTGGATACTACCGCTCTTCACGATGCTGGCAATGCTCACTCTGCCCAGTGATGAAGGGTTTGGAAACCCATATGACGCCAGAGCTATCTTGGCCAAACAGATGGGAAAACCTTGTGAATGTCAGAGAGGAACACATAAAACACTTCCTTTTAATGAAAAACAAATCCAAAGGGTAAAGTGTGGTAACAAAGTAACATACAACTTCATTTATTTTTCTGGAACCAACATCTCCCCCTACATTCCTGTACTAATATGTGGGTATACATAACAAAAACCCCAAATTATACCTCAAGTGGACGGCAAGCCAGGGCCCTGCCCTTGCACCACTTTTTATGAGACAATGCATTCTGCTTGCTATACTGCTACACAACAATACACCAACAATGGAAAACCCTATTGTGCTTGTGTTAGGACCAGAGCGACCTCTGGAGGTGCTAGCGGGTGGGAGAAGAGTGACATGGGATACGCCTCTACACCCTGTTTAGGTGAAACAGGACAGACAATCTACTGAAACTTTCAACACCCCATTGGCTATTCGGATGGCAATGGAGTTCAAGATAAAGTTAGAAAACAACAGGTCAATAAAAAGATTAAACCATTTTGACCCGGTACCCAAAGCTTAACTATCACCCGATAGCCCTCCCTGAGGACTGAGGAGACCTAAAACTCGACCCCCTTATGGAGACCCTTTTACAATCAGTTATTGCCTTACTTAATCAAACAAACCCTTCTCTTGCAAAAGACTGCTAGCTCTGTCTCCAAGTGGGACCACCCCGGCCACTAACAGTGGTTACTAATTACAACTCCACTACTCAAAAAGACTGCTCAACTACATTCCCTATTCCTGTCCAGCTCCTTCCAATGTCCACTTCTGAAACTTATATTTGGGCCTCGCTTGCCCCTGACAATTCCAGTGTGGACATGGGCCATATTGATCATTCCTTCTGCAACTCAAATACAACTGAGTCTAATGCCCAGTGTTGCCCACCTCCTGAGATGGTCTTTGTTTGTGGGGGCAGGATGGCCTATGACTTTTTGCCTGCTAATTGGATGGGCCTCTGTGCCCCAGCCACCTTGATCCCAGATGTGGATATCATTCCTGGAAATGAAGCCCTCCCTATATCCTCTTTTGATTACATTGGAGGGAGACATAAGAAAACTGTACAAATCTCTACAAAAAACTCTCTCCAGTTGATTATTGACATAAAAGCCATGTCCAACACTATCCTTGATCTCCAACAACAATTAGATTCCCTGGCTGAGGTACTCCAACAAAACAGGAGGGGACTAGACCTCTTAATGACCCAAAAGGGAGGCATATGCTTGTTTTTACAGAAAAAATACTGTTTCTATGCCAATAGCTTGGAAATCATTCAAGATAAGATCAAAAGACTTCAAGAGGACCTGGAGAAGAGACAGTGGGGCCTCCAGGACAACCCACTGTGGACGGGCTTACATGGCTTCTTACCCTACCTCCTCCCTCTACTTGGGCCCCTCCTTCTCCTTATCCTCATGTTGGGCCTTGTGTAATTAACAAAATTACACAATTCATTCACCAGCAGCTAGAGGCAATAAAACTCCATCAGGTTGAGATACATTACTACAGGCTGGCAACTCAGGAATTAAGTTCCTCATATGACCCACTGCCACCCCTTCTGCCCTCCATGTGACCAATGATGGGTAAAACCTCAGACTAATTGAGACAACCTAAGACAGGCGATGGAGTGGGTTCTCAGCCCAGTGACGGGTAAGATCCCCAGAGGGGGGCAACATAGGACAGGGGCCATGATGACTAACGCTCTTACAAAAACAAAAGGGGGAGATGTTGGGCCTTAAGAGGCCCGGACATGAGGCCTAGTGGAACTTCCTGAGCCTAGCAAAAGTTTGGCGAACTGTCTCTGGCTAGGACTCAGCAGGACGCCTAATGGCTTCTGGCCTGCTACTTCCACGTAGGAGGTTGGAGTTCCTGTGCATGTGTGTGCGTGCGTGCTTAGAACCAATCATTTCAAAAGTCACGATATACTATTGGCCCTTACACCTTACACCATCCTAAAATCCCCACCCTTGTTCTCCATACTATATAAACACCTGCCTGTTACAAAAAAACAAGATCCTGCTTTGATGAGACTCCCAGCTCGGTGTGTTTTGGCCGTCGACACTCACCCTCCTCCTCAACCCCTTGGGAGGAACCAGAGGGCCTGGTCCTTCCCCAGCACTACCTGCCGGGGGAACCTGACAAGGATGACACTGAACTCCTGACCTTCTTGCTTCCACTCCACTACCCATGTTCTAGGCTACTAACACTCAGCACCTCTTTTAAGACTTAAGCGTAGAGCTAGAGATAGATGGATCAGCAGTTAAAAGTATTTACTTGCAAAGCCTGATGGCCCAGATTTGATTCCCTCAGTACCCATGTAAAGCCAGATGCACAAAGTGGCACATGCACTTGCCCCGGCAAGAGGCCCCGCTCTGCCCATTCTCTCTCTGCTTGTGGAAAAAAAAATTATATATATATATGGCTGGAGAGATGACTTAGGCACTTGTCTATAAAGCCTAACAACCAGAGTTGGATTCCCTAGTATGCATGTAAAGCCAGATGCACAAAGTAGTACATGTGTATGAAGTTTGTCTGTAGCAGCTATAGGCCCTGGTGCTACACACCTTTAATCCCAGCTCTTGGGAAGCAGAGGTAGGAGGATCAATATGAGTTCCAGGCCAGGCTAAGACTGCATGGTGAATTCCAGGTTAGCCTGGGTTACAGTGAGACCCTACCTTGAAAAGGAAAAAAAAAAAAAAAAAAAAAAAAAAGACACACATCTAGGTTATAACATACACTCAGAACAAGGTGACAAAAACAAAAATATGGGACAGAAAGAGGGAGAGTACAACAGTCCTTCGGAACTGCTTACCTGATTTCTCTGATTTCCAAACTTCCCAAAGCTACACACACAAGATTGTGAACATCTGGAACAGGAACTATCTGTAACACTGGAACCTAAATAACACAAATTAGATTTGGTTATCCACTTCCTTTTTATTTTCATTTTTTTCTTTAGATTATTTATTTATCTATATTCATAAGCAGAGAGACAGACACACAAGAGATAGAGATGGAGAGAGAGTATGGGTGTGCCAGGGCCTCTTGCCATTGGCCTAAAACTCCAGATGCATAGGCACTTGTGGCTTGAACCCGACTGTCAAGCTTTGTAAGCAAGTGCCTCTAACCACTGAGCCATCTGTCCAGCCAATGGTTATTCACTTCTGAATTAATATAAGTTTTACTAATAATTTATCACATTCTTCTGTTCTTTACAGTACTGAGACTGAACCTAGAGCCTTACTTATGATAGGCAAGTACTTTGCCAGTGAATCCTTTTTATATTTTTTACTTTTTATTTTGAGATAATCTCCATAAATTGCCGAGGCAGGCCTTGAACTTGTGATCATCTTGCTGTGGCCTTCTCACTAGCTGAAATTATAGACCCAAAGCACCAGGTCTGGCTCATTATAATTTTTTTATTTTTTGGTTTCTCGAGGTAAGATCTCACTCTAGGTCAGGCTGACCTGGAATTCATTGTAGTCTCAGGGTGGCCTTGAACTCATGGTGATCCTCCTACCTCTGCCTCCTGAGTGCTGGGATTAAAGGTGTGTGCCGCCATGACTGGCTATTCATTACATTTTTTTTTTTTTGATTTCTCACTGTTTTTAACATTCAAATAAATGCAAGAAGGTTCAGGAAAGTCCCATATTATAAGGTATAATTCTAAATAAGTAGGATGAGCTGGGCTTGGTGATAAATGCCTATAAATCCTAGTTCTTGGGAGGCTGAGGCAGGAAGACAGCCAGCCTGGACTACATGGAGAGTACTGGGCATCTGAGAAACTCAGTATGTGTGCAAGTGTTTAATTAGCATTTACATATTTTATTTATTTATCTGCTTTGGCAGGGTTCCAGGCAGATCTGGAACTCACTCTGTACCCAGCTGAGCCACAAACTCACATCTACCCTCCTACCTTGGCCTCTGGGACCTCAGTGCTGGGACTAAAGGAGTGCATAGCCATGCCCGCCTCATCTGTTTTTTTTTTTTTTGGTTTTATGAGGTAGGGTCTCACTTTAGCTAAGGCTGACCTGGAATTCTCTATGTAGTCTCAGGGTGGCCTCAAACTCACAGCGATCCTCCTACCTCTGCCTCTCCAGTGCTGAGATTAAAAGCATGCGCCACCACGCCCGGCTGCCTTGTCTTTTTTTAAAAAATATTTTATTTATTTATTTGTGAGGGAAAGAGGCAAATAGAGAGAAAGAATGGGCATGCCAGGGTCTCTTGCCACTACAAATGAACTCTAGATGCATGTATGCCCTTGTGTATCTGGCTTCTGTGGGTCCTGGGGAATTGAACTGGGGTCCTTAGGCTTCGTAGGCAAATGCCTTAACTGCTCAGCCATTTCCTCAGCCCTTTTTTCTTTTCTTTTCTTTCTTTCTTTTTTTTATTTTTATTTATTTTTTTAAATTTTTATTTATTTATTTATTTGAGAGCGACAGACACAGAAAGAAAGACAGATAGAGGGAGAGAGAGAGAATGGGCACACCAGGGCTTCCAGCCTCTGCAAACGAACTCCAGACGCATGTGCCCCCTTGTGCATCTGGCTAACGTGGGACCTGGGGAACTGAGCCTCAAACCGGGGTCCTTAGGCTTCACAGGCAAGCACTTAACTGCTAAGCCATCTCTCCAGCCCTTTTTTTTTATTTTTTGAGACAGGGTTGTGAAGGTAACTTGAGAAAACCAGCCTGAGGAGGAAATAGTATTCACTGAACAAATGTGTACTGACCTTGCAAAGCAGTGCTAGCAGCTGTGGATACACTGAGAACAAGAAGTATAAACAGATTCGAAGAGCACACAGGAAAGCCAGGCATGGTGGTGCTTGCTTGTAGTCCTGGCACTTGGGAGATGAAACCAGGAATTCAAACCAATCTCAGCTCAATAGGGAGCTTGAGACTAGCCTGGGTGGGTGACATGAGACCCTCTCTCAACACCCTATCTCCCCCTTCCAACAACAACAACAAGAAAAAAAAAAATGAAGGAAAAAAAGGAAAATGATTACATGATTAAGTGAGAAAAGCCAGATTAAGCTTTTTGTTTTTTAAATATTTTTAGCCAGGTGTAGTGGTGCACACCTTCAGTCCCAGCACTCTGAGGCTGAGGTAGGAGGATCACCGTTACAGAGAGAATGGGTGCGCTAGGGCCTTTAGCCACTGCAAATGAACAACAGAATCATGTACCTCTTTATGCATCGGTTTTACATGGGTACTGGGGGGACTGAACCTGGGTCCTTTGGTTTTGATGGTAAGCACCTTAACACTAAGCCATCTCTCCAGCCCCAGATTAAACATCTTTAAATACAGTAACACTGTAACCACGTAAGATATATATGGTGAAATACAATGACGATATATAGAGAGAAAACAAAGGTAAGTTTTGATGAAAGGGAAGGAAAAGAAGTATCAGCAAATTTCGAAGTCGGGGAAGACATAGAATGCCAAGCTTTCCCTACAGGACTGCTGTAAAAGCCAATCCCTGGCAAAGTCTGAAAAGCCAATAAAACAAATGCTAATGGAAGAGTTCAGATGGTGAGCATATGGTGCACCCTGCGAAACTTTTATTTGCTTGAAACTTGTCAGAATAAATGATGGAAGCTCGGTGTGATGGCACACTCCTTAGTACCCCCAGCACTTGGGAGGCAGAGGTAGGAGGATTATTGTGAGTTTGAGGCCACCCTGAGATTGCACAGTGAATTCCAGGTCAGCCTGGGTTAGTGTGTGACCCTACCTAAAAAAAATGAAACAAAACAAAAACCTCAAAAAACCAAACATGAGGCTGTAGAAATGGCTTAGCAGTTAAGGTGTTTGCCTACAAAGCCAAAGGACCTCAGTTTGATTTCCCCAATACCCATGTAAGCCAGAAGCACAAGGTGGTGCATGTATCTGGAGTTCATCTGCAGTGGCTGGAGGCCCTGGTGTGCCCATTCTCTCTCTCTCTGCCTCTTTCCATCTCTTGCTCTCTCAAATAAATAAATTAAAAACAAAACAAAATAATGAAAAAAACCAAACATGCAAAAAATAATTGATGGAAAAAAACCCTCTTCTGTTATACTGTTATACATGGCTGCAGACACCGGTTTTGCTACGTCCTTCTCCTATATTATCACACAAATGACTACACTTAAGCCTTTTAGCTCTAAGACTCAGACTTACCTCTGTGAAATGCCAGGTATAAACTTTTTCCCATTGCCAAGTATCCAGAGGTTTCCAAAGAGAAACGACATCTTCACAAGCAGTTATGATACATGGCTCTTTAGAACCAGCTCTTTCCCACCACACAGCACCCACGTCCACAGAACAGGAACCAGAAGGATTCTGACCGAGAATGGTAACCACAGTCATGTTAAAAGGATATTCAAGGTCTGCTTTATGCAAAGAATAAGCATGAAAATTGCTGAGGGCTGGGGAGATCGCTCAGCGGATAAAGTGCTCACTACTCAAGCCAGAGTACCCAAGTTTATTTCTCAGAAGCCATAGCAGGCCCCTGTAACCCTAACACTGACTGTGAGATGGGAGGTGGAAACAGAATTTCTTGGAAGCTCACAGCAAAAACAAACAAAAATCCCAGCACCAAAAATAACAGTAGCACAGCAAGAATCAGACAGAAACCTTGCCTCAAATGAGGTAGCAAGGTGAGGACTGACCTAAAAATTGCCCTCTGACCTCCATGTGTGGGTGCTATGGCATATATGCTTACACACACACACACATACCCCAAATAATGAATGAGCAGGATGACATGAAATACCAGCTGAAAGTAGTTTTATGCAGGTCATAGTAAAAGGGCTTTATATATATAGGTCTTTCATAAAAAATTTTACCTATATATACATTTATATAATAGACTTTTTTGTTTTGTTTTGTTTTGTTTTATATTTTTCAAGATAGGCCCTTACTCTAGCCCAGGCTGACCTAGAATTCACTATGTATTCTCAGGGTGGCCTCGAACTCACAGTAGTCCTACCACCTCTGCCTCCCAAGTGCTGGGATTAAAGACATGTACCACCACACCCAGCTACATCATAATAGACTTTAAAATTTTTATTTTTTAAAAATTTATTTACTTATTTCATAGACAGAGGGGGAGAGAGAGAGAGAATGGGCATGCCAGGGCCTCTAGCCACTACAAACAAACACCAGACACATGTGCCACCTTGTGCATCTGGCTTTGGGTCCTTTGGCTTTGTAGGCAAATGCCTTAACCACTAAGCCATCTCTCCAGCCCCTATTTTTTATTTTTTGAGGTAGGGTCTCACTCTAGCCCAGGCTGACCTGGAATTCTCTCTGTAGTCCCAGGCTGGACTTGAAGTCACAGTGATTCTTCTACCTCTGCCACTCGATTAAATGAGTGTGTCACCATAACTAGTTTCACAAGGGTCTCTTGTCACGGCAAATGAATTCTTGTCTGGCTTTATGTGGGTGGTTGGGCTGGAGAACTTAACCTGGGCAGACAGGCTTTGCTAGGAAGCACCTTTAACTGCTGTGCCATCTCTCCAGCCCCTCTTTTTGACTTTTTTTTTTTTTTTTTAAATCAGTTCTTTCACAAATATAGTAACAACATTCTTCTGACCTTTAGCTTCGAAACCAAGTGTAGCTTTCCTGGGTTTAAGCTACCAGAAGCAGGAAGCTCCATCATTTCAGTCTGTGGAAACAAAAGTCACACTGTCAGCCTACAGCGTGTGCGTGCTTGCCTTCACAACTCACTCATCACAGATGTCACTCCAACTGGTGACAGCAGCAAAGGCCCAGATACAGCTGCTTCACTGATGACAAGGAGAACAGGACCCTACTGCTCTAGCCCAGGCTGACCAGGAATTCAGTATGTAGTCTCAGGGTAGCCTCCCGAGTGCAAATTCACCATATAACACACACACACACACACACACACACACACACACACACACACACACACGGGGGGGGGGGCGTGCACCATAAGCTTTAGTTTTACGAATAAACATGGTAAAACTGAGAAGCCAGTGGTGAGCAAGTCACGCTGTCCATATTCACTAAGACATTTCAACCTTTCAGAGAAAACGTCACAAAGGAAATGGTTGTACCTGTTCAATGGAATGCTTATGCAACTCCAGGCATGCACTTCCACAGAGCTGATTTTCTCTGAAAGTGAATGACTCAATGGGTAGAAGTGTTGCTTGGGGGTCAGAGTCACAGTCACAGGCAGGCTGTCCTTGCCTACCTGACACATGCAGGCTGGAATCCAGTTTTGGTGAGCTGGCTGAACTGTTGCATTCTTTACTATTATTGGCAAGATTGACTTTGTCTTCCAAGTGAGAAGGATGGGGTGTGGAGCAAGCCTGCTCAACAACTTCCACAGGGACCTTTTCGAAGGATGCTTGGGAGCTAAAAGCTGGAGTAGTGCCTAAGATCGGGAAAGCAGGTGAACACAGGTCTGCAACAGATCTGTCACTGTTACCAGTGACAGCAGTATTCAAAGGAGTGAAAAGAACTGTGGATGAAGAAAAGCCCTTGTTTGCAGGTTGGCTTTGTAGGTTTGGCATTTGAGAATGTGCTTTCCCTTGGAGAGCAGCACGTTCTTCTTTCAAGTCTTCCATTTCCCCATCTCTCTGCTTGGGAATCAGTTCCTCCAGAACAATACAATCCCCCTGTTGAGGAAGTCTCTTTCCAAGACACTCAGTCAGTCTTTCTGAGCAGGACTTCAGTTTTTCAATCTTAAGAGGGCCAAAGTCTTCGTCAGGTAACTGAAAGTCTGTGATATTGAGAAAAGACAAGCTGCTTTAAAAACAGGCTTTGTCATGGAATGCGCATTGAAAGCATTACCATCCAAAACTAACTCCACCGTCGTTAGCAGGTCACTGCTTGAGCTCCCTTACCAGAAGATCACTCACTCCCAGAAAGGAGCACTTTCTCACAATGGCCTTACTTCCCTAAATTAAAAATTAAGCCTAGGAACATTAATGAAACCTAATGAGGTATTAATACCACCATACAGTATGCTTCCATTTTCTTTTCCTTCCTTCCTTTCTTTACTTCTTTTTGAGGTACAGTGTCACTCTAGCCCAGGCTGACCTGGAACTCACTCTGTCATTCCAGGCTGGCCTAGAACTCACAATGATCCTCTTACCTCTGCCTCTCAAATGCTGGAATTAAAGGCATGCCCTACCATACTCGGCTAGAGTGTGCTTCTGAAAGCCAAATATTGAAGACAACATTCATCACTTCTCATATTTATAACTTTGAACCAGGGCACAATGGTTTAAAAAGTTACTGGACTGGGGAGATTGCTCAGTGGTTAAAGGTGCTTGTCTACAAAGCCCACCAGTCTGGGTTTAATTCCCCAGTACCCACATAAAGCCAGATGCAAAAAGTGGTGCATGCACCTGGGGTTTGTTTGCAGCAGCAAGAGACCCAGATGTGCCCAGTCTCTCTCTCTCTCTCTTTCTCTCTGTGTGCAAATAGATAATAAATTAAAAAAAAAAAATTGGGGCCGGAAAAATTACTCAATGGTTAAAGGCATTTGCTTACAAATGCCTATTTCCCTGGGTTCAATTCCCCAGTATCCATATAAAACCAGATACACAAAGTGGCACATACACCTATACTCTCTCTACTCACACACAAACAACAACAACAACAACAACAACAAAAGAAACTGTTTTTTCAAGGTAAGGTCTTGTTCTAGTCCAAGATGACCTGGAATTCACTATGTAGTCTTAGGGTGGACTCAAACTCATAGTGATCCTCCTACTTCTGCCTCCCTAGTGCTGAGATTAAAGACATCCATGCACCATCACATCTAGCAAAATATTAAAAATTTATTTTTTAAATCTACTAATCTCAAATTCTCTTGTGACTAAAGGTTGGAAATGGAAACAGACCAAAATGCAAAAAGTTTTAAAATGTAGCTGCAGGTTACTAAAAATCAAAGCAGACTATTCAAAGTATAAAGAAGAAAGTTAGGGCTGGACAGATGGCTTAGTGGTTAATGCACATGCCTGTGAAGCCTAAGAACCCCGGGTTCCATTTTCCAGGTCCCAAGTAATCCAGATGCACATGGTGGGGCATGTGTTTGGAGTTTGTCTGCAGTGGCTAGAAGCCCTGGCATGCCCATTTTTACTTTCTCTGTCTCTAATAAATAAATTTTTTTAAAAAAAGAATGTTAGTCAGGTGTGGGGGCATACACCTTTAATCCCAGCATTTGGGAGATCCTACCTGAAAAAAAAACAAAACAGCTGGGTGTGGTGGTGCATGCCTTTTAATCCCAGCACTTTGAAGGCAGAATTAGGAGGATTGCCATGAGTTTGAGGCCAGCCTGAGACTATATATAGTGAATTCCAGGTCAGCCTAAGCTTAAGTGAGACCCTGCCTCAAAAAACAAAACAAAACAAAGTTTCTACTGACAGAGGTAGGAGGATTGTCATGAGTTCGAGGCCACCCTGAGACTACACAGTGAATCTCAGGTCAGCCGAGGCTAGAGGGAAACTCCACCTAGACCCCCCCCCCAAAAAAAAAATTTCTAAATAGCTAAGAAACAAAACCAGCCTTGATGCCCTTCAACTACTGGGATGGATAATGAAGATGTGATATATTTACACAATGGAGCTTTAGTCAGTTGTAAAGAAAAATGAAATGATGTAATTTGCAGTGAAATGGATGGATTTGGAAAGGATTATAATAAGTGAGGTAACCCAGGCCCAGAAAGCCAAAGGCTCCACGTTCTTTCTCATATGTGGATCCTAGCTACAAATATTTAGATTTGTATGTGAGTTGGAAGAAAAGTCAGTGATGGAGACCAGGAAGCTGGGAAGGGGATGAGGGAGGGAAGAGGAGGGAGGGTGTAAGAGGAGGGTATGGTAGATATGTAAGCAGAATACTGGGAGGGAGGGGAATGGTCTAAGTGGAAGGGATGGAGGAGAGGAAGGGGTGGAGGAGAGGAAGGGGTGGGAGAAGGGTTAATCAAAATTTAAGGTGGGGCTTGGGAAATGGCTCAGTAGTTAAAGATGCTTGCAAGGCCTAACAGCCCAAGTTCAATTCTCCAGTACCCACATATACCCAGATGAACAAAGTTGTGCATGCACATGGAGTTCATTGCAGCAACAGGAGGCCCCGGTCTACCCATTCTCTTCTCCCTCCTTATCTCTCTCACAAATATTTTAAAAAATTAATATGTTATAAATAAGCCATATGGAAACCTACTTTTTCACTAGCTAATAATACATGGTAAAAAGAGACAGTTTGAGCAGAAGTATGTTGTGGAGGTGGATAATATGCCTAGAAACACAACTGTTATGAGAAAAATTTCAGTGCCAGGGTGGGATAGCCTTTAGCAAGCTATTGGTTAGAGAGGCCCCTCATGCCCCCCAAACATTACCTATTGTGAAGGCTCTTGGTTGCCCACCAGAACTAGATGGTAAGACCCTATTGCTGAAGACACCATATGCGTAGGCTGCAGATCACCTAGAAATCAAGCTGGAACTGAAGCTGGAAGCCTCCTCCCTGTTGACTAGCTGTCAGGATACTGGAAATAGCTATGCAGCATGCAGCCTTCTGGGGGAGAGAAGTCATCAATGGTGTTAAACAGCAGTGGACTCTGCAAGCTTTATGGCTGGCCAGGCAGGCCAAATGTGCCAACTGGTACAATAGTGGCATGTCTGTTATGGGGGAAACAACTGCTTACTGACTGGACTTGAGACCCACTCCACTGGAGGAAATTCCTGCCTGGTACTGAAAATCTAATGTAAGGCCTATGGCTGGGGAGGTCGTAAACTCTAAGGGGGAAGCTACTACTGTTGTCTGGCTAAGTGGATAGATATATTATGCCCACTAAAATGCCCTCTAAATACTTGTGTTTATGCCCATATATTAATGCTACTCTCAGGCTGGAGAGATAGCTTAGTAATTAAGGTGTTTGTGAAGGCAAAGAAGACCCAGGTTCAATTCCCCAGGACCCACTTAAGCCAGATGCACAAGGTGGTGCATGCATCTGGAGTTCATTTAGTGGCTAAAGGCCCTGGCATGCCCATATTCCCTCTCTCTCTCTGCCGCTATCTCTCAAATAAGTAAATAAAACAAAACAAAACATTTAATGTTACCATCACTTTTGGTTTTGGAGTTTCTCTTTTTGAATTCTGGTGGCCACTGGGTGACTCAAAATTCATCAATGTACTAAGAAGTGACAGTGGAGTTTTCAGCA
Organism: Jaculus jaculus; assembly: GCF_020740685.1. NCBI lineage: Eukaryota > Metazoa > Chordata > Mammalia > Rodentia > Dipodidae > Jaculus > Jaculus jaculus. The sequence goes on along the minus strand of NC_059113.1, from coordinate 57,529,584 downwards.
TTAAATGAGACATCTCTATCACACCTTCCAAGATTCAGAGACCATTGCTGAAGAGGTGGCAGAAAGAATGTAAGAATTGTGTGGTGCATACCACCTTTAATCCCAACACTCGGGAGGCAGAGGTAGGAGGATGGGAGGCAGAGGTAGGAGGATCACCTTGAATTTGAGGCCATCCTGAGTTCAAGTATACCCTGAGACTACACAGTGAATTCTAGGTCAGCCTGGACTACAGTGAAACCTACCTCAAAAAAAAAAAAAAACCAAAACCAAAACCAAAACAAAACAAAACACAAAAACAAAAACAAAAAAACAAACAAAAAAAAACCCAAAAACCAACCAACCAACAACAACAAAGAATGTAAGAGCCAAAGGAGTGCTTATGATACTGTCTTCCAGACACAGCCTTGATATTCATGACCTCACAGTGGTTGATGCTACCTACACAAGACCTGCATAACAGGAGGGAAAAATAATGACATCAAAAGAGAAGAGAGACTAAGTGAAAAGAAATGATTCAGTGGAGGGAGGATTTGGGAGGAAGAAAAGGGAATGGCAGGAGGATTAAGATCATTTATATTCTTTTATTTATGGAAGTTGTCAAGTTTTAAAAAGTTTAGAAGCTAACAAAAGGTTTCTAGATTATTGGAGTGCATACTTTTTCTTTTTTTTTCACCCCAAGATAGGGTCTTACTCTGGCCCAGGCTGACCTGGGATTCACTATGCAGTCTCAGACTGGCATCGAACTCACAGTGACCCTACTACCCTGCTTCCTGAGTGCTGGGATTAAAGGTGTGCACCACCTTGCCTGGCGCGCGCGTGCACACACACACACACACACACACACACGCACACGCACGCACACACACACACACACAGACACATTTTTAAATCTTTGTATTGTTGACCAAAAAGATAATAAAATAGCTATGTTTACAACTATAAATTAATGAATTACAGTTTACGGACCAAAACAATATTCAATAGCACAGAGTAGTCTGCTGTCCATTTGTGTGTAAAAAGTTCCCCCCACCATGAGGTAAGGTCTTTAGCCCAGGGTGACCTGGAAGTCACTATGTAGTCTCAGGGTGGCCTTGAACTCACAGTGATCCTCGTACCTCTGCCTCCTAAGTGCTGGGATTAAAGGTGTGTGCCACCATACCTGGCTATGTACAAAAAGTTTTATGGACCAGTCAATTACATACTGCCTATGCTGCTTGGGCATAGCTGAGTAGCTGAGACAAAACAAGATAATCTTATTCATTATTTATTTATTTGAGAGAGAGAGAGAAATATGAATGGGGTGCGTCAGGGCCTCCAGCCACTGCAAACTAACTCCAGATGCATGCGCCCCCTTGTGCATCTGACTAATGTGGGTCCTAGGGAATCGAGCCTCGAACTGGGGTCCTTAGGCTTCACAGGCAAGTGCTTAACCACTAAGCCATCTCTCCAGCCCAAAACAAGAGAATCTTATTCACTATGTTTACAGGGTATTGCTTGTTTAGTCACAACATCCATCCCCCCCCCCCCCCCCCCACCAGGTAGGCTCTCACTGTGGCTCAGGCTGACCAGGAATTCACTATGTAGTCTCAGGGTGGCCTCCAGCTCATGGTGTTCCTCCTACCTCTGCTCCCCAGTGCTGGGATTAAAGGCATGCGCCACCATGCCTGGCCCAACATTCAATTTTTGTGCTCAATTTATTAAGTATGACTTACTCCTGAGACAAATGAATAAAAAATTTAGGTTGGGCTAGAGATGACTCTGGTTAAAGGCACTTGCTTGGAAGCCTGGAATGTGGGTTTGATACCCACATAAAGCCAGATGCACAAAGTGGTACGTGTTGAGTTCATCTGCAAGAGCAGAGGGTATGGTGTGCCCATACTCTTTCTCTCAAATAAATACTTTTTTTGTTGTTGTTTTGTTTTTAAAGGTAGGGTCTCGCTCTAGCCCAGGCTGACTTCCACTCTGTAGGCTCAGGGCGGCCTTGAACTCATGGCGATCCTCCTCCTACCTCTGCCTCCCAAGTACTGGGATTAAAGGCATGAGCCACCACGCCCGGCTAAATTTTCTTTTTTTTCTTTTAAGTTTTTTGAGGTAGGGTCTCACTCTAGCTCAGGCTCACCTGGAATTCACTATGCAGTCTCAGAGTGGCCCTGAACTCATGGTGATCCTCCTACCTCTGCCTCCCGAGTGCTGGGATTAAAGGTGTGCGCCACCACAACCCCCCCTTTTTTTTAAGTTATAGCATTGCTTGCTAGTTTCCAAAACCTTGTCCCCCACAGATCACAGAGATTACCATCTCACTTTACTCCAGAACATCTCCTGTATTAAACATTCTTCCAATGGATGACAACTATTGCACCTGAGCAGATACTGGTTTTGGTGGTCAACAGGCAGTGTTTCCTCTGCAACCACATTCGTGAACTATGGCTGTACTGCTAGCTTTCAGTCCTGACTCTGCCGTTTTAAGAAAATAAAGTCAGTTTAGCATCCCTCTGCCTTACTGTCCTCATCTGAAAGATAGAAAGATTTTACCTCATGCAAGGCTGCTGCTGAGTCAATGACTTAGGACCTGTACAGCAGTTACATAGGTACAGTAATTATTAGCTGCCACCAGGACCATCACCAGACACAACCTGATTTAACTTCAACTCTCTTCTTACCATGGATAACTGCTTTTCCATTCTGATGCACATGAGAAGTGAATCTGGCCTTGGATCTGGTAATGCCCAATGTGCTAGGAGTTGGAAAAAGGAGCTCACGATGATCCAGTGTCAAAGTGCATGCCGATCTCCTTTTCCCCCGGAGTCTCTTACCAGATGGCTGCATAGCAGCTTTCCTAGAGCAGCTGTCTCCAGTTGGCCCTGCAGACGAGCCTTTAGCTGAAGAGAAAGGTTGCTGAAGACCCCTCAAACTTGTCTGTCTTGGGTGTGAGTCCAACATGCTAGTTTCCCTGTGGTCAATTTCTTCACTGGAAAGGTTTACATTTTTAGTTGCTTCCTTATTTTTAAGCCCTTTCTTCTTGACACCTAAATGACTTTGAATTACAGCTTCAAGGGCTATTTTTCTCTGACAATCTGACATATGACGTGTTGTTCTAACATAGTATTCTGCAGGAAATAAAAGTCCTTCAAGTACCGTGCAAGAATGTATTTGATTTTCTGTAGGAGAGAGTGCTTCTGGACTAAAACTCTTAGATTGACTTAGAACTTCATTTTTCTGAAGATTTTCACTCCTGCTATCAAGAATGTTGTCAGATTTTAATGATTTCCCTATGTGATCTGGCTCTAAGCTTTGGTTTATAGCTACTGATAAGTTGCTATAAGTGCACTCATTCATAGAACACAAGTTATCTAATTTAGGACTTCCAGGCAACTGACCAGTGGTATTCACAGCTTCATTTCCTACTGGGTTATCAGTACTGCCTTGTGTTTCTAGGTGTATGGCTGAAGCAGGGCTAACGTTAGGAAGGGTCAGGTCAAGGTGCTGACTAGTACTGCTGGCAGGTAAGGGGACTGCAGTGTCGCTGGAGACCCGACTTCTTCCAGAGAGTGGATCAACAGCCCTTTCTGATCTGGCAGCTGGGGAAATTATCGCCCCTTCTCCAGTATGCCTTGTAACTAGTTCTGGGGGGTCTGGGACTTGAGACTTAAGACTTAAAAGGTGAGTTATTTCAGTTACTGGGGACCTCGAGCTTTTGCCATTGACTGCTTCCTGTTTCTTTAGTTGTTCACCAGAAAGTAACAGAGAATCGGAGCCAAGCAGACACTTCTTCTCCTGTGAAATGCACATTTTCTTTGTTCTCCACGGTTGCTCACTCTGCCTTTTCTCTCCACCAGGGCCACTGCTGCGATACAGAAGAGGTTCTTGGACATTATCTGTTCTTGGTTTAAATGGTCCTTCTCGGCCGTCCTTAGGGCTCAAGGATTCTGGGTCAACATCAATTATCACAGATGAGTTTTCTCCAGTTTCCTCAACAAGATAGTTGATTTGTAATCTGCCACAAGGAGATCTTTCATTTATAGGTTCTGAGATGAAAGAAAGAAGAAAAATGTGTGTGTGTGTACCTCAGCACCAAAGTATATAACTAATATTTTCCTTTATTGTTCATTAACAAAATTATTTATGAGAGAGAGAGAGAGAGAGAGAGAGAGAAAATGAGTATGCCAGAGCATCTAGCCACTGTTAACAAACTTCAGACACACACACCACCTTGTACATCTGGCTTACATGGGTACTGGGGATCAAACCTAGGTCTTTAGACTTTGCAGGCAAGGGCCTTAACCACTAAGCCATCTCTCCAGCCCTATTTTCCTCTTACTATTTTTAGATAGAATGAGAGTGAGAGTGAGAGTGAGAGTGAGAGAGAGAGAGAGAGAGGGAGAGGGAGAATTGTTGTGCCAGGACCTCAGCCATGAAATCGAACTCCAGACACTTGCACCACCTAGTGGGCCTGTGTGACCAGCTTATGTGGGATCTGGAGAGAGATCTAACATGGGTCCTTAGGTTTCACAGGCAAGCGCCTTTACTGCTAAACATCTCTCCAGGCCCCTATTTTCTTTTTAAAATGAAACAAAAAATATTGTAAATATTGTAGCTGGGCATGGTAACACATGCCTCTAATCCCAGCACTTGAGAGACAGAGGTAGGAGGATTACTGTGAATTCAGCCTGAGACTCCCAGGTCATCCTGGACTAGACAGAGCAAGACCTTCTCTATTTATTAATTTTTGTTTTTGGGTTTTTTTTTTTTTTTTTTTTTTTTTGAGGTAGGGTCTCACTCTAGCCCAGGATAAACTATTATTTACTCTGTAGTTTCAGACTGGCCTCAAACTCACAGCAATGCTCCCACCTCTCTGCCTCCCAAGTGCTGGGATTAGTGTACGTCACCAATGCAAAGCTACATTTGTTTTTAAACATTTTTTAATTTTTATTTTATTTAATTAATTTTCTTTTTCAAGGTAGGGCTTCACTCTAATAAAGGATGAACTCACAGTGATCTGCAGTTCGCTATGTAGTCTCAGGATGGCCTCACACTCACAGAGATCCTCCTACCTCTGCCTCCCGAATGCTGGGATTAAAGGCATGTGCTACCATGCCTAGCTTAATTAACTAAGTAATTATTATTTTCGTTTTTTCAAGGTAGGGTCTCACTCTAGACCAGGCTGACCTAGGATTCACTATGTAGTCTCAGGGTGGCCTCTAACTCATGGATATCCTCTGCCTCCCGGGTGCTGGGATTAAAGGCGTGCACCACCACGCCCAACTCTTAATTTTGTTGACAGAGGGAGGAAATGGGCATACCAGGGCCTCTTGCCACTGTAAACACACTCCAGACACATACGTCATCTTATGCATCTGGCTTATGTGGGTACTGGGGAATTGAACCTGGGTCCTAAGGTTATGTAGGCAAATGCCTTAACTGCTAAGCCATCTCTCCAGCCCTTGCACATATTTTTAAATATTACAGATAGGGTGTGCATGTGGATCAATAGTAAAGCACTTGCCCAGCATACTTGAGGTCCAGGGTTTGATCTTTAGCACCACAAAAATAACTACTACTGAACTTTTGAGAAAAAAAAAAAGACGAACTTTCTTTCAGGCAAATAAAGTTCAAGTTTTAAATTCTAACTACAGAATTTAAAAATTTTAAACAAACATAAGACTTACACAGAAAAAGTTTTTTTTTTTTTTAACTAAAGGATTATTCTTTATAGTGATTATCCCCCTTTTAATATCTTATTCATTTATTTAGAGAGAAAGAGGCAGATAGAATGGGGTGCACCAGAGTCTCTAGCCACTGTAAATGAACTCCAGACACAAATACCACCTCGTGCATCTGGCTCTATGTGGGTGCTGGGGAATCAAACCTGGGTCCTTTGCCTTTACAGGGAAGTGCCTTAACCTCTAAGTCATCTCTCCAGCCCAGACATTGTACCCCTCCTTTTTAAAAATTGTTTTTAAAATATATTTTATTTAGTTATTTGAGAGAGAGAGAAAGAGGTAGAGACAGAGAGAGAGAATGAGTGCATGAGTGTTTCCAGCCACTGCAAATGAACTCCATATGTATGCGCCTCCTTGTGCATTTGGCTCACACGGGTCCTGGGGAATTGAACCAGGGTCTTTTGGCTTTGCAGGCAAATGCCTTAACTGCTAAGCCATCCTCTCTAGCCCAAAATTGCCCTTTTAAATTATTTTTTCTTTTTCTTTTTGAAACATGGTCTCACTATGTTGCTCAGGCTGTCCTCTTGCCTCAGTGTTCTAAGTGCTGGACTACTGGTAAATACTCCTGTATCCAGCTGTTTATTTTTCTTTCTTTCTTTCTTTTTTTTTGGTTTTTCGAGGTAGGGTCTCACTCTGGCTCAGGCTGACCTGGAATTCACTATGTAGTCTCAGGGTGGCCTCGAACTCTCGGAGATCCTCCTACCTCTGCCTCCCGAGTGCTGGGATTAAAGGCGTGCGCCACCACGCCCGGCTTAGCTGTTTATTTTTCATCTTACCTAGTTCTTTTGGGTGAAGCTTGAACCAGACCCCACACATTATGTACATGCTTTACCACCGAGCAACACCCCACTTCTTCATCTACTGCCTGCCTTCTTTTCCCTTCCATTTCTTTCTATCTAAGTTGTCATTTTCATTGCATGCAGTGTGTGTGTGTGTGTGTGTGTATGTGTGTATGCGTATGGGCCCACTAGTGCCTCTTGCTGCTGCCAATGAACTTCGGATGCATGAGCTGCTCTTTGCATCTGCTTTACATGAGTATTGGGGAACTGAACCCAGACCAGCAGGCACTGCAACCAAGAGCCCTTCACAACTGAGCAATCTCCTCAGCTAATGCTTAAGTAATTATAATATCATTAACTTCTATTTTGTGGTTTTTCCAGGTAGGGTATCACTCTGACCCAGGCTAACTTGGAATTCACTTAGTCTCAGGGTGGCCTCGGCCTCATGGCAATCTGTTTTCCTTGGTCTCCCAAGTGCTGGGATTAAAGACGTGTGCCACCACACTCAGACAATACAATTTTCTTAAACTTCTCCATAATTTTTTTTTTCTTCAAAGATGGCTTGAGAGGGCTAGAGAAATGGCTTAGCTATTAAGGTGCTTGCTTGCAAAGCCTAAGGACTCATGTTCAACTCTCCAGGTCCCACATAAGCCAGATGCACAGTGACTCAAGCGTGCAAGATTATACATACACACAAAGGGGTGCACGCATCTGGAGTTTGACTACAGTGACTGGAGGCCCTGGAGTGCCAAATCTCCCCCTGCTTTTTTCTCTTGCAGAAGGAACAAAAAGCCAGTCCACTGGGCTTGGCTCAATAAATATATAAATAAACAAATAAAAAGGCAGGGGAGATGTCAAGAGGCCCTGGTGTGCCCATACTCTGTTTCCCTCAAATAAATAAAATAGTAAAAATATACACTGCTCCAACTTTATATTAACAATTCTGAATGGGGTGCCAAGGTGTCTAGCCACTACAAACAACTCCAGATGTGTGTGCCACTTTGTGTGCACGTGTCACCTTGTGCATCTGGCTTATGTGGGTTTTGGAGAGTTGACCCTGGGTTCTCAGGCTTTGCAGACAAGCTTCTTAACTGTTAATCCATCTCCCCAGCACTTTATTTTTATCTAACTTTATTTTTTTTTAAAATATTTTTATGCAAGGTATGGTTGTACATGTCTTTAATCCCAGCACTTGGGAAACAGAGGTTGGAGGATGAGTTCAAGGCCAACCTGAAACTACATAGTGAATTCTAGGTCAGCCTGGGCTAGAGTGAGACCCTACCTTGAACAACCAAAAACAACAAAAACAAAACAAAAAAAATCTTGGGGCTGGAAAAATGGCTCAGTAGTTTCGTGCACTTCTTGTGCAAGCATGAGTGCCTGAGGTCAACCCTCAAGAACCTATATAAACAGTTGGGCATGGCCATGTACTTTTCATGCCAGTCCTGCAGGGAAGCATAGACACAGGAATCACTGGAGCTCCTGAAAAAAAAAAAAAAAATGGCAAGAGACTCTGGTTCAAGAAAAGAATGGGAGCTGGGTGTGGTGTCACATGCCTTTAATCCCAGCACTCAGGAGGCAGAGGTAGGAGAATCACTGTGAGTTCAAGGCCACCCTGAGAATATATAATGAATTACAGGTCAGTGTGAGACCCTGCCTTGAAAAACAAAAACAACAACAAAAACAAAAGCAAAGAATGGGTGGGGCTAGAGAGATGGCTTAGTGGTTAATGCACTTGCCTGCAAGGACACTGGTTCAATTCCCTACTACCCACATAAGTCAATATGCACAAGGCAGTGCATGCATTTGGAGTTCATTTGCACTGGCTAGAGGTCCTGGTGTGCCCATTCTCTCTCTTTCCCTCTCAAATAAATAAATAAAAATAAACAACAAACATATATAAAGAAAAGAATGGGTGAAAGAGTGACACCCAACATTCTCTTGTAGGCACCATAGTGTACCTTGCCACAGGCTGCTATGTGAAGACAAGAAGGGCAAATGTATGGCCATACACCACCCATACACACACCACAGCAAATGATAATAGTCATCACCGTCTTAAATTAGGCATGGTGCCTCACTTGGGAGGCTGAGGTAGGAAGACCACTGTGAGCTCAAGGTAAACATGGGCTAATGTGATGTTTCAAAACTAAATTTAGCATCTAAAAAAGATGAGAAGGAAAATGAGCAACTAAGTAGAAAGCTCAGCTGACACCTATGGGGCTGTCTCACAGGATGGGAGGAACTATTAATAAGTTATACATCTGATATTCTAGAAGTTAGGAGAACCCTTTGAGTTCAAAAATAGAAAGACAAATCTAATTGAAACTAGATAAAGGGGGATGGAGATATGGCTCAGCAGTCCAAGGTGCTTGCTTGCAAAGCCTGCCAGCTCAGGTATGACCCAGGTCAAATCCCCAGTGCTTATGTAAAGCAAGATGCACAAAGTGGTTCAAGTACCTGGAGTGTGTTTGCAGTGTCAGGAGGTCCTGGTATGCCCGTTCTCTTTCCTTCTCTCTCCTCACAAATAAAAAACAAAAATTAAAAGTTATTAACATATGATTTAGTTAAGTCCATGGCCAAGTGAGTCCTTTAAAAAATCAAAAATATATGCACACAGAGAAATATGTATGTGGACATGCATGCATCATTCAAAACAATATTGAGGGCTGGGGAGATGACTTAATGATTGAGCTGCTTTCCTACAAAGCCAAATGACTCAGGTTCGATTCCCCCGTACCCACATAAAGCTAGATGCACAAAGGGGCATGAGTCTGGAAGAGGCCCTGGTGCCCATTCTTTCTCTCAAATAAATAAATAACCCAGACGGGAGTGGTGTTACATACCTTTAATCCCAGCACGTGGGAGGCAGAGGAAGGAGGATTGCCATGAGTTCAAGGCCACTCTGAGACTATATAGTAAATTCCAGGTCATCCTGAGCTAGAGTGAGACCCTACCTCGAAAAACCAATAAATAAATAAATAAATAACCCAGTACTGAGCATGGTGGCAGTTAAACCTAGCACTTGGGATTCTGATGCAGGGGACTGACATGGGTTTTGAGGTTAGACTGGTCTACACAGTAAGTTCTAGTCAGCCAGCGATATGTAGCAAGATGTGCTCAAAAACTCAAAAATTAAAAAAATAAAAACAGGGATGAGCCAGAGCCAGGCATGGTGGTGTACACCTTTAATCCCAGCACTTAGGAGCAGAGGTAGGGGAATCACTGTGAGTTCAAAGCCAGCCTGAGACTACATAGTGAATTCTAGGTCAGCCCGGGCTAGAGTGAGAGCCTACCCTTAACTCCCCCCTACCCCCACCAAAAAAAAAAAAAAAAAAAAAAAAACTACCAGGGATGGGGAAATAGTTCCATGGATAAAGAAGCAGACTTGTATCCCAGCACCCATGGAATGCTGGGTGGGCTTGGCAGCAAGTGCCTGGCTAGCTGGATTGGCTGAACCAGTGAGCTGTGGGCTCAAGTAAGAAAACCTACCTTAGTAAAATAATGAGAAAAGTGATCAAGAAAGATGCCCAATGTCCACCTTTTCTATACCCCCATACACCTACACCCTCACAAGATAAATAGATCATGTTTTCAGTTTATTTTTATTTTATTTATTTTTTTTAATTTTTATTTATTTATTTGAAAGCGACAGACACAGAGAGAAAGGCAGATAGAGGGAGAGAGAGAGAATGGGCGCGCCAGGGCTTCCAGCCTCTGCAAACGAACTCCAGACGCGTGCGCCCCCTTGTGCATCTGGCTAACGTGGGACCTGGGGAACCAAGCCTCGAACTGAGGTTCTTAGGCTTCACAGGCAAGCGCTTAACCGCTACGCCATCTCTCCAGCCCTCAGTTTATTTTTAGTGTGCCTATAGTGTATTTTGTGTGTGTGGTGAATGCATGTATGACTGTGCAAAGGCACGTACCCGAGTGTGGAGGCCAGAGGAAGATGTTGGGTGTCCTCCTCCACTGCTCTCAGCCTTGTTTCCTTGTGACAGAGTCTCTCACTGAGCCTGGAGCTCATTGTTTTTTTGGTTAGTCTGAAGCCTGAGTGATCCTCCTGTCTCTGCTCTTGTCAGTGCTGGGGTTAAAGGCATGCATGGTCATTCCTAGCTTTTTCTTTTTCCCACAGTAGGGTCTCACTCTAGTCCAGGCTAATCTGGAATTCACTGTGTAGTCTCAGGGTGGCCTTGAACTCATGGTGATCCTCCTACCTCTGCCTCCCGAGTGCTGGGATTAAAGGTGTGTGCCACCATGCCTGGCTTCCTGGCTTTTTATGTGTGTGATGGCAATCAAACTCAGTTCCTCATGCTTGCACAGTAAGCACCCTTACTCACTGACTCATCTCCTCAGCCTCCTCTTTCCAATGTGTAGGTGTTATGCACATTTCCTAAAGTTGAGGGGAAAGAACAATAGACACTCCAGCTAAATCTTATAGCATATGAATTTTATGTTACTTAAAAAACCTATTGTGGGGTCAGGAGTGGGAACACTTGGGAAGCAGACGTAGGAGGATTGCTCTGAATTCCAGCCACCCTGAGACTACACAGTAAACTCCAGGTCAGCCTGGACTAGAGTGAGACCCCACCTCAAAAAAAAAAAAAAAAAAAAAAAAAGCCTATATTGTGGGGTGGAAGAGAGATGGCTTGGCGGGTAACTGCCTGCAAAGCCAAAGGACCCAAGTTCGATTCCCCAGGACTCATGTAAGCCAGATGCACAAGGTGGCACATGTGTCTGGAGTTTGTTAGCAGCATCTGAAGTGTGTACCGTCCTGGTGCACTCTCTCTCAAATAAATATAAATAGTAATATAAATATTTAAAGAATACTAAATAATAACAAAATAAAAATAAAAAAATACAGCTTAAAGAAAGCCTATTGTGGAGTTGAGGAGATGCTTTTGTGAATAAAGCTAGAGTTCCCATGTTTGATTCCCTAGGCTCCAGGTAAAAAACTGGAAGCCCTCCATAGTAGGTTTCTGTAATCCCAGCACACTGGCACTGACAGCTATGGGAGGTGGAGGAGAATCTCCCCAAAACTCATGGTGAGCACAGCAAAGAATGGCAGAGCTAGAATCTGCGCAAGAAACCTTGCCTCAAATGAGGCAAGAATTGACTCAAAAGTTGTCCTCTGACAAACACACATGCACCATGATACCAATACATACACAGCAAGCACAATGAATAGGCGGGATGTACCTGAGTGGTTCACCTGTTGCGAGCTTTCCTGCTGGAGCAAACAACCTTCTTCAACTGTTTTCTTGTAACTCTTAACCTTCTCGGCTCTTTGGGCACGCTAGAGAAAACAAAAGCAGCTGAAGAAATCAATTTTCTTTAAAGCTTTAAAACCTTCAAAAAAATATTATTTTTTATTTTTTGAGGAAGGGTCTCACTGTAGCCCAGGCTGACCTGGAATTCATTATGTAGTCTCAGGGTGGCTTTCAACTCACAACAATTCTCCTACCTCTGCCTCCCAAGTGCTGCAATTGAAGGCATGTGCCACCATGCCCAGTTCATAATTTGTTTTTTTCTTTTTTGGTTTTTTGAGGTAGGGTTTTACTCTAGTCCAGGCTGAACTGAATTCACTATGTAATCTCAGGGTGGCCTCAAACTCACAGCAATCCTCCTACCTCTGCCACCCCAGTGCTGGGATTAAAGGTGTGTGCTGCCACGCCTGGCTCATAATTTTTTTTTAAACTTAAACTTATTAGAGAGAGAGAGAGACAGAGAGAGAGAGGAAGGGAGGGAGGGAGGGAGAGAGAGGGAGAGGGAGAGTGAATGGCCCATTAGGGCCTCTAGCCACTGCAAATGAACTCCAGACGCATGCACCTTCCATGTGTATCTGGCTTACCTGGGTACTGGGGAATCAAACCTGGGTCCTTAGGCTTTGCAGCAAGCACCTTAACTGCTAAGCTATCTCCCTAGCCCTTTCATATATTTGTTTCCAACCAGGTGCAGTGGCTCACACCTGCAATCCTGGCACTACAGAGGCTGAGGTAGGAGAATTATGAATTTACGTCTGACCTGGGTGACACAATTAGGTCCTGTTTCAAAAACCAACCCAGGGGGCTGGCTGGCAAGATGGGTCAGTGAATAATGTGCTTGCTGTGAAAACTGTGAACCTGAGTTTGAAAGTCCAGAACCTATGTAAAAAGCCAGAAGCCTTAATGGGCTTTGGGTGGAGACAGAATTTCCTGGCAGCTACAGGACCACCTAGCCTGTTAAATGCAGTGGTAAACAAGAATGAGAAGCCAGGTCTCAAATGTGGTAGAAGGCAAGGCTGATCCTGGAAAGCTGTCTTCTGACCTCTGATATGTGTGCCATGGCATCGAGCCCTATATACATACACAATCAACTATACAAACACCAAAACAATAAACAAATAAAAAACACAAAAAATGTCAACACAACATCTTCATTTTGTTTACAGAACACTTCAATTCAATGTAATATAATTCATTTACCTGAAGGCGGGCCAGTGTCTTGCTATATTCTCTTTTCAAAAACGCTAGCTTTTCCTTCAACTGTAAGAACAAAAACATCAGCAATGGTAAGCAGTGGAGGCAGAGGGAAAGGATACAGTCCCTAGTAGGCTGACTGGAACCTGCATGAATGTACTCAGCTATGCCACAGCAAGACTCCGGGCAGGGAAGGGCAGTTGCCCCTGCCAACAATCGTTTTCACAAAGCACCAAGCTCTACACAATCACCTGCAGCATTTCCACCCTTTGCCAGTTGCCTTAGGTCCCTCAAACCTCAGCTTGGATAATTATATCTCTGGAACAATTCTAGTACTGCTAGGTTCTTGTCCAAATCCAGCTTTGATACCCTCTTCGTTTTATCTTGCCATGTTGTCCATTTTCTTTTTTGTTTCCTTCCATTACTGGGAGGTCCTTCAAGCTTAGAGGGGCTGTTACCCCAGTCAGTCAACCAACCAATCTTAGGTACCCACTAATGGTCCAGGTATCTGTAGCACTTGAAATGATAAATGACACACTATGTGTCCCTTATTCCTGGCTCTTAAGAGTTACAGGGTGGTCAAGGTGATTTCCATGTAGTAAAGCAAGAAAAAAGATAAGGCTACACATGATAACAAATACCTAGATCAACAGGGTGATATGAATGGCTAGTTTCCTGAAGGGACTACCTCAGACAGTGGTCATGGAGACATTTCTGGGGCTACCAAATGTACCCAGATCTGAAGGAAAGCTAGGTGTGGTGGAGCACGCCTTTAATCCCAGCACTCAGCAGGCAAAGGTGGGACAACTATGAGTTCGAGGCCAGTCTGGGACTACAGAATGAATTCCACATATGAAGGAGGAGCTACATTTGAAGTGGTCAGGGAATGTGTGTTCCAGGCAGTAGACATCACAGTAAAGGCTCTAGAGTGGAGGTGTGTGTGTCTACACTATGCAGAGGGCCAGTGAGACAGGAGCTTTCACAGCAGCATTCCCAGCCAGGAGCTTCAATTTAATTAGGATATGCCAAATTACTATTCTCTATAAGTTAAGGTTCCTTGTGTCTTTCTGGTTTCTGTGTTGAAAAGTTTCTCTCGACAGCAAAGTCACCTCATCTTTCTGCTTTCCAGGTACTCATCCTTCAGACCATGGGATGGCTGGAATTCACTTCTCAATATCTAGTCCTCAAAGCAAAACAAATTAAAAGCCCCATCAAACATGGAAGTGGCTCTTTCTCAATAAATGGCTTCCTTTCTCAGCTTCCAGGCACTTTTTAATTTTTTTTTTTTAAGTTGTTTTGAGGTAGGGTTTCTCTCTAGCCCAGGCTGACCTGGAATTCACTATGTAGTTTCAGGGTGGACTTGGACTCATAACAATCCTCCTACCTCTTCCACCTTGCCCACCTTTTTTTTTTTTTATTACAGCAATTGAGTACTAACATGCCACCACTGTCCCTATCTGTTCTCAATTACACAATAACAAAGACAGTAGCCCCCTGCACAACGTGCTACAGTCAGTGCTAGGGACTTCCGTAAATGATTTCAACATGTACTGATTCAATCAGCACTCACAAAAATCCTAACAAATACATTTTATTATCATCAACTCTCTATTACAAATAAGCAAACCAAAACTGATGAATTGGTCCAAGATGATACAATTTATTATGATGAAGATGGTGATGATGATTATTGTTTTGGTTTTTCAAGGTAGGGTCTCACTCTAGCCTAGGCTGAACTAGAACTCACTATGGTGTCTCAGGGTGGCCTTCAACTCATGGCAATCCTCCTCTGCTTTCCCTATGTTGGATTAACGGTGTGTGCCACCACACCAGGCTTCCAAGATGATACATTTATAATGGTTAATGGTTCCATTCAAACTCACACTGGAAGGGCCCAGTATCTATGCTCTTAACCTGTTTTTTTTTTGGAGTTTGTTCTGAGGTCAGGTTTCTCTCTAGTGCAGGAACTCACTCTAGTCTCAGTCTCCTCTTCAGTAACTACTTGCTCCTACCTGTTCCTTCCAAGTGCTGTACTTAAGGATGAGCCCAAACATACCTGGCCCCTATATCTATTCTTATCTGCTTCCCACCAATCTTATTAATTATCTGGAAGTTATGTCATTTACTTGTAAATGACCTTCCTCACCTGCACTAGAAGATAAGCCAAGATTAGAGGACTGATGAGTTAATGTGAATGCAAACTTAGCACAGCAAACACAAGAAACATTCTAACAGCACAAGGCAAAATAAAGGAGACTAATTGAGAGAGGGGAAAAACAAACAAATAAACCAACCAACCAAGAACCTGGAAACAACCTCATTGTCTTAAGGCAGAATAATAACTACAACCCTAAAGAAATGAAGTTATTCCCAAACTACATACTACACAGAATTTACATTCATACATAAATGAGTGACATATGTGCGTGTGTATGTGTGTATGACCAGGAATTCACACTGTAGTCTCTGGCTGTTCTCAAATTCACAGTAATCCTACCTCTGTCTCCCGAATGCTTGGGATTAAAGGTGTGCTCCTCCACGCCCGGCTGTATCTACCTTCTAACATGGGTGTTAAACATGAAGAAAAACTGCCATTGCAGAACGATTCCGATGATGACATTCTTCTCTCCTAGTAGATACTACTTTTTGAAGGCCAGCACCCTTCGCTAACATACAAACGCACGGAAAGACCTGGAAGTACCTGACCTAACTATACGTGTGTGGATCCAGGCGTGGCGGCACGGCTTTAATCCCAGCACTCAGGAGCCAACGGTGGGAGGATAACCGTGAGTTCGAGGCCAGCCTGAGACTACAGAGTGCATTCCAGGTCAGCCTGAGCTACAGTGAGACCCTACCTCAAAAAAAACAAACAAACAAACATAAGTGTGGGAAGGGGGAGCTGGAAGGGTCAAGGGTGCGGGCGGGAGGTGACAGACACAGGGAGAGGGGGAAAGGTGTCAGTTATCCGCAGGGTGACATTGTGCATTTATGCGCTGCTACTGCAAATTTCCTATGGCTAATCTGTTTTTTTAAGCGCCACCACGTGAGCGCCACGCTGGTCTCGCGCTCCCGCCGCAAGGAGGAGGATTCGAGTGGGGGCACTACTGCCCCCGGGCCACCGAGGACACAAAGGCGGACCTCGTGTTCTGGCAAGCGGGTCAGAGTCAGAATCCAGGGTCAGCCCTT
The DNA here is from genome assembly GCF_020740685.1 of Jaculus jaculus. Lineage (NCBI taxonomy): Eukaryota > Metazoa > Chordata > Mammalia > Rodentia > Dipodidae > Jaculus > Jaculus jaculus. The sequence continues at coordinate 57,513,444 of NC_059113.1, read as the reverse complement.
CCCGCAACCCCGGGCACCTTTTCCTTCTCCGCACCGCTGAGAGGCTTCCCGAGAGGCTCGTCCATCGGGCTGGAGGCCGATGTCAGCCCCCGACCTACAATCTCGGGGACCCAACTGGTGTTCACTGCGTCCGGGAGCCCCCCGGGGAGGAATCTGGGCCTCCGAAGCCCGCAGCGCGCGATCAGCTGTCCGCTGCGGACTCGCTGGCGGCCGACCAATCAAAACCACCGCTCAAGTTGCGCACGCGCAGGCTCCGACCGTCGAGCAGCGGAGCGGGGCCGCTGGGAGGAGAGTCGAGCAGTCGATGAGAGCGGGGGCTGCCGGGAGCGGAAGTGGAGGGGCAGCCGGAAGGAGCCTGAATCTCTGTCAGCCCGCAAGACTTTGACAGGAGCGGGAGGTGCACACAGGAGGTGGCAGCCATGGAGCTGGGCGAGCTGCTCTACAACAAGTCTGAGTACATCGAGACGGTGCGCGTTCAGACATCTGCCTTCAGTCTGCGGGGCCTGGCTTCCTTGGAGGCCCGGGCGGCAGTTTTGGCCCGTCCCTACTCTGCTCCACCCATCTTACGCCCCTTTGCGTGCCCAGAGTAGGGTGGGTGGGTGGGGGGTGGTGTGTGTGTGTGTGTTAGGCAAGCACATCTTGTGTTTTTTTTTAATATTTTATTTGAGAAAGAGGCATATAGAGAACGGTGCTTCACCTTTGGCCTGTTCCAGCTCTGCTCCACCCACCCGATGGTCCCCCTTGCATGCCCAGAGTAGGCTGTTGTGTGTGTATGTATGCATACTAGGCAAGCACGTCTTCTTTCTTTCTTTCTTTCTTTCTTTCTTTCTTTCTTTCTTTCTTTCTTTCTTTCTTTCTTTCTTTCCTCCCTCCCTCCCTCCCTCCCTCCCTCCCTCCCTCCCTCCCTTCTTTCTTTCTCTCTATCTCTCTCTTTCTTTCTTTTTTAATATTTTATTTGAGAAAGAGGCAGATAGACAATGGGACCTCCAGTCTCCAGTCACTGCAGTAAACTTCAAGTGCATGCACCATCTTTTGCATCTGGTTTTAGATGGGTACTGGGGAATCGAACCTGGGTCATTTGGCCTTGCAGGCAAGCGCCTTAACTGCTATGCTATCTCTCCAACCCTCTTATTTATTTATTTATTTTATTTGAAAGAAAGACAGGATATTGGCATGCCATGGCCTCTTGCCACTGTAAACCAACTCCAGATGAAAGCTCCACTTTGTGCATCTGGCTTTATGTGGTTGTTGGAGAATAGAACCTGGATCATCAGGCTTTGCAACCAAACGCCCATAACTACTGAGTCATCTCCCCAGCCTCACATCTATTTATTTATTTATTCATTTAAGACAGAATCTCATCTTGCTAAAACTCATTATATAGCTGAGGCTGGTCTTGAAACTTGATTCTTCCATATCACCTAAATGTAGAGGTTACAGATATGCACCACCATGCCCTTTAATTAAGCACTCTTATCACTGAGCAGTTCCTCCAGCCCTCTCTCCTTATTTATTCAGGTTCTTTGTAACAGGGTCTCAGTAATAGACCCAGGCTAGCCTCAAACCCACAGTCCTCATATTTAAACAATGGCTAGGGTTGCAGGTGTTTGCCCAGCCCCTATCCCATTTTAGACCGTGCTCCATTTCAAGTAATTTTCAATTGAATATGAGCCCTTTTTATTTTGTTTTTGTTTTTCGAGGTAGGGTCTTGCTCTAGCCCAGGCTGACAAGGAATTCACTATATAGTCTCAGGGTGGCCTCTAACTTTGTGATCTTCCTACCTCTGCCTCCTCAGTGCTGAGATTAAAGGCATGTGCCACTACACCTGGTTTAATACCAGCTTTTTTGAGGGAATCCTGTAGTCCAAAGCCTTCTCATTTTTTTTCTTCCAGGCAGGGTCTTACTCTAGCCCAGGCTTACTTGGAATTCAATATGTATTCTCAGGGTGGCCTTGAGCTCACAGCAATCCTCTTACTTCTGCTTTCCAAGTGGTGGGATTAAAGGTGTGTGCCACCACACCTGATAAGCCTTCTAATTTTGTTCCCTGTGTTTTTATCTTTCCTTTAGGCATCTGGAAACAAAGTTAGTCGCCAGTCAGTGTTGTGTGGGAGCCAGAATATTGTGCTCAATGGCAAGGTAAGGAAAAAGCTCCAGGATTCATACTTTCATTACTTTCCACTAATTACCATGTTAGCAGAGTTGCCACGTCTCCTGTGTATTGTACATTTGTAGTTGCCTTTCTTTTCTGTTCTCCAAATTGGATTTATTAAATGCAAAAAAGAAAGGCTCTGATGAAAGTCCTTTAGTGCCAGTGCCAAAATACAATGGCAGAATTATTCCACAATGTTGTGTCATGTCCTAGACTATTAGACAGTGTTGCAATTACCTTTTCATTGCTGAGACAAACACTTGACCAGAAGCAGTTTATGGGAGGAAAGGGTTTATTTCAGGCTTACAGATTCCAGAGGAAGTTTCACTATGGCAGAGGAAGCTGGCTCACTCCAGCATACATCCACAACAGAGATGGAAAAGCGAGCACCTGTAAGCAGTAACAACCAGAGCTTAACTGGCTCTTGGCACACTCTGTAGGGCTGGACTCGAGATCTGCCACCGGTCACACATCAACTCCAGCAGGACTGCACATGCTGAAGACTAAATAGGTTGCTTAATCAAAAATACCTCAGACTGGGGCTTGAGAGATGGCTTAGTGGTTAAAGATGCTTACTTATAAAGCCTGATGGCCTGGGTTCGATTCCCCAGTACTCACCAGATGCATAAAATGGTTCATGAGTCTGGAGTTTGTTTGCAGTGGTAGGAGGACCTATAACACCTCTTTCTCTCTGTTTCTATCTCTCTTAAAAAACTAAATAACTAAACTTCAGGGCCAGAGAGATGGCTTAGTGATTAAGTTGCTTGTCTGTGAAGCCCAAGGACCCAGGTTCAATTCCCCAGTACCCATGTAAGCCAGATGCGCAAAATAGTGCATGCATCTGGAGTTTGTTTGCAGTGGCTGGAGGCTCTGGCACACCCATTCTCTTTCTCCCTCCCTCCCTCTCTGTTTCTCTCAAATAAATAAATAAAAATATTTTTAAAAACCCTACAGGCTATGGGGTCATACATTTATATATAAACCAGACAGAACATGAATAGATAGTAAGCTGTTTTATTCTTATTTATTTATTTATTTGAAGAGAGAGGAAGAAGGAGAGTGAGCAAGGGAGAGAGAGAATGGGTTCACCAATACCTCTAGCTATTGTACATGAACCTTAGATGCATGTGCCACCATGTGCATCTAGGTCCTTAGGCTTCTCAGGCATGCACCTTAACCATAAAGCCATCTCTCCAGCCCAAACTATTTTTTTTTTTTCTTTTAAAGATAGGGTTTTGAGGCTGACCTGGAATTCATTATGTAGTCTCAGGGTGGTCTCAAACTCATGGGGATCCTCCTACCTCTGCCTCTTGAGTGCTGGGATTAAAGGCCAAACTGCTTTTTTAAAACTTTAAAAAAATATATCCTAAAGCCAGGTGTGGTGGTGTACACCTTTTAATCCCAGCACTCTGGAGGCAGAGGTAGGAGTACTGCCGTGAGTTCAAGGCCACCCTGAGACTACATAGTGAATTCCAGGGCAGCCTGAGCCAGAATGAGATGCTACCTCAAATAAATAAATAAATAAATGGGTAGATAGATAAATAAATAAATGAACAGTTCTTTGCAGCTGGCCATGGTGGCACACACCTTTAATCCCAGCACTCAGGAGGCAGAGGTAGGAAGATCTCTGTGAGTTCAAGGCCACCCTGAGACCACATAGAGAATTCCTATCAGCCTGGGCTAGATTGAGACTCTACCTCAAAAAACAAACAAAAAAAATTTTTACAAACATTTTACCTATTTATTTGAGAGAGGGAGGGAGGGAGGAAGGAAGAGAGGAAGGGAGAGAGGTAGAGGCAAATAGCGTGCTTGTGAGAGACAGCGGGTATGCTAGGGCTTCCATTCACTGTAAATGAATTCCAGACACATGCACCACCTCGTGCATCTGGCTTATGTGGGTACTGGGGAATTGAACCTGGGTCCTTAGGCTTTGCAGGTAAGAGCCTTTTCACTAAGTCATTTCTTCCAACCCTAAAACTTTTTTTCTCATTTTTGTTTTTATTTATTTATTTGTTTGAGAGAAAGAGAGGCAGATAGAGAGAATGGGTGCACAAGGGCCTCTTATCACTGCAAATGAACTCCAGGTACATGTGCCACCTTGTGCATCTGGCTTACATGGGTCATGGGGAATAAAGCCTGGGTCCTTTTGCTTTGCAGGCAAATGCCTTAACTGCCAAGCCATCCCTCCAGCCAGCCTGCTTGCTTCCTCCCTTCCTTCCTCCCTCTCTTCTCCTCTTCCCTTCCTCTCTCTTTCTTTCTTCTTTTGACAGGGTGGTGCTATCTATGTATTTCTGCTATCCCAGGGTGATCTCAAACTCATGACAGTCCTCCCACCTCAGCCTGTAGAATGCTAGAATCACAGACATGTACCCTGGCCACCCTTGGCTATATAGTCAGCCAACTTTATCAACATAATAAGAGACCCTGTCTCAAAAACAAATTTCATTTATTTATTTGAGAGTAACAGACAGAGAGAGAAAGAGGCAGAGACAGAGAGAGAATAGGTGTGCCAGGGCCTCCAGCCACTGCAAACAAACTTCAGATGCATGGACCCCCTGTGCATCTCGCTAATGTGAGTCCTGGGGGATCAAGCCTTGAACCAGGGTCCTTAGGCTTCACAGGCAAGCGCTTAACTGCTAAGCCATCTCTCCAGCACCCCCCAAAAAACCCAAAAAATTTTTAAAAATATTTTTATTTATTTATGTGAGAGAAAGAGAGCACGCGCGAGTGAGCGAGAGAGAATGAGAATGAGCACACAGGGTTTCCAGCCATTGCAAATGAACTCTAGATGCATGTGCCACCATGTGCATCTGGCTTATGTGGGTTCTGGAGAGTTAAACCTAGGTCTTAAACTTCATAGGCAAGTGCTTTAATCACTAAGCCTTCTCTCCAGCCCAGAAACAATTTTTTTTAAAGTAAACTCATAAAATTACGTATGATACTAGTTAACAGCTTAGCCAGGAGTAGTGCCTATAAACATTGTTGTAGAAGTATTGGTTTAAGTCCATGCATTCAGCTGATTAAGTAAGTAGATACTTAAGAGTACAATTTCAGGCTGTAGAGATGGCTTAGTGGTTAAGGCGCTTGCCTGCAAAGCCAAAGGACCTTGGTTCTACTCTCCAGGACCCATGTAAGTCAGATGCACAAGGTGGCACATGCATCTGGAATTTGTTTGCAGTCGCTGGAGGCCCTGGTGTGCCCATTCTCTCTCTCTCTCTCTCTCTCACACACACACACTCTCTCTGCCTCTTTTCCTCTTTCAAATAAATAAAAAAAAATTATAAAAATGAGTACAATTTCTGGGTCAAATATTGATTCTGTGTTTAAGATTTACATATGTATGTATGTATATTTAAGAGAAAGGATAGAGAATGAGTGCACCAGGATCTTTAGTCACTGCAGCCAAACTCTAGATGCATGCACCACCTTAAAAATATTTTACTTATTTATTTATTTAGGAAAGAGAGAGAGAGAGGGAGGGAGGGAGGAAGGGAGGGATGGAGGGAGGGAGGGAGGGAGAGAGAATGGACATGATGCCAGGGCCTCTAGTCACTGCAGACAAACTCCAGACACATGTGCACTCTGTGTATCAGGCTTACATGGTTACTGAGGAATCGAACCTGGGTCCTTAGGTTTTACAGACAAGCACCTTTTAATTGCTAAGCCATCTCTCCAGCCCTAGCCCAAGCCCAAGTTTTTTTTTTTGAGTAGGGTCTCACTCTATCTATCCCTGGCTGACCTGGAATTCACTATATAGTCTCAGGGTGGCCTTGAAATGATGGTGATCCTTCTACCTCTGCCTCTCAAGTGCTGTGACTAGAGGTGTGAGTACTACTCCCAGCCCTAGCCCAATATTAATTTTTTTTTTTTTTTAATTTGCAAGCAGAGAGAGAGAGAAGAGGAGAGGGGAGGGGAGATAGGTTGAGAGAACTGGGCATGCCAGGGCCTGTAGCTGCTGCAAACTTCAGATGTATGCAGCATTTTGTGCATCTGGCTTTACATGGGTTCTGGGGAATCGAACCCATGTTGTTAGGCTCTGCAGGCAAGCACCTTAACCACTAAGCCATTTCTCTAGCCGTATGTTTAAGTTTTTAAGAAACTGCCCAGGCCCGGAAAGATGGCTTAGCGGTTAAGGTGCTTGCCTGTGGAGCCAAAGGACCCAGGTTCGAATCCCCGGTATCCACATTAGCCAGATGTGCAAGGGGGTGCACGTGTCTGGAGTTCATTTGCAGTGGCTGGGGGCCCTGGCACACCCATTCTCTCTCTCTCCCTTCCCCTTCTCTGTCAAATAAATAAATAAATAATAAAATTAAAAAGAAAGAAACTGCTCAGTGCTTTCTACAATGTCAACACTGTTTTATATTCCCACTAGCAACGTACACAGTTCTAGTTTTTCCACATGTTTCTCATATATTCCTGATTACTATTATTATTATTATTATTATTATTATTATTATTATTTTGTGTGTGTGTGTGTGTGTGTGTGTGTGTGTTAGCCATACTAAGTGGTAAATGAAGTACTGTCTTAGTTTTGATTTCATTTGTGTTTCCCTCATGACCAAGGATGTTGAGTATATTTCCATTTGCTTGCTGGTCACTTGTATTTTTTAGGAAAATATCTATTTAGTTCTTTGTCCAGTTTTTAGGTTGTAGCTGAGCTGGCAAGGTGGGACCACTGTGACTTAGAGTGACCCTGTCAGAATCCCACAGCTTGTGGTTGGAAAAGGAAGTGAAGATCTCATTTTAGGTGGTCTTCCTGACTCACTAATGACAAAGGAACTGTCACCCAAGTTACCTTCTCATTGCTAGGACAAAATTGCTGATCAGAAGCAGTTTATGAATGCAAAGGCTTTATTTCCTGTGTGCAGTTTTGAAGGGAAGTTTTAGCATGACAGGGAAAGCATGGCAGAGGCAGAGAGCCAGGCATCACATGTCCACATCAGTGGAGAAAGAGTGAGCTAAGTGGGGGTGACCCATAACACCCAAGGCCAGCCCCCACTGACACCTGTTCCAGTAAAGCTGTACCTCCCAAAGGCTCTCAGCTGAGGATTAAGTATGAAGCTTAATCACAAACACATCAGGCTATGGGTATTTTACATTCAAACTACTATATTACAATACTGGCAATCATAGACTCCTGGCCATCTCATCGTACAAGATGCATTTTGCCTAATTTTAAAAGTTCCCATAGCTGGGAATGGTGGTGCACACCTTTAATCCCAGCACTCTGGAGGCAGAGGTAGGAGGATCGTTGTGAGTTTGAGGCCACTCTAGGACTAGAGTGAATTTCAGGTCAGCCTGGGCTACAGTGAGACCCTACCTTGAAAAAAAGCCAAAAAAGAAAAAAAATAGTCCCCAGTTTTTACTAGTCCCAACAGTGTTCAAAAGTCCGAAGTCTCGCCAAAGGAAGGGCAGGACTTCAGACCACATGCTCCCTCCAGACACAAAATGGTCTGGATATCCATGGCCTCAAAGTACCTGACACTACCTGCATAAGACCATCATAAGAGGAGGAAAAGATAATGACATCAAAAGTTAAAGAGAGGGTTGGGGAAATGGCTTAGCTGTTAAGGCATTTGCCTGTGAAGCCTTTGGACCCTGGTTCGATTCCCCAGGACCCACGTAAGGCAGATGCACAAGGGGAGGGCGCACACATATGGAGTTCGTTTGCAGCAGCTGGAGGCCCTGGCGCACCCACTCTCTCTTTCCCTCTGCCTCTTCCTCTGTCTCTCAAATAAATAAAATATTTTTTAAAAAAAGTCCAAAGTCTCATTTGAGACTCAAGACAGTCAAACTGTGAGACCTGCAAAATTAAAACAAAAGTTACATACTTCCAACATACATTGATACTCCAAAAAGGTAGAATGGGGCCATAGTAAGGAAAAACTGGACCAATGCAAGATAGAAAACCAGCTTTTTTTCCCCTATGTTTTTCAAGGTAGAGTTTCACTCTAACTCAGGCTGATCTGGAATTCATTATGTAGTCTCAGGGTAGCCTCGAACTCACAGTGGTCTTCCTCCCTCTGCCTCTCGAATGCTGGGATTAAAGGCAAGCACCAATATGCCTGGCTTAAGTTTTTAATTTTGATGAAGTCCAGTCACCATGCCCAACCTAATTTACAATCTTAGTCTTTTCTAGGTTCACTTTCTCTTATTACCATAGTCAATGACCAAGCCATTTAGATTTCTTTTTCTTTTCTTTTTTTTTTTTTTAACATTTTCTCATGGAACTTAAAAAAGTGTGTACTTGGTGCTTGTGTGTGCATGTTAGTGTGTGGAGTGTATGTACCAGGCATGCATGTGGAAGTCAGAGACTACTTTCAAGTCAATCCTCACCTTCTACTTTGTTTAGGTGTGGTCTCTTATTGTTTCCCTCTTCATCTGTTTTCTAGACCATTGTCATGAATGACTGTATCATCCGAGGAGATCTGGCAAATGTAAGAGTTGGACGTCATTGTGTTGTGAAAAGTCGTAGTGTCATCAGGCCACCATTCAAGAAATTCAGCAAAGGGTATGTGATCCATTTACCTATTCCAGTTCTGGGCAAGATGCTCTACTGGTGATATCCATGTCCGTGTGTAATTTGTATATGGACAGGTCTAGCTTGTTGTTTGGCCAGGGAGGAAGAACATAGCTGTGGGTGTTGGCTTTAATCTGTTAATAGTTGCTTGCCAGAAATCTTCTGAAAGCAAAAACAAAAACAAAAATAAAAACAACAACAAAAACAAAAAAAGGGTTCTTCATTTTTTTTTTTGCCTTTCATTTGTTTATTTATTTATTTATTTTGCTGTTGTTCTTCAAGATAGGGTCTTGCTGTAGTACAGCTGACCTGGAATTCTTTTTATTTTTTCTCTCATTTCATCTTTTATTTATTTATTTTTCTCAATTTTTATTAACATTTTCCATGATTGTAAAAAGTATCCCATGGTATTACTCTCCCCCCGCCACTTTCCCCTTTGAAATTCCATTCTCCATCATATCCCCTCCCCATCTCAATCAGTCTCTTTTTTATTTTGATGTCATAGTCTTTTCCTTCTCTTATGATGGTCTTGTGTAGGTAGTGTCAGGCACTATGAGGTCATGGATATCCAGGCCATTTTAGGTCTGGAGGGAGCACATTGTACGGAGTCCCACCCTTCCTTTGGCTCTTACATTCTTTCCGCCACCTCATCCGCATTAGACCCTGAGCCTTGGAAGGTGTGATCGAGATGTTACTCAGTACCAGTCACTTCTTGCCAGCACTATGATACTTTTTGAGTCATCCCAAAGTCACTGCTATCTGAAAAGAGAAGATTCTCTATCCAAAGTGAGAGTAGCATTAATATAAGGGTATAAATATTAAGAGAAGTGCTTATTGGGCAGTTTGATAGCATAGTATATACATTTTTCCAGACATCAGCAGATGTTACACCCCTAGGGCTCATGACTACCTCTGGTTTAAGTTTTCAGTATCAGGGATGTGTTTCCCCCCATGGAGCAGGCCTCCAGTCCAATTGGAGGGCAGTTGGTTTCCACCATGACAGACATGCTGCTATTACACCCATTGGCTCATTTGGGTTGGCTGGCCAATTATAAGGCTTGCAGTGTCCACTGTTGAGTATCTTCACTGGTGGTATCTCTTTCTCCCATTGAACTACATGTAGAATGGCTTCTTTCAGCTTTCTGTCAGCTGGTCTACATGGAGGAAGGTATCAGCTCAGTTCCAGCAGGATTTCTCAGTGGCCTTGCAGTCCAAGTATGTGGAGCCTTTAGCAATAGGGTCTTACCATCTATTCCTGGTGGGAAGCCAAGGGCCTCGGCAATGACCTATAATGTTTTGGGGGCATCAGGGACCTCCCTGGCCAACAACTCACTGGAGGGGCCTCTTCATTTAACACAGGCTTACTTGATAAAATTCAAGATTAGAAAAAAGAGCCAAGGGGCTGGAGAGGGCTCAGAGGTTAAGGTGCTTGCCGGAAAAAAAGAGCCAAGTTTAGACTTGAGCCTGCAGCTAGATAGCTAGATATAGTCAAGGCACCTGTTCTTTCTCCCCTCTGTCTCTGAGATTGTACTGTCTCCTCTGTGCTGTCATTCTCTTGCTTCTGCTTCCCCTTCTGTTCCTCAATTTGGCTCTGTCTTCCCCTTTTGTCATGGAGCCCACTTTGCTGCCTCAGGCCCTTGTTTATATGACCTCTCCACTCCAGTATTTACCAACCAGAATTCTTATATTTCCAAATCTGATTGGCCCAACTTGAGTTCATATCAACCTGATATGAACAGCTGTGACCCAGAGGGCAGAGTAGAGTCAGGCCTGCTGATTTCTCAGTAGAAACAAGGACAGTGCAAGAAAAGACAGGGAAAAAGCAAGAAAACTGACCATGCCTGTGATGGTGGTGTCCTCTTTGCCTCTCTCTTCATGACTAATTGCCTTCCTAGTCCTACTTTGTTAAGGCCTCACCTCATTTCATCCAACATAGCATGCATTCATTCAGTGAGTGTGTTCTTTGCTAACCACTGGTTGTAAAGTGGGCATCAAAGTCAAGTGATACAGTCTTTGCTTTAAGATTCTTAAAATCTAGTGGTAAAAGCAACTATGTAAGCAGATAGCTACTATATAATGTGAGACTGTGATATGATAGCTGCTATATATATCATGTGATACTATGATATGTGAATGTGGTACCTCAGCCATAGATGATATCCATGAGCATGGTTAGGAAGAACAGTGAAAAGGCAACTGACTATAGGTTGTAAGAATAATACTATTCCTCTATCATACAGGAATAGTCCCATATTTCCTGTAATAATGATGATTTCCAAGATTTCTGTTACATACAGAAGTTAGGTCAGGTAGTCATTGTAAACTGTTCACTTAGAAATATTCATTTACAAACTGAGGATATGCTACTGACGGAAAACCAGAAAACCATCGTTCTTTCTTGTGGACTCATACAGAGATTGACACTCTGTTAGAGTTGTTGACTCCACCTTCTGATCACAGCATTATTGGGCTGGCAATGGCCCGAGAAAAGCACCAAGAACCAGTGGGGTAATTGGTGAATGGAAGGATGTTTGAGCAGGAGTAGTCTTGATGGAAAATATAGAATAAAGAAAGTATAAATAGCAAAACATGAGTCAAAGGTGACTTTGGGGGTAGGAGGGATGGCTCAGTGGTTAAAGGTGCTTGTTTGTAAAGTCTGTTGACCCAGGTTCATTTCCCCAGTACCCACATAATGCCAGATGCACAAAGTGGTACATGTATCTGGAGTTAGTTTGTAGGAGACCCTGGTGCACCCATCCATTCTCTCTCAATACATACATACATACATACATACATACATACATGCGTGTGTGTGTGTGTGTGTGTGTGTGTGTGTGTGTGTATGTGATTTTTTTTCCAAGGTAGGGTCTCACTTTATCCCAGGGTGACCTGAAATTCACTATGTAGTCTCAGGGTGGCCTTGAACTCCCAGTGATCCTCCTACCTCTGCCTACCAAGTGCTGGGATTAAAGGCATGTGCCACCACGCCTGGCTTTCATTCTCTTTTTATTTCCCTCTTTCTCCCTCTTCCTCTCTCTCTCTTTCAAATAAATAAATAAAATATTTAAATATATATGTAGCCAGGCGTGGTGGCACATGCCTTTAATCCCAGCACTTGGGAGGCAGAGGTAGGAGGATCACTGGGAGTTCAAGGCCACCCTGAGATTACATAGTGAATTCCTGGTCAGCCTGGGCTAGAGTGAGATCCTACCTTAAAAAACCAAAAATAAAATAAAATAAAAAGAGAGAATGAGTACACCAGGACCTCCAGCCACTGCAAATGAACTCCACAAGCATGTGCCACCTTGTGCATCTGGCTTATATGGGTAGTGGGGATTCAAACTGGGGTCCTTTGGATTTTCAGCCAAGTATATTAACTGCTATGCCATCTCTCTAGCCCATACATATTTTTTAGATGTTTATTTATTTATTTGTAAGCAAAGAGAAAGCAGGAAGGGGAGGTAAAGAGGGAGGAGTGTGAAATAATGGGCATACCACAGCCTCTAGCAGCTGCAAACCTCTAGATGTGTATGGCTTTATGTGGTACTGGGGAATTGAACCTGGGTCTTCAGGCTTTTCAGACAAGTGCTTTTAACGACTAAGCTGACTCTTCAGTCCAATAAATATATTTTGAAGGTAAAGTTGGATTTTTTTCTCCCTTGCTATAATCAGATAATACTGTAAACTTTGGAATTTTTAATTTAAGTAGGTATCAGTATTGCTGTAGCCCACAGCTTCTTAAACTGTGGGTCACAATCCCATACGCTATTATGAAACTGAATATGTCTCTTGAGACAAAATGGAAGCCAAGGGTGGTGGTGCACACCTGACACACCTGTAAACCTAGTACTTCACTAGCTGAGTCAGAAGGATCAAGAGTTCAAGACCAGTTTAGCAAGTTCTAACATGAGATATTGCTTACTTGTTTCATTGCTATGAAAAATACAGAGTGCGTTGTAGTGATCTGACCTGGAACTCACTCTGTACCTAGGCTGGCCTTGAACTCATGATGATCCTCCTACCTCAGCCTCCAGAGTGCTTTCTCCTTTTTATGCAATGCAAGATCCCAACTCATGGAATGGCATTTCCCACATTTAGTATAGTTCATTAACCTAATAACAAAAAATCCTTCACAGACATGCCCAGAGATTTGTTTCCATGGTCATTTTAAATCTTGGCAAGTTGACAGCCAAGTTTAACCACCACACCTGGGCCCCCTATAAAGACCCTACTTAAATAAAGAAATTTGCTAGGTGTGGTGGTACATGTCTTTAATCCCAGCACTCCAGAGGCTGAGGTAGGAGGATTGCTATGAGTTCGAGGCCACCCTGAAACTACATAGTGAATTCCAGGTCAGCCTGAGCTACAGTGAGACCCTACCTCAAAAAAAAAAAAAAAAAAAAAAGAAGCCGGGCGTGGTGGCGCACGCTTTTAATCCCAGCACTCGGGAGGCAGAGGTAGGAGGATCACCGAGAGTTTGAGGCCACCCTGAGACTACATAGTGAATTCCAGGTCAGCCTGAGCCAGAATGAGACCCTACCTCAAAAAAAAAAAAAAAGAAAGAAATTCAAGATGAAATTGTTGAGATTATAATCTGTAGTTAGTTTTATCAAGTTTAAGTAAAGTCCGTCACCTTGACTTTTCTTTGTTCTTCTTTTCTTTTAGTGTCGCATTCTTTCCTTTACATATTGGGGATCATGTCTTTATTGAGGAAGACTGTGTGGTCAACGCTGCTCAGATTGGTTCTTATGTTCACGTTGGCAAGAACTGTGTGATTGTGAGTATGGTGACACACCTACCTACGCAGCCTCATTTCTCCTCCACCTCTTATGCTTTATGTCAGGGAGACTGCAGTGCTAGGCTAGGAGTAATTTCTAACTCTCCCGGGGTTAGGCATTTTCTTACTGGGTTTCGAGTTTGTTGTTGTTTTGTTTTTTGAAGTAGGGTTTAACTCTAGCTCAGGCTGACCTAGAATTTACTATGTAATCTCAGGGTGACCTCAAACTCATGGTGATCTTCCAACTGTTGCCTCCCAATTAAAGGCATGCACCACCATACCCAGCTTTGAGTTTTTGCAAGCATTAATGATGATGACTAGTGGGTTGGGAATCTAGCTCAGTGGTATAGGGCTTGCTAGTATGTGAGAAGCCCTGGGTTTGATGTCCAACACTACAAAGACCCATACACATAGATACAAACCAAAACCTCTTCCATATGATGTTAAGCTCTTTTCCTTCATTACTTCATTTAATCCTTATAACCATCCATGTTAGTACTATTATTATCTCTGTTTGCAGGTGATAGGACTGAGAACCATCAGTGGTATAAGTGGTACAGCTAGGATTTGAATTGAGGCAATATGAATATACATATATAGAGTATTTATTGTGTTACCTAAAATAGCTTACAGTCTGAAGCCTACAAGTATATTATATTCCCTATATATACATGCCTGTGATAAAGTTTTACTTATAAATCACACATCATCAATAAAGCATTCACAAAAATAATTCTCACTAGTCTTAGAAACCTCAGCATATAAATTTTAGTTTATGGGCTGGAGAGGTGGCTTAGTGGTTAAGGTGCTTGCTGGCAAAACCAAAGGAGACAGGTTTGATTCCCCAGTACCCGCATAAAGCCAGATGCACAAGGTGGCACATGTGTCTGGAGTTTGCTTTTTGTAGCTAGAGGCCTTAGTGTGCCCATTCTTTCTCTGTCTGTCCCTCCCTCCCTCTCCTCCCTACCCCCTCTCCCTCCCCCCCTCTCCATATATATATATATTTTTTTTTTTTTTTTGTCTTTTGAGGTAGGGTCTCACTCTAGCCCAGGCTGACCTGGAATTCACTATGTAGTCTCAGGGTGGCCTTGAACTCATGGCAATCCTCTTACCTCGGCCTCCCGAGTGCTGGGATTAAAGGCATGTTCCACCATGCCCGACTTAAAATATTTTTTTCAATCTGGAGAGATGGTTTAGCAGTTAAGGCACTTGCCTGTGAAACCTAAGGACCCAGATTTTGTTCTTCAGAACTTCAGGTAAACCAGATGCACAAGGTTTTTCATGCATCTGGAGTTCTTTTACAACGTCTAGAGGCCCTGGCGTGCCCATTCTCTCTCTCTCTCTAATTAAAAAAAATATTAAAAACTTATAAATGTTTTTCTTTTACTTTTCACATAAAGGAAGTACTTCAAGGCTTCCCTTTGCTTATCTAAATAGTCCACGTTATTCTTAACTTAAAGAAGCGTTACTTAGCTCAAGCCTGAGGTGTGTCCACAGCTCTTCTGATAGCTGATATGACTGGCAAATGATGGGTAGGCTGGCAGTGACGACAGTCAGGCAGAGCACACTTACTTTTTCCACTTAATGTTATGCTTAATAATTTTGAATGCTGGTTGACCTCAGGTAGTTGAAACTTGAGAAGCAAAACTAAGGATAGAAGTCAGGCATATTGGCACATGCCTTTAATCAAAGCACTCAGGAGGCAGATGTAGGAGGATTGCCATGAGTTCAAGGCCACCCTGTGACTACATAATGAATTCCAGGTCACCCTGGGCTAGAGTGAGACCCTACATTAAAAAAACAAAAAAAAATCAAAAAACAAAAGAACTAAGGATAGATTGGAGACTACTATAATATATCTTCCTTAAGGAAATTTTGGAATGCAAAAACAATACATGGTGAAAGAAATCATTGTATAAAGGTAGAATGCTTACCATGTTGGCTATGTAATTATTGTTATTATCATTATTATGTTTTGTAATTATTGTTTTTATCATTATTATGTTTTATTTATTTATTTATTTATTTGAGAGTGACAGAGAGGAGGAAGAGAGAGAGAAAGAGTGAGAGAGAGAGAGAGAGAGAGAATGGGCACGCTAGGGCTTGCAGCCACTGCAAACGAACTCCAGACACGTGCACCCCCTTGTGCATCTGGCTAATGTAGGTACTGGGGTCCTTAGGCTTCACAGGCAAGTGCTTAACCGCTAAGCCATCTCTCCAGCCCTCATTATTATTTTTTTTTTCTAAAATATTTTTTGTTCATTTTTTATTTATTTATTTGAGAGTGACAGACACAGAGAGAAAGACAGATAGAGGGAGGGAGAGAGAATGGGCGAGCCAGGGCTTCCAGCCACTGCAAACGAACTCCAGACGTGTGTGCCCCCTTGTGCATCTGGCTAACGTGGGACCTGGGGAACCGAGCCTCGAACCGGGGTCCTTAGGCTTCACAGGCAAGCGCTTAACCGCTAAGCCATCTCTCCAGCCCCCTCATTATTATTTTTTTTGAGGCAAAGTCTCATGTATTCCAGGCTGACCTGGAACTCACAGCAATACTCCTACCTCAGCTTCCTGAATGCTGGGATTAAAGATACAGCCACCATGCCTGGCTGGATATGTTCTTTGAGCATAAACTTAAAAATATATTTTCTTTATTTATTTGAGAGAGAGAGGAAACAAAGAAAGAAGTAGATGGAGAGAAAATGGATATACCAGGGCCCGTAGCCACTGCAGACGAATTCCAGATGCATGTATCCTCTTGTGCATCTGGCTTTATGTGGGTATTGTGGAATTGAGCCTGGGTCCTTTGATTTTGCCAGCAAGAGCCTTAACTGCTAAACCATTTCTCCCCCTATAAGCTTTTGGGTTTGTTTTTTCCTCTAAAGATCTCTTTTTTTTTGGTTTTTCAAGGTAGGGTCTCCCTCTCCTCCTCTAAAGATCTTAACTCTCTCTCTCTATTTTTTTTTTTTAAATGCAAGAGAGTAAGAGAGAGGGAGAGAGAGCGCGAAAGAATTGGCATTCCAGAGCCTTCAGCCACTGCAATCAAACTCCAGATTTGTGAACCCCCTTGTGCACATGTGCAGCCTTGAGTGCTTGTGTCACTGTGCATCTGGCTTATATAGGGCCTGGAGAGTCAAGCATGAGTCCTTAGGCTTCACACACAAGCACCTTAGCTGCTAAGCCATCTGTCTAGCCCTTAATATATTTTATACCCCAATGGAAAATTAATATTTAATAGTGATGAGAATTTAGGAAAGTGGTGAAAGCAAAAGGGGAGTAAAATTAAGATTAGCTGTAACTGGGCATGTTGGTACACACCTTTAATCTCAGCACTTGGGAGACTGAGGTAGGAGTATCACTGAATTAGAGGCCAACCTGAGACTACCTAATGAATTCCAGGTCAGCTTGGGCTAGAGTGAGACTCTACCTTTAAAAACTAAAATATATACATAAACAAACAGTAAAATAACTGCCTAGAGTATAACTGGTGAAGGCAAAATGGCCACAGAAGACAGTGGGAACCTGGCATTTCAGCAAGGGGGTTGGCATGCGTAAGGGTCAGACTCAACAAAGGGCGTGTGGTTAGGGGACTACTGGTAGTGCATTGCCCCTGGCTCTGCAGCACCTGCAGGACCCTCATTCCTAGGAGCACAGGCGTCTGTGTGTTTTACCCAACCTAGGTTTGGATTTCTTGCTGTTTTGTGGATAAAGAATTTGATGTTGTTGGGGTTTCTGAGAATATACAAGGTGAGAATTTCCATGTCAACGTGGATCTGCCTAATGTTCAGGGAAAACATATGCCTCAGACTAGGTAACAGGAAACATTAAGACCATGTTCATGTTTCTTGAAAATACAGAGCCAGCTTTTTATCCTGGATAAGAGTCAGACCCTGAAGTGTCAAAGAACATATAAAAACCATGTAGTTCATGAGGAGACAGCAGAAGTGACGGTGCAGGCCTTTCTCCTCTGACATGCTGTTCAGCACTGTGGAGATGGTTATTCTGCCAAGTGTTCTTGCTGACGAGGAATTCCTTAGTCTGCATCAAGACAGAAGATCATAGTTCAGCCTGAGGTTGAAGAAAGGGGAGAGATAAAAAGTTGATCACAAGTAGAAGAGAGAATACTCACTAGATGGCAGGAAGGGAAGGGGAGGGAAAATTGGAGAATAGTTCTGTAGAAGCTGTATATTCTGGTGCTGTGTAGTACAGCAGGGTGACTATCAGCCTCAGCAACTTACTGTGTATTTTATGAAGAGTTACAAAAGAGAAGTGTGCAGGCTCCATACATGAAGAAGTGAAAAGGAGATAGAATTTTTCTTTTTTAAAGGTAGCATCTTGCTCTAGACCAAGCTGGCCTAAAATTCACTATGTAGTTCTCAGACTGACCTTAAATTCATGTGATCCTACTACCTTTACCTCACAAGTGCTAGGATTAAAGGCGTGCACCACCATGCCCAGCAAGGTAGAAATTTTGGTTACTTTGATTTGATCAGCACTCATATGCATACAGTAAATATTACACTGTAACTAAATATGTACAATTATTACTAATTTGAAAAACTGAACTAAAAATATAGAGATAGTAAAATCCTTAATCTTAGCCATTTTTTTGTTTGTTAGTGTTTTCCTTGGCCAAGTAAAAATATAGTAGCCTTGCCCTAGCATCCTGTCCACAGAGCAAAATGTCTGAAAGTCCAAATTCTATTTCCAGTACTTAGGGGATTCTAGTTCTGTTGTAAGATCCTTGTGTGTATATGCAGTATGTGTGTTACTAAGGGCAATGTGTATGCTAGGCAAGCACTCTATCACTAAAATATATTCACAGCCCATTTATTCTGAGACTGAGTCTTGTTAAGTTGTTGAGGCTAGGCTAGAACTTGCTTTGTAGCCCAAGGTAGTTTTAAACTTGTGATCCTGCTGCCTCTGCCTCCCAAATAACTGGGATTATAAGCATGTGCCACACACCTGGCTAGGTACTCTGCTTTTTGTACCATGTTTTGAGAGAACAATTTTTGACCTTGTCATGGTTCCATATTAGCATTGCTTAGGGAACCTTGGTAAACTCTAATCTTGGGGAAAAGATTGAGATCCCTAGAATCCTGGTGCTAAAGGTAACATGGCACACAGGCCCTTCCTAGTGTCCCATGCAGTGGTCTGCTGATGGTGTGAGTGTGTGCTGGTGTAAATAATAATTGCTCACGTGCCAGATGGAAAGGCTACACAAACAATACTGTATCAGCTACTTCCTCTTTGCTGGGACAAAATACCAAGTCAGAAGCAGCTTAGGGCAGGAAAAAGGGTTCATTTCGGCTTACAGTACCAAAGGGAAGGCTCCAGCATGACAAGCTTGAACAGGGAGCAAGTAGAGAGAGGGATGAACGCTGCTGCTCAGTTTTCTCTCTCTCTCTGTCTCTTTTTTTTTCTCTCTAGCCCAGGCTGACCTGGAATTCACTATGCAGTCTCAGGATGGCCTTGGACTCATGGCGATCCTCCTACCTCTGCCTCCCAAGTGCTGGGATTAAAGGCATGCGTCACCACACCTGGCTCTCTCTCTCTCTCTCTCTCTTTTAACATTTATTTATTTATTTATTTGAGAGCAACAGACAGAGTGAGAAAGAGGCAGAGAGAGGTGCACCAGGGCCTCTAGCCATTGCAAATGAACTCCAGAGATGTGCGCCCCCTCATGCATCTGGTCAACGTGGGTCCGGGAATCGAGCCTTGAACTGGGGTCAGCCTGGGACAAGCTGGCCAGCTAGACTAGTCAGATCAGTGAGCCCTGGATTCAAGTGTGATGTGTGCCTCAGTAAATGAGGTACAGGGTGATCCAGGGACCTGATGTCTTTCTTCTTCTATTTGACTATATTTTAGTACCCAGATTTTTGTCAGACTGTTCTTCCCAGAGCATAGTGTACTTAATGCCCTGGTAAACACAGCTAATAAAGATGGAAACTTCTATCTACTCCGTGAATAGTCTGAGGCCTAGCTTTAACTTATATACACTACTTCAACCTATCAAATAAGTGAGTCTCCTACAACCTTTTTCTTGCCCTTAAAATGCTGTGGATTATGGCAGGATTGAAAAATGGGATGACTGGATAAATTGAACAGACCAGGCATCCAAATAACTGTCACCTGTAGGAGAACAAATGAACCTTTGTAGCCAAGTGACTTGTCAAGACTGTTCCAGGCACAGCTGACAGAGGAGGCAAGCAAACCTTCCACTGGGATGTGCCAACTAAGTGCATTCCCTTATGAGAACCAAGAGGCCTGAAGTAGATCCTAATGCCGTGCTCCACTGGCTCAGGGGCTTCAGTGATGTATGTCATGAGAATGTATTCACATCCTTTTTCTCTTTCTTCTGGAGGTTCACTTCCAGACAGGTTCTTCCATTATGGAAAGAGATGGCTGTTCTGAGTATCCATCTTCTGGAAACTCCAGTGGAAAGTGCTTCTTTCCCTGTAGTCCTAGCAGAACCATGGTTAAGGTTCATCAGACTAATTTGGCTCATGTGTCAGTTCCCTAAACCGGTCACTGTGGTCAGTCTTGGAGCCTGTGTGTGGGCCCACAATGAAGCACATAGGCCATAATGTTACCATAAGAAAGGGGAGCAAAACAACAGATGCTCACTAGATCAAATAAAAGAAAAAATTAAATATAATTCTTAGAAGACTGAAGTTTGCAGTCTCTTATGCCTAGGAAAACCTGTATTGTCCCTAGCATGCAACCCTCCTCCCTCAAATCCCATGCGTGCACACACACCTTCCCCCATCTCTTTGTCAGGTTCCATCTGAAACATATAATTGCAATCATGCTTTGTCATGGTCTCCGAATATTATATGACATCATGAAAATGGAAAATATACGATAGCACTGGTATGTGGCACATGCCCTTAATGCCAGCACTTGGGAGATTGAGGTAGGCGGATTGCTATGAGTTTGAGGCTAGTTAGGGACTACAGAGTGAGTTCCAGATCAGCTTGGGCTAGATCTCCACCTTGAAAAAAAACAAAAGAAAATATTCAATAGCCTTCCTCATAGCATACTAGACAGACTTTACTCCCATGTCTTGATTGATTTCAGGGGCGCCGGTGTGTATTGAAAGACTGCTGCAAAATTCTTGACAATACAGTATTACCTCCAGAAACTGTGGTCCCTCCGTTCACGATTTTCTCAGGCTGTCCAGGTAACATTGATGTTGATTAGTCTTATATTTTAACTTTCTTATAACTCAATTTTATTTTCTATCACAAAAGTAATGCACATAATTTGTGTCTTTTTTTCTTTGTTCTTATAATTGTGTCTTTGATATGTTGATTAAAAATCCTGAAACAGGGCTGGAGAGATGGCTTAGCGGTTAAGCGCTTGCCTGTGAAGCCTAAGGGCGCCAGTTCAAGGTTCAGTTCTCCAGGTCCCACGTTAGCCATATGCACAAGGGGCGCATGTGTCTGGAGTTCGTTTGCAGTGGCTGGAAGCCCTGGCTTGCCCATTCTCTCTCTTTCCTTCTATCTGTCTTTCTCTCTGTCTGTCACTCTCAAATAAATAAATAAATAATGAACAAAAAATTAAAAAAAAAATCCTGAAACAGCTGGGCGTGGTGGCGCACGCCTTTAATCTCAGCACTCAGGAGGCAGAGGTGGGAGGATTGCCGTGAGTTCAAGGGTACCCTGAGACGCCATAATGAATTCCAGGTCAGCCTGGGCTAGAGTGAAACCCTACCTCAAAAAACCAAAAACCAAACCAATCCAAAACAAAATCCTGAAACAAAGTACATAAAAATTCTATGTGAAATATGGCAGGTTTCTTTTTCTTTGTTTTGAGGCAGGGTCTCTCTCTCTCTCTCTCTCTCTCTCTCTCTTTCTTTTTACATTTTCTTAGAGCTTTTTTTTTTCAAATTAAAAATTTTTATTAACATTTTCCATGATTATAAAATATATCCCATGGTAATTCCCTCCCTCCCCACCCCCACACTTTCCCATTTGAAATTCTATTCTCCATCATATTACCTCCCCATTACAATCATTGTAATTACATATATACAATATCAACCTATTAAGTATCCTCCTCCCTTCCTTTCTCTACCCTTTATGTCTCCTTTTTACCTTACTGGCCTCTGCTACTAAGTATTTTCATTCTCACGCAGAAGACCAATCATGTGTAGCTAGGATCCACATATGAGAGAGAACATGGAGCCTTTGGCTTTCTGGGCCTGGGTTACCTCACTTAGTATAATCCTTTCCAGGTCCATGCATTTTTCTGCAAATTTCATAACTTCATTTTTCTTTACCGCTGAGTAGAACTCCATTGTATAAATGTGCCACATCTTCATTATCCACTCATCTGTTGAGGGACATCTAGGCTGGTTCCATTTCCCAGCTATTAAAAATTGAGCAGCAATAAACATGGTTGAGCATGTACTTCTAAGGAAATGAGATGAGTCCTTTGGATATATGCTTAGGAGTGCTATAGCTGGGTCATATGGTAGATCAATATTTAGCCGTTTTAGGAACCTCCACACTGTTTTCCACAATGGCTGGACCAGATTGCATTCCCACCAGCAGTGTAGAAGGGTTTCTTTTTTTCCACATCCCCGCCAACATTTATGATCATTTGTTTTCATGATGGTGGCCAATCTGACAGGAGTGAGATGGAATCTCAATGTAGTTTTAATCTGCATTTCCCTGATGACTAGTGACGTAGAACATTTTTTTAGATGCTTATATGCCATTCGTATTTCTTCCTTTGAAAACTCTCTATTTAGCTCCATAGCCCATTTTTTGATTGGCTTGTTTGCTTCCTTATTTTTTAACTTTTTGAGTTCTTTGTATATCCTAGATATTAATCCTCTATCAGATATATAGCTGGCGAAGATTTTTTCCCATTCTGTAGGTTGCCTCTTTGCTTTTTTCATTGTGTCCTTTGCAGTGCAAAATCTTTGTAATTTCATGAGGTCCCAGTGATTAATCTGTGGTTTTATTGCCTGAGCAATTGGGGTTGTATTCAGAAAGTCTTTGCCAAGACCAATATGTTGAAGGGTTTCCCCTACTTTTTCCTCTAGCAGTTTCAGTTTCCGGTCTGATGTTAAGGTCTTTAATCCATTTGGATTTAATTCTTGTGCATGGAGAGAGAGAAGAACTATTTTCATCCTTCTGCAGATATATATCCAGTTTTCAAAACACCATTTGCTAAAGAGGCTGTCTCTTCTTAGAGCTTTTTGAAAAACTTATTTGAGAGAGAGAAAAAAAGAGAAAGAGAAAATAGAGAGAGGAGAGAGAATGGGCATGTCAGGGCCACCAGCCACTGCAAATGAACTCCAGGTGCATGTGCTACCTTGTGCATCTGGCTTATGTGGGTCCTGGGTCCTTTGGCTTTGCAGGCAAGCACTTTAACCACTAAGTCATCTCTTCAGCCCGAGTTTCCCTTTTAAATGAATAATTGGGTTGACAAGATGATAAGGAAATTATCAGGGGTTAGAAACAATGAAATCCAAGCTCTCAGAGTATAGGGATTGAAGCCAGGTGTGGTGGCGCACGCCTTTAATCCCAGCACTCGGGAGGTAGAGGTAGGAGGATCACCGTGAGTTCGAGGCCACTTTGAGACTACATAGTGAATGCCAGGTCAGCCTGGACTAGAGTGAAACCCTACCTTGAAAAAACAAAACAAACAAAAAGAGTATAGGGATTGGATGCTGACTGCAGTAGATGTAGTATTCATAAGTGATAGACATAAAGCCTCAGATCCACACACGGCAGAGAATCTCATACTTTTGAAAGGCTTCCCCTCGAGAGAAGGTTGCTGTAGAACAAATCTGCCATCAGCACGAGGAAAAGAAAGCATCTCTCTCCCCCACCCCATCTCTTGGCGTTGGCTCTAGGTGGAAAAAGAAAAGGCTCTGTAGAGAAATTCTGCTATACTCTTACCCTCAGATTGGTTGGGGATTCCAATTTATGTTTCCAGAATGAGCAGAATTCTACATACTGAAAAATTAGCATGAAACACGATTAATCCCAGTGGTACTGTTGGGATGCAGAAGAGGAACAAGTGCATGACCTTTCAACCTTGGCTGATAGGATGTCCACAGGTAGAGGCCCTCGGGAGCTGAACTCCAAATTCCAATATGTGAGGTGTATTGGGAAAAGTTTTCAACTAGCAATAATTGCACCTCAGATAAACATTATTGGCTATGATACTGCCACTGCACAAAGCTCAAATATGTGAGGAATCAAAAGTAATACATGCTGGGCATGATGATGCATACCTTTAATCCCAGCACTTGAAAAGCAGAGGTAGTATGATCACCATAGGCTCAAGATGACCCTGAAACTATATAGTGAATTTTAGGTCAGCCTGGGCTCGAATAAGACCCTACCTTGAAAAAAAAAAAAAAAGTAATACATGCTTACATGCTTATTCCAGCAGAAGGAAGAGGAGAATGTTACATTTCTCAACCACTCCTCAATATAGTATCTTTTTCTAGATGTTGCCGAAATCATGGTGCATATACAAAAGCACATCACATCACAGGTTCACACAGGCTTGACAGCACATGGTATCTACTACTGGGTGGTGCCACTTCTTTTCCAACTTAAAGCATTTAATCACTCACAGCAATGGGAACAAGTTTCAGAGATGTATAGAATTACCTCTGAATTGTTTTGAGCTGTCTAATTATGTTAAAAAGATTAGGCCAGGCATGGTAGCTCACACATGTAATTTTAGCATACCGTTGGGAGATGGGAGGATCAAGTTGAATCTCAGGTTACAGACTGGGTTCAGGGTAAGCTAGTTATTAGAGTGAGACTACCTTAAAACAAACAAACTATAAAGATCAAACTTTTTTTTTTTTTTTCCTTGAGGTAGGATCTTGCTCCAGCCACAGCTGACCTGGAATTCACTATGTAGTCTCAGAGTGGCCTCAAACTCACTGTGCTCTTACCTCTGCCTCCCAAGTGCTGGGGTTAAAGGTGTGTGCCACCATGTCAAGCTCAAGTCAATCAATCAATTTGTCTGTCTGTCTGTCTATCTTATCTATTAATCAATCAATCATCTATCCATCCATCCATATATGTACACATACATACATAATACATATATACATACATTTTTACACAGAGAGAGTTTGTGTGTCTGTGTGTGTGGGGGGAGAATTGGCATGCCATGGCCTCAACCATCTTAATCCAACTCCAGATGCCTGCACCACCTAGTGGGGATGTGCAACCTTGCAGTTGCCTCTGTCTCACTTTTGTGCATCTGGCTTTTGTGGGATCTGGAGAGAGAATGAACATGGTTCTTTAGGCTTCGCAGGCAAGCACCTTAACTGCTAAGCCATCTTTGTAGCCCTCAAACATGTGTTTAACTCTAACATGGACTTCTAATTTAGAGTACCTGTGAGAATTTTATGTTTTATCATATTTATTCATCTATCTATTTAGTTTGGTTTTTCAAGGTAAGGTTTTTCTCTAGCTCAGTATGACCTGGAATTCACTATGTAGTCTCGGGGTGGCCTCAGACTCATAGCAGTCCTCCTACCTGTGCCTCTTAAGTGCTGGAACTAAAAACATGCACTACTATGCCCAGCTGAATTTTAAGTTTTTAGACTTATTTTTCTATCCTGTCAGTTAATTGCTTATGTATAATGTTTTTGTGTTTTATATGCTATATTTTGTTATGTATTATGTGCATATATCTATATGCATATAATATGGGTATGGGAAACTCTCCATACTTACATGAAATCACACTCTGTTATTCTCTGATGTTTTGAAACTGACCTTTATTTTTTTTATTTTTTTATTTTTTAAATTTTATTTATTTATTTGAGAGCGACAGACACAGAGAGAAAGACAGATAGAGGGAGAGAGAGAGAATGGGCGCGCCAGGGCTTCCAGCCTCTGCAAACGAACTCCAGACGCGTGCGTCCCCTTGTGCATCTGGCTAACGTGGGACCTGGGGAACCGAGCCTTGAACCGGGGTTCTTAGGCTTCACAGGCAAGCGCTTAACCGCTACGCCATCTCTCCAGCCCTTAACTGACCTTTATTAACTGTATACCTCAGACAGCTTTTCTTTAAGTGTGTAGAGACCTGCCTCATTCCTCTTAAGGGTTACAGCTTTTGTGTTGGGTAGATAGACTTGCCACAGTGTATCTAAAATCTGCCCCTAGTATAAGATAGGCACCACTAGACGTCTCACCTGGCTTTCCACTGCTGGAAGCTTTGTGGCCTCAGCACCTTATACCTGTACTGTGTTACTTCTGGCATACATTCTTAGAAGTTGGATTGTCAGGCCACAGGGTATAAATTAAGAGAGCTGTACTAGCCATCCCTCCCTTCTCCTTCCCTCTCTCTCTTTCTTTCTTTTGGTTTTTTTCAAGGTAGGGACTTGCTCTATCCCAGGCTGACCTGGAATTCACTATATAGTCTCAGGCTGGCCTCAAACTCATGGTGATACTCCTACCTCTGCCTATTGAGTGCTGAGATTAAAGGTGTGTGCCACCACACCCGGCTATACTGGCCATTTTTGAAGTATCCTTCAAAACACTGTATGGGTGGACACAGTGACATCTCAGAAATTCTTGACTGTGCTTTCTACATCATTTGTCTTCTGTAGGACCCTTCTGGTGTCCTCCATCTTGACCTGTATATAGTGTAGTTGCTTTAGTTTCTCTGTGATGGCCAGTTTAGTTTTACCTTTGAATAGCAGGACAGCTTCTTACCTCAAGGATAAGGGCTGTAGAGCTCAGTGGGTCTCATGCCAGAGTCCTTGGGGAGGGGAACAAGTGATCTGAACAACCTCAACAGTAGTCAGACATACCATAACTCTTTGGATCTTATGAGAAGGTCCTGACCACTTCTACCTGGAATGTTTTTTCATTCGAAGAATTGTAGTATTTGTTCCCACATACAGATACATTTCATGTGGAAGATATGAATCAAAGAGAATCTTGTTGCAGGCCTCCATGCTCCTCTCGCTTGACCCAGTCTTCTCTCTCCCCAGGACTCTTCTCAGGGGAGCTCCCGGAGTGTACACAGGAGCTGATGACTGATGTCACCAAGAGCTACTACCAGAAGTTTCTGCCCCTGACACAAGTCTAGTGCCTCTGCCCCATAGCTTGAATTCTCTTGAGCTCTAAGATGAACTTGGGGACAGAGTGAGCAGTCAGTGTCTACAAGAGCAATTGTGTCTTTGGCACCTTCTCTCCTCCTTTGTTTTTTAATTTAGGATTTTTTATTCCCTCTGGATTCTGAGCATTTAGAATTTACTAAAAGAATGTCTGGAGGAATTGTCTCTGCAGGCTGTGCTTATACCTTATCAACAGTCACTTCAAGACATTATCTGTGGACTGCAGAAACATCTGTTCTCAACATTCTAGCCCCAAGGCCTTGCAGAGGACCAGACCCTGGCTGAAGCTTACAGAGCAGCCATACATACCTAGTTACAGGTCATGTAGCTGGGGTGCTGCTCACAGCAGTGCACTAATCACACCATCACATAGATAACACCCAGCTTTCTTGCTGCTAACATGTGGACAGTGGCCACAGTTGCTTGAAGTTGTGTCTTAAGTGTTTGTAACTTCCGAGCCCAGAGTCCTATTGCTTATTAAAATGTGGAGGAGGGAAAAGCCAGGCATGGTGGTATGTGCCTGTAATCCCAGGACCTGGGAGATAGAAAGCAGGAGGATTATGAGTTCAAGGTTACATAATGAGTTCCAGGTCAGTCTGGTGGGCTATGTGAAACCCTATCTCAAAAAACAATAACAAGGAGCCGGGTGTGGTGGCGCACGCCTTTAATCCCAGCACTTGGGAGGCAGAGGTAGGAGGATTGCCATGAGTTCGAGGCCACCCTGAGACTCCATAGTGAATTCCAGGTCAGCCTGGGCTAGAGTGAGACCCTACCTCAAACAAAACAAAACAAAACAAAACAAAACAAAACAAAACAAAACAAAACAAAAAAACAATAACAAGGGCTGGAGAGATGGCTTAGTGGTTAAGGCACTTGCCTGGGTTTGATTCCCCAGTACCCATGTAAAGCCAGATGCACAAAGAGGTGCATGTGTCTGGAGTTCATTTCCAGTGGCTAGAGGCCCTGGCACACCCGTTCTCTCTCTCTCTGTCTGTCTTCTATCTCTCTCTGCTTGCAAATAAATAAATTAATTAAAAATAAACCCCAATAACAACAAAATGTGAAGGCAGGGTGTTTACTGTTTTTTGTTTTGTTTTTCATCCTCAAATGATGGCTGTCCCAAAGTGGTTAATAAAGACTTTGTAGCACTCTATTCTGGGGCCTCTGGCTTTCACTAAGATGGGACACCCTCACCCCAGATTCTATTTTTGCAAAGTTCCAGGATTGTGTCTCCCATGTAGGTAGATTAGTCAGGTAGACGCTGTGTGCCTCAGTATTTGTCTTATTTCACTGAAAAGGGAGCATTTATGGACCCTTCTGGACTGGTCTGGAATCATTTAGTTCACCTTGTATTTGCCAAAAACCCTATAGTTCAGGCTGAAATACCTGTATTTGAGCCCAACACATATGCATCAGGTACTCTATTTTTTTTAAGGTTATATTCTTTTTTAAATTTTTTTTTTGTTTATTTGAGAGCGACAGACAGAGAAATAGAGGGGGAGCGGGGGGGGGGGAGAGGGAGAGAGAGAAACAGAGAGGAAGAGGGAGGGAGAGAGGGAGAGAATGGGTGCACCAGGGCTTCCAGCCACTAAAAACAAACTCCAGATGTGTGCGCCCTCTTGTGCATCTGGCTAACGTGGGTTCTGGGGAATCAAGCCTCGAATGGGGTCCTTAGACTTCATAGGCTAGCGCTTAACCACTAAGCCATCTCTCCAGCCCTTCTTTTTTTTTTTTTTTTTAAATGCTAGGGTTTATACTGAGTATTGGTCTTTATGTGTTTGTTTTTCACAAATGTTATCTTTTTATTATTTTTTAAATTTTTATTTATTTATGAGCGACTGAGGGGGAGAGAGAGAATGGGCATGCCAGGGCATCCAGCCACTACAAACAAACTCTAGATGCATGTGCTTCCTTGTGCATCTGGCTTACGTGGGTCCTGGGCAATTGAACCTGGGTCCTTTGGTTTTGCAGGCAAGTACCTTAACTGCTAAGCCATCTCTCCAGCCCAAGGGTATACTCTTATATCTCCTCTCCACTGTCTTCATTTCAGTGTGAGTCCCCCTCATTGGAGTTATTGGTTTCACTGTGTGGTCATGAAAACCTTAGTCAATCTGTGTATATGGGGTGCCATGCCTTGGGATATTCCTACCTACCCTTTTGCTCTTAAAATTTTCTGCCCTTTCTTCTGCATTGCTCTCTGAGCCTTGGTGGCATGTTAAAAGTCTGATTTAGTGTTGATTTCCCTGTAGCCTCTAGATTTCTGCTTTGTTGAGTTTTAGGTGACCACAGCATCTGTTGTCATCTCCCTGGAGCTGGTTGTCAGGCTAGCAGTGTTAAAATTGCTACTTCCTCTGCAATGTGTCCTGGGACCTGCTATGTGATAGGGGTGACATGTTATTTATTTATTTGACAGAAAGAAGGGGAGAGAGAGAGAGAATGGGTGTGCCAGAGCCTCCAGCCACTGCAAGCAAACTCCAGATGTGTGCACCCCCTTTTGCATCTGGCTAACATAGGTCCTGGGGAATCGAACCTGGGTACTTTGGCTTTGTAGGCAAATGCCTTAACTGCTAAACCATCCCTCCAGCCCGAGGTGACATATCTTATAGTATTTATGGATCTTTGATCTCCCCAGTATTCTCTGCTATTTATAAAATAAAACTCCAGCCAAAAGTGAGAGCAGCTTGGATTACAGGGGATAAGCGTAGTTATTGGAGAGACTTTTTTGTTGTTGTTGTTTTTTGTTTTTTGAGGTAGGGTCACACTCTAGCTCAGGCTGACCTGGAATTCACTATGTTGTCTCAGGGTGGCCTTGAACTCATGGTGATCTTTCTATCTCTGCCTCCCAAGTGCTGGGATTAAAGGCCTATACCACTATGTCTGGCTGGGAGACTTAAAATTTTTTTTTAAAATTTATTTATTTGAGAGCGACAGACACAGAGAGAAAGACAGACAGAGGGAGAGAGAGAGAATGGGCGCGCCAGGGCTTCCAGCCTCTGCAAATGAACTCCAGATGCGTGCGCCCCCTTGTGCATCTGGCTAACGTGGGACCTGGGGAACCGAGCCTTGAACCGGGGTCCTTAGGCTTCACAGGCATGCGCTTAACCGCTAAGCCATCTCTCCAGCCCTTAAAATTTTTTTTTTATTAACAATTTCTGTAAGTATAGACAATAAACCATGGTAATTCCCTTCTGCCATTCCCATTGTCTCTTTCCTCAATCTACCTCCAGTGAATCCTTTCCTCTTCCCAATTAGTTTTTCTTCTATTTTGATGTCACCATTTTAGTGCTAGGCACTGTAAGGTCTTGGATATCCAGCCAATTTGTGTCTGGAATACTGCATTATAAGCAGTCCTACCTTTCCTTTGGTTCTTTCTACCACCTCTTTCACAATGAACCCTGAGCCTTGGAATGTGTGATAGAGATGAAGAGACTTTTAAAATTATTTTATATTGTATTTATTTGAGAAAGCAAGAGAGAATGGGCACACCAGAGCCTCTAACCACTGCAAATGAACTCCAGACACATGCGCCACCATATGCATCTGATTTTTGTGGGTTCTGGAGAATTGAATCTGGGTCCTTAGGTTCTATAGGCATATTATTTAACCACTAAGCCATCTCTCCAGTCCTAATTTTTTTTGGGGGGGGGATTTATGGGTGTTTGGATGTTACCAGGGCTTCCTGTTTCTGCAAATGAATTCCAGACACATGGCACCATTGTGCTTCTGACCCTACGTGGGTACTGGGAATTGAATCCTGGATGGTGCTTTGCAAGCAAGCACTTCCAGCTGCTGAGCCATCTCCCTAGCTCCGAGAGATATTTTGATGTGTATACCCACTCTTCTTAGCCAAAGAGCAGTGAGGGCTTCTCTCTGGGGTTGAGTTTACTATCTATAGGATTCTGACGTGGTTCCTATTGTCAGGTATAAGTTCTCCCCACTGATCAGGCCTCAAACCTAATCTGAGAATAGTTGGTACCTGCCTAGGCTGTGTGTCACTGTTACGAAAGTGTGTACTTGTCTGGCTGGTTCATTTTATAGCTTGCATGATCTCTGGCTTGTTCATGCTGTTGGTGACCAATATCTCTCAGCAGGTCTCATAGCATTTTCCAGTGCCAAGAGGAAACTGGCTTCCCTCTCCGTTCTAGCATAATCTCTCAATGTCCTGTGACTGCAGCCTGTGGTGTCTTCAGCAATAGGGTCTTAATTTTTGTTTATTTATTTATTTTAATTTATTTGAGAGTGACAGACAGAGAAAGAGGCAGACAGAGAGAGAAGGGGCGTGCCAGGGCCTCCAGCCACTGCAAATGAACTCCACATGCATGTGCCCCTTGTGCATCTGGCTTATGTGGGTCCTGGGGAATCGAGCCTTGACCCGAGGTCCTTAGCCTTCACAGGCAAGTGCTTAACCACTAAATCATCTCTCCAGCCAGAGTTTTAACTTTTTAGCTTTGGCAGTGCATTGGTCTACATTGTTTTTTGGGTATTATGGGTCTCCCTGACCAATAGCTCACTGTGGGGGTGGGTAATCCAATTCTGGCCCTAGGATTTACCAGCCAGATTCCATGGTTTTAGGATTAAGCTTTCTTTACCTTCTACAGACAGTTCTGCCTGGTCCCCCACCTCTACTCCCCTTATTAAGGATTATTTCTTGTAGAATGCTTTCCAGGAGGAAGATTTCTATGGCACTGATTCATGTTGTCATTTGTTTTGTGTAGTTCCCTCCTATCCTTCCTTTCCCCCAAGACCCTTCCACCCCCTGTAGTCTTTCCCTCACTTGGCCTGTTGAATACCCCTCCTAGTCTCATTCTAGCTCTATGACAACACTTATGATGCTTACTATCCTTTACAGTCAACTCAAGCTGATCCAAGTTAGGAATCACATATGAGAGAAAACTGTAAACTTGCTTAGAATAATTTTTCTCAAGTCCATTTACTTCCTCCTCTGAATTTCATTATTTCATTTTTTCTTACTGCTGAGTAATTCCATTGTGCATATGTACCACATCTTCATTAACCTTCATCTGTGATGGGTGTTGTAGTCAGGTTTGCATTGCTGGCAGAAATTACCTGACCAAGAGTGGCTTTTGGGAAAAAAGAGTTTACTTTGGTTTATAGACTTGAGGGGAAGTTCCACGCTGGCAGAGGAAAGCAACAGCATGAGCAGAGGGTGGACATCACCCCCTGGCCAACACCAGGTGGGCAACAGGAATAAAAGACTGCCAAATGCTGGCAAGGGCACACTGGCTATAACACCCATAAGCCCACCCCCAACAATACACTGCTCTCAGGAGACATTAATTCCCAAATCTCCATTAGCTGGGAACCTAGTATTCAGAACACATAAGCTTATAGGGGAAACCTGAATCAAACCATCACATTCTATCCCAGGCCCCCATAAACTGATAACTGCACATGATGTAAAATGCAGTGAATTAATCTAACTTTAAAAGTCCCCATAGTTTTTATCATTCCCAGTGATGTTAAACATCCTCATAATCCAAGGTCTTTCAACTGAGCCATAATACCAACCCCCGCCCCAACCCATAATAGCGCAGAATAAACACAGTGCAAAAGATGGCACTGGGCATAGCAAAGAAATATTCAACCAATACAAGATTTAAACAGGGCAAAGATCAAATTTTGTAGCTCCAACTCTAGTCAGTGACAAGTCACCAAGTCCAATAATTCTAACCAGCAACAAGTCTCTGGAGTTTCAATTCCACCCCTCCAGGTAGGCTCCTCACAGTCCTGGAAAACTTTTATCAGTGGCTGGCAGCTCTCCTTGGCAGCCATCTTTTGTTCCCGGCATCTCTACTGGGTCTCCACTGCAACCCACAGTTCATCCTCAGGGTTCCATTGGGTCTCCATGCAGGCATCCAGTAAACCTGCTTCACACAGCCCATGGCTGCCTCCAAAACACAAGACCGCATTGCAAATTCATTGACCCCCTCTTTCCTGCATTTATTATACTCCATAATACCAGGTAGGGTGCCAGTTTTTTAATGGGGGGGATGGTGGGATAAAACAGACTTTGAACAGACTCTCAGGATACTCCTTGAGAACTCAGTCCCCTTCAAAAGAATCTACATTCTTGCTGTTGCCCCAGTGCAGGCCAGCTGGCCCAGTCTCAGAGGTTGTAATTTCATATAATTGTAGCTGAACAGGCAACAAGTTCTTGCCCAAAGATTTCATTTCTGTGTCATATCCCTTTGCTCACACCAGTCCATTTCTACACAATGCAACCCTGTACAAATTCTCAGGACACAGACATAACAGTAAGTCTCCCATAAACTGCTTATAGCCCAGTCCAGGCAAAGCTCTTTCTCACCCTCATAAGCTAAACTCCACAGTCCATAGTTCCTACTACATTCATGTCTTTTACCTCTGACCAGAATAATCTATCAAGCTATACTTAGAGCACTGTAGGGCATCTTTTAGGCCAAGGTTTTAAATTCCTCCCACATTCCTCTTGAAAATCAGCTCCAAAAGGCCATAGCCACATAGGTGTCTAGCAGCAACCCCGCTTCTGGTACTAATATTACTGTTGTAGTCAGGTTTGCATTGGTGGCAGAAACCACCCGACCAAGAGCAGCTTTTTGGGGGGAGAAAAAGGGTTTATTTTGGCTTACAGACTCGAGGGCAAGCTCCACAATGGCAGGAGAAAACAACAGCATGCCCAACATCAGATGGACAACAGAACAGGAGAGTGTGTCAAATACTGGCAATGGGACACTGGCTATAACACCCATAAGCCCATCCCCAACAATGCACTGCCTCCAGGAGGCATTAATTCCCAAATCTCCATCAGCTGGGAACCTAGTATTTAGAGCACATGAATTTGTGGGGGACACCTGAATCAAACCACCACAATGGGCATCTGGGCTGATGTCAATTCCTAGCTATTGTGAATAGAGCAGCCATAAACATAGTTAAACAAGTATCTCTGTAGTAAAGAGTGGAGTTTTTAGGTTATATGTCCAGGAGTAGAATAACTAGATCAGATGGTAGATTTATTTTCATCTTTTTAAGGAGTCTGTATATTGATTCCCATAATAGTTGTACAAGTTTGCACTTCCAGTACCAGTAGATGAGGGTTCCTCTTTCTCCACACCCTAGCCAGCAGCCAGCATTTGTTGTCATTTGATTTTTTTTCTGTTTTATTTATTTATTTTTGAGGCAGTTTCACTGTAGCCCAGGTTGGTCTGGAACTCACCCTGTAGTCCCAGGCTGTCCTTCACATCACAGAGATGGCTCAGCGGGTAAGGCACTTGCCTTTAAAGCCTAACAACCCGGGTTCTATTCCCCAGGACCCATGTAAAGCCAGATAAATGAAGTGATGCATGTGTCTGGAGTTTGTCTGCAGCGCCTAGAGGCTGTGGTGTTCCCATTCTCTCTCTCTGCCTCTTTCTCTGAAATAATAAATAAAAATTAAAAAATTATTAAAAGAATTCTAGTTATGGGACTTCACTGCTGTCTGAGTCCACACCAGCTTCTAAGGAACTAGATGTGAACCTGTGGGTTTTCAGGCACATATTTAGTGGGGGATCACCTGGATATAAGCCTGCCACCTCCAGATTAAGTCTCATGTTACAGGATCCCTGGGACCAGAAACAAAGTTCAATGATTGATATGTGAAGTCTTGTTGACCAATTTGATTTTACATGGCTTACAGAGCCCTTCTGGTCCACTGGGATGAGTGGTGGCTTCTGAATTACTTCTACATCAGCCAATTCATTTAGGACCTCCTGAAGTTTTCTGTTTGTTTCTTAGTCATTGATCCATCTTGAAATTTATCAATGATTCCTCCTGTTTAACACATTTCTAGAAGGTTCTCAGCCATAGAGAGTGTATATGGCTAGGGAGGTCTTTCTGGGCAAACTGCTCTGACTGGTAGGAAGCTAAAGAGTGTTCCCCAGCCATGTTCCAGGTGGCTATAACCACTCTCCAGGATAGACTGGCATCTGGCCCACGCTCGTGGTGACTATGGGTGGTCAGGTCAGCTGGCTATTCTTCTAAGGTACTGTCTGTTAAGCTGCATAGCCCTTGAAATGATGCTGGACTGTTGAGATGTGTTCAAAGAGCTGGTTGCTTCAGAACTGGTCTCAGCTTTGGGTGGGTGGATGGAGGATCTAGAAAACAAGCTAGAGTTCTCGGATGAAGGTCTCATGTAGATAGTCATCCCAGGGGTGCAAGTGTGGGTGCTGGAGGGTGAAAGGTCATCACTCACCCTCTCTTTTGATCTTACCCAGTGGAACCTACAGTCACTGGACCATATAACATGAATTCCAAGTCAACCTGGGCTTGAGTGAGATCCTACCTTGAAAAACAAACAAACAAACAAACAAACAAACCAAATAAAAGATTATGGCCAGGGCTGGAGAGATGGCTTAGCGGTTAAGCACTTACCTCTGAAGACTAAGGACCCTGGTTCAAGACTCGGTTCTCCAGGACCGACGTTAGCCAGATGCACAAGGGGGCACATGCCTCTCACATGCCTCTGGAGTTTGTA
Organism: Jaculus jaculus; assembly: GCF_020740685.1. Taxonomy (NCBI): domain Eukaryota; kingdom Metazoa; phylum Chordata; class Mammalia; order Rodentia; family Dipodidae; genus Jaculus; species Jaculus jaculus. The sequence goes on along the minus strand of NC_059113.1, from coordinate 57,478,375 downwards.
GTGGCTGGATGCCCTGGGGTGCCCATTCTCTATCTGCCTCTTTCTCTGTCTGTTGCTCTCAAATAAAACAAACAAGGAAAGATTACAGCCAGGCATGGAAGCTCATGCTTTTAATCCTAGCGCTTGGGAGGCTGAAGTAGGATGATTGCTATGAAATTGAGGCAAGTCTGGGTAAAGAGTGAGTGCCAGGTCAGCTTCAAAAAACCAAAAAACGGGAACTGGAGCCCTAGATAACTAATATTTTTAAAAGTAAAACTTCCAGCCAGGTGTGATGGCACTTGCTTTTAATTCCAGTGCTTGGGAGGCAGAAGGTAGGAGGATCTCTGTGAGCTTGAGGTTATCCTGAGACTACATAGTGAATTCCAGGTCAGCCTGGGCTAGGGTCAGACCCTACCTTGAAATAACAAAAAAAGAAAAAAAATAATGTATATAAATAAAAATCAAAAATTCCTCTTATTTATCAAACATTTAATGAGACCTAATTTCTCCAAGCATTGCTCTATGACCCGAGGACCTGGGTGGAAACGAGAACACTATTGCTAGGTCTCTCCACTTACTGGGAGAGGGTAAAGAGATGTTATAAAAATGTCAGTTTTTTCTGTCCAGGATCTCACAGGGTGCTATTGGAACACAGAGAAAGCTTCTAACTTGGGGGTGCTCTGCTAGCAGGAGCCAACAGGAAATGTAGGCCGTGGGTTTCTGGATCTCATATTTTCAGGAAAATCTTAGATTTTGATGGGCACTCTCTTTAAATGTTGTAAATACACTCAATTTTGTATGGGAGGCCAAACAAAACAGCCCTCCAGGTCAAATTTGGCCATGACTGCCAGTTTGTTGGGCACTCTGCCAGCCAGCCAGCCCTCTCTCCCTCTGAGTAAAAACTATAATGCCCACCCCACTATTTTAGGCAGCGGGCGAACCAGGCAAATGTCTTGCATTCAGGGGTGGGTGTGGGACCTCGGTGCTTCTCGAATCTCATTGGGAATCAGCTCAGTCTTCAAGGAAGGTGTGCAATGGGGCCTGAGAAATTCTTATTTTTATTTGTTTTGGACAGGGTTTTACTGTGCAGCCCAGGTTGATCTAGAACTTGGTATGCAGCTTGGGCTAACCTTGAACTCTTGATCCTCCTTGCCTCAGCCTCCCACACCACCAGGCCTGGATCCTTTGCCTTTTTAACAAGATCCCAGGTGATGCTGCTGCCAGTCGGGGGATCATTATGGCTTGTGCTGTAATACACAAGAGCTCGCGAGAAGCTTTTGTTTGAAAACGAAGCCCTGGAGGAGGTGCTCCAGCCAGACAGGCATGCTATTTTAGCTTAGGTAGAGGCGGTGCTCTACCAAGTGACCTTTTGTGGGTGTTGACAAGAGGTCTCTAAAGCCCAGAGTTTATATTTTAGAAAGTGAGGTGGGGTGGAGGAAGAGGTTAGGAAAAGCTGGCAGAGGCGCAAATGAAACCAGGACCAATCCTGTTCTCCGGGGTTGGGGACGTCCTGGGTATCCCCACGCCGAGTCTGGTTTCCCAGAGCATCCCACGTGCCTAGGGTTCGCAAGTCAATCAAGTTTTCTCGCCAGCTGGACCAGGCTTTAAAGGCGGTGGGTGCTCAGCACTCCCATGGTGCCACGCGGCGGGCGGGTTTGGATTTTAAATCCCCGCAGCCAATCAGCGGCGCGCAGGTTCTTGTAACGTTCCCAGCGCCGCGTTTGAATTCCGGGAGGAGTGGAGCGCAGCTTAGCTGAGCTCAGCCTTGCGGCTCAGAGCCTCCGCACCAAGCCCGCCAGGTCCACCCGACAGCTGTAACAAGCATGAATACCGCGGCGACTGCAGGAAAGCTGGCCCGGGCCCCAGTCGACCCTGGAAAAGCCGGGGTCGCAGGGGTGCCGGCGCCCGGAGCCCCGGCTCCCGCCCCGCTGGCCTCCAAGGAGATCCCCGAGATCCTGGTGGATCCGCGCAGCCGGCGGCGCTACGTGCGCGGCCGCTTTCTGGGCAAGGGCGGCTTCGCCAAGTGCTTTGAGATTTCGGACGCAGACACCAAGGAGGTGTTCGCGGGCAAGATCGTGCCCAAGTCTCTGCTGCTCAAGCCGCACCAGAAGGAGAAGATGGCCATGGAGATTTCCATCCACCGCAGCCTCTCCCACCAGCACGTAGTCGGCTTCCACGGCTTTTTCGAGGACAGCGACTTCGTGTTCGTCGTCTTGGAGCTATGCCGCCGGCGGGTGAGCCGAGCGTCGCCGCTGGGGGCTTGCAGTAGCTGCCCGGGGCGTCGGATTGGGGCACCCGCACCCCGAGCTGCTGGGAGGGACTTCGCCCGAAGGAGGTGCCTGGGGCTTGGAGCTGCTGGAGAAGGGGTGCTGGGAATCCCAGCTAGAATGTTAATGCTTGGGTGAGGGGTGCTTGGCACTCGGAGCTGCCTGGGAGAGGCCTCCGGATCAGGGGAGCCAGGGCCCGGTTGCTGCTGGGAAGGTGGCTCCTTGGACGCGAGGTATGTGGGTGGGACCAAGTAACGGAGCTCAAGTCCAGGAGCTGCTGCAGGGGCCCTTAGGGTTGCTGTGAACCCAGAGCTTCCGGCGTTGGGCTGTGTCCCGGAGGGGGTGGTTGGAGCCACATCTCCGAGCTTCCGGGAGAGGAAGGGATCTTTTGCTGGGAGGAAGCCACGGGAAGGAATCCATCCCGAGAGGGGTTGAAATAGGGCCCTGGTAAGGAAGGGAACTGATAAGGGTTTCTGAATAATGACGACCTGTGTGTGGGGAAAGGTCTGGAAAAGGAATAAGGGAGGGCTTCAGGGAAGGACCAAAATATGCCAAGACCACCTCTGCATCGGAGGGTCTAGTCCTGGGCTACCTCTACTTTAATCCTCTCCTTGGGCCTCAGTACCCCCTATATCCCACCTGCTTTGATTCCCAGTCTCTCCTGGAGCTGCACAAGAGGAGGAAAGCGCTGACCGACCCCGAGGCCCGCTACTACCTGCGACAGATTGTCCAGGGCTGTCAGTATTTGCACCAGAACCGGGTCATACACAGGGACCTCAAACTGGGCAACCTCTTCCTAAATGAGGATCTGGAAGTGAAAATAGGTGAGGTGCTGGGCCTGCGGGGACTTGGTGGCAGTGAGAAGCTAGGAGAAAGGGACCAGAGATTAGAAGGAGGAGGGTGGGAGATGGCCAGATGTCAAGGCTTTCCTCTAGAAAGCCCTGCAAAATAAAGAGCCCACAAGCCAATATCTTGTCTTCAGATTCGTTAGTTTTTGAGGTTTCAAACAGCATTTTTGTTTAAATATTTTACTTATTTGAAAGAGAGAAGCAGGGAGAGGAGGGAGGGAAAGGCAGGCAGATATAGAGAGAATAGAGGCGCCAGGGCCTCCAGCCACCGCAAAGGAACTTCAGATGCACGTGCCACCTTGTGTATCTGGCTTACGTGGGTCCTGGGGAATTGAACCTAGGTCCATTGGCTTTGTAGGCAAGTGCCTTAACTACTAAGCTATCTCTCCAGCCCTCACACAACATTTTTATTTATTTATTTAGGTTCTTCAAGGTAGGGTCTTCAAGGCTGGCCTGGAATTCACGATGTAGGCCTTGAACTCATAGTAATCCTCCTACTTCTGCCTCCCAAGTGTTGGGATTAAAGGCCTTTGCCACCATGCCCAGCTTCACATAGTATTTTAAAACAGAATTTGAGTTAGTCTGTGTGTGTAGAAGGGTGCCCCAAGCCCAGCCCACAGCCAGTTTCCTTGTAATTCCTTTTTAGAAGCATAGTCCTGTTTCCTAAAGGGAAATTGGGGAATGGCAGTATGGGGCCCAGTGGGAAGCAGGGCCAAGGGTTTCTGGCAGCAAGAAGGTTCTGGGAACAGCGGCTTGTGAGATAACATGATGCTGGTGCTGGGTGGTCAAGCCTGAGCCAGCTGTCTGCAGAGACAGGTGACAAGAAGCTAGCATCTGAGCATTCCATCTTCCTCTGTCCCAGGGGATTTTGGACTGGCAACCAAATTGGAATATGATGGGGAGCGGAAGAAGACTCTGTGTGGGACTCCCAATTACATAGCTCCCGAGGTGCTGAGCAAGAAGGGGCACAGTTTCGAGGTGGACGTGTGGTCCATTGGATGCATCATGTAAGTTGGGAATTCTTTCAAGAGCTCCCAGGCCACAGTAGGGGCTCTTTGAGACATCTTGCTGACTGGCTTTACCCTGTGCATCTTTGTCTTACTAAAAAGCTGTTTCAGAGGACAGTTGCCCTTAAAGTCCAATTTCCATGTTTTCTTTTCACTTTAATATAACCTGCAGGATTCCTCAAGCTTGGGTTGTGGGCACAGGGAAGGAGCCAGAAGGCCTTTATAACCATGCTCTAATCTCTGCTACTGAAAACATCGACACCTGGGCCCTTGTTATGAATGAAGACTTTCAGGACATAGAGTCCTTGCTGGTTTACAATCTGGATTTAAATAAATACATATTTTTTATTTATTTGCAAGCAGAGAGAAAATGAGAATGGGCACACCAGCCAGGGCTTCTTGCCTCTGCAAACAAACTCTAGATTTATGCACCATTTTGATCCTCTGTGTCTTTACACAGGCACTGGGGAATTGAACCTAGGTCACCAGACTTTGCAAGCCAGTGCCTTTGTCTGATGATGAGCCATCCTCCCAGCCCACAATCTGGATTGTGTGTGTGTGTGTGTGTGTGTGTGTGTGTGTTTTGAGGTAGGTTCTTGTTCTAGCTTAGGCTGACCTGGAATTCACAATATAGTCTCAGGGTAACCTCAAATTCATGGTGATACCTCTGCCTCCTGACTGTTGGGATTAAAGGCGTGCACCACTATGCCTGTCTACAATCTGGACTTTTAAATTCAATTAATTTATTTATTAGGGACAGGGGTTGGCGGGGGGAAGAGTGAGAATTGGCATGCCAGGGCCTCTAGCCACTACAAATGAACTCCAGATGCATGCCCCACCATGTGCATCGGACTTATGTGGGTCCTGGGGAATTGAACCTGGGTTCTTAGGCTTCGCAAGCATGTGCCTTGTCTCTTCAGCCCTACAATCTGGATTTTTAAGAAATATTTTTATTTATTCATTTGAGGGACAGAGATAAACAGAAAGAGGCAGACAGAAAGAGAGTGAGTGGTACTCCAAGGTCTCCTGTCACTGCAGATGAACTTCAGACATATGCACTAATTTTTGTATCTGGCTCTATGTGGGCACTAGGGAATCAAACCCGGGTCATCAGGCTTTCAGTTTTGGCAAGTAAACAAAGCTTTTAAATTCTGAGTCCTCTCTCCAGCCCCCACCCCCAATCTGGATTTTTAATGTGACCTCTGGGTGATTGATTCCCTTCACACAGTAATGCTTTGGAAGCATTGATGAGCACTGGGTAGACTTCCCAGGAGTTAGGCTGCCTGGGAAGGAGAGTATCCTGAGCATCAGGTCCAGTGGAGAAGGCTGATGGTGGATAGAGGCTTGGGCTGAGTACCAGAGACAGACAGAGCTGTAGCAATGGCTTTCATACTTCTTCCCACAGGTGCACCCTCTCTCCCCCCACCACAAAAAAAAAGCTGTATATATTCCTTAAGTGTAGAAGTCCTAAGCACAGAGCTGCTTCTGTAGGAGCAGATGTACCTCCACTTTGGTCTCTTTTGGACAGCAGTGGCCTCTGGGTCCCTTGTAGAATCCTCTGTTACTGCAGGCCAGGCCTGGACAATCCTTGGCCCCTTGGGATTCTACATAGGGTTTGTCCCAGCCATTGGGTCCTAAGGCTGCTAAGTAGACTTGGAGATTGTCTATCATGTCTGCCCTTCCTCTGGCCTGGGGGCTGTGACTTCTGCATCTGATCTGTCTAGGGCTTTGAGGAAAATCCCACTTTGTGCTTACAGGTATACCTTGCTAGTGGGCAAGCCACCTTTTGAGACATCTTGCCTAAAAGAGACCTATCTCCGCATCAAGAAGAATGAATACAGTATTCCCAAGGTGACTAGCAGCATTTAATATTTAAATTTATTTTATTTTACACCCAAAAGCTGTTTATTAAGCTCAGGTATGTCCTTGGTCTTACCATTAGTGTAGCCAGAGAGCTGGAGGGGAGTGACCGTGTGAAATTGTGTATAGAACGTGAATGTGGAAGTATTTTTCCTAGGGGCAGAGAGTGTTGAGACTCTATTAAAGATAGATTGAAAACATGTAAAGATCAGGGCTTCAGAAATGGACCATCTTCATTCAGGTGGACTGGTGCATATGGAGCAGATGGCCTGAACTGAGCTTCCCATCCATAATATTCCAAGTGCAGGAGCCGTGACAAAATCTTGCCCATGCATTTAAAGGAATAGCTTGTTTCTGGGAAAACCTGGCACGCAGCCACTACTTTGGTGTCCATGACTTGTATGAGGCAGAGCCTGGTGTGCCAGAAGAGATGGAGTAGACGTGTCATGAAGGGTCAGTTCACTGTTACAGACAGGGAATAGTTCAAGCTGACCCGACTGCCTGAGATGAGTACTGGCTCTGTCGCTCACTGATGTGCGTTCTGAGGTGAGGTACTTCCCTCCTCCACATCTCAGTCCCATCTGCAAGGGAGGCCCAGTAGTCCACACTTGGGATGCTGGAGCCGGAGGATTGCAAGTTTCAGGCCAGCCTCAGCTACAAAGAGCCTGTCAAATTGAATGGATGTATTAAATAAGTAAATAAATATATAACATAGATACAAAAATAAATATGTACATAAATAAAGCAAAAGTGATCTCTACCCCTTCTGTGTTTTTGTGAGGGCCAGAGGATTTAATCTAACAAGAAATACTTAAAATATGTTCCTGACATTTACTGGTACAGAGGTAATGCTGGGCTGTCACTGACTAGCCTGTGGTAGTATAGTCTTATTAATTCATCTTGGTGCTCCAAACTTGGTGATGCCTCCCCCAACCCCATTTAATGGTATGTATACAAAGGCCCTAGAAAGTCCAGCTAGTTTGTAGGGTTAAAAATAGGATTTAAATACAGGGCTTAGGATCTTAGGCCTGTGTTCTCAGTGCTCTAGTGAAAAATGTACAAGGAGAAAGTCTGGGGAAAACCAGGCCCTGTTACTTACTGCCAAATGGCAGGAAAACTGGTTGTTATCATCACTTGGTGATACTTGTGCTCTTAGCTGCCTGTTGTATGGGTCCTTGTCCCCTCATGCTCAAGCCTTTCCCTCTACACTCCAGCATGTCAACCCGGTGGCCGCCTCCCTCATCCAGAAGATGCTGCAGACCGACCCCAGTGCCCGTCCCACCATTCACGAACTGCTTAACGACGAGTTCTTCACTTCTGGCTACATCCCTGCCAGGCTCCCCATCACCTGCCTCACCATAGCCCCACGGTTTTCAATCGCTCCCAGCAGCCTGGACTCCAGCAGTAGGAAGCCTCTCACCATCCTCAATAAAGGTAAAGGATGGTGCTTGGGGAGACCACAAAAGGCCAGGCTTGAGGGGAGCATGTGGGTCAGGCCCCTCTTCTTGAGTCTTGCTGGGTGACCCTGTCAAGAAAGACATGGTTGGTTTAACCCACTAGGCCAAGGAGAATATGCCAAGCCTAGAAATTTCTTTTGACCACTGTAAAAAGTACTTGACATCCTTTTTGCAGGGTTCATTGAAAATCTATGAAAACTTCCAAATATACACATAGACCTTAATGCAATGTTCCCCTCCTTCATATATTTCTTTTTGATTTTTTTTCAAGATAGGGTCTTGCTTTAGCCCAGGCTGACCGGGAACTCACTCTTTAGTCCCAGGCTGGCCTCAAACTTATAGTGGTCCTCCTATCTCTGCTTCTCAAAATGCTGAGGATTAAAGGCCTGAGTACCATGCCTGCCCTCTGTCCCCCATTTTTGAGGTAGACTCTCGTGTGTCCACTCTAGCCAAGGAGACCTGTAGCTTCTGATCCTTTTTCCTCCATTTCCTAAATTCTAGGAGTACATGTGTATACTATCATGCCTAGTAAATGCCATGTTGGGATTTAACCCAGGGCTTTTTGTTAGCTAGCCTCTCTTTTTAAAATTCTTTTTCTTACTTCTCCCTTTTTTTCTCTAGGCAGGGTCTCACTCTAGCGCAGGCTGCCTGGAATTCACTAGTAGTCTCAGGCTGGCCTGGAACTTACAACAATCCTTCTACCTCTGCCACCTCACTGATGGGATTTAAGGTGTGCGCTGACACCTCCAGCTTCTGTTACGTGGTGCAGGTCTTGCCCAGTGCCTCAAGCACATTAATACTGAGGTGATTTCTTTTTCTCCTCCACTTCTGGCTCCTATATCTTATTAATTAGGATTCTTCAATAATGAAGGGGTATCCTTTCCCATTTACTTGTTTTGTTAATCATATTAGTAATGGACTCATGGATTTTTATCACTCATACTATTATTTTTATATTTTATTTGTTTTAGAAAGAGAGAGAATGGGCATGCCAGAGCCTCTAGCCACTGCAGTTGAACTTTATGCATGCCTCACCTTGTGCATCTGGCATGTGGATACTGGGAAGTTGAACCTAGGTTCATAGGGTTTGCAGGCAAGTGCCTTAACAGCTAAGTCATCTCTCAAGCCCCTTATACTATTATTAAGAATTAGTTTTGGCCAGGCGTGGTGGCTCATGCTTTTTTAATCCCAGCACTGTGGAAGCAGAGGTAGGAGGATTGCCATGAGTTTGAGGCCACCCCGAAACTACATAGTGAATTCCAGATCAGCTTTGGTTAGAGTGAGACCCTACCTTGAAAAACAAAAAACTAAAAAACAAAGAGTTTTGGAAAAAAAATTCTTTTTAAAAAATATTTAATTTATTTACTAGAGAGATAAAGAGGCAGATGGAGAATGGGCATGCCAGGGCCTCTAGCTACTGCAAACTAACTTCAGACACATGCACCACCTTGTGCATCTGGCATTACGTGGATACTGGGGACTTGAAAATGGGTCCTTGGGCTTTGCCAGAATGTGACTTAACTGCTAAGCCTTCTTTCCAGCCCATAGGTGTTTTGTTTTGTTGTGGTTTTTCAAGATAGGGTCTCTCTCTAGCCCAGGCTGACCTGGAATTTAGTATGTAGTCTCAGGCTGGCCTAGAACTCACAACAATCCTCCTACCTCTGCTGGTATTAAAGGTGTGTGCTACCACACCCTGCTGGCTTAAGTTTACCAAAGGTAGAATTGTATGATGACTCCTCATGTATTCTAGTAGTGACTAGCATTTGGACAGACCTCTTTTTTTTTTAAGTTATTATTTTATTTATCTTTTTTTCTGTCTTGTTTTTGAGGTAGGGTCTCACTCTAGCCCAGGCTGACTGGGAATTCACTATATAGTCTCAGGGTGGCCTGCAACTCATGGTGATCCTCCTACCTCTGCCTCCTGAATGCTGGGATTAAAGGCATGCACCAACACACCCAGTTTATTTATCTTATTTACTTGAGGGAGAAGGAGTCAGATAGAGAATGGGTGCACCAGGGCCTTTAGCCACTGCAAATGAACTCCAGACACATGTGCCTCCTGTGCATCTGGCTTACATGGGTCCTGGGGAATTGGACCTGAGTCCTTTGGCTTTGTAGACAAACGTCTTAAATCATTAAGCCATCTCTCCAGCCTAGGCTCATTTTTATATCTTAAATTACTATCTCTTTTTTGCTAGGTTTTTCTTAAGGTTTAGAGACACTTTACTGGATATTAGATAGAAGGAAAAAGGAGGAAGTAGAGAGCTCCTACCATAAGGGAGGCACAAAGAGCCAAACCCCACCCTTTGATGCAAATTGGGGTCATTTATAGATTAGATTGTAAATAAATGGGTTCTGAGCTAACTGGCCATGTCAAGATCAGATTTAAACCTTCCCAGAATGCTCCTTCCTAGGAAGGGGCTCAGGTTGTTTATGGAACAGGTCTAGGGAATTCCCTTAGGCAAGTGATAAGGAGAAGCTGGATTCTCTGATCTAGCAAAGTAGAGACTGCAAGGATAGGTCCAAAAACATTCCTGCATTTGTTGCTAGTTTTAAAATTAGATTTCAAATGTCTTATTTCATCCCTGAGTTCTTATATAGCATATAGTGTTTTTATTGGAAACTTATACTGGGGACTGGGGAGTTTGTTCAGTGGTTACAGATGCTTGCTTTCAAAGCCTGTCAGCCCTAGTTCTATGTCCCAAGCCACCCATGTAAAGGCCAGTTGGTGTTTGTTTGCAGTAGCAAGAAACCCTAGCTTTGCCATACACCTACACATATAAGTAAAGAGTAAAAAAAATTTTTTAAAGCTCAAAACTTATTTTGGGGCTGGGAAAATGGCTCAGTAGTTAAAGGCACTTGCTTGCAGAACCTTCCCGTCTGGGTTTGATTCCTCAGTAACTCATGTAAAGCCAAATGCAAAAAGTGGCACAAGTATCTGTATTTGCAGCAGCAAGAGAGCCTGACATGCCCCTGCACATATGCACATGTGTGTGTATGCGCGCAAATAAAAAAATAAACAACTGAAAGTTTTTTTATTAGGGGCTAGAAAGATGGCTCAGTGGTTAAGGCACTTGTCTGTAATGCCTTAACGACCCAAGTTCAATTTCCCATTATTCATTTCACATAATGCCAGATACACAAAGTGGATGGAGTTCATTTGTAGCAGTTAAGAGGCTCTGGTTTGTCCAATCTCTGTCTTTTTCTCTCTTTCTCTGCTTGTAAACAAATAATAATTATACATATATTTTTTAAGAGAGAAAGGGAGAAAGGCGGAGAGAAGGATTAGACAGGGCCTTTTAGCCACTGGGAACAAACTCCAGACTCATGTGCTCCCTTGTGCACATGTGCGACATTGCACGCCTGTGTCACTTTTGCATCTGGCTATATGTGGGACCTGGAGAGTCAAACAAGTGTTCTTAGGCTTTGCAGCTAGTGCCTTAACTGCTGAGCCATTTCTGCAACCCCTAATTTTTGTTTTTTATTTTGTTATTAATTTATTTAATTTGAGAGAGGGAGAGAGGCAGAGAGAGAGAGAGAATGGGCATGCCATGGCCTCCAGCCACTGCAAATGAACTCCAGATGGATATGCCCCCTTGTGCATCTGGCTTATGTGAGTATGCCATATCTTCTGCCCCCATTTTTTTTTCACTTTTTGATTTTTTTTTCAAATTTTTTTTATTAACAACTTCCATGATTATAAAAAATATTCCGTGGTAATAGCCTTCCTCCCCCCACTTTCCCCTTTCCATCTCAATCGCTCTCTTTTATTTTGATGTCATGATATTTTCCTATTATGATGGTTTTGTGTAGGATATCTAGGCTATTTTGTATCTGGGGGAAGCATGTTGTAAGGAGTCCTACCCTTCCTTTGGCTCTTTACATTCTTTCTGCCACCTCTTCTGCATAGACCCTGAACCTTGGAAGGTGTGATAGAGATATTGCAGTGCTAAGCACTCCTGTCACTTCTTTCCAGCACCTTGATGCCTTCTGAATCATCCCAAGGTCACTGCCATCTGAAAAGAGAAGATTCTCTACCAAAAGTGAGAGTAGCATTAATATAAGTGTGTGAACATTAAGAGAATTGCTTACTGGACAGTTTGATATACATTTAGCCAGATAGCAGCAGACATTACACCCCTAGGGCTCATGACTACCCTTATTTTAAGTTTTCAGTATCAGGGATGTATTCCCTCCCATGGCCTACAGTGCAATTAGAGGGCAGTTGGGTTTCCACCATAACAGACGTGCCACTATTGTACCCGTTGGCTCATTTGGCCTGGCTGGCCAAATATAAGGCGTGCAGTGTCCACTGTTGAGTATCTTCACTGATGTCTCTTTATCCCATTGAACTGCATGCAAAATGGCTTCTTCCAGCTTTCTGTTAGCTGGTCTACATGGAGGAGGTTATCAGCTCAGTTCCAGCAGGATTTCTCAGTGGCCTTGCAGCCCAAGTATGTGGAGTCTTCAGCAATAGGGTCTCACCATCTATTCCTGGTGGGAAGCCAAGGGCCTCGGCAATGGCCTATAATGTTTTGGGGGCATCAGGGACCTCCCTGGCCAACAACTCACTGGGAGGTATCCCATCCCTGGCACTGAAAATTTTCTACCAACAATCTATGGCTCATGTGTGTTCCATTGTCTAAAAAAGTAGGTTTCCATATGATTTATTTATATCTTCTTAGATTTTGGTTAGCCCTCCCATCACCTTTCCTTTACTTGATCTCTTCCCCTGACCTCACTTTGGGCCTTTTCACCCCCATTAGCCTATTATCCTCACATATATGCAATACCATCCTATTAAGTCCTTTCTCTTCCCTTTATATCTATCTCTTTTCTAGTTTACTGGCCTTTGCTACTGAGTTTTCTTCCTACTCACATGGAAGTCCAATTATCTGTAGCTAGGATCCACATGTGAGAGAGAACACATGATGCTTGGCTTTCTGGGCCTGGATTACTTCACTTGGTATAATCCTTTCCAGATCCATCCATTTTCCTGCAAATTTCATAACATTTTTCTTTACTGCTGAGTACAACTCCATTGTATAAATGTGCCATATCTTCATTATCCACTCATCAGTTGAGGGACATCTAGGCTGGTTCCATTTCTCAGCTATTGTGAATTGAGCGGCAATAAACATGCTTGAGTAAGTATCTCTAAGGTAATGAGATGAGTTCTTAGGATATATGCCTAGGAGTGCTATAGCTGGGTCATATGGAAGATATATTTTTAGCTATCTTAGGAACCTTCACACTGATTTCCACAATGTCCAGCCCCCATTTTTTTTTTTTTTAAGATTTCTTTTCTTTTTTTTGAGTTAAGCCCAACAGACTGTCTTTGGTTTTGTTTGTTCGTTTTTTTGGGGGGGTGGTGGGTTGAGGTAGGGTCTCACTCTAGCTCAGGCTGACCTGGAATTCACTGTGTAGTCTCAGAGTGGCCTGAAACTTATGGTGATCCTCCTACCTCTGTCTTCCAAGTGCTGGGATTAAAGGTGTGCACCAATATACCTGGTGGTGGCGGCTGCTGCTGCTTTTTTTTTTCAAGTAGTTAAAAAAATTATTTATTTATTTGAGAGAGAGAGAGAGAGAGAGAGAGAGAGAGAGAGAGAGAGAGAGGGAGGGAGGGAGAGAGGGAGGGAGGGAGAGGCAGATAGAGAAAATAGGCCTCTATCCACTGCAGACAAACTCCAGTTGCATGTGCTGCCTTGTGCATCTGGCTTACTTGGATAATGGGGAATCGAACCTAGATCCTTAGGTTTGGCAGACAAGCACCTTAACTAGTAACCCATTTCTCCAGACCTAAAAACGTATTTTTATTTATTTGCAAGTAGAGAGAGAAGAGGTGGGGGCGGGGGTCAAGTAAAGGCACACCAGAGCCTTTAGTTGCTGCAAACCAACTAGGTGCATGTGCCATCTGGCTTTACAAGGCTATTGGGGAATTGAACCAGGGTTGTTAGGCTCTGCAAGCAAGTGCCTTGAAGCTGAGCTATCTCTCCAGTCCCGCCTTTGATTGTTTGCTTGAAACTGGGCAGCTCTGAGAGGCTGGTGCCCTTGGGCTTTTTCCTTGAGGGGACAGGTGGTGTGCTGCAAGGCCATGCTGTTGAGTCCAAGCAGCTCCGGCCTTGTGGTGGGCACCACACACCTGTCTCTGGTGCTTCGTGGTTCGTATACTAGTTTCCACAAAGCACTGATGGCTGACCATTTTCTCTGGAAGATTACTAGCTGTGGCCTGGCCAATGAGCACATTATCTTCTTAGGTATGGAGAACCCTCTGTCTGATCGTCCCCGAGAAAAGGAGGAACCAGTGGTTCGCGAGACGAGTGAGACGGTAGAGTGCCATCTTACTGACATGCTACAGCAGCTGAATTGTGTCAATGCCTCCAAGCCCTCAGAGCGGGGGCTGGTGCGACAAGGTGAGTACTGTTGGGCCTGGCATCTGGAGAAGGTAGGGAGTATCTCAGCCAGCACAGTGTTGGTGGTTTTCTATGTCCTTGTCTCCATAATGCCTTTGCTTCCCCCATTTCCTATGGATTAAATTCCAAGTAGGTTATCCTGCTGAGACCTTCTTTGGCATGACTCCTCCCCTTTTCTGCTCCATGTCTTCTTGGTCTGCGTCGTCTAGGTGGTCAGTATGCCACCCCTATGGCTGGTTTCTACCCAGTGAATTCCTGTCAGTCCTGAGACCCAGACCAGCTCCAGCCTCAGGGCTTTTGGTCCTATTACCCCACTCCCAAAGCACTTCCTTAACTCTGCTGGCTCATGGTTTTGCTTCAAGTATCTGCGCCTTACACCCTCTGCTGGTAACTCCCTACCCCTTTACCTGCCTTACAGTTCTCTGTAACACTTGCTAACCTGCACATAGTGAATTGTTCTTGTTTAGTGTATTTGTAATAGAGATTTGTTCATGCACTGAATGTAGGGTTTGTATCTAGAATTTTCGTTTGTCAGTTTCTTTAGCACTGCATACTGGAGCATCAGATGATCATGAGCCACTGACCTCTCACCATGACAGAGTGATTTAGAGATTGGGTCCATATGTATCCTAATTACTCTTTTTCCCTACATTGGGATGTAGCTAGTAGCCCAGGATTTTCCTTTGTTCACTGCACCTCCTAGGGTCTGTCATATAGTCGGCCTTTAGCTGGTGTCCCTTGAATGAACAAGTGCATGGGTCTTGAAGTGCTGAGCTGTAATTCTCCACTTGGTTGTCTGGGCTTGTCCATGGCAGAGACACTGCCATGCTCTTGATGCCCCAGTACAACCTCCTGAAGTGGGCTGGCTGCCGGAGTAGACTTGAGGGAAAAGGCTCGTCTGCCTGATTGGTGTTCTGTTTTTGTTTCAGAGGAGGCTGAGGACCCTGCCTGCATCCCCATCTTCTGGGTCAGCAAGTGGGTGGACTATTCAGACAAGTATGGCCTTGGTAGGTTTCTTCCTGAGTGGTGGGAGTGGGAGGCAGGTGCTTCCAAGCGAACCCCCCCTCCCCCGGGGCACTGAAGATTGAAATTTGAATTTAACGCCCTGGGCATACTAGGCAAGCACTCTCCCACTGTGCTACACCCCAGGCCTCCCATTCTCGTACCGTTCTTCCATCCCTTCTGAGATCTTCCTTTACCTGCCACTAGGGTATCAGCTGTGTGACAACAGCGTAGGTGTGCTCTTCAATGACTCAACGCGCCTCATCCTCTACAATGATGGTGACAGCCTGCAGTACATAGAGCGGGACGGAACCGAGTCCTACCTCACTGTGAACTCCCACCCCAACTCCTTGATGAAGAAGGTGCGTACTGGTTGCTGTAGGTGTGGTGGGCATGGGGCTGCAGTGGATTGAGACCCCCGCTCTGGAATCCCTCCCTGGCTTTCCACCAGATCACTCTCCTTAAGTACTTCCGCAATTACATGAGTGAACACCTGCTGAAGGCGGGCGCCAACATCACCCCTCGAGAAGGCGATGAGCTGGCCCGGCTGCCTTACCTGCGGACCTGGTTCCGCACACGCAGTGCCATCATCCTGCACCTCAGCAATGGCACTGTCCAGATTAACTTCTTCCAGGTATGCAGGGGTAGAAGGGAGGCATGGGGTGGGATGTGTTTGGGGTAGCCATGTGAGTTGTGAGGGCCTGCCTTCGTGCCCTTGGCAGCAGGCAGGAAAATGGACCAGCTGGGGTGTCTTTCACCCTCTGTCCCCTCCAGTTCCAGACGCTAGCAGTTGGGGTGCCTTCTCTACCCAATGGGGTCTCTCTCTCTCTTCCCTTCTAGGACCACACCAAACTCATCTTGTGCCCGCTGATGGCTGCTGTTACCTACATCGATGAAAAGAGGGACTTCCGCACATACCGCCTGAGCCTCCTGGAGGAACATGGCTGCTGCAAAGAGCTGGCCAGCAGGCTGCGCTATGCCCGCACTATGGTGGACAAGCTACTGAACACACGCTCTGCCTGCAACCGCCTCAAGGCCTCCTCCTAGGCCTCACTTCCCGACGGACTGGTGCTCCTTCACTCCACAAGCCCTGGGTCTACACTGGTGGACTCCCCGGGCTGCTGTTGCTAGGCACCCCCTGGCCCTGGGGGCTGGGCAGGGAGCTGCGCTGTCCTTGCAGGTGGGGTTGCTGTGTAAGTTATTTTTGTACATGTTTGGGAGTGGGCTCTACAGCCTCTTCCTTGCCCTCAACCCACTGTATGAATTGTACAGATATTTCTATTGAATTTGGGATTGCCCTTTCCTTAGCTTTATATACATTAAACATATACAGATCCTTTTTGTTCTGATTCCCTGAGGGTGCCAGGTTCCAGTGTTTCTCTGTCCCGGCAGTTTCTGGCTGTCAAGCCATTGCTGGTCCTTTCAGATGCTTCCAAGGCCTCAGGCTCAACTCCTTGGCCCACCTCTGAAGCCTTGGCTACCTAGCTCCTTGTGGCCTCTGGCATCTGAGTCTGGCACATAGTAGGGCAGGAAGAGGCTCTCAGAGGCACAGCTTCTCATGGCGTGGTGAGTGTGGAGTAGCAGCCGTGGGAAGCGGTGTGTAAAATACTGCACGAAGCCATTAGGGACCTGGCCTAGTGCCTGGCGCACCTCAGCCGGGAGTTCTCTGTAGTGGTGCTTCTGGGGATGGGCAAAGCAGGGCACTTGGCTCAGCTGAGGCAGGCCTTCTCTGATCCGGGTCCCACCCAGGCTCTAGAACACACCTTGTTCCTCATGGCACGGAGCAGGTCCCGTACTGATGTCCCCTTATAAGACCGGAACTTCCTCAGATCTGTGGGCAAAGAAATCATCTGCAGAGGTGTTCCCAATGGGTCCCTGAAGCCCTTGGGCTCACCCCAAGTCTAACCTCTACCTGCCTGCAGTGGTGCTGAGATGTGTTTGTGCCAGTTGTTCCGGACAACCTCGGTGCCTCTCGTCTCCAGGGCCATCACCAGTGGCCCCTGCTCTGTCTCCTTTTCCAGCCAGTCACTGACATCCTAGAAAGCCACAGAGCTCCTGAGCCTTGTGACCAGTCCCAGAGGCCCCAAGGCCAGTGCTGTCTAGTGTGGCTCTAGTATGTGGCTGCAACAGCCTCAGGATGATGATGAGGACCATTGCTCCTGAGTGGCTTCTCTGTGTCCCACCTCCAGGATCCCACCCACCTGGAAGGAAGCACTGCTGTTTCTATGTCCAGTGAGCAATGTGCAGCTCGGACATGGGCCCTGGCTTGAGGTCACAGAGGGGCATTGCCAGCATGAGCAATGATGTAGGTGGAAAGGAGTGGGCTGTTCCCACACAAGGGCTGCTGGACCTGGGAAGGGCCCAAAGGCATGGACCCCAGAGTGCTAAGGGGACAAGTTCCAGGCTGCCCAGTGGCTACTCCAGTTTTCCCCTAGTCGCTGACTTCATCTTATTAGGACTGACACTTAGAACTTGGGGGTGGGGGAGAGGCTTCGCAAGACTTCAGACTGACCTGGAAGAATTGCAGCTGCTTGGCTTTGCTCCAGAAGAGGGGGTGGGCCAGCACACACCTGGCCGAGGGGCGTGCCAGGGGCGCTAGGCTCAGCATGGCTTCTACCAGGTCCCGGGCCACAACTTTGTCTGGAAGGCAGAAGGGAAGGGATAACTGGTTTGTGTCTGCCCAGTATCACACATCCTTTCTCCTGTCTCTGTGGGGCCAGTTCACCCTCACTGGTGGTTTAGATCAGATGTTCCCATAAACTCGTGTTCTGAATGCTTGTTCCCAGGCTGATGTCGACTCAAGAGGTGGACCCTTGCTGGAGGGGTTGTGTTGTTGAGGGCAGGCTTTGAGGTGTTAGAGCCAGCTCCCCCTTGCCAGAGACTGACTTGCTCTCCTGCTGTGGGCAGAGGTGATGGCCACGCTTTTCCTGAGACTGTAAACCAAAATAAAATCTTTCTGCCCACCCACTGCTTGTGGTCAGGTGTTTTGTTCCAGCAACTCGATGGTGACACACTCACCATGGTCCTCTTCTTCCAGATGAGCCAGACAGGGAGTCCCTGCTAGGATGTTAGCCTGGCGAAAGAGACTGTCCCCAAAGGGATGGCTGCCACTAGAGAGCACGTAATAGAACACACAGCCTGCAGAGAAGATATCCACGGCGCTGGTCTGCAGGGCAGGAAGAGGGGAAAGTGAGTATGGCTGAGTGTGGTGAGATGGCAGCATCTGGACTGTGCACCCATCACAGGCCACCATTATCATTTACCTTTGCCCCTCCATTTGGCCTTCTGTTCCCCAGCTGCCTTCCTGCCAGGTGTAGAAGTGCTGAGGCTGGCTGGGCACTGACAAGCAGGTCAGGGCCCTCCATTGACTGTCAGCCAGGGTGGCAGAGTTGTTTTTCAAGTGAATTTAGCAATTGATATTTTTATTTTGCCAGTGTTAAACTGCTAGCTACTAACTTGGGAAAATGCACTGAATAGGCTCATAACATCAGTTGAGTGCCTGGGTCCTTGGGTTTCTAAGCTACCACTTGGAGCTTTCTTTTGTCTTTAGGAGTGGCAGTGCCTTGGCCTAGTGATTGTCCTAAGTGGTTAGCCCTTTATGCCCATGACTTTCCTTTCCACGCATAACACTGTGTCCTGGGGTTCCCTGTGCTTCCCACTACATAGCTCATTTGGGGTAATTATTGACTCCAGGTCTTCATTAAAATCATCTGGGTCCCTACCCCAGTTAATTAGATCAGATTAGCCGAATAGGGTGAGGGAGAGGCCTGGCCTGGTTTTTATTGTTTAATTTTTCTGTTTTGTTTTGTTTTTTAATAGTAGAGAAAAGCCGGGCGTGGTGGCTCACGCCTTTAATCCCAGCACTCAGGAGGCTGAGTAGGAGGATTGCTGTGAGTTTGAGGCCACTCAGACTACATAGTGAATTCCAGGTCAGCCTGGGCTAGAGTGAGACCCTACCTCGAAAAACAAAACAAAACAAAAAAATAGTAGAGAAAGAGAATGGGTGCCCCAGGACCTCCTGTCACTGCAAATGAATTCCAGACACATGTGCCACTTTGTGCATCTGGCTTTTATGTGAGCACTGGAGAATCAAACATGGGCCGTTGGGCTTTGTAAGGAAGTGCCTTTAACTGCTAAGCCATCTTGCCAGCCCCTGGCTTGTGTTTTGAGACAATATCTCCTGTAGCTTAAAACTCAGAATCCTCCTGCCTCAGCTTCCTGCATGCTGAGATGACAGTCATGTGCCACCTTACCCAGCTTTTGGGTGTTTGGAGTTCAATGATTATGAAATATGATGAGACAGTAATTTTCTACTGGTCAGGTGCTTTAACCAACTAAGCTACAGCCTAACAACCCAGGTTCAATTCCCCAGTATTTATGTAAAGCCTGGTGCACGAAGTGCATGCATCTGGAGTTCGTTTGCAGTGGCTGGAGGACCTGGTGTACCCATTCTCTCTCTGCTTGCAAATAAATAAGTTTAAAAAAAGAAAAAAAAAAGGAGAGATGGTTTAGTGGTTAAGGCACTTTCCTGCAAAGCCAAAGGACCTAGGTTCAATTCCTCAGGACCCACGTAAGCCAGATGCACAAGGTGACACATGCATCTAGAGCTCATCTACAATGGCTGAAGGTCCTGGCACACCCATTCTGTCTGTTTCTCCTTCTTGCTCTCTCGCTCTCTCTCTGTCTGAAATAAAATATTAAAAACAAACAAACAAAAAAAACTGTTTAGTAGCATTCCTGGCCACCCATCAGATACCAGGAGTCAAGCATATGGAAATGCCCCCAAACATTGCCTAGTGTCCCCTGAGCTGCACACTTCCCTGAGACTACTTTAGGAGAGAAGGGACAGATGGTCCCTTGGGAATAGATGAAGGAGCAGGCTTAAGGAGTGGGTTTATAGTCATACAGAGAAGTGGGACAGGGAGGGAGCCGTGTGGCCCAGGGCTGGCGAGCAGACTCACAGGACTATCTGAGGGCAGGAGCTCTAAGAGCTCAGGTGCCATCCAGCCTTCCGTGCCTGGGATGCCTGAATGGAGGCTAAAGCTGCAGTGGCCAGCAGGCAGCTTCTTGCAGAGGCCAAAGTCAGAGAGGACCACCCTGCCTTGACCCTGGCTGTCAGGCCCCACGATGAGAATGTTGCCAGGCTTCAGGTCTCGGTGCACTGCAAGAAGGGAGCAGAGAGCAAGCCGATGGATAGGGAATACAAAGGCTTGAAGAAGACCAGGGATGGGCAGGGGCTAGCTGGTACCTATGTGTAAGGAATGCAGGTGGGCCAAGCCGGACATCATCTGCTGTAGCACCATTATGGGCTCTAAGCCCCAGCGGTCCAGGTTAGGGTTCTCTACATACTGAATAGCAATGAGGGACAAGATGTCAGTCTTCAGCCAAGGACCTCCCTCCCTCCCTGAGCTCCCAACTCACCTCCTGCAAGGAGGCCTGGCAGAGCTCCAGGGCAATATAGTGGAACTGGGGACCCCGCTCAGTGCAGAAGTAGCGGAGAACGTTGGGGTGCCTGTCAGACTCTTGCAGCAGCCGAACCTCCCGCTGGACCAGGCTGACGCATTC
Organism: Jaculus jaculus; assembly: GCF_020740685.1. Lineage (NCBI taxonomy): Eukaryota > Metazoa > Chordata > Mammalia > Rodentia > Dipodidae > Jaculus > Jaculus jaculus. The sequence goes on along the minus strand of NC_059113.1, from coordinate 57,457,977 downwards.
TCGGAGGAGCCGTTTGACAGCCACAGGCCGCCCCTCAAACTGTCCCCTGGGAGGTGGGGGGGGGGGCAGAGGTGAGGTTCAGAGAGGACAGGCAAAGGCAAGGGTCAGACTGGTATGCAGAAAGGCCAACCTACCCAGCTTGGCCTGTGAGAGTCTGGAAGAGTCACGGTTCTTTGATCATTTATTGTCAGAAGGGCTGGAAATGCCATGGCTGCTGCCTAGGCTCCAATAACCACTTACCGGAAAACAAAAGTCCCGCCTGCTCCACGGCCCAGCACAGCCTTGGGGTTGAAGGAAATCTTCCCCACCACAGTGAGCTGCTCCACTGTGAGAGGTAAGGGTATCAGTGTTGTCTCCACTCGCTGCCCACAGCCATCCTCCCCTGCTCGTCTCTGCCAGCCACAGCCCAGATTCACCCCGTCTTGGCTTGTCTCTGTGCTCAGCCTGATGTGGTCAGCGAGAGAGCAAGGACCCAGGTGTACTTCGACAAGTTGCCTCACCACTGTGCCCTTCATTTTCTGCGATGTGGGGCTAATGTCACACCATATTCATGTGAGGATTAAGTAGATATAAGGAGAGAGGGCGTGGCTGTTTGCTATGTGGTCCTCTGTTGGCATCTTCTGTCCTGCTTTCCTTCCCTTCTTTCTGTTCTTATTTCCACCTCCATCAGGTGTAATTTGATTCTTTTTTTTTTTTTTTTTTTTAGGTAAGTACTCGCTCTATCCCAGGTTGATCTGGAACTCACTATGTAGTCTCAGGCTGGTCTTGAACTCACAGTGATCCTCCTATCCCTTTGCCTCCCGGATGCTGAGATTAAAGGCATGTGCCACCACACCCTGCACCATTCTTTCTTTTAAAATATTTTATTTATTTATTTGAGAGAGAGAAAGAAAGAAAGAAAGAGGCAGATAGAGATAAAGAGAGAATGGGTATGCCAGGGCCTCTAGCCATGGCAAACAAATTCCAGTTGCATGTGCCACCTTATGCATCTGGCTTATGTGGGTCCTGGGGAATCAAACCTGGGTCCTTTGGTTTTGTAAGCAACCACCTTAACCTCTAAGCCGTCTCTCCAGCCCCCGTTCCAAAGTTAAATCAGGTGAATTTGGCAGTTAGAGGCAATGATGAGTATGGTCATAGGAAAAACTGCTGAGCTGGGCATAGTGATCATGTGACCTCAGCACTAGGGAGGTGGGAGCAGAACTGTGACTTGGAAGCCTGCCTGGGCTATACAGCTAGACCTTGTCTCAAAAACAAATTGTGTGTGTTTGTGTGTGTGTGCATGTGTGTGTGTGCGCACACAAGAGAGAGACAGAGACAGAGAGAGGGAAAGCAGTGTGCATTGAATAGCTACATGCCTGGGGGCTGCTAGTTTCAGGGCAGCAGGGATCCCTGAGGAGGCCTTGGTTTGCTATGAAGATGTGAGGGCTGGGGAGATGGCTCTGTAGTTAGGGAACTTTCTTGCAAAGCTTGTGGCCCCAGGTTCGATTCCCCAGTACCCACGTAAAGCCAGATGCACAAAGTGGCACATTTATCTGGAGCTCGTTTGCAGTGGCTGGAGGCCCTAGCACACTCATTCTCTCTTCTCTCTCTGCCTGCAAATAAATAAAAGATACTTTTCTTAAAAAGGCCAGGGTGAGGGGTGGAGAGTTGGCTCAGGTGAACAAAGACCTGTAGGTGTGGATGGTTGGTTACTGTTCCTCCTTGTGAGTGTCCTGTGAGAAACTTCTCTCCCTGACCCAGGCTTGTCTGGACAGATGGTGCCCTGCTCAGGTCCAAGGGCTGTGGTTCATACAGCTAACTGTAGATGGTGCCCAAGTTCTCAGCAGCACTGAGAATAGTCTGCTCAGGAAAAGCTACTGGCTTGTCTCTCACCAGTTTTCAGAGAAGCAGAAAAGCCTATGGAAATCACCTGAGGGAACCATGAGGAAAAGGCACCTTGCCCTGCCATGCCTCGGCAGCACCCTGTGTTTTGCCTAAAAGGCAGGAGATATCATAACTGGCATATTCTACCCTCTGGGGAGTACATGGGTGGACCCTCTCCCCTCAAGATGGTGCTGGAAGTACTTCACCTCCTCGCCCCCCAACCGTCTCCACCAGGGCAGAAAGCGGGGACAGAGCTGTTTGAAAACCTAATGATGTCTGCTCATCTGGCTCTGGGGGAGGGTCCCCTTTCCATCCTCTCTTTTCCATTGTCTCTTTGTCATGTGTCTTTTGTCTTTTTGTTGGTTCTGTTAGGATTCCGTTCTGTGTGTACCTGCCTTTCCTGTTCTCAGTGCCCTTGAGGTGGGACAAACACTGGAGGAGTCAGATGTTCAGTTGTACCCTTAGTTGGCTAGACAAAGGTCAGTCATGTGGTCACAAAGGGCTTGCACGCAGAAATAATGATCAGTGGGAAGCTTGGTCTGCAGACACTTGTCAGCCTCCTGCATCACTCCAACAGAGAGAGGGCAAAGGCGAGAGTTGATAAAGCCACCAGAAGTGTTAGACAGGGGACATAGTGCACATCACAAGACCTCTGGAAATCCCAAGGGTACAGGACCCCTCTTCTGCTTCTTTACACAGGATGGAAACTCTTGAGGCATTACATTTGTCAGCCAGCATTCCAACAGGGGTGGTACCCTGCAGCAGCCCCCTAAGAGCCCATGCTGGAGCCATGAGTTCTACTGAGTAGCTTCGTGGGTCTGGGGTTTGGGAGTTACTAAGCCTTTCTGCCTTCATGTCTTCTTCCTTAGAATAGGTGTTATAACAGCACCCATGTCACACCACTGTTGTGAATACAGTATGCGTGTATATGTGCAGAAGTGTTTAGAACAGTGGCTGGGTGTGGTGGTGCACACTGTAGTACCGGTACCTAGGAGGTTGAAGCAGGCTCATGACTTTGAGACCAACCTAGGTTGCATGGTGAGACCCTGTCTCAAAAATGATTGTGGGAATACTGGAGAGTTGGTTCAGCAGTTAAGGCGCTTTCCTGCAAAGTCTAATGACTTGGTTTGATTTCCCAGTACCCACATAAAGCCAGATGCACAAAATGGTGCATGAATCTGGAATTTGTTTGTGGTGGCTGGAGGTCCTGCTATGTCCATTCTCCTTTTCTCTCTGTTTCTTTCTCTCTTCTCTGTCTCTCTGTGTGCAAATAAATATTATTTAAAAAAAATGAATGAACAAATGAATGAATAATGCAAGGCAGTACCTGACATACACTAATCACTCTATAATACTTGCTGTGGTTCAGGCTTGATTTTGTCCACTTGCTGTTGCATATGTGGCCCAGTTAGCAGTTCTGGATGCCCAACCAAGCCCAAGGAAGCTGAATAAGAGTAGGAAAGGACTGCTCTCTGGCTCTTGTGAAGCAGAGGACATCTATGAGGAATGTTCTCTCCCCTGCCAACATAGAAGGACCAGGACTGCCAAGACCAGGGTCCCTGAACTGGGGTCCAGATTTTCATACATTGGGCTCCAGAGAAGTGGCACACACATGAGCCAATCCCAGTCTAACTATAAGCCTCCTTTTCCCTCACATCTTCTGATCACATATTCATTCTAGATCTACTTGTAAGAAGTGCTATTTTAGTTTACTGACACTACAGTATCAAATATTTGTTACTGAGTCAACGAATAGTTTGTGAGCCCTGCCCTAGGCCAATGTGTCATAGCAAAAAGCAAGATAAGCCCAGACACTGTGGTAAACCAGTGGGCTGACTGTCCCCTCTTGGCTACAGGCCCCACCACTCCTCACTGGCTCTCCTATATGGCTACTTCACCATCCACCTCATCCTCCTGGCTGAGCCTTGTTCAGGGGTTTGCAACCTGACTTGCAGTTTCAGGACAGTGTGCCTGCCCTCTTGCATCTGAACTTCTGTCTGTGCTGTGTGCATCACCGTCTCTGTTCAGTGGGTGAGTCCTTCTGTTCCTTGAGTTGTCAGCTTAGATATCACCCAGGACACTTGCCATTTCCCCCAGTCTGGGCTGTCTGTCTCTTCTCTGCTCTCACAGATCCTTACATGACCCCACCTGCCATCGGGTCTTAGTCACGCTCCATGATAATTGCTCTCTCTAGGTTTTGTCTAGAGGTTAATAAGATACCAAAGCAATGAGTTCATGAGGAGTTTAAGGCAAAGAAAGTGAAAGAGGGCTGGGGAGATGGTTCAGTGTCTAAGAGCCTGAGGGCTGGATTGCCCCTGAGTTCGATACCTCAGCACCCATGTTAAGAACTGGTTCTGGCCACATGTGCTTGAAGCCCCAGTCCAATAAGGTACAGACACAAACTCAGAGGCCCTGGCTTGAGAGGTTCATTTGCTGTCACTACCAGTGATAAGTGTCCCAAAGACATGTCTGGGACTTAAGCTCTTCTTACCCAATTTTTTTTTTTTTTTTTTTTGTCTTTGGTTTTTCGAGGTAGGGTTTCACTCTAGCTCAGGCTGACTTGAAATTCACTACATAGTCTCAGGGTGATCTTGAACTCATAGTGATCCCCTTACCTTTGCCTCCCAAGCACTGGAACTAAAGGCGTGCACCACCATGCCTGGCATCATCCACATTTTAAATATTTTTTTAAAATTTATTTCAAGGAGAGAGAGGAAATGAATGGCATGCTAGAGCTTCTGGCTACTGAAAACAAACTCCTGATGCATGTACCACTTTGACGTGGGTTGTTAAGCTTTGCAGGCAAGCACCTTAACCATAGAGCTATCTCTCCAGCCCTCCTCACCCACTTTTTAAAAAATTTTTTGTTCATTTTTATTTATTTATTTGAGAGTGACAGAGAGAGAAAGAGGCAGATAGAGAGAGAGAAAGAGGGAGAATGGGCGTGCCAGGGCTTCCAGCCACTGCAAATGAACTCCAGATATGTGCGCCCCCTTGTGCATCTGGCTAACATGGGTCCTGGAGAATCGAGCCTCGAACTGGGGTCCTTAGACTTCATAGGCAAGCGCTTAACCGCTAAGCCATCTCTCCAGCCCCTCCTCACCCACTTTTGATGATGGGTGTTAAACCTGAGGCCTTACACCTAGTAGGTAAGTGCACCACTTAACTATTCCTAGTCCAAAGCCTCCTTTCTTCCTCCTTCATTCCCTTCTCCAGAGGATACAGCTACCTGCTGACTTAGGTAAGAATTGGGAAGACTTCGTGAGGTGGAACTCCTATGCCATCCATGGTTGTGGATCTAGTGAGTGAGAGCAGTGAAAAATTACAGGGCCTTTGACAAGAACTGCCATGGGGACAAGGGAGTCTGGGTCGTCTTCAGAAAGACAAGTACACTCCACTCCAGAGAAGCAGAAGCGAGGATGACACCCAGACTGACCGGAGCTATAGCCACAACGTCCCCATGCTCGGTGCCTGCATCCCCACCGTTGCAGTTTCCTCCTCCTTGCCGGCTCAGAGCACCTGACCAAAAGCAGCTGATGGGAGGAAAATTGTTTATTTCGGCCTATAGTCTCGAGGGGAAAGTCCATGACGGCAGGGAAACATGGCATGAGCAGAGGCCGGACTTTACCTCTACCACAACGGGGGGAAACAGGAGCAGGGAGTGAGCTGAACTAACACCGGCAAGCTAGGGACCAACAAAGCATCAAGGTCAACTCCTCCAGCAAGCTACCACCTCCCAAACTGCTGTCATCTGGGGACCACACATTCAGAACACAGGAGTTCATGGGGAACACCAAAGTCAAACCCTCACACTCTTGCCACCACCGTGCCAACAGAAAGGCTGGAGAGCAGGCCCAGGTGAAGACCCACAGGCGGTCTGCTCAGCCTCCTTCTCCCCAGCCAGCGCCCAACCCTCGCCAGCCTGCACAGAAGGGAGAGGAGATCCCAAAGAGAGAAAGGGGAAAGCCAATGCTGGCAAGGACAGGGACAGCCCTGAAGAACATGGCACTGCCAAGGCAGGCCAGCTGCAGGAAGCTGGGGGTGCTGCAGATGCTGGGTAAAGCATGTGCATTTGGGATAACTGTGGCTGTCTGGTGACTGTAGTTTGAAATACCACTTTCAATCAAGTTTCAGAATTTTGGGCTGGAGAGCTGGCTTAGTGCTTAAGGCATTTGCTTGCAAAGCCTAAGGACCCATGTTAGACTCTCCAGGTCCCACATAAGCCAGACGCACAAGGTGACACAAGCATATAAGGTCACACATGTGTACAAGGCAGCACACGTGTCTGGAGTTTGATTACAGTGGCTAGAGGTCTGGCATGCCAATTCTGTCCTTCTCTCTCTCTCTCTTTCTTTCTCTTGCATAAAAAGAAGGGCTTACCTCAAAAAAATAATTACACAATTTTGTCTTACTTTCTTTTGTTTTTAGGAAGTAGGGTCTCTCTCTTGTCCAGGCTGATCAGCTAAGCCATCTCTCCAGCCCAATAATAATGTCTTTGAAATATTTTATTTATTTATTTGACAGAGAAGGGGACAAAGAGAGAGAGAGAGAGGAGGGGGAATGGATGTATCAGAGTTTCTTGCCTTTGCAAACGAACTTCAGATACATGTGCCATTTTGTGCATCTGGCTTTATGTGGATACTGGGGTATAGAACCTGGGCCTGCAGGCTTTGCAAGCAAGCACCTTTAGCCAGTTAGCCACCTCTCTAGCCCCTTAATAATAATGTTGATGTTAACTTCTCACAACATGCATTGATGTAATGAGGTGGGTGCTATTATTCCTATGTTGACAAATGAGAAAGCTGAGGCTCAAAGGCATTAAGCCACTCTTCAAAATAATCAGATAGTACTGAGTTTGATCTAACTCCCAATTCTCTGTACATCCAGAGGTCTTGAAAATAGCGCTAAAGTCACAATGGGAGACACTCAACAGTGCTCCACTACTCAAAGCCATTAAAACACCCTCTTGTTACCTTATTTAGGCTTATCATTCCACTATTGTGGCTTCTAAGAAACTGAAGTCAAATTATATCCCTCCCTCCCGCTTCTCTGTCCTGGACACTCCCTCTTATGGTTCACACAGACTCACCTTCTGAGTCACAGGATGACTGGGTTTGCTCGGAGGGGCTTTTCAGTCTCTTCTGGCTCTGTGAGATGGCCCTTGAGGCTTGCACCTGAGCACCCTGCGAGATGTCAGGAGGGCTTGCAGGTGCTGAAGGGATCTGTTGCTGCTTCTTTTCCAGTTGCTGCTGTTCCTGAAAGACATGGGTTTTAGAAAGCTCAGTCCCAGCGAGGTTTGCACCACAGGAAGCCCCACATGTGTGCGGTCTCACACTGGAGCTTGAACTAGGGTCTGCAGGAGCTCCTGGGAGGGAGGCAGTGGGCAGTGTGAGCTGGGTGAGGGACGGAGAGAGGAGAAGTGGCAGTCCCTCTGGGAAGACCCTAAGATGGCAAGTTCAGGAGGATGGGCTAACCTGCCTCATCAGGTAGAGAATCCAGACTCCCAGGAGGAGGGCAGCGAGGCTACCTGCCAGCAGGTCATGGGATCCCAGTCCTGGATAAGAGTCTGGAGTTTTCTCTTCGGGATGCAGCGCTGGGTCCCAAGATTCCTCCCTACTCAGGCTCAGGAGCTGGGGATGAAGAGGCTTTTACTCTTGGTGATTCCTACCGTGGAACCTCTAACTCTTCCTTACCACCATTTAGCTGTGGGGCAGGACTTGGCAATGGTGCTGAAATATCATGGTACCAGGAGAGTGGCTTGCCAAACCGAGCAGAATGGATGTCATTAAAAATACAGACAAAGCCGGGCGTGGTGGCGCACGCCTTTAATCCCAGCACTTGGGAGGCAGAGGTAGGAGGATTGCCATGAGTTCGAGGCCACCCTGAGATGACAGAGTTAATTCCAGGTCAGCCTGGACCAGAGTGAGACCCTACCTCAAAAAACCAAAAAAAAAAAAAGACAAAAAAAAAAAAAGAGAAGTCTCTCAAATAAATAGAAAAAACAAAAAAGTATATACAAACATTCTTGGGCTGGAGGGATGGCTTAGCGGTTAAGGTGTCTGCCTGCAAAGCCAAAGGACCTAGGTTCGATTCCTCAGAACCCAGGTTAGCCAGATGCACAAGGGGGTGCATGGTGTCTGGAGTTCGTGTGCAGTGGCTGGAGGCCCTGGCATGCCCATTCTCTCTCTCTCTCTCTCCCTCTTTCTCTGTGAAATAAATAAATAAATAAAATAAAATATTAAAAAAATACAGACACTCTGGCTGTAGAGATGGCTTAGCAGTTAAGGCACTTGCCTGTGAAGTCTAAGGACTCAGGTTTGACTCCCCAGAACCCATGTAAGCTAGACGCACAAGGTGGCACATGCACACGAGGTGGATCACGAGTCTGGAGTTAGATTGCAGAGGCTAGAGGCCCTGGCACAAGCCACTTCTCTCTTGCTCTCTCTCTTATAAATGAGGTATTAAAAAGACAAATATTCACCTCTAGAGATTGAGCTTCCAGGATTCTCATGAGCAACTAGATTTGAGAATTACTGCCTCAAAGTACAGCAATTTATTCTAACCTTGAACTATCTGTTGTTTCTTATCCAACTCTCTCCCAGGAGATCATTCTTTTATAGGTTTTCTGTTTCCAATCTCTCACTTGATGAATGTTTTACAATGTTTACACTGAAGAATAAGGAAAAATATATGAACTATGCTTCACAATTTAGATACCCAGTATATATTTTTAATACTTCTAACATGTGTAGCAGTAACAGCAGCAACAACAATAAATGCTTGGTTTCTGGAAACTTGCATAAGAGCAAACGCACCACCACATAGCAACCAGAGAAAAAGTCCGGGAGTGGCATTCCCATCTTCTGGGTCCACCCGTGCCCTCTGCCTTTTCAGCACTGACCTCTGAGAAGACAGTTGAAGCATGGACGTTCTTTGAGTGCCTTGTCTCAGCAGACTCTCTTCCTGGGGTGGGATGCACCCTGAGCATGGTGGTATGCAGGACTGGGGGTGGTTCGTGGTGTCCTGAGTGGTAAGGACAAAGGTCATAGGGCAGACGATAACTTCAGCCTTTCAACTCAGACACTGGCCTTACAGATGCGTTATCTTCATCTACTCCAAATGTGAGCCAGGGGATCTCACCGATGAGAAGCCACTGGCTAGGGAGGGTCACGCTGCCTGAGGGGTATCTCACAGCAGTGCTGGGGGAGCCCTCACGTTCCCCTGAGACTTGCAACGTCACCTCATCCGTTGTGGGGCCGTCCATGGGGGCCAGGGCCAGTCCACGAGGCTGCAGCAGAAGACGGGGAGTCATGAGTGAACTCTCCTCTTGTTCCAGCCCTCTCGTTCCAGCCCACTCAGAGACTCCCCCTCTCACCACGAGGGCCACCCCTGTGTGGACCAGTGCTTTCGTGACATAGAAGCCAGCTTCATCTTTCCCCACATACAATGTCATCCTAACTCAGGAAAAAAAAAAAATAAACAAGGTAAGTGATAGCCATGTATGACTTTAGCATTACTGTGCCCATGTCCATTTCTAGTTTTCTTCCATATTGAGTCTGGAATTGACCCAGTAACTTGCTCTAACCAATGAGACAATGGCAAAGACGACAAAGCAGGCCCTGTGCATTGAGGCCAGCCCTCTGATGCCACTCTTCAGAACTCGAGGCTGCTGTGTGCAGAGCCTCATCTTTCGTGACACATGAGGGACTGACTGTACTGTATATGGAGAACCCTTTGTACTAACACCTCCTGGGCCAAGCAGTCCACTCGGTAGATAAGTGAGGCTTTCTCAGTTACTGGCTCTGCCAACTTAGCAGCTTACTTGAGAGATCAGGAAAGTCACTAGCAGACCCACAGAATCTTGTAAAACAGCAAATGTTTGTGGTTTTTAGGCCTTAAGTTCTGGAGTGGTCTGTTACAAAACAAAACTGACTGGTACAAAGTTTATAATCACAATTTCTAAATATACATCTAGCCAAAATCCTTTTCTTGATTTTCTTTTTTTGAGACAAGTTCTTACTATGCAGGCCAGGCTGGCCTTAAACTTGTTATGTAGCTATCCTGGCCTTGAACTCATGATCCTCCTTCCTCAGCTTCCTGAGTGCTGGGGTTACAGTTGTGCACCTCCATGCCTGTTATAAATGCTCAGTTCTTAAAAGCTGAGCTCTGGCTGGAGAGATGGCTTAGTGATTAAGGAGCTTGCCTGCAAAACCTAAGGATCCAGGTTTGATTCCTCAGAACCCATGCAAGCCAGATACCCATGGTGATGTGTGTGTCTGGAATTCATTTGCAGTGGTTAGAGGCCCTGCCATACCCATTTTCTCTTTTTCTGTTTCTAATAAATAAAAATAAAACACGGAAAAAAAAAAGCTGGACTCAAGGCTTCCCTCTTTCCTATCTTTGGTTTCTCTCTCCCTTCTCTTCTAGTTCTTAACCTCTGAAGATGACGGTGTCGGGAGCTTGCAGAACCTGAGTGTGTGGACGCTGACTCCTTGCTCACAAGTGCTACGCCCTTCTCATCACCCAGTTTGTGCTGATTTCTCACATTACTGCCTCTCACCCTCTACTAGTTATATTGCTGTAGTCCACAGTATCTTCTTTGGCCTGAACTAATGCAATCTCCTGCAAGTGTCCATATCTTCCCCTACATCACTCTGAGATATTGTTCCTGTTGCAATCAGAATGCTCTTTCTGAAATGAAAACAGAATGGCATATCTCTATCACTCCAGCAACAGTCCCTTAGCCTTGGAAGAAAATGCCCAAGTTCTTCAAATGACTGTGAGATTCCAGCTTTACTTACAGCCTCAGACATGATCCTCTGCTCAGATCTATGACTCAGCCTGCCTCCTTCCCTCCCTTCCTCCTTCCCTTCCTTCCTTCCTTCCTTTCTCTCTTTTTCTAAAAATTATTTTGTGCGTGCACGAGAGAGAAAGAAGTAGGCAGGGAGAGAGAGAAACAGAGAGAGAGAAAATGAGTGCACCAGGGCCTTCAGCTGCTGTAAACGAATTCCAGATGCGTGTGCCTCCTTTGTGCGCATGTGCGGCATTGCATGCTTGCATCACTGCATCTGGCTATGTGGGACCTGGAGATTTGAACATGAGTTCTCAGGCTTTGCAGGCAAGTGCCTTAACAACTGAGCAATCTCTCCAGCCCTCAGCCTTACTTCTTTTTCTTCTTGTTTCCTGCATACCATGTTTTCTCCTATTGCCTATCTGTCCTTTAGGCTTCCACTTAGAGGTCCCTTCCTCTGGGAAGCTTCCCATGACTACCTCCTATCCCTTTTCATTTTGGGTTTCTTTTCTACACATTGCTGTCACAGCCTGTATGCATCCTCTCCTTTATTGTACTGTGTAATAATTGCCTCTTTTTGTACATCTGTTCCTGTCTGAACTTCCTGTAGGCAGGACCAGTGGCTCTATTGTTTCTTGTTGCAATCCCAGAGCCTGGCAAGTGAGTGGCATGCAGTAAGTGCTTGATTAGCATTTGTGGAACAGATAGAATGAATAGGCACCCCCTGATTTTTCTAGGCTTTTTCTGGGTACTGCAAGTTGAGGAGACTAAAGTAATGGTGAAGGGAAGTGGGTACTTAAAGCATTTGACAATCAGCATGGTGCAGCATCTTCTAATCAGAACAGGCTGAGGCCTGGAAAGTCTCTGAGGACAGACTTCACCCAGTCAGTTGCTGGACAGTGGACATACAGGGGGTCCTAGGAGTACTTGAGGTTACAGTTTGCCACCTGGGTCAGCTGCATCAGTGGGTCATGGATGAACAGCATGCCTGGCCATTGGACCAGGGCTGTGATACCTTCAGAAACTCCCTGGGCCCCAGGTGTGGACACCTACAGAAGCTGGGTGTCCAAGGCAGAGAAGTGGGTGGCTGGGTCCTGGGGGTCCGAGGCAGGCAGCCGGATGTGGCCCCAGCGGAGGGCGAGGAAGTGCAGGGTGTCCCGAGCCAGTGTGAGATGGGGTAGTTGGCGCAGGCCGTCCTGGTGCCAGACGTACACACCCATCACAGGCACACCCAGGTCCTGTGTCCACAGCACTGTCCCACTTCCAGGGTCCACAGTGAGCAGAAGGCCCATCCCACAGGATGCCAGGTGGCTCATGTCTGTCAAGAGAGAGGGCTGGGGAGATGTCAGTGCTGTCATGGGTCACACCTAAGGCATCCAAGGTGGAGGGTCATTGAGGTGTATGGAGGATGAAAGCGGTCACATGGAAGGTTACTGGGATATAGGTCAGCTGGAGTTTATGGGGGGATCACTTCAAGCAGGAGGCGATCAGTGAGGATCAACCAAAGTTGACTAAGGAGAGGAGAGGGGGGGAGAGAATTGAGAGTCAGTCTAGATCATTTCAGAGAAAAGTCTTGGTCCTGGTTGGATCAATGTTCACTCAGGTGGGTCATCAGCATGGCTCAGAGATATGTAGGACTCTTGGCAGGTACTTGGAGTGTGAAAGGGTTAGCTAGAGGGCCCAGAAGGGTCACATGTGATGTGTCAGGGTTACTTGCATGGTATCTCATGTAGAATGATGGAGTCAGGACTTGAGGGGGTCACTTGGGAACACTTGTGAGGCCTTTCAGGAAGTTGGGAAAGGAGGTATGATGTCAACAAGGAAGTCAGAATTACATTGGGGGTTCACTTAGTGTCAGCCTCATCTCACCATGTAGAGGTCAGTTAGAACCTGTGGGGATAGCTCAGGGGACTTGGGGTCACTTAGGATACAGGGAGTTACCTCAGGCTACCGGGTTGGTCATTAGGAGTATGGAAGAATTTGAATGCTGAGGCATTTCTCAGGGTGCGTGTCAGCCTGGGGGCTGGGGGGTCACCAAAGATTATGGGTCAGGGTGTGTCATTCAGCATATGAGGGGCAAGTGGGCCAATGTATGTATGGGACTTGGTCATGATGCCACTCAGGGCTACCTAGACTGGGGGCTTTGTTCCAAAGTAGGGGTCAAAGAAAGGTACCACTCACATTTCCCACGTGAACCATCCATGGGTGGTGCTGAGTAGCGACGGTAGGTGGCATTCCAGCGCAGGCTTGGGGCCCTTGGGTCATGCATGGTAACTGTGTACTCTGAAGGGTCCCCAGAAGCAAGGTTACCAGGAGCGCCTATGCGATGCTTCCCACCCCAGCGGCTGCCCCTTTTGTTGCACCGGGGACTTCTCAACCACCCAGCTTGGAGGCCTGATGATCTTCATGATGGCCTAACCAAGCCTATGTTGTTTATTACTATATCCATAGCTCCTTGTTCAATGATGTGGTTCAGTAAAATGTTCGTTGATGACTGAAAGATCAGTGAATGGTCTGCTTTTAACTTGGAAAGCAATCATCAGGCCTGGATAGAGAAACAGGGTGGGAGGTGCCCAGAGCTTGGGGAGTGCATGACTCACGTGTGCGGCCAATGTAGAGGCGGGGGGTAGAAAACCCCTCTGTGCTCAGTGTCATCCGAGCCTCCCCTGACTCAGGGTCCACCACAAGCCAGGCATCCTGCTTCCGGCCTGCAGAAGTGGAAAGCCTACCAGCTTTCAAGATGGCATGAGCAAGAGTGTATGCATCCTTTTGTTATGTTCCTGTGTCTGTCACGACCTCTGTTCCTATCCCCGCTGACTGGACCTGGACCCCACAGGCAGGGAAGATACTCACCTGTGTAGAAGACCCCATCTGAGCTGCGGCAGGGAGAGGAATGAACCAGCTCTGGGATAGAGAATGGCAGTTTCTAAGGAGAGGGAAAAGGTCCAAGAAGGAGTAAGAGCAGAAGTGCATACATGGCACTCACTGTGCCAAACACTCTTCTAAGCCTAACCCATAACAACCTTTTCATTGGGCACTGTAATGGTCACGTTTACTTCCCAGAACAGAAGACTGGAGATCAGAGAGACTAAGTAACTCAGCTAATGTTACTGAGCCAGAAAAGCTTTAGAGCCACATACTTAACCACTTTGCTATACACCTCCTCAAAGTATTGCAGACAATCCCACACTCAGGGAAAAGAGGCCACACAAGCCACCTGACCCCACCTGATAAGTTCAGAGGGACTTAAAAAATGTTAATTGCCATGAAAGAGCCAGAGAGGTTGAGGGACTGTCGCGGGATAAAGGGATCCTGATTCAGAGTTGACCATGAGTGCAGATTTGCCCCCTTCTCTGTCCCTTTCTCTCTGAAGTCAGATTTGCTAGGATTATCTGTAGTGGATGCCCTGGACTCTGGCTTCCTACTGGGTTTCAGTAATAAGGACAGGGTGAGATGAGGGTATGTAAACCCTAATCCCAGCTAACCATCAACCAACGATCAGAAACAGGTGTCCAGCTGACCACAGGTACCTAGCAAGCTCAATGCGGGCTAGTGGAAGACCTGTCCAGCTGAGCCCAGCCTAATTTTGAGTTGTTTTGGGTTTAAGCCATTTATTTATGAGGTAATTTGTTATTTGGAAAAGCTGATGCTCCAAGTCCTGCAGATGTTCCCATGATAATGTCAGAGGCCTGCCAGACTTTGGTTCTCCCCCATTTTAGCAGGCAGCCTTCCTTGATGCTCAGAACCCTCCCTTACATCTTTGCAAAACACCAGGTTCTGACACATTGTTCCTCTGCCAGTCAATGTTCTGGCTCATGGAGGATTGTTTCCCATGCATCCCAGCAGTACATGAACACATACCATCAACCCCTGTTGTTTCTGGGTCCCCAAAATGTATAAGCTGCCATCAGCTGGGTCAGAGAGAAAAGCCATTCTGTGGGGCAGAGAGGAACATGGAGATGGCTGGGCACATGACCCTGGTTCCATAAAGGCCCTCATTGCCTTCCACTTTCTCAGCTAGCAGAGCCCATCCAGGAGACATTTTGTTACACCCGGACTCAATCCTCTTCCCTTACTTCCAACATACTTTTCCCCAACCCCTCTAGACAACTATGGCTCTTCCGTCTCCTTAAAAGGCCCCAGCTTCACTTACTCTGTGACATACATTGGTCCTTGGATGATGGGATCTGCAAGGAAAAGGCATGGTATGTGGGTCCAATCTGGACTCTCATTGAGAAGCATAGATCCTATGCATCAAGAGTTTATTGGGTGCCAGACATCAAGCCCAGAACACTACAGAAATGCAGTGTTCTCCTCCTCTCTGTCCCATTTTGCAGGTGAGGTAACTGAGGAGAAGTGAGATGACTTTCTCATGTACCACATAGCTGGTACATGGTGAAGCTGCCTATGCAACCTGGCTGGCTGGATTCTAGTGCCCAGGTTCTGATCCTCTATGCCCTCCCCCACCACCATTAGACTAGGGGCCTATGGATAGGGAAATGACTGTTCCTTCCTCACCATCCTTGAGGGTCCACTTCAAGTCCCCCGTCCGCTTGTTCAGTGCGTGTAGACTTCCATCCAAGGTAGACACAAGCAGGAGACTCTCTGGTGTGAAAGTCTGAACCTGGCATGGCAATCAGTCAGGTCCTCTGAAGGTCCTGGGATCAACTTGCGTATGTGGCAGTGTCTCCTCTTTTCCAGAGGGAGACTGAGAGGGGAGGAAGGACAACTGGCCTTCCTCATCATCTACTTGACACTCTGGGTGAGTTACTTGGGGGAGCAATGAGGTATTGGGGGGGGGGCTTTGCTTCTCACGTTCTGCTCCCCCCGCCTCAGTTCCTTTTGTTTTCCAGTAGAGAGCAAAGGCTTTCACCAAAGGACTTCGCTGGCATTCACAGACTTCTCACGGAATGGGCATTAGGAGTCTCCCCATTACAGAAAGGTTAGGTGATTGGCCCAAAGAAACACGGATAATAAATGGTACAACGGGGACTTGAAGCTACATCTCTGTAACTCCAAGACTTAGTTTCTTTCTCCCTAGCCACTGAGCTACCTCTTTTCGGAAGACCCTTTTTCTGCCTCCCCAAACCTGCCCAGCTGCTTTTGGTACCAAGCTTCACCTGGTCCCATTGAACCACAACTGGAGGTGACTGCCTGCGCTCCCAGACATCTGGCCCCTGTTGGGCCAGCTTGCCAGCTCGGTCCCTCCTTAAGCAAACAGGGTGAGGCTGAGCTCACAGCAGGAACCCCGACATCCGGGTAGCCCAGCCACCCCAGCAAGGGCCACATCCTGTTTCGGACCCTGAGCCTTCGGACCCAGCCAGGAGGTTGGGGGTAGGGAGGAATCCAGCCCTGTTTTCTAGGCCTAGGTTTTGCTATTAGCGACGCCGCAGGAAGGAAGGTAGCCAGAGAAGAGGCTGCACACTGCAAGGGAATTTTGTTTGATCCTTAGATTGTTTGAAATTTTGCTTTTAATTAACTACTTTTTTAATTGGGAGAGTTCATTTTGTTTTTAAATCCAGATTTTCCAATCGTTGTCATTTGTAATGTTTCCAGAACCATCAGATCTGGCCACATGGGCTCCCGTTATTAGCAGCTGTGGATGGAGCCGCGAGCTGGAAGAGGGGCTCCCACCAGCCTCAGGGGTCACGCTGCCCTCTCCCATTGTCCAGACAAGCGCCGCTCCCCTTTCTGGGACGCCTACCTGCCCCTGTCCAGCTACCAGGTAGTAGGGACGAGTAGCGATTCCGCAACGTTAGGAGGGGTTCCCTCGCTAGGGGCAGTCTTGGGGTGATCAGGACCTGAGGTAAGGAGGGAGAGGCACGTCCCCCCACCCCCGACCCGCTGCGCCCTTGCAAACCAACTGCGTCCGTCCGTCCGTCCGCCCGCCCGCTCTCACCTGTGCCCAGAGCATCCCAGACAGCGCCGCCAGCAGCAGCAGGGGCCAGAGCCCCAGCCTGGACCATCGGGCCACGCTCGACATCGGGCGGGGGCGAGGGCAGCCGCAGGGTCGGCGGTCCCTCCGCACAGTCTGGGGACCGCAGGGCCCCCGCTCTGCGGGGAGGAGACTCCGCCCCGGGCTGGGCCCCAGAGGCTTGGGCACAACCTCAGTCCACAGCCGCCCTCGCCCTTCCTATCGCGCTCACACCCGCATGCCTCCCAAGGTCCCTTCCACCCTGCCTCTGGGCGAGGGAGGGGTTTACTAAGTGGGGCCGGTTCTGGAGAGTTGGCACGTGCCAACTCATCATCTCCTCCTTTCTTCATAGTGCTCCCCGAGGCCAGGCTTACTCAGGACTGGAATCAAAATGTAGATTAGGTTTGACCTCAGAGCTTTTTATTATCGCATTAAATGATCTCCACTGAGCTGTTATGAAACACATTGATGTTTTCACTGATTTATTCAATAGGTATTTACATGTGCATTATGATCTATTATATGGTAGCCTGGTGAGAAAGAAAGCAATTCTGTATGCAGCCTGTTGGGAGAGAAAAGTCATCAAGGGTCTTAAGCAGCGGTGGACACTGCAAGTTTCAGGGCTGGCCAGCCAGGCTTTTAAAGGTACCAACTGGTGCAATGATGGCCTGTCTGTCATGGGAGAAACTCAATGCTCTCTGATTGGACTTGAAGCCCACTCCACACGGAAATTTCTGCTTGGTACTGAAAATCCTAATCAAAAACCTATGGCAGGGAAGGTTGTTAGCCCTAGGGGGGAAACTACTACTTTTGTCTGGCTAAATGGATATATTATGCCCGATAAGCTATTCTGTAAACACTTTATGTTTATTTATGCCCATGTATTAATACTACTCACTTTAAAAAATATTTGCTATCCTTTTAACTCCAACACTTGATTTATTTAAAATATTTTACTTTTATTTATTTATTTATGAGAGAGAGAGGAGAGAGAAAGACAGAGAATGGGTGTGCCAGGGCCTCTAGCCACTGCAAACGAACTCAGAAGCATGTGCCACCATGTGCATTTGGCTTATGTGGTTACTGGGGAATTAAACCTGGGTCCTTAGGCTCCACAGGCAAGAGCCTTAACCGCTAAGCCATCTCTTCAGCCCTTATTTATTTATTTTTTGATATTTATTTATATGAGAAAGAGATAGAGAAGGAAGCATATAGAAGAAAGAATGGTCATGCCAGGGCCTTTACCCATTGCAAAGGTACTCCAGACACATGCGCCACCTTGTGCATCTGTCTTATATGGGTCCTGGGGAATCAAACCTGGGTCCCTAGGCTTCACAGGAAAGCACCTGAACTGTTAAGCCATCTCTCCAGCTCTACTCTCACTTTTTTTTAAAATTTATTTTTGAGAGCAACAGACACAGAGAGAAAGACAGATAGACGGAGAGAGAGAGAATGGGCGCGCCAGGGCTTCCAGCCTCTGCAAACGAACTCCAGACGTGTACGCCCCCTTGTGCATCTGGCTAACGTGGGACCTGGGGAACCAAGCCTCGAACCGGGGTCCTTAGGCTTCACAGGCAAGCGCTTAACCGCTAAGCCATCTCTCCAGCCCTACTCTCACTTTTTAAAAAGAAATATTTTATTTATTTATTTAAGAGAGAGGAAAGAGGCAAATAGGTTGACACATATATATGTACACACACACACACACACACACACACACACATATATGGGGAGAGAGAGAGAGAGGGAGGGAGAGGGAGAATGGGTGTGTCAGGGCCTTCAGCCATGGTAAACAAACTCCAGATGCATGTGCCACTTTGAGCATCTGGCTTATGTAGGCACTTGGGAATTGAACCTGGGTTCTTAGGCTTCACAGACAAGCACCTTAACTGCTAAGCCATCTCTCCAGCCATACTCTCACCTTTTGTTAGAGAAGCTTCTCTTTTCAGATGGTGGTAACCAGTTGGTACAGGGGCCTGGGGAAACTCAAAACTCATCAAAGTGTGGAGAAGAGACAGTGGAGTGTTCAGCACTAAGTGAGACATCTCTACCACACCTTCCAAGGTTCAAGGATCTTGGCAGAAGAGGTGATGGAAAGAGTGTAAGAGCCAAAGGAAAAGGAGGAGTGATTTGTAATACTGTCTTCCAGACACAAAGGGGCCTTGGCATTCATAACCCCACATTGCTGGTACTACCCACACAAGACCTGCATAACAGGAGGGAAAAAAGGATGACATCAAAATATACCAGGGACTAGCTGGAAAGAAGGGATTTAGTAAAGCAAGGGGACATAGAAGAATGTGGGAGGGGATCAGGACACATTGTGTATATGTAAGGAGGTTATCCATCAAGTTTTCAAAAGGCAGCTCTCTGTCTTTGTAGAGTTTATAAATTCACAAGGCTAAGACATCAGACAAAGCTGGGCATATCTGGTCATCCTGGGCTGCATTATGAGTTTGAAGACATCTTAGGTAGCCAACTGCGTGAGACCCTGCCTCACAGAACAATAACCACCACAACAACAACAATAACAATAAGAAGACCATACATGGGCTGGAGAGATGGCTTCGTGGTTAAGGTGCTTATCTGCAAAGCCTAAGGACTCAGGTTCAATTACCCAGTCCTCATGTAAGCCAAATGCACAAGGTGGCACATGTATCTGGAGTTTATTTGCAATGGCTGGATGCCTTGCCATGCCCATTCTCTCTCATCTGCCTCTCTTTTTCTCTGTCCCTGTCTCTCAAATAAATTAATAAAAATAATTTTTTAAAAAGAAGGCCATGCAGAATGGAAGGACATCTTGCTATGTCTATGACTATCCTTCACGTAGACCTCCTTACGTTGGTTCAGGGAGGGCCTGTGGAGGTCTTTCAATGTAGGCTCCATTGTATGTTCAAAATTTGGCTCTTTCACCAAAGGAAGGGTAGGACTGCTTACAATGCAATCGTTCAGACAGGAACTTGCCTTGATATCTATGACCTCACCAGTGCCTAGCACTACCTTCACAAGACCCTCACAATAGGAAGAAAAGATGAGGGCAGCAAAATAAAAAAAAGAGAGCCAGGTGTGGTGGCACATGCCTTTAATCCCAGCACTCAGGAGGCAGAGGTAGGAGGATTGCCATGAGTTCAAGGCCACCCTTGAACTACATAGTGAGTTCCAGGTCAGCCTGGGCTAGAGCGAGACCCCACCTCGAAAAACAAAATCCAAAACCAAATCAAAACAAAAGAAAGACTGAGAGAGGGAGGGGATACGATGGAGAGTGGATTTGCGAAGGGGAAAGTCGGGGAGGCAAGGGAATTATCATGGCTTGTTGTCTATAATTATGGAAATTGTCAAGAAAAAAAGCTTAACATTTTTTGGTTCTTTCATTTTTCTTCCATCTTTGTGTAAAAAGCTCTGTTTGTTTCAGGGTCACACAGCCTGGCTCTGCCTCCTTCTCTCCCTTGCCTTTGTAATCTGAGCCCTTCCTGGTCATGCCCCTCCAGGCACTGAAGACTTGGTACTGCCCTTAGTGTCCATCTTCCTCCTCGATTCAGTCCTTGACACTGATGCGGTCAGCGGCCACAGGAACAGCACAGCCAGCATTGCAGCCTCTAGGTTAGTGACCTTGATTTCTAGAGATCTTACCTCTGTACCAGAGCTTCTCTTCCTCCCCTTGTTCTTCTCCTCCTCTTTTTGGAGGCAGGGCCTCACTGTAGCCTAGGTTGACCTCATACTCATGGTAAAGGCCCTTGCCTGTGAAGCCTAAGGACCAGGTTTGATTCCCTAGTACACAATAAGTCAGATGGATAAGGTGGCACATGTATTTGGAGTTTGTTTGCAGTGGCTAGAGGCCCTGGAGTGCTCATTTTCTGTCTAATAAAAGTATTAAATAGACCCATGTGTGGCAGTCAGGTTCACATTGCTGCCAGAAAATACCTGACCAAGAGCAGCTTGTGGGACAAAGGTTAATTTTGGCTTAGAGACTCGAGAGGAAACTCCATGATGCACAGGAAAATGATGGCATGAGCAGAGGGTGGACATCATCCCATGGCCCACATAAGGCAGACAACAGGAACAGGTGAGTATGCCAAACACTCACTGGCAAGGGGAAACTGGCTATAACACCCATAAGCCCACCCCCAACAATACACTCCCTCCAGGAGGCATTAGTTCCCAAATCTCCATCAGCTGGGAACCTAGCATTCAGAACACCTAAGTTTATGGGGGACACCTGAACCAAGCTACCACATTCTGCCCCTGGCCCCCATAAACTGATAACCACACGATATAAAATGCAATGCATTCATCCGACTTTAAAAGTCCCCATATGTTTTATCAATTCTAATGATGTTCAAGATCTTTGAACTGAGCCATAATACCAAAAAATTAAATAAAACAATTAATTGTAATTCAAATATGCAGTTGGTCCAAGGTGTTCCTCATAGCACTGGACCATGCTGCCTGGTGAACTTAACTGCAGCCTTGCTTCTACACACACAACACGTGCGCTTGACACTGTACATGCCCTCATGCCACAGAGTCAGTGAAGGCTGCCTGTGACACTTGACTCGTATTCAGCACAATTGTACATTATAAACTGCAGTGTTTTCATAGTTCAAACAAAGTTTCTTACTCTTATAGAAACATAACAGTTTAATTACAGAAAAGCAAGACATTTTCCTGGTATTATTTCCCCGAAAGTATTAATTCAGTCTATTTTTGGATTGTACTGTTTGTTAGAGTGTTGAATTTTAAAAATTGTTCTTGGGCACAGGAGATGGCTCAGCAGCTAAACACACTTGCTTGCAAAGCCTAATGGCCCAGGTTTGATTCCCCAACCCCCATATGAAGCCAGATGCACAAAGTGGCTCATGTGTCTGCAGTTTGCAGTGCTAGAGGTTCTGGTGCATCCATTCCCTCTCAGCCTCTCTCTCTCCTTGCAAATAAATAAATATCTTAAAAATCATTTTTTTTTGAGCCGGGCGTGGTGGCGCACGCCTTTAATCCCCAGCACTCTGGAGGCGGAGGTAGGAGGATCGCCGTGTGTTTGAGGCCACCCTGAGACTCCATAGTGAATTCCAGGTCTGCCTTGGCTAGAGTGAGACCCTACCTCGAAAAACCAAAAAAAAAAAAAAAAAAAAAAAATCATTTTTTCTTTGAATTACTGACTTGAGCTTCATTAAAAAAATCATTAAATTGACTTGAGACATAATTTCTTTTTTAAACAATTTTTTTATTATTGAAAACTTCCATAATTATAGACAATAAACCATGGTAATTCCCTTCCCCCTTGAGACAGAATTAAAAAAAAATATTTTTATTTATTTATCTGACAGCGACAGAGAGAGAGAGAATGGGCACGCCAGGGCCTCCAGCCACTACAAACGAACTCCAGATCATGCACCCCTGTGCATCTGGCTAACGTGGGTCCTGGGGAATTGAGCCTCAAACTGGGGTCCTCAGAGTTTACAGGCAAGTGCTTAACCACTAAACCATCTCTCCAGCCCATTGAGACAGAATTTTTAACCATTTCTGAAATTACATGACCCCATACATACTTTTTATAGTTTTGTATTATGTGTTTACATGAAGCTGCATTCTGGGCACTGATGATCATAAAATCAAAATGTTTGTGTCTGACTAAATGAATATATGTGTATGAACATTAAGCCCAGAAGTGCCCAGTAGCACTTCTCTTAGTGTTCATACTCATATATTAATGCTACTCTCACTTTTGGTTAGAGAAGCTTCTCTTTTCAGATGGCGGTAACCTTGGGATGACTCAGAAGTAATCATGGTGCTGAGAAGAAGTGACAGAGGAGTGCTCAGCACTGAAAAATCACTATCACACCTTTCATGGCTCAGGGTCTGTTGCGGAAGAGGTGGTGGAAAGAGTATAAGAGCCAAAGGAAGGGTAGGACTCCTTACAAGTTGCTCCTCCAGACACAAAATGGCCTGGATAACTATGACCTCACAGTGCCTGACACTACCTACACAAGACCATCGTAATAGGAGGAAAAAATGATGGTTCTAGGTCATAATAACCTATTGCATATTTATGTACTTTTAAAAAATGTTTTACTTATTTTTATTTGAGACAGAGAGGGAGAGGGAGAAAGAGAGAGAGAGAGAGAGAGAGAGAGAGAGAGAGAGGGAGAATGTGCATGTCAGGGTCTCTAGCCACTGCAAACAAACTCCAGATGCATGCATCATCTTCTGCATTTAGCCTACATGGGACTTGGAGAATCGAACCTGGATCCATAGGCTTCACAAGCAAGTGCTTTAACCACTAAGCCATCTCTCTACCTTCCTATTGCATATTTTATGAAGAACTGGAAGGAAGGGGCTCAAAGATGAAACCAGAAATAATGAGGAAGTGGAAATATTAATCATATTGATTTGATTGGTGCATATTGAATTTATGGATTGAAATACATGGTATATAGTGCTGGAAAGTGCCATGGAGGCTGCTCGGGGAGAAAAGCCATCAATAGTCTTAAACAAGCAGTGGATCCTGCAAGCCACACAATCACCAGCCAGGCAACGTGTGTCCACTGGTGCAATAGTGGCACATAAGTTATGTAGGTAACCCCAATTTCTCTCTGATTGGATTTGAGGACCATTCAGTGGAAGGAAACTCATGCCTGGTACTGAAAACTGAGTTAAAAGCCTATTGCTTGAAAGGTTAGAGGACCTTGGGGGAAGTTACCACTGTTCTTCCACTAAATGGAGCCCATCAAATTACCTTCTAAATGTACATGTTTATACCCATTGACTAGCGCTGTTCTCACTTCTGGCTAGAGGACCTTCCTTTTCAGATGGTGGTGAATAATGGGCAGACCCAAGACTCATCACAGCGATGAGAAGATAAAGACCGGCGCCGGATCTCTGTCACACTCTCCAGGGCTCAGGGAACTTTGCAGAAGAGGTAGTGGAAAGAGCGAGAGCTGCTCTCAGTGCCAGCCAGAGAAGCTTCTCTATAGAGGTGGCAGTAGGCACTGAGGAGACTCAAAACTGATCAAAGCTAAAAATAAGAGGTGGTTGAGAGCTCAACACTAAATGAGGCATCTCTGTCACACTTTCTTTTCTTTTCTTTTAAAATTTTTTTGGTCTATTTTTATTTATTTGAGAGCCACAGACAGAGAGAGAAAGAGGCAGAGAGAGAGAGAGAATGGGCGCACTAGGGCTTCCAGTCACTGCAAATGAACTCCAGAAGCATGCGCCCCCTTGTGCATCTGGCTAATGTGGGTCCTGGGGACCTTGAACCGGGGTCCTTAGGCTTCACAGGCAAGCGCTTAACCGCTAAGCCATCTCTCCAGCCCCCTATCACACTTTCTAAGGCTCAGGGAACATTGCAGAAGGGGAGCAGGAAGAATGTGAGAGCCACAGGGTACAAAGGAGCACTTTGGAGCAATGTCCTCTAGACGTCAATTGTCCGGTGCATTCGTGATCTCACAGTGTTATCTCTACCCTGTGAGATGTGCACAATACTGCATCAACACTTTGACATAGGTGATGAAGAAGGGCACAGAAATGAGACCTCCAGACAGAAGGACTGCTTGGAAAACGGAGGGGGCTCAGTAGAATAGGAGTGGACAAGGGGGACTAAAAAGGGCAATAGGAGAAGAATAAGGCAAATTACAGTAAATTCATGTTTTAAAATTCTCAATAGGGCTGGACGATGGCTCAGCAGTTAAGGCACTTGTCTGCAAAACCTAACGACCTTGGTTTGATTCCCCAGTGCCCACTCAAATCCAGATGCAAAACGTGATGCATGCATCTAGAGGTCACTTGCAGTGGCTGGAGGCCTTGGCCCACATATATTCTTTCTCTTTCCTTGTGAATAAATAAATAAATAAATAAATATTTTAAACAATTATCAATAAAAATACATAGTATACCCCAAAACATGTACAATTAGTATAGATACCTTGGGTTCGCTTGTTTTTCAGCTCATGCTGAGCTGCTCCATTACCACTCCTCAGTAGCCTAAACGTCACAACAAAAGCCATTTCTTGCCACATTAGAAAGTAACCCTGGCAACTCACGTGTGGCTGAACTTTCCCTCAGGCTTCATATTTCGCCACTGCACATTTGGTTCAGTGAGTATTTTATTTGTTGATTGGGCTTAGACTCACAGTCATTCTCAGGCAATAGGTATAGAAACTACAAATAAACTGCAATAAATTAGCTCTGTGTGATGGCAAAGTAAAAAGAAAAACACATTCTAGAAACTTTATAACATTTAGAAAAAATAATAAGAAAGCAAAATCCACTCATGGTTTCACCTCCTGGACACCAGCACCTGAATTCGTTTCCTCTCTATTTCCTCTATGCCTGTGCACCTGGTGAGACCCCATGCTCGCTCAGAGGAACTTCCCTGCTTCTACAGGGACAAAACTTTTCTTCTATCCAACCAAGGGCTGCTCTATCTTTACTGCCATAGGGAAGGGATAAAAAAACAGAAAGAGGGCTGGAATTAGGACTTCGTGGTTAAGGCACTTGCCTGCAAAGCCTAACAACTCAGGTTCAGTTCCCCAGGATCTACATAAATCCAGATGCAGTGGCACATGCATCTGGAGTTCGTTTGCAACAGCTGGAGGACCTGGCATGCCCATTCTCTCTCTGTCTGTCTGCTTCCTCTCTATCTCTCTCTGCTTGCAAATAAACAAATAAAAATACTTTAGAAAAGACAAAAAGAGAAAAGATTCTAGCTTTTGAGTGATCAAAGAACTCAGATTTGAAAGAATACATGATGGGACCAGAAGATTTTCCAGACTTGAGGAGGAAGCTCAAGAAGGAATAAGGAGAAAATTTTGCAGGTCTTTCACCCAAGGATGGGGCTCATGAAGGCTTATGAGTTCCAAAGCAGGGAGATCTATGTCTGGCTTCCTGGAGAGAGCCTGGGCAAGGAGCAGGAGACCAGAGAAAAGGCTGCACTTTAAGAAGGGCATGTTTGGGAGATCCCCACTGTCTGGTGCTATATAGAAATGGCTAGGGCTGGAGAGATGGCTTAGTAGTTAAGGCACTTTCCTGCGAAGCCTGAGAACCCAGTTTTGATTCTCCAGGTCCCATGTAAGCCAGATGCACATGGTGGTGCATGCATCTGGAGTTAGTTTGCAGTGGCTAGAGGCCCTAGTGCACCTATTCTCTCTCTCTATTTTACTGTCTCTCTGTCTCTAATAAATAGATTAAAATAAATTAAAAAAAAGAAGTGGGTAGATGCTACTACATGCCTGGGTGGCTTAGAAGAGAAAAGAAAAGAGAAAGGAAGGGAAGGGGAGAGGAGGGATTTGATAAATTTCTGGTTGTCAAGTTGACAAGATTTAGAATCACCTTAGAAACAAACCTCTGGCCATGTCTGTGAGAGATTTTTCTAGATTAAATTAGTTGAGGTGGGATGACTCACTCTAACGGTGGGTGGCACCATCCTGTGGGCTTGGTTCCTGGATTGTATAAAAAAGGAGAAATCTACTACTGTTGTCTGACTAAATGGATATATTATACCCACCAAACTTCCCTCTACATACTTATATTTATGTCCATATATTAATGCCACTCTCACTTTTGGTTAAAGAAGCTTCTCTTTCAGATGGCAGTGACCACTAGGGGGATGCACTCATCAAAGTGCTGGGAAATGACAGAGGAGTGTTCAGCACTGAAACATCCCTATCACACCTTCCAAAGCTCAAGGACCATTGTAGAAGAGGTGGCAGAAAGAATGTGAGAGTCAAAGGAAGGGAAGGAGTGCCTACAATACGGTCATCCGGACACAAAGTAGCCTTGACATTCATGACCTCGCAGTGGCTGACACTACATACACAGGACCTGCATAATTGGAGGGAAAAATGATGACATCAAAGTAGAAGAGAGACCAGTTAGAAAGAAGGGATTCAGTGGAGGAGGGATTCTGGAGGAGGAAAAGGGAAGGTAGTAGGAGGGAATTATGTGATCATGTTATATTGTCTATATGTATGGAAGTTGTCAATAACTAGTTAAAATAAGATAAATTAGCTCAAAAATAATGAAAAAATGAAAAATGAATTTAAAAAAAGGAGCCAGGGGCTGGGGAGATGGCTTAGCAGATAAGGCACTTGCCTGCAAAATTTAAGGACCCAGGTTTGATTCCCTAGTATCCATGTAACTTAGATGCACAAGGTGGTGCATGTGTCAGGAGTTTGTTTGCAGTGGGAGGAGGCCCTGGCACACCTATTCTCTCTCTTTGTCTGTCATTTCCTCTCTCTCTCAAATAAATAAATAAAGTATACATTTTAAAAAGGATCTTGGCATGGTGGTGCATACCTTTAAGCCCAGTGCTTGGGAGAACTATGAGTTCAAGGCCACCCTTGAGACTACATAGTGAATTTCAGGTCAGCTTGGACTAGAGCAAGACACTACCTTGAAAAACAAAAAACAAAACAAAACAAAACCACAAAAAGAAAACTAGCTGAGTATTGAGCATTCACCCCCCTCTCTACTTCCTCTCTGTTGATGTGATAATGTAACACTGTCTTCCTGCTCCTGCCATGCTTCCCCACACATATCAGACTTGGAAAATGTAAGCTGAAAATAGACCTTTCCCTCCCTTTCTCCCTCCCTCCCTTCCCCTTTCTCTTTCTTTCTTTCTTTTTTTTTTTTTTTGAAGCAGAGTCACACTTTAGCTCAGGCTGGTCTCAAACTCACAGTGATCCTCCTGCTGAGGGAGAAATGCCACAATTCTGGGAATTATATGCTTATGATTGGCTCAGAGACTGAGAAACTACACTGTTGGCTGTGAATAGCTGGGATTCTAGGAGTCCACCAAGGCTCTGGGAGTTCATCCAAAAATATTGTTGCCAGGGAGGCTCAGTTGAGGCTGGCTGCTGCTAACGCTTCTCTGAAGTCAGCTTGCAGGCTCACTTGTTCTTCCCCTATTCAACAGTCCAATTAGAAAGATCGCCAGGTTACTAAAAAACTTTCAACAGATAATTAGTCAGCTGAGGACACTCTCAATTACGGATAGAGAAAGCCCTAACATATGTAAACCCCCCTAATCCAGCCCTCAGTTGAGTTTTCCACTTTTGGGGACTTCTGTCCATGTCAATACATGCTTTATTGCTTGTCTGATGTTTCTGACTGTACTGTATCTCTGAATTCTGTTTAATAAACCATATTATATTCACTAATTCTCTCCTACTAGCCTTTAAAAATTTTAGTTATTTATTTTTTTGTAAAGAGAGAGAAAGAGATTGAGAGAGAGAGAGAGAGAGAGAGAGAGAGAGAGAGAGAGAGAGAGACTGGGCATGCCAGGGCCTCTAGCTACTGTGAAGATACTCCAGAAGCATATCTGGCTTTACCTGGATACTGGGGAATTGAATCCAGGTCCTTAGGCTTTGAAGGCAAGCACTTTAACCACTGAGTATTCCTACTGGCCGTTTGATTGTCTTGGAGATGAAAATTCTTTGTTTTCTCTAAGTAAGTATCCAGTTCAGCAGAGCAGATTTATTTGCATCTCATTTCACTACCTCGGCCTCTTGACTGCTGGGTGTGTGCCACTATGCCCTACTTTTCCTTCCTTCCCCCTTCCCTTTCTTCCTGCCTTCCTTCTTTCCTTTTTCTCTTACCTTTCGTCCTTCCTTCCCTCCATCCCTTCCTCTCCCTTCCTTCCTCCCTCTTCTTCTTTCCTCTCCCTCCCTCCCCCCTTTCTTTTTTTCTTTCTTGTACAGAGATAGTGAGAAAATGAGAATGGGTGTGCCAAGGCCTAGTGCCACTGCAAATGAACTCCAGACTAATGTGCCACTTTGTGCATTTGGTTTTACATGAGTACTGGAGAATCAAACTCAGGCCCTCAGTCTTTGCAAGCAAGTGCCTTTAATCATTGAGCCAACACTAAGATATGTTCTGAGCGATTCTTTCTCTCTCTGCTGTGGATGTATGATGAAGTGAGCTAGTTTCTTCCACCATGATGAAGCTTCACCCCATTTTTTGGAGATGCTGTCTTTTCTCCAGTTTACATTATTGGTACCTTTGTCAAAGATCAAGAAGCTGTAGTTACTTGACCTAAGGTGTGGGTCTTCAGTTCTGTTCCATGGGTCCTTGTATGGGGCAGGTGCAGAGTGAGTAGGCCAGACCCTTGTTTCCGGGCTCCTCCCACCTCTCCAGTCTGAGTTCTTTGCTCAGACAGAGTGTGGGCAGGTACAGCGGTCTGGAGTAAGGCCAGACCACTGTTTCCAGGCGCCTTCCACCTCCCTGGTCTGGGTTGCCTGTACAGACAGTGTGCAGGCACTCACAGTAGTATGGAGTGAGTAGGCCATACTCCCAATAGAGAGGATAGGGCTTGGGGGAAGGAAAAGGGTAGTGGTGGAGTGGACACAAAACTGACCCAAATTGAACTGGTACCATAGAATCTTGGAAGTTAGACTAAAAGGTGGAACCCTCAAGAGGACCTTAGGGGGAACACCTGAATCAAGGGGCCCCAGAGAGGGTGAGATGAAACCTAACCTCAAATTTCTCCTTTTTCTATTTCTTCTCTGTCTTTTTCTTTTTTCTTTTTCCTTGGTGCTGGCCTGTAATTCCCTGTATCAGGATGGTCTACATCCACAATGAGCTGTTGATCAGAGAGACCTACTAGATCTCCCAAAACAAATACAACAGACTTCTGTCAGAGAACTTGATTACCCACCAGAGGTTAATGTTAAGACCCTACTGCTGAAGACACCATATGCTGTCAGCATGGACCATGGAGAGACCTGGTTGAAATCCAGAGGAGAGCCAGTCCCCAGACAATTAGCCCATCTAGTGTGGAAGGCGCTACATGAGCTACCGGGGAAGTGACCAACATCTGTCCAAGCAACTGAAAGTCTAAGTGACTCAGAAGCAAACAACCTGACCTGATGAAATAGTGACATAAGACCATGGTGAGTAACCTACTTCTCTTGGATTGGCTAACAGATGTACTCAGTGGAAAGGAAACCATATCTGGAACTGGGAAACAAGTCAGAATCATATCCAGATTCTGCTTTCCATTTTCAAGCTCCCACTAACCTTAGACTATGAGAGGGTCTATACCCTTTTAATTCTCTCTAAATTAATAATGGTTATCCCATTTAACTGGTGTTGGCTTCATTCTCCATTGGAGAATCTGTTTCTCTTTTTCAGAAGGGAGCTGGATCTGAGGAGATAAATGACCCAGTACACTCCACCTGCCCCCCAGCTGAAACCACAGAGGAATTGGGGAAATAAGCAAGAGTGCTGCTTTCTTAGTGAATCTGATATCAGCACAAGGGTGATGGAGATAGATACTGAGGACACTCAATACCTACCAAACCAGAGATCCAGAGACTCCTAAGTGCCCATCACTGACGTAGACTTAAAATGCTCCTAGCATGGCTCAGGGAATTTTGCAGAAGAGGGGGCAGAAAGATCATTAGCTCCACAAGTTGGGACATTTTGTACAGAAACATTTCCTCTCTCCTCTCCTCTCTATAATGCATGGCCCACAATCCCCATGGGGTTGACCTGCATCCCTAATGAGGAAGGTCTCTTCAGAAAAGGGGAAAGGAGGAGGGAAAGGATGGTACCAACATGTGTTGTTTACATACTAAATATGCCCATATCTAATAAAAAATTAGAGTAGCATTAATATATGGGTATGGACATTAGGAAAAGTGCTTAAACGGCAGTTTGAGTGAGCATAACATATGCATGTAGCCAGAGACCAGCAGGCCTTACACCCCTAGGGATCCTGACCTCCTCAGTTATAGGCTTTTGACTAGGTTTTCAGTACCAGGTATGTATTCTCTCCTGTGGAGCGAGCCTGTAGTCCAGTTAGAGAGTGGTTAGTTTCCCCCATAATGGACATGCCACTATTGCACTCATTGGCTCATTTGGTCTGGCTGGCCAAACTTAAGGCTTACAGTGTCCACTGTTGTTTATCTTCACGGATGACTTCTTATAGGGCTGCATGCAGCACAGTTTTTTCCAGCTTTCACTCAGCTGGCTCTCAGGGAGGAGATTTTCAGCTCATCTCTTGCAAGATTTCTCAGTGACCTTGTAGCACAAGCATGTGGAATCTTCAGCAATAGAGGCTTACCATCTACTTCTGGTGGGAAACCAAAGCCTTGGCAATGGCCTGTAATGTTCTGAGGGCATCAGGGACCTTCCTGGCTAACACTTCACAGGAAGGTATCCCATCCCTGGCACTGACATTTTTCTACTAACAATCTATGGCTTCTGAGTGTACCACTGTGCAAAAAAGTAGGTTTCTATATGGCTTATCCATAACATGTTAAATTTTGATTAATCTTCCCCCTACCCTTCCTTTACTCAATTTCTTCCTCTGACCCCACTTTGGCCATTACACCACCAGTAATCTATTCCTCTACTTACATATATATAGTACCCTGTCCTTAAGTCCTCCCTTCTTCTCCCTCCATTATAGCCCCTTTCTACCTTACTGGTCTCTGCTACTGATTTTCACTCCAACTCACATACAAGTCTAAACATTTGTAGCTAGGATTCACATATGAGAGAGAACATGCAAAATTTAGCTTTTGGGGCCTGGTTTGCCTCACTTAGTATAATCCTTTCCAGATCCATCCATTTCCTTGAAAATTTCATTTTTCTTCACCACTGAATAGAACTCCATTGTACAACGCTTTCATTATCCACTCATCAGTTGAGGGACATCTAGGCTGGTTCCATTTCCTATTGTGAAAGAACCACAATAAACATGGATGAGCAAGTATCTCTAAGGTAGTGAGACAAGTCCTTAAGTGGTATAGCTGAGTCATGTGGTAAATCTATTTTTAGCTGTCTCAGGAACCTCCACACTGATTTCCACAATGGCTTTCCCAGTTTACATCCCTACCAACAACGGACAAGGGTTTCTTTCTTTCTTTTTCTTTTTTAAATTTTTAAAATTTTTATTTATCTATATAAGAGTGACAGAGTGAGAAAGAGGCAGAGAGAGTGAGACACAGAGAGAATGGGCGCGCCAGGTCCTCCAGCCACTGCAAACGAACTCCAGATGCGTGTGCCCCCTTGTGCATCTGGCACTTTGTTTTCTTTTTTTTTTTGACATCCTTGCCAGCATTTATTGTCATTTGTTTTCTTGATTCTGACAGGAATGAGATGGAATCTTAAAGTAGTTTTAATTTGCATTTCCCTGATGGCTAAGGATGTAGAACATGTCTTTAGATGCTTATAGGCCATCTGTACTTCTTCTGAGAACTCTCTATTTAGTTCCACAAACTATTTATTTATTTATTTGACAGAGGAAGAGGGAGAGAGAGAGAGAGAGGGAGGGAAGGAGAGAGAATGGGCGCGCCAGGGCTTCCAACCACTGCAAACAAACAAACTCCAGATGTGTGAGCCCCCTTGTCCACAGCCCACTTTTTGATTAGATTGTTTGATTTCTTATTATTTAGTTTCTTGAGTTATTTGTAAATCTTGGATATTAATCCTCTGTGAGATGTATAGCTGGCAAAGATTTTCTCCCATTCTGTAGTTTGCCTCTTTGCTCTATTCACAGTGTCCTTTGCTGAACAGCTATATATTTTTTTAAAATTTTATTTTAGTTTTGTTTTTCAAGGTAGGGTTTCACTGTAGCCCAGGCTGACCTAGAATTCACTATGCAGTCTCAGTGTGGCCTTGAATTCACAATGATCCTCCTACCTCTGCCTCCTCAGTGCTGGGATTAAAAGGCATACTTGGCCAAATTTATTTATTTACATTTTATTTATTTGAGAGAGTGAGAAGAGGAAGAGAGAGAGAGAGAGAGAGAGAGAGAGAGAGAACGAACACTAAGACCTTCAGCCACTGCAAGTTAACTCCAGATGCATGCACCACCTGGCTTAAGTGGGTACTGGGAAGTCAAACCTGGATCCTTAGGCTTCATAGACAAGTGCTTTAACAGCTAAGCCATCTCACCAGCCCCCAAATTTTGTTTTAAATATTTCTTTGAGAGGAGGAGAAAGAGAGGGAGAGGGAGAGGGAGGGATGGAGGGAGGGAGGGAGGGAGGGAGAATAGGCATGCCAGGGCCTTGTGCTCCTGCAAGTAAGCTCCAGAAGCATGTGGCACTTTGTTCATCTGGCTTCATATGGGTACTGGAGAATCAAACACAGGCCATCAGGCATTGTAAGCAAGCACCTTTAACCACTGAGCAACCTCTATAGCTCAAATAGCCAGGAATTTTGATGTCCACGAGGATCCTGGAACTTCTCCTATGGATGTGGAGGAGCTGCTGTATGTACATCAATGACTTTTAAACTAGAAATATAAATGGGCATAATAGTCTAATCATCAGAGCCAAAAAAAAAAAAAAAAAAAAAAAAAGGAAATGCTTAGCAATCAATTTAACTGGAAAGGCACAGGCTCCACATAAAGAAAATTATAAAATTTAATGAAGAACATAAAATAAATGTGAATAAATAGAAAGGTATGACCCTGAAGGAGATGTAATAGAGTTAAAATGCCAATTCTCTTCAAATTGAAATTCTTATGAAATCAAGTTTTTTTTTTTGAGGCAAACCCAACAGGATGGCCTTTTTTTTTTTTTTTTTTTTTTTATGACAGAGAAAGTGCAAGTAAGAGAGAGAGTGCAACTGAGAGAGAGAGAGAGAGTGAGAGATTGGGTGGGCTAGGGCCTCCAGCCTCTGAAATTAAACTGGTGTGCATATGTGACACTGAACACTTTCGTTACTGTGCATCTGGCTTATCTGGGACCTAGAGAGTCAAACAAGAGTCTTTAGACTTGGCAGACAAGCACCTTAACTGCTAAGCAATCTCTTCAGCCCTGGAATTTTTATTGTTTTGAGACAGGGTCTCATTCTAGCTCAGGCTAACTTGGAATTCAATATGTAGTCTTAGGGTGGCCTCAAACTCAAGACAATCCACTCACCTCTTCCTCCTGAGTGCTGGGATTAAAGGTATGCACCACCACACCCTGAAGAGAGAGAGAGAGAAATACACAGAGAGAGAGACAGACAAAGAGAGAAAGAATAATAAGTCCAGAAAAGTGTGAAAATGAAGAATTCTGGGAAGAGGAACTGGTCTTTTCAGAGACTAGAGCACATTATAAAGGCACAATGTTAATATGATTTTAGCATTGAAGCTGACAACAAGGTAAACTATTATAGTTTGGTTATGAAATATCTCCTAAAATTGGGATCACTTAGAAGTTGTGGTCACAGCTGGTGGTGCTATTGAAGATCAGATCCCAAGGACTTGGGCTGACCAAATCAGCAACTCATTAATACAAGATGGGATGGGTTGTTGGGAGGAGGTGGGAACTAGGAGATAGGGCCAAGTAGGAGGTAGTAAGTGACTCTACGTGCCATTGAAAGGTCTGCCTTGTGCCCGGGAGCTCCCCATCTCTCCCTATTTCATGTCTGTTTTCCTGTGCCACCACTTCTCCAGGGTGTCTCTCCCTTGTCCCCACCTGCCCTCTCTCC
This sequence comes from Jaculus jaculus, assembly GCF_020740685.1. Classification (NCBI taxonomy): domain Eukaryota; kingdom Metazoa; phylum Chordata; class Mammalia; order Rodentia; family Dipodidae; genus Jaculus; species Jaculus jaculus. The sequence goes on along the minus strand of NC_059113.1, from coordinate 57,423,991 downwards.
AGGGTGTCTCTGTCTTGTCCACCTGCCCTCTCTCCAGGGTGTCTCTGTCTTGTGTCCATCATGCCCTGTCCACTGGAGTGAATCTGTCTTTCACAACCATGGAGCCATCAGCCTCTTAAACTGTGAGCCTCCCCACCAAAACAAATCATTTTGGTCTTGAGTTGCTTATCTCAATGTTTTTGTCACAGCCATGAAAGAGTTACATGTAAATGTATTAGTTGGATACAAAATCTTGAAATATTCATCTCTATATGTGAGAATTCAATAAATGACAAATGTGATATTTTAATTCATTAGGATGGACTAATGCCTTATCACACACAATGGGCTGCACAGTGAGACACTGACTCAACGGCAACTAAAACAAAATGACAAGAGTTATTATCTTGGAATCAAAAGGCTGAGTTTGGCTCAGGCAGATCTTTTGTTCACAGGCCTCCCAGGACTGCAAATTTGGTGTTCAACAGGGCTGTGGTGTTTGAAAGTATGCACCAGGCGAAGAATGACCTGCAAGCTCCCTCTGGTGGTTGTGGGCAGATTCAGGTCCTCATGGGCTGTTGAACTAAAGACCTAAGTTCTTTATGAGCTGTTGGTTGGAGGCTGTTGTCTTCCTTGCTGGCTAGGATTCTCCATAGGGTTGTTCATAACATGGAAATTTAATTCATCATACACATGTGCACACGCATACACACACACACATACACACAGAGAAGGTGGGAAGGAAGAAAAGAGAAAAAGTGGTAGGGGAGGGGTGAAAAAATGAATGAGAAGGGAAAAGAGATGAGAAAGTCTGAGACAGAAAGAACAAAGCTGGCAAGATGGAGATCACAATCTTGATGGCACCATCAACTTTGGCATGCTCTGTTTGTCAGCAGTGGGTCAGTCCCAGCTTCCACTGATGGGGTGCAGATCACACAAGTCCTGCTTACAGGCAGGTGGGAATCACTGGGGACACCTTAGAAGGCTGTCTAGCACAATATACAAAGTCTGTCTTACTCTCCTCTTCCTCTTCCTCTTCCTATTCATCCTTTTTGGTGGTATTGAGGATTGAACCTAGGACCTTGTGGATGTTAAGCAAGTGCTCTGCCACTGAACTATATGCCCAGCATATACAAAAGGCATTCTGATAAATTATAAATTGGTGTAAACATCAAGATTCTCAGGGAGTGGGACTGGAGATATAGCTCAAGTAGTAGAGCACTTACCTAGCATGCCTGAAGACCTCGTTCAGTTCCTGGCACTGGCCTGAACTGAGTGTGGTGATGTGCACCTTCAATCCCAGCGCTAAGGAGGTGGAAGTAGGAGGATGGGAAATCCAAAGGTCATCCTTGGCTACGTAGTGAGAGGTCAAGGCCAAACTGGGGTGCATGAGACTGTCTCAAAGAAATGATTCTCAGAGCTGTGATCCTGATGCAGGAGTTTTGGGTTCAGAAGGAATTCCTCAGAATTTATGAACCCCACACTTTGGGTTCTGTTCTATGTTTAATAAAGAATTAATAATGACATACTCAAGAAGGAAAAAATTATGAATTATTCAGTTTATTTAGGGGGAAATCACAAATCGTGGGGTTTATCTAAGGGAGATTGGGAGCTAGGGAAACTGAGGCTTTTAAAGAGGAATTTGAGTGAAGCTGCTGGCATGTGGAAAGTGGAATCTAGGAGCTTGTGTAGGGAGATTTAGGACGTATCTGCAGGGCCTCTGCCATGTGCTTTTTGAGGAGAGGACAAATGGTAAGGCTCAAGGAAAAGGTGAGATGGCAGATATCAAAGCAGAGACCAAGAGATTCTGATGAGAAACGAGTAATGAAGAGAGTTACACTCATAGTTAGCCCAAGTTTAAAGAAATTACGCAAGCATCAAGCCTAGGGTTGGTGAGAGAACCCACGTGGTAGATCTGGAGTATAAGATTCAGAATCCAGAGGAAAACCATGCATGTAATCAAAGCAAGAAGTTACTCCAAATTATAAAGCAGAGACAAGCAGAAATGTTCTCCCAGAACAAGACACAGTTTTATGCTCCCCCCCGCCCCAGCCAGGTTGGGTGATGGGGAAACCAGACTCACATGTGTCCATGTGTCTTTGTGACCCAAACTCAGAGAGGCAGGCAGAGCTGAGTAGAGCCAGCAAAGCAGAACTGGTCTGAGCTGAGCTGAACAGCAGAGCAGGGCAGAGTCCGTGACAGGAAGAAGACAGGAGCTCATATAGGCAAGGGAGGACCCAGTTGGCTGGTAACTTTGGAGGATGGGTCCCAGAGCAGCCCCCTTGGTGTCTTTCTAGGTAGCATGCTCGACTGTGGACAGTACGGAAAACTGTAGGTCAGTTTTGATCAGTCACATGGAGCTGGGGACCTGAACTCAGGCACTCATGCTTGCATTGCAAGTTCTTTACCGACCGATCTGTGTCCCCAGTCCTCATGCCCTGATTTCTTTCCTTCCTTCCTTCCTCCACCCCTCCCTCCTTTCTTTCCTTCCGTCCTTTTCCTTCTCCCCTCCCTCCCTCCCTCCCTCCCTCCTTCCCTTCCTTCCTTCTCCTCCACCTCCTCTTCTTCTTCCTCCTCATTCTTTTTTTGGCAGAGTCTCGCTCCAGCCCAGGCTGACCTGGAACTCACTCTGTAGTCCCAGGCTGGTCTTAAACTCACATCAATCCTCCTCCCTCTGCCCCCTGAATGCTAGGATTAAAGTCGTGTGCTGCCACTCCCAGCAAATATTTTTATTTATTAATTTGCAAAGGGGGGGGGCATGAATGGGTGCACCAGGGCTTCTTGCCACTGCCAACAAACTCCAGACACATGGACCACTCCATACATCTGGCTTTACATGGTACTGGGGAATCGAACCCAGGTCTTTGCAGTTAAGCTTCTTAATCTTTGAGCCCTCTCTCTCTCTCTCTCTACACACACACACACACACACACACACACACACACACACACACACACACACACAATTTATATATTTATTTGCATGTGTGTGTTTAGTATGGGTGGGTCAGGGTCTCTTGCCACTGCACACAAATACCACACATATGTGCCACTTTGCATCTGGCTTTATGTGGGTCCTGGGGAATTAGGCTTTATAAGCAAGTGCCTTTAACTGCTTAGCTGTCTGCCTAGTCTACTGGTTTTAGTCTTTATATAAGTGAATCTTTATATCCGTGCACTCTTCTATGTCTTGCTTTTAAAAATAAATTTTAAATGTGAGAGCCATGTAATCCAATGTGATTGTAATTCATCCTCATTGCTTTATAGCATCACATTGTATAAATCTCCCATAGCTCACTTCTCCATCCTCACGTTGCAGGACTTTAGGTTGTGTTTCCCCCCCCATCAGTTTTTAGCTTTTTTTTTTTTGAGGCAGGGTTTCATTCTACCACAGACTGGCCTTGAACTCACAGTGGTCCTCTTACCTCAGTTTCCCTAGTGCTGGGATTAAAGGTGTGTACCACCACACCCAGAAACTCTTGGCTTCATTTTTTGAGACAGGATCTCATGTAGGCTGGCCATGATGTCACTATGTAACTGAGGATGACCTCAAATTTCTGATTCTCTTGCCTCCATCTCCTGAGTGCTGGGATTACAGGCATGTGTCATCACACTTAGCTTATTTTGGGCTTTTATGAACAATTATGTGAATGCTCTAGAACTTGTCTTTTGTTGAGCATATCTATTAGGGATATATATTATTAAAAACTTTAGAATGCAGTCTGAGGAGATTGCTCAGTGGTGAAAGGCTCTTGCTTGCCAAGCCTGTTGACCTTGGGTTTGATTCCCCAGTACCTACTGAAAGCCAGATGCACAAAGTGGCACATGCATCTAGAGTTTGTACACAGTGATAGGAGACCCTGGCATACCTATACTTTCTCTTTCTGCTTGTAAATAAATAAATAAGTAAATAAATAATGCTTTAAAAATTTCAGAATGGTAAAAGACACTGTAAAAAAATTATCTTAAAAAAAAAAAAGCCAAAGCTGGGTTTGGTGGCGCACGCCTTTAATCCTAGCACTTGGGAGACAGAGGTAGGAGGATTGCCGTGAGTTCGAGGCCACCCTGAAACTACATAGTTAATTCCAGGTCAGCTTGGACCAGAGTAAGACCCTACCTTGAAAAACAAGCAAACAAACAAATAAAAAGCCAGTTGTACTGGTGCATGCCTTTAATCCTAGTACTTGGGATGTAGAGGTAGTAAGATTGCTGTGAGTTTGAGGCCACCTTGGAACTACATAGCAAATTCCAGGTTAGCGTGGGCTAGAGTGAGACCCTACCTCAAGAAACTAAAAAAAACAAAACAAATCAAAAAAACCCCAAACAAACAAAAAGACTGTAAAAAAATACAAGATTAGAAAATGTTGGTGGGCTGGGGCTGTAGCTCAGTAGTAGATTGTATGGTAGCATGTACAAGACCCTATGTTTAACCTCCAGCAAAACAGAACAATGTCTCCTAGTACATATAAAAAGAAAAATATTGGTCACACTGATGATAAAGGATTAGCATCTATGGTACACAAAATGGCATAAGTTGACAAGACAACTAAGAAAAATTCGATGTCTATGAATAGACACTTACATAAGACAAACTCCAAACATGTGACAATGTGTCCAAAGCTCAAAGCCAGTAGCAGGCAGAGAAATGCAAAAACACGGTTAAAAAAAGGACTGGCAACTATATCACTTTTTGCCCATGAATTTGCAAAAAATAAGAAAAGAGTTCTATAAAAAATGTCAGAATATTGGTAATTGCTAAGGTGAAAATTTGGAGGTTCATTATTCTATTCTACTTGCCTTTAACATGTTTAAAAAATGTCTATAAGTAAAACAGAGGGCTGGAGAGATGGCTCAGTGATTTAGACACATGCCTACAAAGCCTAAGGACCCAGGCTCAATTCCTCAGTATCCACATAAAGCCAGATGCACAAAGTGGTGCATACATCTGGAGTTCATTTACAGAGGATAGAGGCCCTGGCATACCCATTCTCTCCCTCCCTCCTCTTATTAATAAATAAATAAAATATAAAAAAGAAAAGAAAAAGAGAAATCTCAAGCAAAAGCAAAAAACAATGCTAAGCCTATTGCTACCTGGCCCTTGGGGTGTGGTTCATTGTCATATAGCTCTTGTGGGAACACAAATCATTAGAGATTTGTTGGACTGTTACCTTGAACAAATATCAGAAACAAAGACAATGTGGAACTCTTTGACCTGGAGATCTCACTCTTGGAGACATTCCCAGAATAATCACCACACCAGGTTTATAATGGCAGAGGAGTGCTTTTGGCCACACCATTCTCTGGCAAACAATTAGACATGAAACAAGTCCTTTATCATTGAGAAATAGTTGACTGAATTACAGACCACCTGCTCTTGGAAGTATGATGTAGCAACTAAAAGTGATAAATTAAAATACACTCATTAACTTGGAACACATTTGATGAGTTATGTTGAGATGCAATATGCAGAAAACAGACTTGCAGGAACTGAGTTTTGTAAAACTGTGGCCATGTATCTTTGTAAATTGTTTTCATATGAACTTGGAGAAAAATACAAAATGTAGTATACTAATTTGTTAATGAGGGTTTTGTGATAGGCTAGAGGAAGGATGTTATAATCATGAAGGCGTAAGACAAGCAAAAACGCCCCACATACTTACTCAAAAATAGAAACTAAAGGTGGGTGTAGTAACCTATGCCTATCATCCCAGCACCTGAGAGGCTGAGGCAGGAGAATCATGAGTTAGTTGTAGGCCTTCCTGGGCAATATAGTGAGATCCTGTTTTAAAAACCAATTCATAATTCAACCACACAAACAAATAAAAAAGGGGAAAAGGGCCGGAGAGATGGCTTAACAGTTAAGGTGCTTGCCTGTGAGGCCTAAGGACCCACGCTTGATTCCCCAGTACCCACATGAAGCCAGGTACACATGGTGGCACGTGTGTCTGGAGTTCATTTGCCGTAGCTGGAGGCTGTGGTGTGCCCATTGTCTCTCTCTATTTGCCTCTCTCTCTTTCTCTCTGTCTATCAAATAAATAAAAACAAATGTTAAAAAAGAGGTTTATGATTTGACAGGCTCCGTGCCCAGGAGAGTGGTATTGGGTGGTGGTAAGGCTTTTAAAGAGGTGGGAGCAAGCCAGAGGCCCTTAGGTCAGTCGAGGCAGGGGTGGCCTAGGAAGGAAACAGGAGACTACAGGCTCTGACTTCCTGCTTTGAGATGTGCCCTTTTCTCTTGGATGCACCCCACTATCTGTCATAGGGTTGCTAGAACTTGCTTTGTTTGGCTTTCCAGACTCCCAAACTGTGAGCTCAACGAACCTCTTTTGTCTATAGACCCAATGGGCTTCAGGTATTTTGCAATAGTAGTCAGAAATGGAGCCGTGCATCCATGCTTGTATTCCCTGCCAGTTCTGCGCACTCTACAGTGCCTTTGGAAACAAAAACTTACCTTTCATGCTGAGTTTTAAAAGTCATTGTTAGGCTGGAGGGATGGATTAGTGGTTAAGGTGTTGGCTTGCAAAGCCAAAGGACCCAGGTTTGATCCCCCATGACCCACATTAGCCAGATGCACAAAGGGGCGCCCGCATCTGGAGTACATTTGCAGTGGCTGGAGGTCCTGGCACACCCATTCTCTCTCTCTCTCCCCCTCCCTCTTTCTCTGTCAAATAAATAATTAAGTAAATAAATAAATAAAAAAGTCATTGTTGGGCTGGAGAGATGGCTTAGTGGTTAAGGTGTTTGCCTGCCTAAGGACCCCGGCTCGATTCTCCAGGTCCCACGTAAGCCAGATGCACAAGGGGGCGCATGCATGCATGTGGAATTCGTTTGCAGTGGCTGGAGGCCCTGGTGTTCCCATTCTCAATCTCTTTCTCTCAAAAACAGTCATCGTTAAAAGGATATCTAAAGCCCTTTTCTTGCTTCGCACAAGTGTTCATCTGTTAACTAATGAGAAAGGGAAGTTTCATTTTCCTAATTTACAGACAAACTAAGTTTCAGATACGTTAAGTGATTTGCTCAAGTTCCTAAAATGATGAGGCAGTGGGGATTCAAGCCCAGCTCTGGTGGTCGCAGCGTCTTTGAACTTGGCTTTGTCTTTCCCCCAGTCTTCCTTTCAAGTGTTTTTCAAGGATCCGCCTCCTCTAGACCTCATGAGCAGAGCAAGGTTAGGTAGGAGCCATGGAGGCAGCTGTTACCTGCGGAAGCAACCCTCCTGGGGCTAATTCATGGGTCAGACACGCCAGGGTTTCACGCTGGGTTCCTTTGCCCAGCCTTGGTCCCCTTTGCTGCCCTGGGACTATTGTGGCTCTGAAGCTTCCCCGGACTTAGCCACGCCCAGATCCGTTGCGCAGGCATTTCTCAATGTGCAGCCACCTGGGGCAGGAATACCCAGCCTGTTCCCTACAGGCTGAGCCAGGCAGCAAAGTCCGGCAGGAGCCCCCTGTCTTCGCCCCACGAAAGGCCACTAGTGGCAACATTTCAAACTGCAGGCTGTTCAAGTGGGGAACTGGTTATCCCGGGGAGTGAGGGGGACTGTGGGCCAGGGGCACGAAGGAGGGTTCTGGGGGTCCGATCGCCGTGTGTTTCTCGAATCGAATGCCTGGAAAGCTTTTCTGTACGTATTTCAGAGTCTGTGCCCTACAGCCAATGGTTACATTTTCAGTGAGCTGTTGCTTAGTCACCCCTGTCAGGGTGTGGTGGCACATGGTGGTTATCTCAGCACTGGGGGGAATGGGAGGTTGAGGCAGGAGGATCAGGAGTTCGATGCCAGCATGGGCATCGAGCACTGTCTCAAAGCAGTAAAGATAAATAGGTAAATAATCACAAGGATGATAACAGGAGCACCTCATGGTTGACCCTTGCTAGGCACTGGGTCTATATAGACACTTGCAAAAGTTCTCACAATCCTACAGGAAAAGTCATTACCACTGTCCTCACTTTGTATATGGCTGAACTGAGTCACAGACTTTAGAATTAGTTTTCCCCAGACACACTGATGAAAGCAAAATTACAGAGCCAGGCTAGGTAGCTTCCTTCCTTCCTTCTTCCTTCCTTTCTTCCCTCCTTCCCTTCCTCCTTCTCTCCTTCCCTCCCTCCTTCCCTCCCACCCTCTCACCCTTCGTTCTTTCTCTAGGACAAAATAATATTGCTTTGAGTTTTATGTTGTTTGGGAAGCAGGAAAAGAATGATTATGGGGTAGTGTTTACAGGTGTTGGGTTTTTTTTTAGGGGGGTCGTGATAGATTGGCTTTACTTAGACTCTAGGGCTGTGCTGGGTACACTTGCCTGTGGGCTGACTTCCATTTTTTTTTTTTTTTCTGATGACATATACTTCCACTTTTTTTCCCAGGCTAGAGAGATGAGCAAATTTTCCAACCTCAAAAGGATATTTAGGTTCAAATCTGCTCAAAATTTGAGGAATATGTGTGAAGACCATGAATTTCTTGTCTTTAAATTTCTTATACTGACGGTTATCAAAAGTAGAACAATAGGTAATTAGCCAATTTGTTGCTTAACAAATTGTGGGCTGTGCTGTGTTTAATAGGTCCATCTGTGCTGGCCAGTGCTTGCATTTTTTTTATTGACAACTTACCTAATTATAGACAATAATCTATGGTAGTTTCCTCCCTCCCTCCACTTTCCCCTTTGTTTATTTATATATTTTCAAGGTAGGGTCTCGCTCTAGATCAGGCTGACCTGGAATAATAATTCACTATGTAGTCTCAGGGTGGCCTTGAACTCGTGGTGGTCCTCCTACCTTTGCCTCCCAAGTGCTGAGATTAAAGGTGTGCACCTCCACTCCTGGCTGCACTTTCCCCTTTGCAACTCCACTCTCCATCAAGGTTTTCTCTCTCTATCAGTCTGTCTTATTTTGATGCCATCATCTTTTCCTTCTATTGTGATGGTCTAGTGTAAGTAGTGTCAGGCACTGCGAGGTCATGGATATCCAGGCCATTTTGTGTCTGGAGGAGCATGTTGTAAGGAGTCCTACCCTTCCTTTGGCTTTTACATTCTTCCTGCCACCTCTTCTGCAATGAATCCTGAGCCTTGGAAGGTGTGATAGAAAAGTTTCAGTGCTGAGCACTCCTCGGTCATTTCTCAGCACCATGGTGCCTTCTGAGTCATCCCAAGGTCACTGCCATCTGAAAAGAGAAGCTTCTGTAACCAAGTGAGAGTAGCATTGATATATGTGTATGAACATTAAGAGAAGTGCTTACTGGGCAGTTTGATGAGCATAGTATATACATTTAGCCAGACAGCAGCAGATGTTACACCCCTAGGGCTCATGACTACCCCTGTGTGGGTTTTCAGTATCAGGGATGTTTTCCTTCCCATGAAGTGGACCTCCATTCCAATTAGAGAGTGGTTGGTTTTCCCCATAACAGACATGCCACTATTGCACCTGTTGGCTCATTTGGTCTGGCTGACCAAATTTAAGACTTGCAGTGTCCACTCTTGAGTATCTTCACTGGTTACTTCTCTATCTTCCATTGAACTTCATGCACTGTGGCTTTTTCCAGCTTTCTGTCAGCTGGTCTACATGGAGGAGGTTTTCAGCTCAGCTCCAGCAGGATTTCTCAGTGACCTTGCAGCCCAAGTATGTGGAGTCTTCGGCAACAGTGGCTTACATTTTTGCTGGGTTCCATCTTAGAATATTATATGACATGCTATGACATTAGAATGAGTTCTTGATTGTGTGTTATACTAATACAGAACTAATACTAAACAGAACTAATGAGCTCACTGAATTGAGAAGTGCTTGGACATGACAATTAAGAGATTCCTGCAAGGTCCATAAACGTCTGCTTGTGGGGTCTCTCAGAGCCCAGGGTTTCTGCAGCTCTCTGGACTTCAGCCAGAGTTGTTTTCCTATATATATTTTTTCATGTGCATGTGTATTAAGTGTGGTATTGCAGTTACCTTCTTGTTGCTGGGACAAAGCACCCAAAAGCAGCTGATGGGAGGAAAGATTTTTTTGTTGGCTTATAGTCTCCAGGGGAAGTTTCATGTGGCAGGGGAAAGCATGGCATGAGCAGAGGCTGGACATCACTTTTGCCACAGCTGGTAGAAACAGCAGCAAGAGAGGAAGAGGAAGCTGGCTATAACACCCCCAAGCCCGCCTCCCAAAACACTCCCCCTCCAGCAAGACTCCATCTCCCACATTGCCACCATCTGGGGACCAAGCATTCAGAACACATTAGTCTATGGGGCACAGCTTATTCAAGCCACCACATTATTGTATGTGTGTGTATGGTGTATGCACGTGTGTGTGTGCATATGCATTCACCCTGAGTGCATGTGTGTGCATTCCCTTGAGACAATGTCTCACTCTGAACCTGGGGCTGCAGTTTTTACTAGCCCCAGTGATTCTCTGATTTCCATTCCCACAGGATAAGGGTTACAAGCATGTGTGGTCACGCCTAGCTGTGTGGGTCCTGGGGACCCAAACTCAGATAGCCTCAGGCCTTCAGGTCCTCATGATTGCATGAGAAGTGCTCTCTTGTTCCAGAGCAAGTTTTTTTTTTTTTTTTAAATTGTATTTATTTGAGAGGAGAGAGAGAATGAGAATGAATGAATATGGGAACACCAGGGTCTCTTGCTGCTGCAGATAAAATTCAGATAGTTGCACCATTCTGTGCATCTGGCTTTCTGTGTTGGGGAATTGAACCGGGACAAGCAGACTTGGCAAGCAAGTGCCTTTAACCACTGAGCCATCTTCCAAGCAGTTCTTACAGTAAGTTTTCCTTACAAACCTGGCAGAAGTGACCCTTGGTTTAAAGCTCCGAGTTACCTGTAGAAAGGATGGAGGGTTTTTTTCCACCCATACCCTCCCTGGTACTGCTTTCAAGGTAACTGGGAGAGGTTTCACGTTCAGTTTGGCCTACTCTCATCCCTGTGCGAGCGCGCGTGTGTATGTCGTTTAGGTTTTGATTCTAATAATAGTTTTTTTTTTTTTTTTTGAAAAATCCTTTGTTGTGAGATTCATTTTTGCTTGTCATTAAAACCGTGGGTGGTAGTCTGGAGAAGGTCAAGGGTGTAATAAAACTTACGTACAGCAGGGGGCAGTAGAGTGTAGCAGTTATGTGGCTGAGGCTGTAACTGGGCTCCTCTGAATTTGTGATTTCTTGCTTCTCAGAAATTGTTTGAATATGCACCAAGTACATCTTCAGTTATTCACAAATTTAATACATAATTATTATCTTAGCATTATATATGTATGCTTACAAAAATAACAACAATGAAATTAAAATAAAAAATGGAATTCACTTAACAAACTTTATTGAGATATAATTGATAATCAGTTGCACATATTAAAAAAACAGTACTTGGTGACTGGGGAGAGATGCTCCAGTGGGTAAGAGCACTTGTCATGCAAGTATGATAGACTGATCCGCCTTGAGTTTTTTTTTTTTTTTTTTTTTTTTTGAGGTGGGGTCTCACTCTAGCCCAGGCTGACCTGGAATTCACTATGGAGTCTCAGGGTGGCCTCGAACTCATGGTGATCCTCCTACCTCTGCCTCCAGAGTGCTGGGATTAAAGGCGTGTACCACAATGCCCAGCTCCTGCCTTGAGTTTGATTCCCAGCATCCTTGCAAACAGCTGAGCATGGCCCCACACACATGTAACCCTGGTCCTGTGTAGACAGGGCACCAGAGAGTTGCTGGGGCTTGCAAGTCAGCAGTTTGACTGAAAATGGCAGCTCTGCTTCAGTCAGAAACTTTGTCTCAAGGAAGAACACAGAGGAGCAACAGAGATGACACCCAGTGTTCTCTTCTGGCCTCTGCATGTGCACACAGGGTGCGTGCATCTGCACACACACGTACATGTACAACACATGCACTCAACAGACCACACATACAAATACACGTCTTGATACGTTTTGGTAGTCATGAAGTCATGCCAATCGTGGTAGTGAGCGCATCTGCCAGACCCTAAGACTGTCTCCCCCCCACCCCAAAGTCGGCCTGCTGTCCTGTCCCCAAGCCACCACTGGTCTTCTTTCTGTCCTTTTGGGTGAATTTGCAGTGTGAGTTTTCTACACATGGCATCATATGACACAGATTCATTTTGTTGTTCTGTTTTTCTTCACTCAGACGATTCTGAACTTCAATATATTCATGAATGAAACTGAGGATGAAAAAATTATGTAAATTTTGTTTAATAGTATAAGTAAGTTTATACTTCAATTTCATTTTCTTTCAAATCAAATGTAATTTCCCTTTTTTTTTTTATTTTTCAAGGCAGGGGTTTCACTCTAGCCCAGGCTGACCTGGAATTCACTATGTATTCTCAGGGTGGGCTCAAATTCAAGGCGCTCCTTCTACCTCTGCCTCCCGTGTGCTGGGATTAAAGGCGTGTAACACAATGCCTGGCTAATTTTCCAAAATGTATTTATTCTTTGTTTTTTAAAGGATAAAGTCTCACTGTGTAACTCAGACTGGCTTCGAACTCACAATCTTTCTCCTCTGTCTCCTAAATGCTGGGATTGTTGTCATGTGCCACTATACCTGTCTTAAAATTTAGTTTTTGAACATTCGCTACTCAGATGCAAAGGTGTGATATGGATAGACTCCTTTCAACAGCTATCCACACCCACATACCCTCCTATCTTCCAGGTAACCATTTAGATATCTTTCAGATTCATTTGTACATGGGTACTTTTTGTTGTTCCCATAGCAGTTACAGAAAAGGTGCCATATTTATTCAGAAGGGCAAGCTCTGCTCTGCAGCTGGCTTTTCTCACTTGCTGTATCCTGGAGATCTGTCCATATGAATTTGTAGAAAGCAGTTTTTTTTCCAGCTTCCTCATATTTCATTAACCTAATGGACACTTGGGTAGTTTCCAACTTTCTGCTGGAAAAAAAACAATGTTGCATTAGGTAACCTTGTGCACATGTCATTTTACAAGTGGGTAAGGATATCCTTAGGGCAAATTCTTAAGAGTGGCATTACTGGATCTAAGAGTACATGGTTGCGATTTTGTTAGACATTACTCAGGTGACCCCACAGGGTGATGCAAAGCAGCGCCTACCTGCATCACAGGAGATGGTCTGTTTACCTAGAATCTCACCCAAGCCCTGGAGTTCTACCAAGTTCGGAAATGAAAATTAGCACCTCAGTGTACTTTTAATATGCATTTCTCTTAATAGGACTGAAGTTGAATTGTGTGCTTTGCTTTATTTTTAAGTGTCTTGGTAATTGTGATTGCTTTGTAAACCGTTACCTACTATCTCAAGATAAGAAACACACTAAGTCTGATGTACAGATGATTTTCTAGAATGGAGATGCTTTAAGTGTCTAGATTCTGATCAACTGGTGGTATGCCAAATGCATGTTTATTTAACTTATTTAAATCTAATTCTTATCCAATCCTAAAACATAGGAAAAGTAGTAGTTAAAATTGTATTGTGATGGGATGAGGTGTATCATCTCTCAGAGAGTTCGTGACACTGTTTCTTATAATCTCATCAAATGATATAAATTATTTAGTTAAATTTACAATAGGCAAGTTATGGAGTCAGCCAATATGCTCATCCAGAGATTAACGCATAGGGAAAATGCGACACAGATACAAGTTTTTTTTTTTGTATAAACAGTGTTGAAAACTTTATTTTATGTATTTGATTTTATTAAATATTATACAATATATTTTGACAAAATAGGTATATTTTAAATGTATAGATATCTGAATCTAATTCAAATATAATTTTAATACAAGTTTTTACTTAGTCTTGCTGTGACAGGATACCTGACAGAGCCATTTAAAAGAGGAAGGGTGTAGTTTCTTTTAAAGTTAAAAATTTATCTATTTGAGAAAGAGAGAGAGAGACAAAGAGAGAGAGAGAGAGAGAGAGAGAGAGAGAGAGGGAGAGAGAGAGGAAAGAATGAATGAATATGGGTGTTCCAGGGCCTCCAGCCTCCGCAAATGAAATTTAGATGCATGTACCACCTTGTGCATCTGGCTTACGTGGGTGCTGGGGAATCGAACCTGGCTTGGCAGGCAAGCACCTTAATTGCTAAGCTATCTCTCCAGCCCAGGAAGTTTATATTTTGACTCATGGTTTCAGGGGCTCTCTGTCCATCATGATGGGACAGTGTTATGGCTGAAGTGGCCCATGCAGGAGCAGGAGGTGTGAACTGTCCATATCTGGGTGGATCAGGAAGCAGAGCACTTAGGTCAGAACCAGAAGCAGATAGAACCATCAGGTCTCACCTCCAGTGATCCACTTCTACTAGCTAGGTTACAGGTCCCAAGGGTCCCATTACCTTCCAAAGCAGTGTCAAACACATAAGCGTGGGGGGGGGGGCATTTTAAATTCAAATTATAATAGACAAAATGGAATTTTACTCAGCCACAAAGAAGAATAAAGTTATACCATTTGAAGGAAAATGGATGAAACTGGAGATCATCATGTTAAGGGAAGTAAGTCAGACTTAGGAAGTAAAACATTACATGTTACCTTCATATGAGGAATCTAGATTTAAAAATAAAAATAGAAGAGCCAGACCCTACCTTGAACCCCCCCCCAAAAAAAAAACAGATGAAAACAGGCTATTTGGGAAGAGGAAGGCAACCAGTGGGCGTAGAAATAAGAAAAAGTAATGGGGAGTGGGGAACAGGATTAAAGTACTTTACCTAGTGCCGGGCGTGGTGGAGCACGCCTTTTAATTCCAGCACTCGGAGGCAGACGTAGGAGGATCGCTGTGAGTTTGAGGCCACCCTAAGACTACATAGTGAATTCCAGGTTAGCCTGGGCTAGAGTGAGACCCTATCTCAAAAACATAACAACAAAATAGCCCCCCCTCTCTATCGAATCTACTTTTTATCAAAATGTCATATATGCTAATAAAAATGAAGAAAAATATTCAGTTAGATATACAGGTTAGCACACAGGATTATGAACCCCAAACCACATTGGCTTTTGCACACAAAAGCCATCGGTCTTGGCTCAAATATGTCAATGGGTAATTTTGACTATACTTAAAAACAAAACAGTACATGTTGACTTAGGAACTTGATTTCCTGTCAAAGCACAGCCCATTGTCCTGGAAAAAGGGGGCCATTTCCCTTGGAAAGTTAAAGTTTCGTTGAATGCCCATTTTATTACATATTGTCTACGGCTCCTATCATGTAACAGTGGTGGAGCTGAGGAGGTGCGATGCAGATGCCCAGCCTGCATTGCTGAAGTGTGCTGCCTGTCCCTTCCCGAAGACGCTAGTGGTTCATGTCTGACAGCAGGGATTTCACAACGAGTATACTGCCATTGAGAATGGATGAGCTTCCTTTCCTTTCCTTTCCGCTCCGCTCCGCTCCTCTCCTCTCCTCCCCTCCCCTTCCCTCCTCTCCTTTCCTTTCCTTTCCTGTCCTCTCCTCTTCTCATTTTCCCTCTTTTTCTCTCCTGTCTCCTTTCCTTTGATTTTTTTTTTCCCTCCCTACCCCTTTCAACAGAGTTTTACTGCATAACCCAGGGTGGACTCAAACTTGTGAACCTCTTGCCTCAGCCTCCTGAATGCTGGGATTGTAGCTGTGCTGATGAAAAAGGATTTAAACTTTAGCACATATATACATACATACAGGTTTTAGAAATAACTAACATTTGGTTTATGTTAGACCTAAAGACACTTTTTTTTTTTTTTTTTTTTGCAGAGGGGGAATACATTGCTGGGTGAGCCCCTTCCTTTCACCCTCAGTTTAGCAAATGTCCACCTATGAAAACTGTGCAGTTACTACAATACTGAGGCACATGGGCAGGCTATCTTGTGTCCCAATGCTGGTCATTCTAATGACTGAGAGAACTGGAGAAACGCTTTCCTAAAATTTCTCTCCAGGTTTAAGTTGCCACATGGCCCTTAAGAACCTTTCTGCTGACTCAGGCTTGGCCTGTTGGGAGAGTTCTGCGGCTGGGGTCAAGTCACCTGTACAGTCTGGTTGGGATGGTGTGCAGGAAGTGTGTGTGTGGGGTCAAAGTGATCAACACTAGAGCAAAAGGACTGACTCGAATCCTTGAAGCCAAGGACTGGAAGGATGGTACCTGCTGGAGGCTAACCAGGGCGCCTGTGTGCTGGTGTCTGTGGACTCCAAGGGAGAGCCTCCTCAGGGCAGCCAGGGGACACTCTCGGGGCTTCTTCTCTGTGTTTACCAGGCAGAGAACTCTGCTGGAGCCTTGCTCTGGCTTTGTGATGGCCAAGGGAGAAGGCTGTATCTAGGATCCTGTGGTGATTTGATTCAGGTGTTCCCCATAAATGTAGTTGTTCTGAATGCTAAGTTCCCACCTGATGGAGATTTGGGAATTAATGCCTCCTGGAGGCAGTGTATTGTTGGGGGGGGGGGCTTATGGGTATTATAGCCAGTTTCCCCTTGCCAGTGTTTGGCACACTCTCCTGTTGCTATGGCCCACCTAATGTTGGCCAGGGGGTGATGTCCACCCCCTGCTCATGCCATCGTTTCCCCCTTGCCATCATGCAGCTTCTCCTGCCTTGAGTCTGTAAGCCGAAATAAAGTTTTTTTTTTTTTTCCTCACAAGGTGCTCTTGGCTGGGTGATTTCTACCAGCAATGTGAACCTGACTGCAACAGCTCCCTTTGACCTGGAGTGGCTGATATGGGGTGAGACATCCCAGGAGCTCTGCTTGGCGGAGGGCCCAGAGGCACGAGGGCTCTGCAGCAATCGCCATGATGGTCAGAAAGGACTTTGGTACCTTTCTTGAAGATGCTTGAAGAGATCCTCAGTATGTAGCTCAGGCTGGCCTTGAACTCATGATCCCCTATCTCTTCCTCCCAACTGCTGGGATTTCAGATGTGTGCTACCACACCTGGCTTGGGGATATATTTCTGCTCTCTCCTCCACATTCTCCTTCCCTAGACACTTCCTTCTTCTCTGGGCTGTTCATATTTCCTACAGACACACCCTTCTACTGTTCTGTTCTCCCTTGTATTATAATGACATGCTAGGTAGAAAATGGCTCCTCAAATATGTCCTAGTCCCAGGATCTTGGAGTATGCTACCTCACATGGCCAAAGGGACATTACAGATACCACTGGGCTGAAGATTTTGCGATGTGGAGGTTAGCATTTCCCCATGAGACCAGTGGAACATATGGATCCTTGTAGGTAAAGGGGGAATGCACAGTAGTCAGTCAGAGATGGGGTGACATGGTTCTGGCTTGGAGGAGGCGAGAAGGGGCACAGGCTAAGGGATGTGAGCTGAAAAAGAGCTCCAAGTAGATTCTTCAGAGATCTGCCAGAAGGAACACAGCCCTGCTGACCCCTTGATTTTAACCCACTGATAAATTTGCATTGTTAAAACCAGCCCCACTGTTGCCCACCAGAACTAGATGGTGAGACCCTATTGCTGAAGACTCAACAATCTTGAGCTACAGGTCACTGAGAAATCAAGCTGGAACCCTGTTATGATACTGGAAAGAGCTATGAAACCTGTGGGGGGAGAAAAGTCTTCAATGGTTTTAACCAACAGTGGACCCTGCAAAATCTATGACTGGACAGCTAGGCCAAATGCACCAACTGGTGCAATGGTGGCATGTCTGTAATGGGGGAAACCAGCTGCTCTCTGACTGGACTGGAGGCCCACTCCATGGGAGGGAATTCATGCCTGGTACTGAAAACCTAGTCAAAAGCTTATGTATGGTTGGGGAGGCCATGAGCCCTAGGGGAGAAACTACCATTGCTGTCTGTCTGTCTGGCTAAATAAATATATTATGCCCACCAAGCTTCCCTCTACTTATGTTTGGTTAGAGAAGCTTCTCTTTTTAGGTGGTGGGGACCACTGGGGAGACTCAAAACTCACCAAAGTGCTGAGCAGAAGTGACAGTGGTGTGGTCAGTATTAAATGAGAGATGTGTAATCACACTTTCCAAGGATCAGGGATCATTGAGGAGGAGGTAGCAGAGCCAATGGAAGGGAAGAATGCTTTGCAATTCTGTCTTCTAGACACAAGTGGCCATGGTATTCATGGCCTTATAGCAACGGACATTACCTACACAGGACCTGCATAACAGGAGGGAAAAATGATGAAGGGATTCAGTGGAAGGGAATTGGGGACTTTGGAGGGGGAAAAGGGAAGGTGGTGTGAGGGGATTATGATTATGGTATATTGTTTATATATATGGAAATTGTCAATAAAAAGTTAAAAAGAAAAGCCATTAGGTTGGAGAGATGACTCAGCAGTGAAAGGTGGTTAAAATAATTGTTTGTCATGGTGCTGAGAAGAAGTGACAGAGGAGTGCTCAACACTGCAATATCTCTATCACACCTTCCAAGGCTCAGAGTCCATTGCAGAAGAGGTGGCTGAAAGAATGTAAGAGCCAAAGGAAGGGTAGAACTCCTTACAATGTGCTCCTCCAGACACAAAATGGCCTGGATATCCATGACCTCACAGTGGCTGATACCACCTACACAAGGCCATCATAATAGGAAGAAAAGATCATGATAGCAAAATAAAAGAGAGACTGATTGAGGGGGAAGGATATGATGGAGAATGGAGTTTCAAAGGGGAAGGTGGGGGGAGGGAGGGAATTACCATGGTATATTGTTTACAATTATGGAAGTTGTTAATAAAGAAAACTTAAAAAATATTTGCTTGTAAATCTTGATGGCTGGGATTAGATTTCCCAGTACTCATGTAAAATCAAATGCACAAGTGGTGCAGGCACTTTCCTGATTCACCCAGTCTCCCTCTCTCTGCTTGTAAATAAATAAACAAATCAATATTTAAAAAAACAAAAAAATGAAAAAACTCAGGCATTAAATTTGTGGTAATTTGCTATAGAAGCCATTGGAAGTGAATTCCTTCTGTAAAAATGATTACTTGAAATTTCATCCTTCTTTTGTCCCAAACCTCCCATGACCTTCTGCCTTATTCCATAAAAGCAAGACTCCCCACACAGACCCACACGCGCTTCTCACGAGGAGCTCTCTACGCTCAAGTCGTCACACCTTCCCCTTCATCCATTCATTCATTCCTTTTCACATGTTCCACACTCACTACAAGCCAGGTAGGCTTTTGCATGTGGACCCCAGGACCACTGAACATGCCATAGTTCTCTTTCTGCCTGCAATACATTAAAAAAAAAAAGCTGGTCTAGATTTTTGACATTTTTATTTTCCTTTGTGGGTATATGGTGTATGTGTGTGTACGTGTTCATGTGTGTGCACATGTGTATGCATGTGCATGCATGTGAGCATACATGTGAAGGCCAGAAGTCAATGTCAGATGTCTTTCTTGATTGGTCTCCACATTGTTTTCTGAGACAGTCTGTCATTGCACCTAGAGCTCTCCAGCTGGGCTAGACTAGATGTTTAATAAGTCCCGAGGATCCTCCTGTCTCCACTTCCCCAGCTCTGGGATTACAGATGTATGCAGCAGTGCCTGGCTTTTTACATGCATGCTGGAAGCCTGAACTCAAGGTTTCATGCTTGTGTGGCAAGCACTTTCCCAACCAAGCCACCTCCATGTCACTTGACATCCAAGTCTGCTCAATTATTACCTTATTGTGGTCTGCCCTGACTGCGCTACTAAAATCGCAAATGTTGTAATCCACATGAGAGAATTACAGACCACCACACTTCTTAAGCCAATTGAGAGTCCTTTTCATTAAGCCGGTGGCTGAGAGGGGCTCACACCAGAAAGAACTCTCAGTCTCGAAGCTCAGGGTCATAGTGTTTATAAAGGTAAATCCCACAAAAATCATAATGACCTCAGTGCCAGATGTAGGTCAGGCTAACTTGGAGCCATCCTTATGTTGATTATCCAGCTGCACTTATTTTGGTTCTACATCCTGGAGTTATTTTGGTTATACACCTGGGCCATGGTCAGGGTCATAGAAAGCCCTGAATGTGCTGCCCATGTGGACGTGGCTGTCCAGGGGAGTTACAGGCTGAAAAACGCCTGAGCAGGCACAATATGAAGTCAGGGCCCAATTCAGACAAGATGGCGTTACCTTAGCTATTTCACACACTTCCAGCTCTTCTCTTTCCTTGCTTTGCTTTCCTCTCATATCTATTACAATAATCGAATGTACACTCCAACTATTTGTGTGTGTGTTGACTGTGTCCCCACTTCAGAATGTAAATTTCATCAGGGGAGGTTGCTGGGTCCTCATTCATGCTTGTACCCTCAGCTCCTAACCCAGGGCCTGAGTGAGTGCTCAGGGAGGTTTGGTGGACATGTCCAGTGCTAGCTCCTCCTTCTCTGGGCTCCATGAGACTGTGTCTGCTATTCTCTCCTGTATTCCCACTCTCCACACGCATGTGCTCAGTGCATGTTTCTCAAGTGAGGAACTGTCAGGAACAGAGTTGGGGACCTGCTGTTTGAATCACCAGAGGCTGGTGACATACTTACTCTTCTTCCCCTGGTCCCACGGAGCTGCTTCCCTCCACTAGTTTTGTTCTTCCCTCCTATTCTTTCCCTATATTTTCTTATTGCTTTAATATTTTTCTTTGTTTTTCTCTTATTTATTTATTGGAGACAGACAGGAGAGAGAGAGAGAGAGAGAGAGAGAGAGAGAGAGAGAGAGAAAGAGAGAGATTGACAGAGAGGGGGAGAATGGGCATTCCAGGGCCTCTAGCCACTGCAAATGAACTCCAGGTGCATGTACCACCATGTACATCTGGCTCATGTAGGACTTGGAGAATCAAACCTGGGTCCTTAGGCTTCGCAGGCTTCATGCTTGTGTGGCAAGCACTTTCCCTTAACATCTTAGCCATCTCTCTAGCCCTTGTTGCTTTTTTAAAAAAGTCTGCAGCATATTAAAACAACACATTTTTGTTTTTGTTTTTATTTTTTAGATAGTGTGCAAGAGAGATAGAGAGAGAATTAGCATGCCAGGGCCTCAGCCATTTCAATTGAACTTCATAAACTTGTGCCACCTAGTGGGCATGTGCAACCTTGCTCTTACCTTACCTTTATGCATCTGGCTTACATGGGATCTGCAGAGTTGAACATGGGTCATTAGGCTTTGCAGGTAAGCACTTTAACCATTAAACCATCTCTCCAGCTCCCTTATTGCTTTTTAAAATTTATTTTTTTATTTTATTTTATTTGCAAGGGGTGTGTGCATGTGTATGTGTGTGTGTGTGTGTGTGAGAGAGAGAGAGAGAGAGAGAGAGAGAGAGAGAGAGAGAGAGAGAGAGAAAGAGAATATGGGTGCACCAGGACCTCCAGTCATTGCAAACTCTAGATGCATGCACCACTTTGTGCATCTGGCTTTATGTGGGTACTGGGGAATTGAACCCTGTTCATTAGGCTCTGCAGGCAAGGACCTTAACTGCTGAGCTATCTCTATAGCTCTCTTATTGTTTTTTTTTTTTTGCCATTTTAAAAATAAATTTACTTTTGGGCTGGAGAGATGGCTTAGTGGTTAAGCACTTGCCTGTGAAGCCTAAGGAGCCCGGTTCGAGGCTCGGTTCCCCAGGTCCCACGTTAGCCAGATGCACAAGGGGGCGCACGCATCTGGAGTTCGTTTGCAGAGGCTGGAAGCCCTGGCGCGCCCATTCTCTCTCTCTCCCTCTATCTGTCTTTCTCTCTGTGTCTGTCGCTCTCAAATAAATAAATAAATAATTAAAAAATATATTAAAATAAATTTACTTTTTTATTGACAACTTCCATAATTACAGACAATAACCCATGGTAATTCCCTCCCTCTCCCCTCTTTCTCCTTTGAAACTCCATTCTCCATTATACCCCTTCCCCCTCTCAGTCTCTCTTTTATTTTGATGTTATCATCTTTTCCTCCTATTATGATGGTCTTATGTTGGTAGTGTCAGGCACTGAGAGGTCATGGATATCCAGGCCATTTTGTGGTTGGAGGAACATGTTATAAGGAGTCCTAACCTTCCTTTGGCTCTTACATTTTTTTTTAAAAAATTTATTTACAACTTCTATCCTTATAGACAATAAACCATGGCATTTCCCTCCCTTCACCTATTTTCCCCTTCACAACTCCACTCTCCATCATATCCCCTGCCTCCCTCCATTATTCTCTCTTTTATTTTGATGTCATTTCTTTTTCTCCTATTATGAGGGTCTTGTGAAGGTATTGCTAGGCACTGTGAAGTCTTGGGTATCGAGGCCAGTTTCTGTTTGGACAGTTGCATTGTAAGGAGTTGTACCCTTCCTTTGGTTCTTACATTCTTTAGGCCAGCTCTTCTGCAATGGACCCTGAGTCTTGGAGGGTGTGATAGAGATGTTTCAGTGCTGGGCACTCCTCCATCACTTCTTCTCAGCACTATGTCACCTTTTGGGTCATCCCAGTGGTCACTGCCATCTGAAAAATTTCTCTAACCAAACGTGAGAATACCATTAATATATGAATATGAACATTAAGTGTAGTGCTTTCAGGGCAGTTTGGTGAGAATAATTATGCATTTAATCAGACAACAGCAGGCTTTACACCCCTATGGCTCTTACATTTATACCCCTATGGCTCTTATATTCTTTCGGCCACCTTTTCTGCAATGGACCCTGAGCCTTGGAAGGTGTGATAGAGATACTTCAGTGCTAAGCACTCTTCTGTCACTTCTTTTCAGCACCAAGGTGCCTTCTGAGTCATCCCAAGGTTACCACCATCTCCCTGGCCAACAACTCACTGGAAGGTATTCAATCCCTGACAGTGAAAATTTTCTAGTAACAATCTATGGCTTCTGGGTGTTTTGTGAATTCTCTATTTAGCTCCATCTTCCCTATTTTAACTGGGTTGTTTGATTTTTTATTATTTAGTTTTTTGAGTTCTTTTTATATCCTGGATATTAATCCTCTGTCAGATATATAGCTGGTAAAGATTTTCTCCCATTCTGTAGGTTGCCTCTTTGCTCTATTCACAGTGTCCTTTGCTTTATAAAAGCTTTGTAATTTCATGAGGTCCCAGCAGTTGATCCATAGTTTTATTTGCTGAACAACTGATGTTATACTCAGAAATTCTTTGCCAATACCAATATGTTGAAGGGTTTCCCCTATTTTTTTCCTCTAGCAGTTTCAGGTCTGATATTAAGGTCTTTCATCTATTTGGGCTTAATTATTGTGCACGGAGAGAGATAAGGATCTATTTTCATCCTTCTACAGATATATATCAAGTTTTCCCAGCACCATTTGTTGAAGAAGCTGTCTTTTCTCCAATGAGTATTTTTGGCATTTTTATTGAATATCAGGTGGCTGTAGCTACCTGGACTTATATATGGGTCTTCTCTTCTGTTCCATTGATCTACATGTCTGTTTTTGTGCCAGTACTATGCTGTTTTTGTTACTGTGGCTCTATAATATAGGTTCAAATTTGATATGGTGATACCACCTTATTTTGTTGCACAAAATTGTTTATTGTTTTAGATATTTGAGGTTCTAAATGAATTTTAGAATTGTTTTTTCTATTTCTGTGAGAAATGCCATTGGAATTTTGATGGGGATTGCATTAAGTGTATAGATTGCTTTTGGTGAGAGGTTTCCATTTTCACAGTATTCATTATTCCAATCCAAGAACAGGAGTGTCTTTTCATTTCCTAGTCTGTTCTGCAATTTCTGTCTTGAGTGTTTTTACGTTTTCATTGTAGAGATCCTTCACTTCCTTGGTTAGGTTTATTCCAAGGACTTTATTTTTTTGATGCAATTGTGAATGGGAGTGATTATCTGGTTTCATCATCTGTGTTTGTTGTTAGCATATAGGAAGGCTACTGATTTCTGTGTGCCTATTTTGCACCCTGCTGTACTGCTATGGGTGTTTATCAGCTCTAACAGCTTGCTGGTAGAGTCTTTAGGGTCCTTTATGTATAGAATCATATCATCTGCAAATAATGGCAATTTAATCTCTTCCTTTCCAATTTGTATCCCTTTTATGTGTTTCTCTTGCCTTATTACTGTGGCTAAGACTTTCAGTATTATATTAGTTAAAAGTGGGGACAGTGGATACCCTTGTTTTGGTCCTGATTTTAGTGGAAAAGCTTCAAGTTTTTCTCCATTTAGTATTATGTTGGCTGTAGGTTTATTATAAATAGCCGTTACTATGTTGAGATATGTTCCTTGTATTCCAAGTTTCTGTAGGACTTTGATCCTGAAGGGATGTTGGATTTTGTCAAATGCTTTTTCTTCATCTATTGAGATGATCATCTGAGTTTTGTCCTTCAGTCCATTTATATGGTGTATTATATTTATTGATTTGTGCATGTTTAACCATCTCTGCTGCATCTCTGGGACACAGCCTACTTGGTTGGGGTGAATGGTCTTTCTGATATATCCTTGTATTCTGTTTGCCAATATTTTGTTGAAAAGTTTTGCATCTATGTTCATGAGGGAGATTGGTCTGTAATTTTCTTTTCTTTTTTTGTTTTGTTTTGTTCTGTTTTTGTCTTGTTTTGGTATCAGGGTGATGCTGTCTTTGTAGGAGTTTGGTAGGATTCCTACCTTTTCTATTTTATAGAAAAGTTTGAGAAGCATTGGTGTGAGTTCTTCCACAAAGGCCTGGTAAAATTCACCAGTGATCCATCTGGGCCTGGACTTTTTTTAGTTGGGATATTTATTATTATTATTATTATTTAGTTTTTCAAGGTAGGGTCTTACTGTAGCCCAGGCTGACCTGGAATTCACTCTGTATTCTCAGGATGGCCTCGAACTCACGGTGATCTTCCTACCTCTGCCTCCCGAGTGCTGGGATTAAAGGTGTATGCCACCATGCCGGCTACTTGGGAGATTTTTGATAACTGCTTAGATCTCCATACTTGTTTTAGATATTTTTAAGTGCTTAACCTTATCTTGCTTTAATTTTGGTAGGCCATATAAATCAAGGAAATCATCCATTTCCTTCAGATTTTCAAATTTAGTACAATATGTGATTTTTGAATATGTCCCTGTGATTTTTTTGAATTTCTCTGGTATCTGTTGTGATGGTGCCTTTTTCATCTCTAATTTTGTTACTCTTTGTCTCTTCTCTCTTCTGGCCAGATTTGGTAAGGGTTTATCAATCTTGTTTATTCTTTCAAAGAACCAACTCTTTGTCTCATTGATTCTTTGGACTGTTTTTTTGTTTGTTTCGATTTCATTAATTTCTTCCCTAATCTTTATTTTTTCTTCCCACCTACTGATTTTTGATTTGCCTTGTTCTTGTTTTTCCAAGGCCTTAAGGTAAAGCATCAAATTGTTTATTTGTGACCTTTCTAATTCCTTTTCTTTTCTTTTTTCTTTTTTTTTTGCTTTTTTGAGGTAGGGTCTCTCTCTAGCTCAGAAATCACTCTGTAGTCTCAGGGTGGCCCCGAACTCATGGCAATCCTCCTACTTCTGCCTCCTTAGTGCTGGGATTAAAGGCGTGCGCAATCATGCCTGGCCTAATTTCTTTTTCTTTTTCTTTTTTTTTGTTTGTTTATTTTTATTTATTTATTTGAGAGCAACAGAGAGAAGGAGGCAGAGAGAGAGAGAATGGGCGCGCCAGGGCCTCCAGCCAACGCAAACGAACTCCAGATGCGTCCGCCCCCTTGTGCATCTGGCTAACGTGGGTCCTGGGGAATCGAGCCTCCAACCTTAGGCTTCACAGGCAAGCGCTTAACCACTAAGCCATCTCTCCAACCCCTAATTTCTTAATATAGGCACTTAACGCTATAAATTCCCCTCTTAGGACTGCCTTCATTGTGTTCCAAAGGTTTTGGTATGTTGTGTTCTCACTGTGATTTGATTATATGAAGTTTTAAAATTTCCTTCTTGATTTCTTCATTGATCCATTCATCATTTAGTATTGTTTAGTTTCCATGATTTTGTGTATGCTATATAGCTTTTCTTGCTATTGATTTATAGTTTGATCATATTGCGATCAGATAGGGTATAAGGAATTATTTCCTGTATTTGTTAAGATTTGCTTTTTGTCCTAATATATGGTCTATTTTTGAGCATGTTCCATGTCCTGCTCAAAAGAATGTATATTTGGCAGCATTTGGGTAAAATGTTCTGTAGATATCAGTTAGGTCCATTTGTTTTATGACCTCATTTAATCCAGGTGTCTCTCTGTTTATTTTTTGCTGGGATGAGAATAGGGTGTTGAAATCATCCACTACAACTGTGTTTGGTGTTATCTGTGACCTTTGTTCTAATAGTGTTTGATGAAATTGGGAGCCCCATGTTAGGTGCATATATGTTTAGGATTGTAATGTACTCCTGCTGGAGTGTGCTTTTAATCAATATAAAGTGACCCTCTTTATTTTTTCTAACTTATGTTGGCCTGAAGTCTACCCTGTCCAATATTAGGATAGTAACACTTGCTTGTTTTATAGGCCCATTTGCTTGAAATACCATTTTCCAACCTGTCACCCTAGGATAGCATACATCTTTTGTGGAAAGGTGAGTTTCTTGGAGGTAGGAAATTAAAGGATCCTGCTTTTTTTTTTTTTTAATTTTTATTTATTTATTTGAGAGTGACAGACACAGAGAGAAAGACAGATAGAGGGAGAGAGAGAGAATGGGCGCGCCAGGGCTTCCAGCCTCTGCAAACGAACTCCAGACGCGTGCGCCCCCTTGTGCATCTGGCTAACGTGGGACCTGGGGAACCGAGCCTCGAACCGGGGTCCTTAGGCTTCACAGGCAAGTGCTTAACCGCTAAGCCATCTCTCCAGCCCAGGATCCTGCTTTTTAACTCAATCTGCAAACCTGTGGCTTTTGGTTGGGGCATTGAGGCTGTTGATATTGAGTTATTATTGAAAGGTATGTATTTATTTTTGCCATTTTTCTTGCTTACTAGTTCTTCTGGTTTTACCTTTTCTCTCTTGTATTAACTAGTATTTGAGTATGGTTTGTTTTTTCCAGGTTTCTTATTGTGTGCTTTTCTTTCTCTTCAGGATGGAAGATACTCTCAAGTATTTTCTGTAGAGCTGGTTTGGTCTTCATATATTCCTTTAGCCTGCTTTTTTGTGTGGAATGTCCTATTTCTCCATATATTTGAATGGATACCTTTTCAAGATAAAGTAATCTTGGTTGACAGTTGTTATCATTCAGAACTTGGAATATATTATTCCAAGCCCTTCTGGCTTTTAAAGATTGTGTTGAGTAATCTGCTCTTATCCTGATGGACTTGCCTTTGTATGCAACTTGATTTTTCTCTCTAACTGCTTTCAATATATTTTCTTTGGGTTGTGTGTTTTGTAGTTTCATTACAATATGACAGTGAGAGGTTCTTTCATGATTTTTGTCTGGTGTTCTATAGGCTTCCTGTATCTGTATTGGCATCACTTTTTCTACTTGGGGGAATTTTTCTTCTATGATTTTGTTGAAAATACTTGTTATGCCTTTGGAGTGAATTTCTTCTCCTTGTACTATGCCCTGAATTCTTGTTTGCTCTCTCCATAGTGTCCCAAATGTCTTGAAACTTATGCGTTCCTATTAGTTTGTCTTTTTCTTTGTTGGAGTATTTTAGATCTGCCTCCTGGTCTTCTAGTTTAGATATTCTGTCTTCTCCTTGATCCATTCTACTGGTGAGACTTTCTCCAGAGTTTTCTATTTGGCTTACTCTGTTTTTCATTTCTTGTATTTCTGATTGGTATTTTTTCATTATTTTATATTTCTGTACTCATGTTTTGCATTGACCTACTTATTTCATTAAGTTGGTTTCCTGTGTTCTCTTTGGATTCCTTCAGGAATTGGTTTTCTTCTTTGATTCTTTTGATTTCCTTGAGTATAGATATAATCATTTTTTTTGAAATCTTTGTCAGGCATTTGATCTAAAACAGTCTCACTGGAGGTCATTCCTAATGGATTTATAACTTTTGGTGGGATTGTATTGTCTTGATATTTTGTGTTTCTTGTATTATGATGTAGAGATTTTTGTATCTTGAGTTAATTTGATGCTTAGGTTTTCTAATTATCTGCAGCGTTCTGAGCCATAAATCTGAGTTTATATTTCGTCAGTGTATGAGTTTAAGGTGTATGTTTTATACTCCAAGAGAAACATCAGAAGTGACCCAAGGTATTGAGTTTGCCTGCTATTCAAGTATTGTAGTAAGACTGGGTGAAGCAAATTACTGGCATCTGCTAAAATTCAACTAAGCAACGTAGACATTCAATAAAACCCAGCACAGAGCATTTATACAAGTGTGGGGATTAAACCGAACAGATGATCTGGTCAAGCCAAGGTCCCTAAGGGTGTGTGTTGCCCCACACCCTTAATCCCATCAAAGAGGTCACAATTTCTAGTCTGAAAGTGGTTCCAACTCAGCCTGGGGCCAGTCAGTCCCTTCCCCCAATAGTGACTTAAGAAAAAGACAAAGGCCCTAAAAAGCAGGAAACATCGTATACAACAATAGTCAACACCAAAATACAGCTTATTTGAGAAGGGTAAAGCCAACCAAGGATATATCAGTCAAATGTAATATATAACCTTTCCTGACATGGAAAGAGAGATTAACACTTCCAGTGCAGGCTTATGTAGCTGGCTTTGTATAAATAGGCCCTGTTACCTTTTTTAATGGCTTCCATTCTCACCAGTGCTCAGGTGTCCAGCTTGATCCCTCCCGGTGCTGGGTGGCCTTCAGCAGCAGCTCAGCTGGTCTCTGCTGTCTTTCTTTTCAGGTTTCTAGCCTTTTCAAGCAGGCTGATGTGAGTGGAAAATCTCCTCACCCTGTTTCTGTTCCTGCCGCCTGCGCTGCCCACCAGGCAGGCTCATGGATCAGGGCTGCCAGTGTCTCAGTGGGATTCTGGACGGTTTCTTCCTTTCTGGATGATCTTGGTCTCACCTGCTTCTCTGCTGTGGTTGATAATAACTTATACACCTTCACTTTTCAGTAGAAGAGTGTATGTTGCTGTGTTTCTGTTTACTTCCCTCCCTGGCCTGCTTTGTCGTGGCTAGTATGCTGCCATCTTACCCAGAAGTCTTTTTGTTTGTTTGTTTGTTTTTGAGATAGGGTGTTGCTCTAGCCCAGGCTGACCTGGATTTCACTATGTAGTCTCAGGGTGCCCTTGAATTCATGGCAATACTCCTACCTCTGCCTCCCAAGTGCTGCAATTAAAAGCATGCACCACCACATCCAGCTCGCCGCAGCTCGTCATTACTTTTTTTACTTTTTTTTTTTTTTTTTTTAAGGCAGGGTCTCACTCTAGCCCAGCCTGACCTGGGACTCACTCTGTAGCCCAGGCTGGCCTTAAACTCATGATGATCCTCCCACCTCAGCCTCCCCTGTGCCAGGATTAAAGGTGTGTGCCAACATACCTGGCTTTTATTGTTTTGTAGGAGATAATCCCACACTGGATTTTTTGTTTTGTTTTTATTTATTCAACATTTTTTGGTTTATTTTTATTTATTTAAGAGCAGCTGACAGAGAGAGAGAAAGAGGCAGAGAGAGAGAGAGAGAGAGAGAGAGAGAGAGAGAGAAAATGGGCGCACCAGGGCCTGCAGCCACTGCAAATGAACTCCAGATACATGTCCCCCCTTGTGCATCTGGCTAAAGTGGGTTCTGGAGAATTGACCCTCGAACCGGGGTCTTTAGGCTTCACAAGCAAGCGCTTAACCGCTAAACCATTTCTCCAGCCCTATTCAACATTTTTTTTTTTTTTTTTCGAGGTAGGGTCTCACTCTGGCTCAGGCTGACCTGGATTCACTATGTAGTCTCAGGGTGGCCTCGAACTCTTGGCGATCCTCCTACCTCTGCCTCCCAAGTGCTGGGATTAAAGGCGTGCGCTGTAGGAAAAAACCCCCACAGGGGGTCCCCACGCTCTGCCCGGATAAGGCGACACCCCAAATCACTCACTCACGAGAAGCGGTCTTGATGCAAACTGCAAGAGGATTTTATTCCAAGCGCGCTGGGGCCCACAGTCGTACACTGCACAGGGGTAGAGGACTGCAGAGCCCCGAATGCAGGAATGGGACAGTTTTTATAGGGTTTCTAACAAAGCCTGTGTCTTAGACCAATCATTTTCTAATATTAGGAGCCCCGCAGGGTGTTAGCCAGTCAGTTGGTGCCACCCCATAGTTTCTAAGCCAATTAGTTTATGACCTTGGTGGTCAGCGTTTGCGCAGGTCCTTGGGTGGGAGTAGCAGAGTGTGGTTCCAGTCTCCTGTGACCTTGGAGGTCAGCACTTGTGCAATTCCTTAGGTGGGGTAACAGAGTATGGTATCAGCCTCCTATGAC
Source organism: Jaculus jaculus (assembly GCF_020740685.1). Lineage (NCBI taxonomy): Eukaryota > Metazoa > Chordata > Mammalia > Rodentia > Dipodidae > Jaculus > Jaculus jaculus. Next base: position 57,393,916 of record NC_059113.1, on the reverse strand, counting down.
CTTGGTGGTCTGAGGCAGGCTGCTACAGCCTATGGTGCGAGTTACTAAGGCTTACAGTGTAGGCTACTAAGGCTTACAGTGTGGGCTATTAAGGCTTATGGTGTAGGCTATTTACAGAAACCAAATAAGTGGTTTACTTCATTACTCATTTCCCATCCTTGAGGGCTATCTCATGCCCTTTTACCTAGTTTTATATTAGGAGTGGGCTCTGATACAATGAGAAGAGGGATTCTTTACTTGCTTCTGACAGAGAGTAAAACCTGGAGTTTGAGGTATGCAGGTGGCCCGCTTAAGCTCCCTTTGGAGCGTGATAGTATTTCTGAGCTTCTGAATTCTTGGGCCTTTCAGCGCCACCACGCCCGGCCTATTCAACATTTTTTATTAGTTATGTACACAGTGTATACTGTCATGTTGGCACCATTGTTAGCTTCCTCCCCCCTCCTCAGGGACCCTCCTCGTTGGAGAATATGGGTCGTGCATTGTGGGGTTAGCCATCAGTTATGGACAAGAGGCAATGTCTCTGTGCATAATGACCCAATGTGTGGCTCTAACATTCTTTCTGCCTCCTCTTCCACAAAGTTCCCTGAGTTATGTTGGATTCATTTTAGGTCTGCTTCAGTGATGAGGTCTTGGGAGCTTCTGTGTCTCTGGATCTCTGGTTTGGTAAGGGTTGAGACTTCTCTGTGTCTATCTCCTTCACCCTTGCACTGGTACCAGGCTCACCAAGGAAGCAGCACTCTTACTCATTTCCCCAAATACTCTTAGTTTCAGCTGGGGCCCTTTTGAAGCCACACTGAATTTTTTTGTTCCCTTTTGTGTGTGTGTGTGTTTTGTTTTGATTTTCATGCTGAGGACAAAACAAGGACCTTGAGCTTGCTAAGCAAGCACTCATCCACTGAGCTAAATCCCCAATTCCCAGATTTTAGATTTGCTATCTACTGTCTGCCCCTAGACCTTTGCCAGCTTGGATGGGGCTCCTGGCTGTAGCACTTTTTAAAATACCAGGTGAGGCCTGAAGAGATGGCTTTGCAGTTAAGGCACTTGTCTGCAAAACCAAAGGACCCAGCTTCAATTCCCTAGGACCCATGTAAGCCAGATGCACAAGGTAGCACATGTCTGTGGAGTTCATTTACAGTGGCTAAAAGCCCTGGCATGCCCATTTTCTCTCTCTCGTTCTCTCTCTCTATCTCTCTCTCTCAAATGGCTAAAATAAGCTTAATTAAAGATAAAAAATAAAATAAAATAGCAGGTGAGCCAGGCATGGTGGCACAAGCCTTTAATGCCAACACTTGGGAGGCAGATGTAGAAGGATCACAGTGGGTTTGAGGCCAGCCTGGGAGTACAGAGTGAACGCTAGGTCAGTATGGACGAGAGTGAGACCCTACCTCAAAAAAGATCACAAGAAAAAGAAAAGCCAAACCCAAACCAACCAACCAAAGAAACAGAAATCTCCTCAAAAACCAGGTGATTCCAGAACTGCATATTTCCTTGCTTGGGATGGTTTTTGCATGAGTTCTTGAGGTAAACTGCAAATAAGATGTGAAGGGAGGGCAGTAGGGAGGGGCTTCTAGAAAAGGGCCATTTCTCTTATAAGGTCCCTTATTTCTCTTCGTGTGTTTGCATGAATAGCTCAGGAAAACTTGCAAGACAGAAGTCAAAGTGGTTGCTCAGGATGAGGATTTGAATAGGATGTGAAGAACATTTTTCATTATGCCCCTTTACTGTCTGCATTATCTTAGACAATGTGCATGTGACACACACACACACACACACACACACACACACACAGTGTAAGTGGTGTGCCTTGTGTGCTTGCCCGTGGTGGCTGGAGGAGAAGGTTGGGTGTTCCCTCCATCACTCACTGGCTTATTTTAGATGGAATTTCTTACTAATTCTTGAGCTTACTATTTGGGAGCCCCAGCATTTCTCTGGCCTCTGCTCCCCACAGTACTGGGGTTACAGGCATGCAAGGCCACACCCAGCTGTTTACACAGGTTCTGGGGATCCAAACTGGAGGTCTCAGACCCCCTTCAGGCCCTCATACGTGTTCAGGAAGTGCATTTAGCTGCTGAGCCACCTCTCTAGCCTACTCAAATAATCTATCTTAGCTCCTAATTGCACCCTAACACTCTGTTGAAGTTTACTGAAACTGTAAACACTCTGTCCATGTAAGCCCTAGTGAGAGGGATCTCTGAACTGGATTGAGTCCTTCCAGGAGCTTCTGCCTGTGTTTCTTGCATAATCCATCGCACGGTTCACAGTTTCTGCCAGGTCTCGTGCTCCTCTGCTTGGACACGGGATGCCGTGAGCATAAACACGGTGTTATGACGGGTCTCTCCAGTGACATCTGTTGTTTAGTCTGCCCTGAATCCTTTCTTCTTTGCTTAAAAACTAAGTTGCTTTCAGGAACTGACTCTCCCTGTCACTAAGGGCCTGCAAACTGATCATATGGTCTATCTGTCCCTCCCCATTGCAAGGTGAGTGGGGGCAAGACCCCAGCTCAGCCCTCATTGGGTATGGGTTCTTTGTTCAGGCTGCTTGGATGTCAGGAACTATAATTTGAGTGTGTCGTTAAGGTTCATGTGTTGAACACTCAATCTTCAGTACGGGACTGTAGGGACTGGGTTCTAAAGAGGGGGCTCTGTCCTCATGATCGGTGCTGTTATATGGGTGTGGGTTAGTTATTATGAAAGTTGGATGTTTCTCCTTGTCTGTCTGTCACACCTTCTTGTCCTTCTGCCATGGGATGACACAGCATGAAGGCCCTGTCAGATGCCAGGGCCTTGCTCCCAGGCTTCCCAACCTCCAGAAGCGGGAGCCAAGCACATTCCTATTGTTTATAAGCTGCTCTGTGTGTGGTATCCTGTTCTAGCGGCACAAAATGGGCTCAGATGCTAGGAGAGGCAGAAACTTCCTGCTTGACGGGTGGAGGTGATGGGAGCCATCTTTGTAGTGATGTGGAGAGCTTTCAAGAGAAAAAACACAGTGTCTTGATGATGTGGCAATGCTTGGACTTCCTTTGGGTTTCAGCTAGTCAGCCTCTTCCCTAGTCTCTGCTGAGGTTGGTTTCTGCCACTGGAAGCCGAGTTTTCTGAGTCATTGGCTAATGTGATGCACTGATTTCTTTTCTAGAGCCCTTGGGCCGCCATATAAAGATTGATTGCAGTGAGAAGAAGGCAAGAGTGAGAGGTGGAGGTAGAAGCTTAGAAGGTGTTGATGATGGCTTAGTAGTTAAAGGTGCTTGCTTTCACAGCCTGCAGGCCCAGGCTTGAATCCCCAGTACCCACGTAAAGCCAGATGCATAACAGGGTTCATGCGTCAGGAGTTTGTTTGCAGAGACAAGAGGCCCTGAGGCATGCATACTCTGTCTCTCAAATAAATAAATGAAATATTTAAAAGACAAAAGGAGATGTCAAGCTCATTATGGGTGGCTGATAGCATCCTGTATGGGATGTAACCACTGCAGACTTAGTATTTGTCCCCTACCCCTGTTCCAGTGTAGAAGCCTAAACCTGGGTGTGATGTTGCCAGGTCAGTCAGGCCTTTGTGAGGTAACCAGCTCATGAGGTGGGGGGACCTTGTGAAAAGAATTAGTGCCTATTTAGATCCTGTCACTGTGACAAACATCTGAGTTGAATCACCTTAAAGGGGAAAGGTCTATTTTGGCTAGTGGTCTCAGAGGTTTAAGTCTGTGGTTGTTTGGTTCAATTGCTTTTGACCATGTGGTGGGAACTGTGTGGTGGACAAAGTTGCTCAGCTCATGGTGGTGGGGAAGTGGAAGGGAAGGAGAATCTGGGGACTCAATATCCCTTTAAGGGCAATGACTGGACTTCCTCAACATAATATCCATAACCAGTCTCAATGCAGACTTTTAGTTTTCTTGTTCATTTCCTCATCTCTGCTTTTTTCTTTCTTAACAAATCTTCGCTTTTGGGGCTAGGAGCATATAGTAGACAGCTTCAGGCTCACTGAGATAAACTTCCAGACAAGGCACAGTTATGGAGGAAGGGATATTTATTGAAACTTACAGATCCAGGGGAATTTCCATAATGTCAGAAGAAGCTGGCCTGCTTTCACAGGTCCAAGCAGAAAGAGAGAAGCCACAAGCCAAAAGCCACACAGCACACTTGAGGAGCTCCAGGTGGAACTAGGCACTTTGCATATCTTTAGATTGGAACCTCAAATCCACCACCACACTTTAGGGCTGGACCCAAAGATCCACCTCTTCTAGCTAGGTGGCTGCAGGTACAAACTACAAACTAATAAAACACTGGGTATATTGGGGGTCATCTATTCAAACTACCACAGGGTGCTTGTTTGCAAAGCCTGATGGCCTGGCTTCAATTCCCCAGCCACCCACATAAAGCCATATGGGTATTCATTTGCAGTGGCAAGAGACCCTGATGTAAATACACACACACACATACCACCACCACCGCCACCATACCACGCATACACACACATGCAAAAAAGTCCATCATTAGTCAATTAAAACAAGAAAGAAAATCTGAGAAACATATGTGCACCAAAGCAACGATAGTACTCCATCTGACAACAGCACCGTACACATTCTTCTGAAGTGTCATGGAACATTCTCCAGGTTAAACCATATACTAGACCATGAAATAGTCTTAACAAATTAAAAAGGATTGAAATAATATAACGTACTTTTTTTCTTTAGTTAAATCGAATAATGAATCAGTAAGAGACTACACACACCTTTGGGTTGGATCCCAGGACACGTCCAGTAACACCCCGTATAATCAGGTAGCAGGAGACCCAAGTCACAAACTTTAATACAACACCATAGTCTATGGGGAGCACATATTCCCACTACGACACTCCTGTTGAAGACGAACCAAATATAGCCCAGATTCCTTCTGGTTTTATATGGTTTCATTTTTCCTTTAAATTTTTATTGCCTCTGGGATTTATTTTGTCTAAGAAGATAGGGGTACAGCTTTATTCTTCCCTATAAAGGATGGCTGTCCCAAATGACAGTTATTGAATAAATCATGTTTCTCCACTCTTTCTTTTAAACTTTTATTGACAGCTTCCATAAGTATAAGCAATAAACCATGATAATTCCTAACCCACTTCCATTTCCCCCTCATATCCAACCTCCAGTGAATCCTTTCTTCTTTCCAAGCAGTCTCACTTCTATATTGATGTCATCATCTTTTCCTCCTATTATGAGGGTCTTGTGTAGGTAGTGCCATGCACTGCAAGGTCATGGATATCACGGGCATTTTGTTTGGAAGAGTGCACTGTGTGGAGTCTTACCCTTCCTTTGGCTCTTAGATTTTTTCTGCCACCTCTTCCACAATGGCCTCTGAGTCTTGGAGGGTGTGATATAGATGTGTCAGTGCTGAGCATTCCTCTGTCAGTTCTTCTCAGCACTATGATGACTTTTGAATCATCCTACTCCATTGATTTTTTTTTTTGTTGTTGTTTTTTTGAAGTAGGGTCTCACTCTAGTTCAGGTTGACTTGGAATTGACTATGTAGTCTCAGGGTGGCCTCGAACTCATGGCGATCCTCCTACCTCTGCCTCCCAAGTGCTGGGATTAAAGGCGTGCACCACCACGCCCAGCTTTTAAATATATATATTTTTTAACGAACAGGCCAGGCATGACAACACTTGAATTCCAGGTCAGCTTGAGCTACAGCAAGACCCTACCTTGGACAACCAAAAAAAAAAAAAAAAATTATTAGAGAGAGATAGAGAAAGAGGCAGATAGAGCAACAGAGAGGGCACGCTAGGGCCTCCAGCCACTGAAAATGAACTGCAGATGCATGTGCCACCTTGCGCATCTGGCTTATGTGGGTACTAAGGATTCAACATGGGTACTTAGGCTTCACAAGGCAAGTGCCTTAACTGATAATCTATTTCTCCAGCCCTCCATTGTTTTTTCAAACTATAGTTTTATTTATTTGAGAGAGAGAGGTGCTGGGTGTAGTGGCGCACACCTTTAATCGAGCACTCGGGAGGCAGAGGTAGGAGGATTGCTATGGGCTCGAGGCCCTCCTGAGATTATATAGTGAATTCCAGGTCAGCCTGGAATGAGACCCTACCTCAAAAAACCAAAGAGAGAGACAGAGAGGGTAAGGAAGAGGGAGAGAGGGAGGGAGGTAGGGAGGGAGAGAGAAAGGAAGAGGAGAAAGAATGGATGTTCCAGGGTTTCCCACCACTACAAGTGAACCAGATGCATGCATCACTTCACTTTGTGTGTCTGGCTTTATGTGGGTTCTGAGGAATCAAATCTGGGCAGTCAGGCTTTACAAGCAATTACTGTAAACCACTGAGTCATCTCTCCAGCCCTTGTTTTCATTTTTTGAAGCAGAGTCTCTCTGTAGCCCAAATTGATCTGGAGTTCACTCTATAGCCCAGGCTGGCGTTGAACTCATGATGATCTTCCTACCTTTTGGCCTCCTGAGTGCTGACTCAGAGAAGGAGGCTGAGGACCCCTTCCTTCCAAGATCAGCGTTTCACCCTGACCTAAGGTGACAATTGCAGCTTGTCAGGGACTCTCACTCCCTTCTGGGTTTGGAAGTGAACTCAAGCTAAGCTCCCAGCCTGACTCTCAGCTCTGGCCTGGAGTGACTGTGAGCTTCACGCTGGAGGAGCGTGGCTTCCCACATGCCCTAGTCCTTGGGGGATCCTGAAAGGAAATGAAGCATCTCTTCTGTCTGTTGTTTAGTCCTTGGGGCATCTGAAAGAAAAGAAAGCACTTGTTAGATCAATATTCTCAAAGCTTTTCTAATGCAAGTCTCTACCCTGGGCTGGAGCATTGTGATCTGTTTCTCCAGAGTGGATATGAAATTGAACCCTTGTTGTATTGAAATTTTCAGTTCTCCCATCCCCAAGAAATTTTATGTGTATATGTGATTATAGTGGAGGGAAATTTTTCAAAACTTGCCACCTGGGCTGGAGAGATGGCTTAGCAGTTAAGGCACTTGCCTGCACAGCCTAAGGACCCAGGTTTGATTTTCCAGGTCCCACATAAGCCAGATGCACAAGGTGGTGCATGCCATTGGAGTTTGTTTGCAGTGGCTAGAGGCCCTGGAGCACCCATTCTCTTTCTCCCTCTCCTTTTTTCTCTGTCTCAAATAAAAAAAAAAAAAATAAATACTAGCCACCTATGGTGCTTGTCTTCTTGTCCCCTTTTACTCTTTTTTTTTAAAAAATTAATTAATTTATTTATTTGAGAGCGACAGACACAGAGAGAAAGACAGATAGAGGGAGAGAGAGAGAATGGGCGTGCCAGGGCTTCCAGCCTCTGCAAACGAACTCCAGACGCGTGCACCCCCTTGTGCATCTGGCTAACGTGGGTCCTGGGGAACCGAGCCTCGAACTGGGGTCCTTAGGCTTCACAGGCAAGCGGTTAACCACTAAGCCATCTCTCCAGCTTTTTTTTTTTTTTTTTTTGGTGTTTTGGCAGTGCTAGGGCTTGCACATGCTCAGCAAGTACTCTCCCACTCAGCTACATCCTTAGTACTCTTTAATATTTTTTTTTTGGTTTTTGAGGTAGGGTCTCACTCTAGCCCAGGCTGACCTGGAAATCACTATGTAGTCTCAGGGTGGCCTCAAACTCATGGCAATCCTCCTACCTCTGCCTCCCGAGTGCTGGGATTAAAGGTGTGTGCTACCACACCCGGCACAGCTAATTTTTAACTAGAGACCCCGTCTCACTAAATTGTCCCGGTTGGCCTTGAACCCACTCTGGACACCTGACAGGCTTGAACTTTCAATTCTCTAGTCTCAGCCTCCTGTGGGCCTGGGATTATAGATCTGCACCCCCAGATTAGGCTTGGTTTGTGGCTTTTTAAGAACAGTAAAACGGACCTGAGAGGGGATACTCTGCTGGTCTTGCTGTCTGATGAGCAACACTGTGTCAGACGATGCAAAGAGGCCTCACTGGCGAGGAAGATCCCACCAAGTGCAGCCACCTGCTTTGGGCTTCCCAGTCATGAGCTTTATTTGTTATTATTTATTTATTACCTATTTATTTTTACTTATTGTCTCAGGTATGCTAGACTGGCCTTGAATTGACAATGTAGCTAAGGAAGACCTTTAACTTCTGATTTTCCTGCTGCCATTTCTTGTTTTTGTTACTGTTTGAGATAGATCTCAATCTGTAGCTTGACCTGGCCTGGAACTCATAGCCCAGACTGGCCTCTACCTCTTTTGTGATCCTCCTGCCTCAGCCTCCCAAGGGTTGGGGTTATAAGCGTGTACCACTATATCTGCCAATCTTTATTCTTTATAAGTTATTCCGTCTGTGTGCTCCATTACAGCAACTGAAAATGGACCAGGTCAATGTCCTTTGAACTAGTGCATCTTAAATATGTAACAAAGTCCTGGGAACAGTGTGATAAGCCAGAGACCTCGTTATTATCATTAGTATTTAAAGAAATATTTACTTATTTGAGAGAGAAATAAAGGAGAGGGAGAGAGTAGATGGGCCTGCCAGAGCTTTCTGCCACTGCAGACGCATTCATCACTTTATGCATCTAGCTTTATGTGGGTACTGGGGGATTGAACCTGGGCAGTCACGCCTGAGCCATCTCTCCAGCCCTACCATTTAGTAATTTAAGTCCAAGTCCCAGGCTTAGTAGACTGTCAAAACTTGTAGGATTTCCCCAACCCAGTGCTGTGAATCGAACCCAGAGCCTAGGGCACGGCACCAAGTGCTGTACCACTAAACTACACCCCCAGCTCCAGGACTTCCTGGTGTCTGCGAGAAGCTAGCAATCTGGACTTTGATAAAAATTATGGCTCCTTCTTTTTTCTTTTCTTTTCCTTCCTTCCTCTCTTCTGTCTCTTTCCTCGCTCCCTCCCTCCTTTCTTTCCTTTCCTTTTCAATCTCTCTCTCTCCCCGCCCCCCCCCTCTTCTTTTCTTTCCTTTTTAATTTATTTTTTGGAGACAGGTGCTGCTGTGCAAGCCAGGCTGGCCTCCAACTGGTGCTTCCAGTCTTACTTCCAAGTATTTCTACTCTTCTTTCGCGGGTCTTTCGTGTTGACGACAATAACACTCTGTGGGTCAAAGCACCAAGATGGGACTAAGATGCCCGGTTTGTCTGGAGTAAGAACAGTTAGGATTCGCACCGGAGAGCGAGAGGAGTTAGAGCTCCTGGGGAAAGGAAACCTCCCCACTCCTCCAGGATCCTCCCGTCCCCTCTGCCGGCCCCCTCTCTCTTCCTGTGCCCGGACTGGAACAGCCCCTCCCTGCCCAGCAGGACTTGATCTCTCCCCGGGCGTCGCTGGGCGAACCGGGCTCCGGGAGGTCCGGGAGGTCGGGGTGGAGGAGGAGGGTGGATGCCTGCCCCGCCCCCGTCCGCACCTCCATCTCGGGGCTGAAACGACTCGTTGTTCGCAGCCTCCCCTCTGACCCGCTGCCCCGGGCATTGTTTTCTGTTCTCCCTGGTGGTAGGTGGGAGGCGAGGAACGCCGGGGTTCGGGAGCCCGGCCGCGCGCCAGGCCGGTGGCCTTGGGCCCCGGGGCACTGGACGGCCGTGCCTCCGCCTCCGCCTCCGCCTCGGGCCGGGCGGGGAGGACGCGGGGTCCCCGCCGCGCTGACCGCACCCCGCGCCCCGCGGCTCCGCCATGGGCTCGCGCAGCTCCCACGCCGCGCTCATTCCCGACGCCGACCACATTCGGCGGGAGACCGGCTGTGAGTGCCCGGGCTCTGCCGGCCGAGGGGTGGGTGTTGGGGGGTCCCCAGCTTAGGGCTTGGATTTGTCATGTTGGCAGTTGGATTTACTAATCCCCGGGGTCTGCGCGGACCTGAGAGAGTGAGACCCAAGCGCTCGGGATCCAGGGACTTAGACGCCCCGGAGTCCAAGGTGGAGGAGGACCCAGATTCTAGGGCTTTGGGGACCACACTCCGGTGTCCCCGAGCTCCCGTGGGCGCTGAGCTGCCCGCGGACGCGGGGGGCTGACTCTGGTCTCCTGGGGGGATCCCCGGAGCCTCCCGGGTCTCCGCGCTTCACCGGGTCAAGCTCGCTTCCGCCCCGCAGCCCAGCTCCCCGGCGGGCAGGTGTAACCAGTGCGCCCCTCCTAATCCCCCACCGTGGGTCAGCTTCTTCCCCGCGGAGGATAAAGGTGGAAACCCCTGTCTGTCTGTGGGTGGGAGGGGGGCGTTACCGAGGGAACCCCCAGCCTGCCCTCTGGGTCCTCCGCCCGTCTCCCCCGCCGCCCACCCGCCGGTTTCTGCTGCGCGCTCCGCGGGGCTCAGGACCAGCGGCGTCCGGGCACCTTGGCTTGCGGGGGGATCACCCTGCCTCCTTCCCTCTTGCAGTCTCTCAAGCCAGTCTGCTCCGCCTCTACCATCGGTTCCGAGCACTGGACAGGAACCAGAAGGGCTACTTGAGGTGAGGGGAGCCCACCGGATGACCTCTGGCTTCTGTCTCTGGCCCCCTTGCTCCTTCTTTGACGCCCCCACGTGCGGCCTTTGCCCACCACTTTCGAACTTCGTCTCCACAGCCGCGTGGATCTCCAGCAGATCGGGGCCCTGGCCGTGAACCCTCTGGGAGACCGTATTATAGACAGCTTCTTCCCGGATGGGTGAGGTCCCGCCGGGGGTGCGGAGGTGGGAGGGAGGACAGGTTTCAGCTCCCGACAGTGGCAGGCAGGCTGTGATGACCTCTGTCCCTCCCCAGGAGTCAGCGAGTAGACTTCTCAGGCTTTGCCAGGGTCCTGGCTCATTTTCGGCCTGTAGATGAGGAGGACTCAAGAATCCAAGACCTCAAGCAGCCTGAGCCCCTCAACAGCAGAATGAACAAACTTCGCTGTGAGTGTGTGAGGACCTCCCCAAGTGACATCCCCAGATTTAAAAATGCCCACACTAAGGGGGAGACTCCAGGGGTCTCACATCCTCCTGTGAGCCTAGTCATGTCCTTCCATGTCTCGCCTTCTCTTAGAAGAGAGCAGGAAGGGCTGGAGAGATGGCCCAGCAATTAAAGACCATTGCTTGCAATGCCCAACTGTCTGGGGTTCAAGGCCCCAGTGCCCACATAAAGCCAGATGCACGTAGTGGTGCATGTGTCTGGAGTTTGTGGTGGTGGGAAGTCCTGGCATGCCCATATACTCTGTGTGTCTGCTTGTAAATAAATAAATAAGTAAAGTAAAATAAAAGGACAGCAAGGAAGATCCATCGTCCTCTCACCTGCTCCCTTCTCTCCCCAGTTGCATTCCAGCTCTATGACTTGGACAGAGATGGGAAGATCTCCAGGAATGAGATGCTACAGGTTGGAAGAACGTGGGCCCATGAGATATGATGTGGGAAGGCTGGGACTGTAGGTGGCAGGTGCAGTTGAGTGGGGCTGGATTGCGTGGGACCTGGGAATGGGTCATACGGCTGAATAGGTTTGGGCACATTCAATGCTGAAGGGAGCATGGGATAGGCACAGAAGGAGGTTGGCTGGTGGAGCGGTGGGCGTATTAACTAGGGGATATTAAGAAATTGAGTTCAGGGCTGGAGAGATGGCTTAGCGGTTAAGCGCTTGCCTGCGAAGCTTAAGGACCCCGGTTCGAGGCTCGGTTCCCCAGGTCCCACGTTAGCCAGATGCACAAGGGGGCGCACGCGTCTGGAGTTCGTTTGCAAAGGCTGGAAGCCCTGGCGCGCCCATTCTCTCTCTCTTCCTCTATCTGTCTTTCTCTCTGTGTCTGTTGCTCTCAAATAAATAAATAATTGAAAAAAAATTAAAAAAAAAAAAAGAAATTTAGTTCAGCCAGGCGTGGTGGCGCATGCCTTTAATCCCAGCACTCAGGAGGCTGAGGTAGGAAGATAGCCATGAGCTCAAGGCCACCTTAAGACTACGTAGTGAATTCCAGACCAGCCTGGGCTAGAGCAAGACCCTACCTTGAAAAGCCAAAAATCAAAATCAAAAACAAAACAACAACAAAAAACCTCAAAATCGAAAATACAAAAACCAAAAAAAATTCCCCCCCCAAAAATAGAAATTGAGTTTGATGGGATGAAAACTGGGTGATGGAAATTGGTGGTACAAGGTTGCGGGGACGGAGGAGCAGCCTTTGCGCTTCTTCTGTCTCTCCCAGGTCCTCCGGCTGATGGTTGGGGTTCAGGTGACAGAGGAGCAGTTGGAGAGCATCGCAGACCGCACGGTGCAGGAGGCTGATGAAGACGGTGATGGGGCTGTGTCCTTCCTGGAGTTCACCAAGGTCAGGGTGCTTTCCGGGCTTGCACAGTTAAGATCAGGAGTCCTGAGACAGGTAGACATGAGAAATGAAGTTCAAAGAGGGATGGAAGGAAAATAGGTGTTTCCTGAGGATGTGGGGTCCCTGGGTAATGTGAGGACCCTGGGGAGGTGGTGGGAAGCATAGGGTAGCAATTCAAGCCTGCTAAGTTGGCCACACTCCTCTCTCCCAGTCCTTAGAGAAGATGAACATCGAGCAAAAGATGAGCATTCGGATCCTGAAGTGACCACCCGGGCCTGGCCCAGCCATGCAAACCAGTGCCTGCTTAAAGCCCGTCCTGGAGCCCCATGGAGTGTCCGCCTGGGCTTGGTTCTCCCCTGCCAACCGGTACCTGCTTGGGCTCCATTCTCAGGCCACATGGAAGCAGATCCTCATAAACTATATTCTTACTTCAAAAATGAACCCTACCTAAGGGCCCAAGAACAAAAACTATAGGGGTGTATGCTAAGATTAGTTTATTTGATCTCTGCTCTGTGAATAAGACTGAAAATCCCTGACCCCCACCCCAGCACAGCTGGTTCCCGTGATCACATGTTGTTATCAGAATTGAGTTTTGTTACCTGCATTTCTCAACTCAGCTGTGTTCCAGGTTGGCATCATTTTTTATTTCTTGGTGGCAAATGGCCACCAGCAGCTCCTGGCTACACCATTCTAGCATAGTGTCTCCGGGGGAAGAATTTCTTAGTTCTTTTTTTTTTTTTTTTTTTTTTTTGCTTAGTTCATTTATTTATTTATTTATTTATTTGAGAGCAACAGACACAGAGAGAAAGACAGATAGAGGGAGAGAGAGAGAATGGGCGCGCCAGGGCTTCCAGCCTCTGCAAACGAACTCCAGACGCGTGCGCCCCCTTGTGCATCAGGCTAATGTGGGACCTGGGGAACCGAGCCTCGAACCGGGGTCCACAGGCTTCACAGGCAAGCGCTTAACTGCTAAGCCATCTCTCCAGCCCAAGAATTTCTTATTTCAAGAACTCCAAGCAAGGGGAATGGGACATTCTAATTTTCTAACTGGTTATGCCTGTGTCATATATTCAGGATCAGATGAGAAGTGGTTGTTTTAAGGAAAGTGAAGTGCTGTTATCCATGGTGTGTGTGTGTGTGTGTGTGTGTGTGCCTGGAACTGCTTGCTTGACCAAATGAAAAGAACCTTGCAATTTGACCTCCGAAATGGATTTTCACCAATGCCCTGGATGTACAGTAGTGTGGTAGGAGCCGTGGACAGAGGGGAGAAAATGTATCAACAATAAACAGTACACACCTTCCTGCAGTGTGTAGTCATTCAAAGATTTGTAGAGCAATTGTGCATGGTGTGAGGTTCAAACATGATGAATTGCAGACTGGAGTTCTAAAGTCACATGGAGCCAGACAGAAAGAAGGGAAGGTTAAAGGGACATGGGAAGGGAAAGGAGAGCCTCACTTTGGAGTCAGGTTGAAGTCTCTCACCAGCTGAGAGTCAAGACCCCAGCACAACTAACCGCATTCAGTGTGGAGTTAGCTGGCACAGGGTCAGTCTTCCTTTTATTTGGAGATATTTAAAAAAAATACTTTCATTTATTTATTAGAGAGGGAGAGAGGGAGGAAGTGAGAAAATGGCCAAGCTAGAGCTTTCTACCACTGCAAACAAACTCCAGATGCATACACCACCATGAGCTTTTGGCTTATGTGGGTCATGGGGAGTTAGGCTTCACAGGCAAGTGCCTTAACTGCTGCTAGGCCATTTCTCCAGCCCTGGAGTTATTTTATTTTTCAGTGCAGCCTATTTTATTTTATTTTTTTCTCAATTTTTATTAACATTTTCCATGATTATAAAAAAAATCCCATGGTAATACCCTTCCTCCCCCCCACTTTCCCCTTTGAAATTCCACTCTCCATCATACTCCCTCCCCATCTCAATCAGTCTCTCTTTTATTTTGATGTTGTGATCTTTCCTCCTCTTATGATGGTCTTGTGTAGGTAGTGTCAGACACTGTAAGGTCATGGATATCCAGGCTATTTTGTGTCTGGAGAAGCATGTTGTAAGGAGTCCTACCCTTCCTTTGGCTCTTACACTCTTTCTGCCACCTCTTCCGCATTAGACCCTGAGCCTTGGAAGGTGTGATCGAGATGTTACTCAGTACTCCAGTCACTTCTTTCCAACACTATAATACCTTCTGAGTCATAACAAGATCAATGCCATCTGAAAAGAGAAGATTCTCTACCCAAAGTGAGAGTAGCGTTAATATAAGGGTATGAATATTAAGAGAAGTGCTTACTGGGCAGTTTGATAAGCATAGTATATACATTTATCCAGACATCAGCAGATGTTACACCCCTAGGGCTCATGACTACCCCTGTCTTAAGTTTTCAGTATCAGGGATGTATTCCCACCATGGAGTGGGCCTCCAGCCCAATTGGATGGCAGTTGGTTTCCACCATGATAGACGTGCCACTATTGCACCTGTTGGCTCATTCCTTTTATGTGGAGATATTTTGGTGTTTTTTTTTTTTTTGATTTTTTGAGGTAGGGTCTCACTCTAGCCCAGGCTGACCTGGAATTCACTATGGAGTCTCAGGGTGGCCTTGAACTCATGGCAATTCTCCTACCTCTGCCTCCCGAGTGCTGGGATTAAAGGCGTGCGCCACCACACCCGGCTTATGTGGAGATATTTTAAAAAATACTTTCATTTATTTATTAGAAAGGGAGAGAGGGAGGAAAGGAGAAAATAGTCAAGCCAGAGCTTTCTACCTCACAGATGGTCTCTGAGGTGCCCTGGGTAGGACCGCAGCTAATAGGGTAACACCCTAGGTCACTCAAAAGGGGCAGGGGGTACATGGGATTAAGATATTTGTTTTTGTTTTGGTTTTTGTTGTTTGTTTGTTTTGAGGTACAGTTTCTACCTACACAAGACCACCATCTGTGAGGTAACAAACTCCAGATGCATACACCACCATGAGCATCTGGCTTATGGGGAGTTGAACCTAGGTCCTTAGGCTTCACAAGCAAGTGCCTTAACTGCTGCTAGGCCATTTCTCCAGCCCTGGAGTTATTTTAAATAAGAATGTTAAAAAGCAGCAGCCAGGTGTAGTGGCACATGCCTTTAATCTCAGCACTCAGAAGGCAGAGGTAGGAGGATCATCATGAATTCAAGGCCAACTTGAGACAACATAGTGAATTCCAAGTTAGCCTAGGCTAGACTGAGACCCTACCTCAAAAAAAAAGTTAAAAAGCAATGAATTGTGTTTGGCTGAACATATACAACCTTCCAATATATATGGCCTTATCCTTTTCCCAGATGTTTTTAGGGACTCTCACAAACAAGATTATGAACATTTTTTTCAAAGATTTACTTTTATTTGAGACAGAAAGAGATAGAGATAAAGACACACACACACACACAGAGAGGGGCGGGGGAGAGAGAATGGGTATACTAGGGCCTCTAGCCACTGCCAACGAACTTCAGATGTATGCACCACTATGTGCATCTGATTTATGTGGGACCTGGAGATTTGAACCTGGGTCCTTTTATTTTGCAGGCAAGCATTTTAACTGCTAAGCCATCTCTCCAGCCCGAGATTATGAACTTTTTGTTTTGTTTTGTTCTGTTTTTGAGGTAGGGTTTTGCTCTAGTCCACGCTGACCTGGATTTCACTATGTAGTCTCAGGGTGGCCTTGAACTCAAGACAATCCTCCTACCTTTGCCTCCCAAGTGCTGGGATTAAAGGTGTGTGCCACCATGCCCAACTGGATTATGAACATTTAAAAAATATTTATTTGAGAGAGAGAGAGAAGAGAGGCAGATAGAGAGAGATTGGGCATGCCATGGCTTCCAGCCACTGCAAACTCCAGATGCATGCTCTACCTTGTGTATCTGGCTTTATGTGGGTTAAGGCAAGTGCCCTAACTGCTGAGCCATTTCTCCAGCCTGAACTTTTCGTTTTGAAGCAGGTCTCACTTTATCCCAGGCAGATATGGAACTCTCTGTAGCTTCCAACTCACAGTGATCTAGTTCCTTTGCCTTCTAGTTCTAAGACTAAAGGTGTGTGTGCCATTATGCCCAGTTAAGACTATGAACCTTTGTCTCCAATCAAAATATCTTAATCCCAAACTGGGCATGGTGGTGCATGCCTTTAATCCCAGCACTCAGGATGCTGAGGTAGGAGGATAGGGGTGAATTTGAGGCCACTCTGAGACTACATAGGAATTCCAGGTCATCCTGGGCTAGAGTAAAACCCTACCTCAAAACAAACAAACAACAAAAACCAAAACAAAAACAAATATCTTAATCCCATGTACCCCCTGCCCCTTTTGAGTGACCTAGGGTGTTACCCTATTAGCTGTGGTCCTACCCAGAGCACCTCAGAGACCATCTGTGATGGCTTGAATGTGAAGTGCCCTCCCATAAGCTCATGTGTTAACACTTGGTCCTCGGCTGGTGGAGGGTTAGGGAATCTGTAGGAGGTGGAGCCTTGCTGCTGAAAGTGAGTCTCTGTGGGCAGGTCTTGAAGTTTTAGAACTCTTTGCACATGCTGTTTTTCTCTCTCTCTGTTTCCTGTCTGTCTAGGTGATTATAGCTTCTGGCTGTGGCCCACCATAATGGACTTTACCCTCTTAGATTTTAGGGTTTGACAGCTTCTTGAATCCAAGACTTTATTGTAATAAGGAGAAAAAGGGGGCAGAGAGAACGAGTGAGAGAGAAAAGGGGCATATGCACTAGGGAGAGAGAAAGAGAGAGGGAGGGAGGGAGGAAGACAGGGGGAGACAGAAACAAGCTGCTGTTGGTTGGGTATTTTCTGGCAGCAATACGAACCTGACTGCAACAGTAAAGTTGGTACCAAGAGTGGGGTCATTTGCTGCTAGACACCTGGTTGTGTGGCTTTGACCTTTTGGAGCTGATTTTCAAGAGGAATGTGGAAGGATTTGAAACCTTGGCCTAAGAGACACCTTGCAGTGCTGTAAGTACAGCCTGATGGACTATTCTGGTCAGAATTGAAAGACCTGAATGCAGAAAATACTATGGACTATGAGGTTTGTCTTAGGAGGGTGAGAAAGAGCTTTGCTTGGGCTGGGCTAGAAACAGTTTGTGTGACAGGCTTGCTGTTAAGCCTGTGTCCTGAGAACCTGTACAGTGTTGTAGTGTGTAGAAACAGACTGTTATGTGCAGAGGCCCTGGTGTGCTCATCCTCTCTTTCTCTCTCTCTCTGCCCCTGTCTCTCATAAAGAAATAAATATAAAATCTCTTCCTGGGGCTGGGGGAGATTGCCTAGTGGATAAAACACTTGCCATACAAGATAAGAGTACCTGAGTTTGGATCACCAGACTGCGTATCAAAGCCCAGTGCAATAACTGGCCTCAGCAATCCCAGGACATCTATTGTGAAAAAGGAGGCAGGAGACTCTCCCAGAAGCCTGTGTGACAGCTAGCCCGATGAGCACAGCAGGGAACAATGAGAAGCCCTGCCTCGAACATGGGGAAGGCAAGGACTGACATCTGAAGTAGTTCTCAGACCTCTACCTGTGTGCTGTGGTGCACACACGCTTTGCTCACACACATGAACATGCATGCATCCTCTGAGTCTCTTCCTAGGAAACTCTTTAACAACTTCACCCTGGATCGTCCTGAGATAGTTTTCTTTGGTAAAGTCCACAATGTTGGTTCCACTTGCATGGAGGTCTCTGAAAAGCACACTCTGTGCAGCAGCGCGGAGCTGCGACTCAGGCCCACACCCTGTGGCTGCGGCTGCGGCTGCGGCTGCCAACCTGAACCAGAGTTCTGTCTATAGCACATCACTGAATGGCCCCGGAGGAGATGCTGTTAAATGCCTGCCCATCTCCTTCGTGGTGCTGGAGCTGACCTGTAGCCACCCTGACCAGGGGACTCTGATTTCCTGCCTCACTGCCCCTCACCCCGGGGGCTTCCTCTGTCCATGTGGTTAGCGTGTACACTTCCACTCTCTCCGTCTCGCCTGGTGGTTAGTTTGGATGCTTCCTCTCTCTCCGCCTGTCCTGGTGGTTGGCGTGCACGCTTCTGCTCTCTCTGCCTGTCCTCCTCTGTCCTGGTGGTTAGCGTGTACACTTCTCTCCATCTCTTGGTGCTTAGTGTGTACACGTCCACTCTCTCTGTGTCTGGTGGGTAGTGTGTACACTTCCACACTCTCCTTCTGCCCTGGTGGTTAGTGTGTATGCCTCCACACTCTTCTTGTGTCCTGGTGGTTAGCTTGTATATTTTCACACTCTGTCTGTACGCAGCCCCCATGTATCTATTGGAGCTGGCGAGGTTGGAGACCTTTTGCCGTGTGGGTGAGGGCATCAGTCTGGCACTGTGAGATAAGACACTGGCCCCACTGTCGCCATGCCAGCTCTGACACAGAGTCCATGGACTTGTTCTGAGAATGGACTGATGATACCAGTGGGGAACCCCAGCTTTTATCTCTATGTGTATGTATGGGCACACACATACCATGACATGCTTATGTAGGTCAGAAAACAACCTCTGGGTTTTGGTCCTTCCTGCCTTCTGCCTTGCTTGAGACAGGATCTCAATCTCTCTTTCTCTTGCTGTTGTAAATACCATCCTGCCTGGCCCACGGGGGACCAGAATCTCCTGACTCAGCCTTGGATTGTCATTGCCACTCTTGGTCACAGTGTACTGCTGTGGTGGTTTTGGTTCTGGGAATCCAGACTCCATTCCCCAGCCCCAAGCTTGGTTTAGTGACTTGTTTACCACACTCATTGTGTTTCTGTTCAGTGCTTATTGCCAGTAACATCATTTCCTTATGACAGCCTGGGCATCCCTTGTCTGAAATACTTGGGGATAGATGTGCTTTTTTTTTTTTTTTTTTAACTTTCTTTTCAAGTATTGGGATACTTGCATCTGTATAAGGGTATCTTGGGAATGGGACTTGAGTCTATTCATGAGCGTTATTAATGTTTCTTATACAACTCTTGCACAAAGCCAAAGGTACTTAAATTTTTTTTTTTTTTTGAGGTAAGGTCTCACTCTAGTCCAGCCTGACCTGGAATTCATGATGTAGTCTCAGGGTGGCCTCAAATTCACAGCGATCCTCCTACCTCTGCCTCCCTAGTGCTGGGATTAAAGGTGTGTGCCACCACGCCCAGCTTTTTTTTTTTTTTTTTTTTTTGAAGTAGGGTTTCACTCTTGCCCAGGCTGACCTGGAATTCACTATGTAGTCTAAGGTAGCATTGAACTCACAGGGATCCTCCTATCTCTGCCTCTGAAATGCTGGGATTAAAGGCATGCACCACCATGCCCGGCTGAAGGTACTTTAGTATTACACTTTTAGTGCCTTGACTTTGAACCATGTGGTTGGCTGTAAATTTTTCTACTTGCCTTAATCACTGGGCACATCAAATTTTAAATTTATAGCTTACCCATATCCAATATGTATTTGTGTATAACTTGAAATGCATATATTTAAAATGCATATATTTGAGTTTACAAGGGAATCATATCTCACTCCTATAAATGCAGGCCAGCCATCAGTTGAGGGGTTTCCCAGATAGGGATGGGCAGGCATTAGAATTGTCCCAGCTCTTCTACTGGGACTGCTGGAAGAAGCGTTGACTGTTCTGAAATTTACTAGAAGAACCTTTTCATATATCCCAAAGAAGAGATAGAAATTCCAGAGGGAGCTCTTTTCATTGTCTAGAAGACCAAACCCAAAACACATGCCTGGGAAGTAAGACAAAATAAAGGCAGGAGCATTGTGTAGACCTGGCCTGGACTATTTCTAACATGTAAGAATTTTGACCTTGACTCTCAAGTAGAAGACAGCTTTGCCTATCCACAGTTTCACCTGAAGAACACCAATCAAACTTTCTTCTCATTGTATTTATTTATTCATTTAATTTTTTGAGACATTGTCTCCATAGGTAGCCTAGTTTGGCTTCAAACTCTCAATCCTCATGCCTCAAACTCCTTGAGTGCTTGGATCACAGGCATATATCACTAAGTGCCTGGCCTTTGTCTTGATTCTTTTAAAGTAAAGCAAAGGAGATTTTATGGGGAAAATGGTGAGAAATTAAGTATTCTTGGGGTTTGGGATTTTTATCCAAAAAAGAGATAGAAAGAGAAAAGAAAAGTTATGCTTTTTAAGTTAGAACTCAGCAAAACAAAACAAAAAAATAAATTAAAAAAATAAAGCCAGGCATTGGTGGTGCATGCCTTTAATCCCAGCACTTGGGAGGCAGGGGTGGGAGGATCACCATGAGTTTGAGGCCACCCTGAGACTTCATAGTGAATTCCAGGTCAGCCTGGGCTAGAGAGAGACCCTACCTTGAAAAGCCAAAAAAAAAAAAAAAACACAAAACAAAAAAACTCAGAAAAGCAAGCAAGCTCATCTCTTAAGAGTCAACATACATATAGTCTTGATCATGGCAGAGACATCCCTGCAGGTCAGCATAAGCAGGGTTTACTAAAAATGTATGGAGCTTTGGGCTGGAGAGATGGCTTAGCTACCTGCTTAACGTCCTTGACTATGAAGCCCAAGGACTCAGGTTTGATTTCCCAGTACCCATCTAAGCCAGATGCACGAGGTATCTGGAGTTTGTTTGCAGTGGCTAGAAGCCCTGGTGTGCTCATACTCTTTCTATCTATCTTTCTTTCTTTTTTTTTTTGTTTTTGTTTTAGTCTTTTGTTTTTGTTTTTTTGAGGTAGAGTTGCACTCTAGCCCAGACTGACCTGGAATTCACTATGTAGTCTCAGGGTGGCCTCGAACTCACGGTGATCCTCCTACCTCTGCCTCCCGAGTGCTGGGATTAAAGGCGTGCGCCACCACGGCCGGCCTTCCTCTCTCTTTCCATGCTTCTCTCTCTTTCAAATAAATATAATATTAAAAAAATAGGTGAAGTGTTGGACTCCTGTGTGGGTTCAAATCTGAGCCCTTTTTCCTACCTGTCGTACCACCTGTACTTTGCACACCTTTGCTTCTGCCATGTAGAACAGAGCTGATAACAGCTTCTACCCTGGAGAGCTGTTGCAATTGTCTTTCTTTTTTCCCTGAGTTATCTCAGTGGAGGCACTTGCTCCTATCTGTAAGTGTGGACTCTGGCCTGTACCAGTTGGGAGTCCTTCAGTTGTTAATGAGTATAAGAAAGCATAGAATTTTATTGGTTTATATAACTGAAAGTGAAATCTAAGGGAGGTCCAGGTGAAGAAGTGTCCCCAAGATTTGATGACATCATTAGAAATTGGGCTTTCCATTTTGCAGCTCTGAGATCCCATGTTGGCTCCACTCTGAAGCAGGGATCCCAGTGAGTGGAGCACCCCTCTTTCCCACAAGTTCTGCTTGGACCTCACTGGGCTGCCCATAGTAGCCAGACGAAGGGAGGAGCTTTCGGAGTGATCAGATCTGTTCACCTGTTGTTCCTGGAGCTGGTGATTTCTACTGACCACACAGGTTATTTTTTTGGTCATTCTGAGAGAGAAGATAATTTGGCTCACAGTTATAGAGGTTTTAGTCCATGGTCATCTGGTGGTGTTGCTTTGGGCCTGTGGCGAGGTAGAATGGAGGTGACTGCTTACCCCATGGTGGCTGATGTCAAGAGCAGTATCAAGAGACTGGGGACAAGATATATCCTCCATCGGCACACCTCCTCCCCTCCCTGTCACCTACTTCTTCCAGCTAGGTTCTACCTCCTAACAGTGCATGGAGATACGCATTTATCAATGGATTATCCGTTGACTAGATTGGAACCCCAAAGACTTAATCATTTTTCTTTCTTTTAAAAAATATTCTTCATTATTATTATTATTATTATTATTTTTTTTTGAGGTAGGGTTTCACTCTAGCTCAGGCTGACCTGGAATTCACTATGGAGTCTTAAAGTGGCTTCAAACTCACAGTGATCCTCCTCCTACCTCTGCCTCCTGAGTGCTGGTATTAAAGGTGTGCGCCATGATGCCTGGCCCACTTATTTATTTATGTGCCAGGAGAGAGCAAGCGAGCAAGCGAGCAAGAGAGAGAGAGAGAGAGAGAGAGAGAGAGAGAGAGAGAGAGAGAGAGAATGGGTGTGCCAGGGACTCTAGCCACTGCAAACCAACTCCAGATGCATGTACCACCCTGTGTATCTGGCTTTACATGGGTTCTGGGAATTGAACTGGGGTTCTTAGGCTTTGCAGACAAGTGCCTCACCACTAAGCTATGTCTCTAGGTCCTTTCTCTCTCTCTCTGTCTTTTTTAAAAAATATTTTATTTATTTTCAAGAGACAGAGAGGGGCAGATAGAGCGAGTGAGAGAGAATGGATATACCAGGGCCTTCAGCTGCTGCAAAGAAGTTTCAGATGCATGCATCTTACTTATGTGGGTCCTGGGGAATTGAACCTGGCTCCTTTTTGGCTTTGCAGGCAAGTACCTTAACCACTAAGCAATCTCTCTAGCCCTCTTTCTGCTTTTTTTTTTTTTTTAACATTCTTTTTTTTGTGTGTGTGTATGAGATGTGTGTGCATGTGAGTGGATGTGTACATGTGCAGGTGAAAGTGGAGGCCAGGTATCAATGACAGAGCTCTCCCTCAGTTGCTCTCCACCTTTAATGAGACAGGGTCTGTGGTTGAACCTAGAGCTCACTGATCCAGCTGGACCTGCCAGACAATGAGTCCCTGAGGCCCCGATTCCCTGCATCAGCCTCTCCAGATCTGGGATTACAAACTTGTGCTACCACCATTCCTGGCAATAAAGCTACATGGGAACTAGTTTGACCCCAGGTCTTTATGCTTGTGTAGCAAGCACCTTAGTCACTGAACCATGTGCCTAGACACCATCACCTTTCAAAAGCTCATGGGTGGGCTAGAGAGGTGGCTTACGAAGCCTAGGGATCCAGGTTTGATTTGCCGGTACCCATGTAAGCCAGATGCATAAGGCAGCACATGTATCTGGAGTTCGTTTGCAGTGGCTAGAGGCCCTGGGCACCCATTTTCTCCCTTGTGCTGTTATGAATAAATGAATAAAATATTTTTAAAAGCACAGGAGCATTTCAGATCCAAATCACGCCAAGGTAGCTGAGAGGGTGACGAAGGCAATGAAAGACAGCTCCCTTCTGGGAGGAATATTAGCTTTACCTGTCATTGGTGAGTACCCAGCTCCAGTCCTGCCAGGGAAGCTTGGGAGATGAGAATCTCTGGTTCTTTCAGACTGTATCATGGGGAACGGGCTTTACCAAAAATGATGAAAGGAGAGGGAACTAGAAGCCATGTAGTATATTATTCAGGTTTTACTAAGTGTGGCCCTGGCAAAGACTACCTCCAAAGCTCAATGGCTTACAACAGTCACAGTTTATTCGTTGCTTAAGCTGTGTGGTGGAAATTGTGGAGTGCAGCTCTGCTTTGCGTGGTTCCCTGTCTCTGGAGCAGACCCAGCAGGGGGAGGCCACCTTGTGTAGAGGGAAAGGGCAGAAACTGCAGGAAACATTGGCTCTTCTAGGTGTTTTTTTTTTTTTTTTTTTTGAGGTAGGGTCTCACTCTAGCTCAGGCTGACCTGGAATTCACTATGTAGTCACAAGGTGGCCTGGAACTCATGGCGATCCTCCTACCTCTGCCTCCGGAGTGCTGGGATTAAAGGCGTGTGCCACCACCCCTGGCTGTTTTTTTTTTTTTTTTTTTTTGAGTTAGGGACTCACTCCAGCCCAGGCTGACCTGGAATTCACTATGTAGTCTCTCAGGGTGGCCTTGAACTCATGGCCATTTTCCTAACTCCATCTCTTCTTCCTACCTCTGCCTGCCTCCTGAATGCTGGATTAAAGGCATGCATTACCACCCTGGGGGGAGAGAGAAAGAGTGAGAAAGGGAGAGGGAGAGAGAGAATGGGCATGCCAGGGCTTTTAGCTGCTGCAAATGAACTCCAGATGCATGTGCCACCTTGCTTCTGGCTCTGCTGGGTACTGGGGAGTAGAACTCTGGTAACTTAGCTGCTGAGCCATTTTTCCATTTCTCTCTTCAAGGTTTTGCTTAGACCTGATAACATCTGATTTATGTTTTTCGAGGTAGGGTCTCATTCTGTTCCAGGCTGACCTGGAATTCACTATGGAGTCTCAGGGTGGCCTTAAAATCATGGCAATCCTCCTACCTCTGCCTCCCGAGTGCTGGGATTAAAGACGTGCGCCACCACGCCCGGCCTTAAAATCTGATTTTATGATAAAAGATCAAATGTTCAATCTCAGTGTTGACTAAACTATAAGTAAAACCATGACACTTTTGAGGATCAGACTGGTTTTATACAACAAAACAGTTAGAAATGGGTGTGCTGTTTGTCTCAGCCATTCATTTGTAGGAAATTATCCTAAGCAATTAAAGATGTGACAAATGATTGGCCTGTCGGGTACTTCTTTAAGTATGACCAAGTGGGGACGGGGGTCAGCTGACTGCGTGCCAACGTGGGTGGAGTGGCTCTGGATGTGCCACTTGGAACTCCTTACAAGAAGGAACTTGTTCTCCAGTTTCCACGGCGCTGGCAGCCGACAGATTTCAGCTGTTGCCTTTTAGGACCTGCCTGATGGATTGTGCTGCGGCGCTCTTCCCAGCCCCAGGCAAGAACTGAGCAGCGTCCTGGGTCTGGCGACTCTGCTCATGGTGGCTCTCTTTCTCTGTGTCTTTCCACTTGTGTGCAGGTGTGCGTGTGTATGGAGGGCAGAGGACCCCTTAGGTGTTCTCAGGAACACTAGACACCTCCTCTGAAACAAGGTTTCTTTCTTTCTTTCTTTTCTTTTCTTTTTTTTTTTCCTTTTGGTTTTTCGAGGTAGGGTCTCACTCTGGCCCAGGCTGACCTGGAATTCACTATGTAGTCTCAGGGTGGCCTCGAACTCATGGGGATCCTCCTACCTCTGCCTCCCAAGTGGTCATGTGCCACCACGCCTGGCTTGGAACAAGGTTTCTTATTAGCCTGGTGAGCGGTAGGGATTCACCTACCTCTCTTTTCCCATTGCTGAGTTTACAGGTGTGTACCACCATGCTCAGCAGTTTTACATGGTAAATGACCAAACTCAGGTCTTCATGCTTCGAGGCAAGTACTTTAGTGATTGACTTATCTCTCCAGCCCTCCTTATGGGATTTCTTTAGCAGGAAATATTCTAGAATAATCTTTTTAAATACACACACACACACACACACACACACACACACACACACACACTTACTTCAGAGAGAAAGAGGCAAAAAGAGAGAGAGGCAGAGAATATATGGGCACATCAGGGCCACCTTCCATGCAAATGAACTCCATATGCATGTACCACTTTGTGTGTTTGGTTTACCTGGGGAATCAAACCTTGGACCGTCAGGCTTTACAAGCAAGTATCTTTAACCACGGAGCCATCTCTCCAATTCCAGACCCCTCCTTCTAGTTGGCTAACACTGCCAGATCCACATCACCATCTGTGGTGCTCAGGACACTCTTCCTTGCTCATCATTGGACTTTCCACAGACAGTACTTCTAACACTCCTCTCCTTCTGATACCAAGTATCTTACTAACTAACTTCAGAAAATGCAAAAGCAATGTACATGTTACCAAGAGTATACGTGAATATTAATGTCACCTTGAAGTGGCATTTTCCCATAGAACCTGATTAAAACACAAAGTGTTAGCATTTACCTGGAGTTTGTATTTGTCTTTCTGTTACTGTAACAAAGTGCTCAAGAATGAGTACTTTATTAAAAAAGAGATTATTGGGGACTGGAGAGATGGCTTACCGGTTAAGGCGCTTGCGTGCAAAGCCAAAGAACCTTGGTTCGATTCCTCAGTATCCGCATAAGCCAGATGCACAAGGTGGCATATGTGTCTGGAGTTTGTTTGCAGTGGCTGGAGGACCTGGCATGCCCATTCTCTCTCCCTGCTTGAGTCTTTCTCTCTCTCAAATAAATAAAAATAAATGAAATAAAAGTGTTAAAAAATGAGATTATTTTGTTCACAATGGTGGCTAGAGGATCCACCCATCACGGCAGTGCCCCATCACTATGTCATAACATGGTGGAGCAGTATAAAGAGAATTGGATGCATGCAAGAGAAGGAGGGAGAGAGAGAGAGAGGGGGGGGGGAGAGAGGGAGGGAGGGAGAGATCACATAGTAAAATAGGAAGACAGAGTTCGGGCAGGGACCTTGTTCTTTTTTGTAACTTGGTCTCATGGGAATTAACCAGGGTTCCAAGAAAAGTAGTCCTTTCCAGAGATGAAAGGCTCCTGTAACCTAACCCACGTGTACTAGGCCCCACCTCTTCTTAAAGGTACTGCCATCGTGGCTTCTAGCACATGACCCTTTGGTGTACACACTCAAACCACATCCACATCATCAGAACGTTTGATCAGAGGGTCAGAGTCACTGCCCCTGACATGTAGTGAGGGGCTGACTATGGGAACCAGACTTTATGCAATCGGGAGCCTCAAGTGGTTAGAAAGAAAAATTACATGGAAAGAATCAACAGGAACCTGTGAGTGGCATATGTGTCTGGAGTTTGTTTGCAGTGGCAAACAACGTGGAAGCCACAAGGACAGGCTGGACCTCGTATCTGTTTCCACTTCCATTGTTGATGATGCAGGTGACTTGCAGGAGACTCTAGTGCCCATAACCTGCACGTGGCCTAGGGTTTGGAGATACTGAAGGAGACCAGCGGATGGGAGGAGCTGGCCACTTCCCTACAAGGTGAACCAGTGATGGCCACACTGCCTGTGAGAATGGCATGCCCTCTCCTTCAGAGCACAAAATGCCTTCTTTGTTTTCATTTGTCAAATATTGCAACAATTTTCTTGTGTCAAATACAACCCGTACCATAGGGAAGGGAATTTTTTTTTGACCATGTAATTCCCATTTACTAACTTGAAAAAGAATGAAGAGGTCCCAATGGGATGGGTTAAGAATAAAAGGATCAATTCAGCCAGGTGTGGTGGCTCACCCCTTTAATCTCAGCATTCAGGGCGGTCACCATGAGTGAGCTGCATCCAGGTCAGCCTGGGATAGAGTGAGACCCTGCTTCAAGCCCTTCTCTAAAATGATAAATTCATAAATCTAGATGTTATATAGTTCCTTTAAATGGTACTGCACACTAGTATTTATTGTTATTAAGGAGCAAGATGGGCCATTCTGAGATGAAATGAAGACTGGACGGTTGTGTGTGCCTTGGCTGCGTCTGCCACAGTTGGCTTCTCCCCAAAGCCCCCAGGAGTAGGAGATCCATGATCTCTCTCTCCCCAACCCTGGAAAGATGGCACTTTCTTAAAAAACTTTTTGTTTAATTTTATTTATTTATTTGAGAGCGACAGACAGAGAGAGAAAGAGAAGGATAGACAGAGAGAATGGGCACGCCAGGGCCTCCAGCCACTGCAAACAAACTCCAGGCACTTGTGCCCCCTTGTGCATCTGGCTAACGTGGGTCCTGGGGAATCAAGCCTTGAACCAGGGTCCTTAGGCTTCATAGGCAAACGCTTAACTGCTAAGCCATCTCCAGCCCTAAAAATGGCACTTTTGATCTTCATCTACATTTTGTTTTGGTTTGGTGAGGAACCATTTCAAAAAGATAATGGCTAGCCATGCCACAAGACAGACCCTTGCTCCATGAACTCCTGAATGTTCCCTGGGAGTTTTAACAGTTGTAGTTAAGAAGTCCTATGTCGAGCTGTGTGTGGTGGTGCATACATTTAATTCCAGTACTCAGGAGACCAAGATAGGAGGATTGCCGTGAGTTCGAGGCCACCCTGAGACTTCATAGTGAATTCGAGGTCAGCGTGGGCTAGAGTGGGACCCTACCTTGAAAAAACAAGCAAAAAAAAGAAAAAATGACAACAATAACGAAAAGTCTTATGTGGAGTCAACCTTCTCAAAGTATGGCAACACTGTGAGTTGCTCTGTCCATAAGGATTTTGCCTTCATCCAGTATGTTAATAAGAGAAATGCCCAGGCTGTTTACTGTAGCAGCAGAGGAAGGCAGAGTGATGGTGGGTCAGGCTATACATATGTATCTGGCCGCACAGTTAACAGTGAACTGAGGAGGTGTGCAGGAAACGAACTACAGGAGATGTCCCAGCATCTCATCTGGCTTGGCCTATGACTTTCAACGGCATTATTATGACAGAATGCACAATCATTCAGCTGATGACCCTCCTCTCCCTCCTATTACCTGGCTGTGGTGCCCTCTAAATGCTGGCATGAATTGGGACATATTTCTCTAAGGGACAGCAGTGCCTTCAACTCTAAAGTAGACAATGGGGATCTTCTTCCAAGATGAACGGAGAAGACCTGCAGGCCATTAAGGAGGAGCTGTCTCAGATAAGAGGAAGAGTAGATTCTCTACTGGAAAGCCTGGAAAAAATTGAGAACAAACATGAGGAAACAAGCAAGAGAGGGTCTGGGAGGAGGCTCAGTGGGCAAAATGCTTGTAAGCATGAGGACCTGAGTTCTGATCGTCAACATCCATGGAAAAGCCAGGTGAGGTGGCACAGATTTGTAATCCCAGCACGGGGAGGCAGAGCCAGGAGAATCCCGAGGGTTTGCTGGCTAGCTCTTCTAGATGAATAAGTGACCACTGGGCTCAGCAAGAGATCCTGTCCCAAAAATAAGGTAGAGAACAACTGAGCAAGACATTCATGTTGACCTCTGGCTTCTACGCGTGTGTTCCCACGTACACACACGTGTAAAACAAAAACAAAAACAAAAACTCAAGAAGTAGAGATGAAAACGGTGAGAGGAGCAGCAGAACTGTGCAGAAAGATGAGACTAATGTGAAAATGGGCCTTCAGCAGGGGCGGTGACGGCTGGCGATGACCATGACCATGGGGATGATTGGCTGGAACATGGAGGATGAAAGCACTTGAGGAAGGAAAGGAAGACAGAGATGGCTTCAATAGTGAGGATGACTGTTTTTGGTTTTTCGAGGTAGGGTCTCACTCTGGTCCAGGCTGACCTGGAATTAACTCTGTCATCTCAGGGTGGCCTTGAACTCATGGCGATCCTCCTACCTCTGCCTCCCGAGTGCTGGGATTAAAGGCGTGCGCCACCACGCCCGGCTTACTTTTTTTTTTTTAAACAAGAGTTTTATTTATTTATTTATCTGACAGGGAGAGAAAGAGGCATATAGAAAGAGAGAGAATGGGAGGACCAGGGCCTCTAGCTCCTGCAAATGAGTTCCAGATACACATGCCATCTTGCGTATCTGGTGTTACATGAATACTGGGGAATTGAACTCAGGTCCTTAGGATTTGCAGACAAGCACCATAACCACCAAGACATCTCTCTAGCCCTATTCTTCTTCTCCTTTAAAAAAAAATATTTTTGTTTATTTATTTATTTGAGAGAGACAGACAGAAAGAGAGAGAGAGAGAGAGATTGAGAGAGAGAGAGAGAGAGAGAGAGAGAGAGAGAGGGAGAGAGGGAGAGAATGGGAGCACCAGGGCCTCCAGCCACTGAAAACGAACTCCAGACGCGTGCGCCCCCTTGTGCATCTGGCTAACGTGGGACCTGGGGAACCGAGCCTCGAACCGGGGTCCTTAGGCTTCACGGGCAAGCGCTTAACCACTAAGCCATCTCTCCAGCCCTCCTTTATTTATTTTTTAAACAGATTCCCACCTTCCCTGAGGGCTATCTTGAAGGGGGTTGTTGGTGTTTATTGTTGGGTAATTAAGCTCTGTCAGTCTCTTTTTTTTGGGGGGGGGGGGTGCTGGGGAGGCTGCCTTCTTTCCTTCTATCCTTCTGAGACAGAATCTGTCTTACTGCTGCTGCTAGTGAGCTCCTGCGTTCTCCTGGCTCTGCCTCCCAGTCCGTGGGGTGTTGGGATTGCAGACTCGTGTCACTTTGTGTCTAGCTCTGCACTGTGTGCTGAGGCAACTGGGGTTGGCAGGCTGACAGAAAGTGTCTTTAACTGCTGAGCCATCTCCCCAGTCCCATGCCTCTTGTCTTTGTTGGGTGCCTCCTGCAAAGGGAGTCCTACTAGAAATGCTGAGTGTTCTCTGGAACCAAGTGAATGCCAGGCTTACTACCACAGAGGGACAACTGAGTTCAGCAAGCAGGGTTGCTGTGGCACTCCTGACTGGAACTACTGTTCAGAGCAACTACACTCACAAGGCATCGCCTGGTCCAGCGGCTTGTTACTGAGGCTGAAAGGCACAGCCTCCTCGGAGGGCCTGTAAGGAGAACTAATGCTGGGCTAGGAGGGGCTCATCAGGAAGAGATGGAGTCACATCCTGACTACCCACTCAGATGGCAGCAGTATCTAAGGAGGTCAGAAAGCCTCAGGGTACACTCTGGGGAGATGAGCGGTACACTACACTGGGAAGATGACAGAGGGGTGTACTCTTACTGGGGCAAATCCCCAGTGGTCCAACATGTTTGTTGTAGGCTCCACCTCCTAATGCCCCCCACCTCCATTGCCCCAGGCTGGAGACCAAGCCTTTAAGATAGGGATGATCATTTTCAAATCAAACTCCAGTAGGACTAATGTATATAAGGGCTCTAGTTACAATTACACTTGGGGATTACACTAAGTTTAAAACCTTAAAAAAGCTAATTAAGGGCTGGAGAGATGGCTTAGCAGTTAAGGTGCTTGCCTGCAACACCAAAGGACCCATGTTGAACTGTCCAGATTTCATGTTAGCCAGATGCATAAAGGTGAGGCAAGTGCAAGGCTGCACATGTGCACTAGGTGGCATATGCATCTGCAGCTTGTTACAGTGGCAGAGGCCCTGGTGCACCAATTCTCTTTTTCTTGCTATTTCTCTCCACCCCCCCAAATTAAAGAAATGTGGGTGTGCCTGGCTTTAATTGTAGCCCCACCTAAATGTATTGGGCAGAGTTACTCTGACAGAACAAATTATAAATTCAAGTTAATGTTAAAGTAAGTCTTTGGCACTTAAAAACTGGCTTGATAAAATGAAGCCTCATGAACCTCCCATTAAAATAGCCACCAGCCCAATATAAATTGAACAGGGCCTCAAGCATTAAAACATTATATAAAATCTAAGTGGTAATGGGATTATTATCCTCACTGCTTCTCCAGTTGACAGCTCAACTTTGCCAATTCTCAAATTCAGGGAGAATAAAGGGCATCTTTGAACACATTGCTATAACTTGAATGCTGTGTTCCTGTCCATCAAGGACCTCAAACTCAGCCCTCCATGTTATTAAAATAACTGATTCTATCCAATCATCAGCTGGTAAATATTTTGCTCTTCAAGATGATCTGGCATGTTCTGCTCAGTGCTCAGTTCAGAGCCTGTCATCTCAGAAAGGACACAGTATACCATTTCCAGGTTACCCACAGGGGCCGCCACAGCTTTGTCATTACACAAAGCCTGCAGAGAAGACGTTGAGACAGTGTACCTTCCAAACCTTCTTCAGGCGCACAGGTACGAGCTGTACTCACAACATCTCTTCAGGGAGACTCACTGGACACACTCACCGAGGACACAGAAGGCAATATCCTCTAGTACCTTTTGGATTCTGATGGCAACATATTCCACATTTTCAAAGTTTACTCACAAATGAAAATCAGCAGGCATTGCTAGTGTCTTAAAAGTATCTCCTCAGAGGGTTTGGTCATCTCTTCTCATCCTCCTAGAGTTGCTTTCTTTCTTTTTTTAAAAGTTTTATTTATTTTAGAGATGGAGGGAGGGAGAGAGAGAGAGAGAGAGAGAGAGAGAGAGAGAGAGAGAGAGAGAGAGAGAGAGAATGGGCATTCCATGGCCTCCAGCTGCTGCAAACAAACTCCAGATGCATGTGCCACTTTGTGCCTCTGACTTTTGCGGTCCTGGGGAATTGAACCTGGGTCATTTGGATTTCCAGGAAAGTGTCTTAATGGCTAAGCCATCCCTCAAGCCCTCCTGGAGTTTCTTAATCACTTATGGTGGCGATTAGTCATCTCAGGGCTTGTGAAGAAAATCTTGCCCATGTCAGCCTCCAGCTGACCATCAGAACAGCACATGACGGGCTACCTTACCTGGCAGTAGAGGCTGTCACAGTCTCTGAGAATTGGGGCTCTCCACCTATAGCTGTCAACTGTACTTTGGGTCATGGATACAGCAGACTACAAGCACAATATGGTTATTGTATTCATGGCTTTTACACATCATTGTGGCCAAATACCCGACTGAATCAGGTTAAGGAAGAAAGATTTATTTTGGCCCATGGACTCAGAAGCCTATGTATATCATGACAGGGGAGAAATGGCAGTGAGAATGTGTAGTGGAGGCTCCTCACGTGGCTGACCAGAAAATACACAGACATACAGACACAGACACACACACACACACACACACACGTGCGCACACACACACACACACACACACACACACACACACAGAGAGAGAGAGAGAGAGAGAGAGAGAGAGAAAGAGAGAGAGAGACACCAAAATTAGGAGTGGTTATAACTTTCAAGGCCACAACTCCTAAAGGCTCAATAGTCCCTCCAAATAACTCCAGTAGGGCTGAAGAGATGGCTTAATGGTTAAGGCACTTGACTGTGATGCCTAAGGACCCAGATTCAATTTCCTAGTACTCACATAAGCCAGATGCACATGGTGGCACATGTGTCTGAAGTTCATTTGCA
The DNA here is from genome assembly GCF_020740685.1 of Jaculus jaculus. Lineage (NCBI taxonomy): Eukaryota > Metazoa > Chordata > Mammalia > Rodentia > Dipodidae > Jaculus > Jaculus jaculus. The sequence continues at coordinate 57,361,188 of NC_059113.1, read as the reverse complement.
GTGGGTAGAAGCCCTGGCACACCCATTCTCTCTCTCTCTCTCATCTGTCTCTTCCTCTCCCTTCTCAAATAAACAAATAAAAATATTAAAAACTAATGGCTCCACCAGCTGGGGAACAGGTATTCAAAGCACAAGCTGTGAAGGACATTTCAGATTCCAACCATGGTAGTTAACAAGGCTTCCCCACGATGGGATTGAAACATGGGCCTCTAATATTTTTTTTACCTGTAAGAAGTGGCAGCTTCCCCTGTTTTCCATTACATTTTTTTGGAGACAGGCTTTATTAGATTAAGAGAAGGAGAGAGGAAGAAGTATAGAGAGCTCCAGCCATGAGGGAGGAGAGAGGAGAAAAGGCCCTTGTTCTTCTTTTGACAGATGACAGAGGTAATGGAGGAAGTCGCCCTCCCCCACGCCCCTTGGCCATGTGGAAAGACACTTGGAATGAAGTGAACATACAAGGAGGTGAGTGTGTAGTTCATGTGAAAGGCACTGCTGACCCCACAGGCCATGGATGCTCAGTGGTATGTGCTGCCTTCCATCCCTTAGCTGGGAGGCACTTGTATTCATTACTTTTCCCTCTACTTTGGCTTATGGTTTGAGGGTGCAGGAGCGTGAGACAGCTGAGGTGTGTTCAGTAAGGAAACAGAAATGAAATGCAGATGCTCAGCCCACTTTCTCCTTTTTACTCAGTTCAAGACCCCAGCCCATGGGATGGCACCATTCATGGTCAGCAGTCCAACACCTTAACCACTTGGCAACTTTGTCACACACCACTTACATCAGGATGGGGTTTCCCACCTCAGTTGAAACTCTCTGGAAATATCCTCACTGACATGCCCAGAGGCTTGTCTCCTAGGTGCTTGTAAGTCCAGTCATGTCGACAATCAAGATTAATTAACATTAACAAAGAACACACCCCAAACACCACACTTGTCCCAAACCCTGATGTTCTGACAAATGGTCCTGTCTTCATGTTTATTACAAAGTACTGGTCTCAACTTAAAAAATTATTTATTTATTTATTTAAGAAAGATTCAGAGAGAAAGAGGCAGATAGAGATAATGGGCACGCCAAGGCCTCCAGGCACAGCACATGAACTCCAGACACATGTGCCACCTTGTGCATCTGGCTTATATGGGTACTGGAGAATTGAACCTGGGTCCTTAGGCTTCATAGGCAAGCATCTTAACTGCAAAGCCATCTCTCCATCCCTGATCTCAACTTCTCAACTGAAATATTGCCCTCTCCAGGTAAAACTCTGGGATCCTTTTGCTTCATAGATACTTAAAACATAATTAAAAAAAAATCACAAGGCTGGAGAGATGGTTTAGCAGTTAAGGCACTTGCTTGTGAAGCCTAAGGACCCATGTTTGGCTCTTTAGGTCCTCTTACCTCTGCCTCTCAAGTGCTGGGATCAGAGGCATATGCTGCTATGCCCAGGTAATTAAAATTCTCTCTTTTGATTATCTTTACCATGGAGTGTGATCTCTTTAAGAGTGGAACCCATAACTGTGTTTCTGAGCCTGATGGTGACCTGTTGTTAGTAGAAGTGTAAAAGGCTTTTGAAAAAAAGCAGAGAGAGTGGGTACTGAGGAATTGAACTTGGGTCATTAGGTTTTGAGGCTAGTGCCTTAACCACTGAGCAATCTCCCTAGACCCATGCAATAGGCTTTTGACAAAGATACCGAGCTGTGAATTTATATATCCTGTGGGCATAATGTAGAGTTTCAATTTTCTTTTTAAGTGATTACCAAAGTTTTCTTCTAGCTTCATTTCTCTAAAGGACACTATTTAAAAATGTTATATGTTTACCAGTTTTAATTATGAAGACAATGGTAATGACTACTTCATATGGGGCTAAGTGCTTCACAATCATTACTTCTTTTACTTCTTGCATTAACTCTGTGAATTGGGAATTTTTAAGTTAACTCCACATTCTGCATGTGAAGTAATATTCTCAAGACATGCAGCAAGACTATGGTGAAGTATTTGTTTTTTTTAAAAACAAATTTAATTTATTTGCCAATTTCTTACATATATATGATATAGTTTGATCATATTCACCTCCATTACTTTCTCTTACCATTTCTTGGCTCCACTGATCCTCTTCTTTTTAATTAGCCCCCTCTACTTTCATGTGTTTTATTTTTGTGACTCACTGAGCCTCATTAGGGTAGCTGATGTGGACAAGGGGTTCATTAGTGGAGCATGGGCAATTCATCAGTGGCTACACCACCAGAGAGGACAACTCCTGTCCTCAGAAACTGTAAGGAAAGTAAAAGAGAAAAGAAAAAGACAACACCAGACTTGTTTATTGAGCTACAGTGAGGGGCAGCAGCCTTCACCCCAGGGATGAAGGCTGAAGCTCTGAGCCAGGCTGGGGTTCAAACTTATAAGGAGGATCCCAAGAACAACAAACTGTACCAGGTGCAGCAGATAAGGAACTTGTAGCTGTTTGTGACCTTGTTCAGAACAGGCTTCTTCAGCCAAGATCGTCTAAGGGAGGGTACCCAGATGGTTTCTGTACCTTCAAGGCCTTCTGAGTTAGGGGGAGTACATCAATCAGGGGAGGTGTCAGGCTTTTCTGGGGCAGAATGCCTCTGGCCTTTCTTCAAGTCTTTCTTCTAGTCTTAGGGATAGTTATTAACTCTTTAGTTCCCTCTGGTTTTCAGGGAAAGATATTAACCCTTCAGAAACCATGAACTCCACTAGCTCCTCAGGAAGGGGCAGAGCCTCATGAGTCCTCGCCCAGTCCTGATGGAATGTGGACGGGCCCAGTCTAGTGCGTGTCTTGTGTGGGTAACCATGGCTGCTGTGAGTTCCTGATCAATGTCCACAGCCCTCTTCCTCATCCTCTGACTTACATCCTTTCCACTGCTTCTTCTAAAATATCCTTTGAGCCTTGGAGGGGGTGATATAGATGTCTTGTTTATAGCTCATAAAGTCATTAAACCTTAGTGCCTGTTCAGTAAATTGCTGGTTTCCCATCAATCACCACATATTTTTTTTTAAAAAGAATTTTATTTGGGGCTAGAGATATGGCTCAGCAGTTAAGGTACTTGCCTACAGAACCTAACAACCCAAGTTCAGTTCCCTAGTTCTCAAGTAAAGGCAGATGCACAAAGAGGCACATGTGTCTGTAGTTAGTTTGCAGTGGCTGGAGGCCCTGGTAGGCTCATTTTCTCTCAGTCTGTCTTCTATCTCTTGCTGCTTGCAAATAAATAAGTAAAATGTTTAAAAATACTTTATTAATTTGCAAGGTGGGAGAGAGAGAGAGAGAGAGAGAGAGAGAGAGAGAGAGAGAGAGGGAAATGAGCATGGGTATGCTTGTGTCTCCTGCCCTTGCAATTGAAACTCCAGAAGCATGTACCACTTTGTGCATCTGGCCTTCTATGGGGATTAGGGAATCTAATCCAGGCTGTCAGGCTCTCAAGCAAGCACCTTAAACCTCTGAGCCATCTCTCCAGCATGTGTATGTATACACACACACATGCACACACACATACACACATGTATTTGGTTTTCCCAGGTAGGGTCTCATTCTAGTCCAGGACAACCTGGAAACCAGTTACTCCCAAAAAATTTTTGTGTGCTATCAAGAAATAATGTCAACCTACCAGTAAAAAGGTTTTTAAAATATACTCAATGTATACATGTAGAATTAATCCATTAAATTCCTCATAATTTAGCCTGGGACTGCTGATCTTAGTCCCAGGTTGAGACTAGACACATCCTCTTCGAGCAGAAAGCATCCAGGGCACTCTGTGCCTGATCCAGCAGGGTCACATTCTCCCCTGAAGACTGTGCAGCCTGGCTGCACTGAAAGGGAAGGTGTCACAGGAGGGAGGCTGTCTTAGATAGATAGAGAAAGGACGTGAAAGCGGCTGCCCAACTAGTTCTGCACGCAGACCTCGTCAGGGCTTGTCACTGAGGGCCTGGGTCACTCTCTATTTTCTCTGACTCTGCCTCTTCCCCTGCTCCCCTATGTCTGCCCGGTGTTGCATTGTGTGTCCAGGGAGCTTGGGAACTTCTGTTCTTCTTTCATCAGAATGAGCCTGTCATATTCCTGCTGTGAAACACACAGGAAAGTCACATTTCTTCCAGAGGTCACCTCAGGACTTCCCAGGGCTGACAGGCTGGATTTGCTGCAGACTCCTAGGAGGGAAGTAGGCAGCATGGACCATACCTCTTACTTTGTCCCCAGTGTTTGACCATTGGCTGTGACAGGGGGCCACTGTTGATAGCAAAACCTCTCTCCTGAGAGCAAAACTTGAGGCTGAGATCCCTAGGTAACCTCTCACCAGTCACTGCTAGCTCCAGGGTGTCCCTGCGCTCTGACCAGCCTGAGAGGCTCTCATAGCAGCAGCCATCTTGCCTTGTGTGGTGCTGTGCAGTACAGAAAGTGTGGAACTCAGTCTTGCTCCTTGGCTCCGGTTGGCAGTGTTTGTTCTAGGGATCTGGGACTCTTTCTTTAAAGGAATAGTGGTCCTGGGTCCCAGTGGTCTCCTTGCACAAAATTATCACCTGCATCACCCTGGAGACTAGCACTGTGTATGGACTTGAGGTTCTCTGCAAAGAAATCAGCATCTGGGCTCCAGGATATTTCATTTTAGATCCCTGTCCACAGCTCCAGGCACCCAGAAAGTATCTCCTGCCCACACTTACTGTTCTTCATACCCACTGCCTAGTTCTAGCCTCTGATGCACAGTGAGGAGTATCAACCTGGCTAGGAGAACTGAAGACACTCATCCGCTAACACAAGGATTCGAGGGCCCCAACTCAGCCCTAGAGGAGCATTCCCTGTGAGGTTTATCCATGAAGCTTGAGCTGGCCCTCCTTCCCTGGAACATGGGAGTCCTTAGGAATTATTGAAGAAACTAGCTGTGAGGAAGGGTCCTACTAGACCCTGATGTCCCTGTCGCCTCCGAACATACCAACCAGACCAAACAGGGGTCTGGTATCGTCTTCCAGTGGTTTAAACAGTGTGGGCAGGGCCACAGTGTTTGCCTGTGTAAACCAACAGACAGAATCTTTGGATCTTTGGAAGTGAGTGTTCTTGTCACACTGTCACAGCAGCAGCCCCATAGGAAGGGGAACTGCCCTCCCCAGATGCCTCATTTCCAATGCTGTGGCTTGTGGGGTCTACAGACTCTGTAGGGTGCTTCCTATAGAAATGGAATATCTCCTCAAACCCATCAATGTCTGCCTAATCTGTCCTTATCACAGCTGAGGGCCAGGAGGAGGTAGATAGACTGGATGCATTCATTAGAGCTAGGCCTTCTAGGTGAGGCTGGCTGAGGGCATGCCCTTCCCTCTTAGCCTCCCCATGGGTTCAGCCCATCCATCCACACAGCACTGTGGGGTCCTCTCCATGGCCAGTCATCTCCTTGGCCCTGGAGATGCTTCAGGGATGATGCAGTTGATTCCACAGGGCGGACTCAGAGCAGCTGAGACACACTGAGCTTGTGACTGTGTGGTCCTTGTGAGCTGCCTCCTGGGGATGAGCACAGAGAGAAGAAGGAGTGAGGGGAGAAGCACCACTGTCCTCACGGATCTAGGTGGGGGTTTCCTCTGCTGAACAGTCCCCCGTGTGGAAGTCCTTTCTTTATTTGCAAAATGATCTACTCCACCTGGAAACAACTCTGGTGTGAATGCAAGCCGATAGCTAGCCACCCCAGACAGGGCACAGACCATAGAACAAATGACACTAAATAGAACAATTACACTAAAGTGCGACTGGGTGGATCAATGAGCTTATTGGAATTACTTATGGGTGAGGGGTCACGTCCAGGAGCATGATGACTCAAAGGCAGCTGCACCATGGAAAAGCCTGCCCAGCACAGGTGACAGCCGTGAACACCGGGCCCGGGTGCTTGCCACTTGACTTGCAGGCAGCTCTTTGGCTCTGGTCTTTTTCCCGACAGTCTTCTACTGCCTGTATCACCTTGCGATGAGGCCTTTCAACTCTTCATGGTGAGTTCTTACTTGCTGAGTGTCACGAGTCTCCCGCTTCTTTCCAGGAGGAAATGCTTCAGTTTCGAGGAAATAGCTAGACAGCACTCTGTCCCTCCCTCTGGCTCTCACATTCCTTCTGCTTCCTCTTTCTTGTTTTTTCCTAAGCTCTTACACCTGCTCAAACACTTTATTTCCCAAGGATTGAAAACGTTCTAAAATAGAACATAGCTTTCCACATGAAACTGTCAGCAAGAGGCCGGTGCCATTTGTACCAGCTCTGTTCCAGTTGCTCTTCTGTGCTGCCGTTAGACAAGGCAGTGTGCCCATGAGCGTGGAACCCTTGTCCATCCATCTGAGCGATAGCTCCCTGGAGTCTTCTGAATGACCACAAGGAAACATCTTGAGAACTCAAAGGGAAGTGGGCTGGATACCTTCCTAGAGCAGTCTGCTTGAGCCTTTCCAGAGTACACTGATGCTCCCTCCCAAGATGGGAAAAAGTAGGGAGGGAAGAGGATTCAGGAGATGGGAGGTGAGTCACAAAGGCTTGAGCACATCTTCTGCACCAAGACTCTCTGGGCTGCACGACTTTCAGCCCTGCTGGCTTAGCTTACCCTCAGGGTGCGTGTGTGGCGATGTGGCCAGCCTCTCAATCTAGTCAAGAAAGTTGATGAGTTTAGTGACTAGAAGAACAGAGGCTTGAGTTAGGCCAGAGAATGACTCAACCTTCCCTCTTTCCAGCACTACTACCCGTTTCTTTGCCAAGCTCCATTCTTAGTCCACTGGGCAGGGATGACTGGGTGAAGGGTGGACATAGGCTGGGCAGGACCTGTGACCACATCTCCAGCTTTCTGCTGAGTGACGACTTATAATAGGAAGAGGTTGTGGGCAACAGACACAGAATATCCATGCTGTGTGGCTAACGAGCTTGTGAGGAAACGTTGTAATGACAATTCTAGGGCTCAGGAATAAGACTATAAAACCTTATAAGACAGAATTTGTATAATGGAGTCAGGTACCTGTTACGGGAGCCAACAGATCTACCAGGCTAACAGGGAGGGCTTGTCGTGACCATCTGTAAAACAGCAGGCAGGATCTGACTGACTTTGCCAAATTAGCAGGATGTGGTCACCACACCCCAGTGGACACTTAGCAAATATTTCTCTTCACAGCTTCTACTCACCCTAATATGGCAGGGTGAGATCCATGGGACCCAGGATTAAAAATAGCTATAACCAAGGTCCAAATAAACCCCATCACTTACTGGCATCTCCATCAACATTCTATGCATTACAGTCATCATGGTGTGCATTGACGTCTAGAACTCCATCTTCCTGTGTAGCTGCTTGTATCCCCTGTAGCCAGCACCTCTGCATCTCCTCACCCAGCCCTGTAGTGCTAAAGACAGTAGCACTTTATCAGTCACTTGAAATATGCCAAGAGCATGTGTGTTAAATGTTCTCACTATAAGTAAAAATGAGCAAAGGGAATGGTATCTATGCTGGGTGTGGTGGTGCATGCCTTTAATCCCAGAATCTGTGAGGAAGAGTTTGAGACCACCCTGAGATTACATAATGAATTCCAGATTAGCTGGGGCCAGAGCAAGAACCTACCTCAAAAAAAAAAAAAAAAAAAAAAAAAACCAAAAAAACTGGGGCTGGAGAGATAGCTTAATGGTTAAGCACTTGCCTGCAAAGCCTAAGGACCCGGATTCGAGGCTTGATTCCCCAGGACCCATGTTAGCCAGATGCAAAAGGGGGCACATGCATCTGGAGTTCATCTGCAGTGGCTGGGAGCCCTGGTGCACCCATTCTCTCTCTCTCTCTGCCTCTTTCTCTCTCTGTCTGTTGCTCTCAAATAAATAAATAAAAATTAAAAACAAAACCTGTGTGGATAATGGATGCATTTATCTAGAAAGAAGATGGGAGTTATTTCATGATGCAGATGCAATCATCTGTATATTTCAAACAAATAAACTTTTATTTGTTAGTGTCAAGTCAACTTGTGAACTTACAAAAATTCTGGTCAGTGAATATTATTCAGAAATTCCAAGTTGGTTTGCATATTAATTTTTTTCTTGAACACTTATCTCAAATGTGGGACTGTGGATGGGCAAATCAATGATTGACACTTGTCCAATAAGCATGAAGTCCCAGCTTTAGCCTTAAATCAGCACAGCTACCCTGTGGTGGGCACTTAACTCCAGTGAGGAGCTTCACTGTCCCCAACACTGGCCCATGCCTCTCGGTTTTACCAATGTCAGCCATGCCCTCTGAGAAGGGGTTCATGATGTGAAAGTGCCTCCAAATGTTCATATCTTGTGAGTTGACTCGGAAGAAAAATATTCCCAGAACATTTTCCAACAACCAAGGCAAATGTCAAATACCTTAGTCTCTGGTTTTGTCTGTTAATTTATGTTATTGAAGATGAACTATATTGAGTAGAGTTAAAAAAATACTCATTCAAAATTATCAGTATAGGAAGATAAACATTCATTTATCAATGAGATAAATAAAGAGAAATCATCATAGTTGGTAAAAAAAACATAGAGAAAATTTGTTTTATTCCATGGGATAGCAGGCTTAGGGCAGCTGTCACTGAGTCAGCCCAGATCATGATGAAGAGGAGGCTGGAAAAGGAGCTAAGGGAGGGGAACCAGCTCTGTGAAGTTCTACACTCAGAGAACATCAGGTCTCTGAGAATAGACCTAAATATTCCACGTGGTGAAGCCCTCAGCCATCTACAGTCCCTGAGATGTGAGTCATGTTATATTTTGAAGGCTGCATCTTACATGATACCATTACACTTCATTCTGAGCTGGTGGTTCTAGTGTCTTCTCAGTAAAGTGAGTTTCCCAGATCTCCCCATTCCCTTCATGATGAGGTGTAATGGTAAATTAATTGATGAGTGGTTAGTCGGTGTCTAGACTCGGGATCTCCACAGAAAGAGCATAAGCCCTGTCTCTGGACATGTTTGAGGCAGCTGTGGCAGGGATCCAAGGTGAGGAGCTGTCTTTCTTGTTCCTTCTGAGCTGCCATACACCTTTGCATGTTCTCTGTGAGAAATCAAGGGGAGGGATGGCAGGTCAGTTTACATTAGAAACTGGAAGTGACTGGATGTTTCTTTTTCCTGGAATCTTAGGACCATTTTCTACTTATATGTCTCAGAATCAACTCTCAAAATGCCTCATGCTATTAGTAGGGTCTTGTAATCTTCTAATAGGGTACTGTCATTGACATGGAAACATTTATCTTTTCTTTAATGATCTTACTGAAGACATCTTTCTGAATATCAGGGATGTTTTAAGAAATATTTTTATTTGTTTATTTGCTTTTTTTTTTGATGTAGGGTCTTACTTTTGCCCAGGCTGACTTGGACTTCACTATATAGTCTCAGGGTGGCCTTGAACACAAGGCCATCTTCCTACTTCTGTCTCCCAAGTGCTGGGATTAAAGACATGCACCACCATGCCCAGCTATCAGGGATTTTAATAAAGAATAATGTCTGGTAAACACTTTAAAAATATTTTCCTTATTTGTGTGTGTGTGTGTTTGTGTGTGTGTGTGTGTGTGTGTGAGAGAGAGAGAGAGAGGAAGGGAGGGAGGGAGGGAGGGAGAGAGAGAGGCAGAGAGAGAAGCAGAGAGAGATAGAGAATGGGTGCAAATGAATTCTAGATGCATGTGTCACTTTGAATATCTGGCTTACATGGATCCTGGGGAACTGAACCTGGGTTCTTTGGCTTTGTAGAAAAGCACTATAACCATTAAGCCATCTCTCCAGCCCTGGCAAACACTTTAAATTTTTAAAATTTATTTATTTACTTGAGAGAAGGAGAGAGAGAGAAAAGGAGGAGGAGAAGGAGGAGGGACAGATAGAGAGAATGGGTGCATTGGGGCCCCCCAGCCACTGCAAACTAACTCCAAACACATGTGTCACCTTGTGCATTAGGCTTATGTGATACTGGGGAATTGAGCCTGGGTCCTTAGGTTTCTCAGGCAAGCTCCTTAACCACTAAGCCATCTCCCATCTCCCCATCCCACACTTTTTTTTTTTTTGTTTCTCAAGGTAGGGTCTCACTAGTCCAGGCTGATCTGGAATTCATTATGTAGTCTCAGGGTGGTCTTGAACTCACAGCAATCCTCCTACTTCTACCTCCCAAGTGCTGGGATTAAAGGCATGTGCTACCACACCTGGTTCATACTTTGTTTTCTTTTCTTTTGGTTTTTCAAGGTAAGGTCTCACTCTAGTCCAGGCTGACCTGGAATTAACTATGTAGTCACAGGGTGGCCTTGAATTTATGGCAATCCTCCTATCTCTGCCTCCAGAGTGCTGGGATTAAAGGCGTGTGCTACCACGCCCAGCTCTCACTTTTTAATTTAATAATTCTGGAACTTGTATACATGTTTGTCGTTATATTTTCCAAATTTCTTCTCATTTTCCTTTAGTCAGAGATTCAAATTCTGTGAATTTTTGAAAATGCTCTATTATCATATATCATTCACATCATTTTTACACATGTGTTTTAAAGGTTTAAATTATTTATTTATTTATTATTTTTTGAGTTTTCAAGGTAGGGTCTCACCCTAGCTAGCTAAGGCTGACCTGGAATTAACCATGTAGTCTCAGGGTGGCCTTGAACTCAAGGTGATCCTCCTACCTCTGTCTCTGAGTACAGGGATTAAAGGCGTGTGCCACCATGTCTGGCCTTATTTAATCATTTATTTACTTGCAAGCAGAGTGAGGCAGAGAGGTGGGGTGGGGGGAGGATGACCACAGCAGCACCAGAGCCTCTAACAATGAACTCCAGATGCATGTTCACGTTGTGCATCTGACTTTATGTGGGTACTGGGGAAATGACCCAGTTGTTAGGGTTTGAAGGCAAGTGCTTTAACCACTGAGCAATCTCTCCAGCCCAGCATGTGTATATTTTGACCATATTCACCCAAGCTATTGTCTCTCATTCACCTCTCACTAATACCCTTCATCTTGCCAACTATTCTCCTTTCAAATTTCTTCCTTTTTTTTTAAAAAATTTTTCATGATCTAGTGAATTTCATTAGGGTTATTTACAGCAACATGGGGACCTTACCAGTAGTGCAACACTGAAGAAAATGCTTCTCTGTCTCTAAGCGTCCTTGTCTGTACAGCCTCAGGTCAGGATGGAGCTTCACGAGCCGATCCTTCTGTCAACTGCTACTACATAACACCAGGGAGGACTGGAGCCTCGTGAGTCCATCTTTGCTCTTTGTTGAGAATGCAGGAGTGCCATGACAACGTCATGCCCACAAGACAGCATCCACAACACTCTGCCCCATCCTCTGCTTCTTACATTCTTTCTGCCTTTTCTTCCACAGTGTTCCCTGAGCCTTGGAGAGGGTCAAATAGACATTCTTTTTATGGTTGAGAACTCAACAATGCCTTATTCTTGACACTTTGAGCAGTTATGAATCTTCAATTAATGCTGCCCATTACAGAAACAAGCTCCTTTGACCAAACTTGATAATAGCACTAATCTATGGGGATCTAATAATTATTTAGAACATAATTTGGGCTGGAGAGATGGCTTAGTGGTTAAAGCATTCGTTTGTGAAGCTTAGGAACTGAGGCTCAATTCATCAAGATGCATGCAAGCCAGATGCCCAAGGTGGCACATGTGTCTGGAGTTAGCTTGCAGTGCCTGGAGGCCCTGGAAGGCCCATTCTCTCTTTCTCTCAAATAAATAAATAAAGTTAAAATTAGAATATAATTTGATGGTCATACCATATCAGTTTAGGAAAACAATAGCTTCCCCACTAGATTCTTTGTCTTTCCCCTCCATGAGCTTTGGATAAGTTTTACAGTATTGGCTTGAAGGCCCTCCTGAGAAGCAGAGCTTAACTCCAATAAGAATGTGGTTGGTTACCCCTTAGCAGAATTGCTGCTATTGAACCAGTGTGCACAGCTTGTCTGGCTACTTAGTGTTGTTGTGCACAGGTTCCACAGTTGAGTAAGATTTCTCATGACAATTCTCTGCTAGAAGCCTGCATAACACCTTCAAACATTATCAAAGCTAACCAGCAAAATGGAAGCTTCCATTTAGTTGTAGCTTATTTCTCTATATCCTTAGACCGGAATATGTGGTGGCTTCACCAAGAGTGTCTTACCATATAGCTCTAGTGGGTAATTTACCATAGTAGTAGTTGTCTGAATGGTTTTTAGAGACTCAGGAAATCAAATGACTATCAACTGATATGGAAGTAGGTAACACTTGGCATTAGGATTTTTATTTAATAGCTTATGACTTCTGCAACACTTATCTATCCTCACAGGATACTTTAATTCAGATTCTGATTTTATTTTATTTTATTTATTTTGTTTTTGGAGGTAGGGCCTCACTCTAGTCCAGGCTGATCTGGAATTCACTGTGTAGTCTCAGGGTGGCCTTGAGCTCACAGTGATCCTCCTACCTCTGCCTCCTGAGTGCTGGGATTAAAGGTATGAGCCACCATGCTTGGCTGATTTTTGTTTTTGTTTTGTTTTTTCGAGGTAGGGTCCCACTCTAGCCCAGGTTGAGCTGGAATTCACTATGTAGTCACAGGATGGCATTGAATTCATATGATCCTCCTACCTTTGCCTCCCAAGTGCTGGGATTAAAGGCATGTGACACCATGTCCAGCTTTATTTTATTTTATTTTATTTTATTTTATTTTATTTTATTTTATTTTATTTTATTTTATTTTATTTTATTATGTGGCTTTACATGGGTCCTGGGGAATCAAACCTAGGTCCTTAATCTTTGCAGATAAGCGCCTTAACTGCTAAGCCATCTCTCCAGCCCACCTTCCTTTTTTTGAGGTTGGGTCTTGCTCTAGGCAAGGCTATATATAGTCTCAGGCTGGCTTTGAACTCACAGCAATCCTCCTACTTTAGCCTTCCAGGTGCTGGGATTAAAAGCATGTGTGCTCAATAATATTTTATGTTATTTATTTATTTGAGATAGAGTGAGAAAGCATATGAGAGAGAGTGAGAGCATGATGTGTGCGCCAGGCCCTCTAGCCACTGCAAAGCCCAGACACCTGTGCCACCATGTACATCTGGCTCACATGGGATCTGGGAATTCAAGCCTGGGTCCTTATGCTTCACAGGTAAATGCCTTAACTGATAAACCATCTCTATAGCCCTCAATAATATTTTTAAAGTTTTTTTTTATTTATTTGAGAGTGAGAGAGAGAGAGAGAGAGAGAGAGAGAGAGAGAGAGAGAGAGAGAGAGAGAGAATGGGCACACCAGGGCCTTGAGCTGCTGCAAATGAACTCCAGACACATGCTCCACCTTGTGCATTGGCTTATGTGAGTCCTGGGGACTTGAACCTGGGTCTTTTGGCTTTGCAGGCAAGTGTCTTAATTGCTAAGCCATCTCTCCAGCTCAATAATTTTTTTCTTTTCTTTTTTTTCTTCTCAATTTTTATTAACATTTTCCATGATTATAAAAAGTATCCCATGGTAATACTCCCCCCTACTTTCCTCCCCTTTGAAATTCCATTCTCCATCATATCCCCTCCCCATCTCAATCAGTCTCTCTTTTATTTTGATGCCATGGTCTTTTCCACCTCTTATGATGGTCTTGAGGTTCATGGATATCCAGGCCATTTTATGTCTGGAGGGAGCACGTTGTACGGAGTCCTACCCTTTTTTTGGCTCTTACATTCTTTCTGCCACCTCTTTCACATTAGACCCTGAGCCTTGGAAGGTGTGATCACAGCTCAATAATATTTTAAAGAACATTTCATTATTCATTTACTTATTTATTTTTTATTATTGATTTGTAAATTGGATAGAGAGGGAAAGAGGCAGATGGAGAATAAGCATGCCAGGGCCTCCTGCAACTGCAAACAAACCCCAGAGGCATGCTCCAACTTGTGCATCTGGCTTACATGAGTACTGCAGAATGGAACCTGGTCTTTAGGCTTTGTAGGCAAGTGCCTTAACCACTAAGCAATCTCTCCAGCCCTAGAAATCTTTCTTTCTTTCTGTCTTTTGGGGGGTTGGGTTTCTTGGTTTTTCAAGGTAGGGTATCATTCTAACCCAGGCTGACCTAGAATTCACTATGTAGTCTCAGGATGGCATCGAACTCCCAGCAATCCTATCTCTTCCTCTCAAGTGCTGGGATTAAGGGTGTGTGCTACCATCTCAGGCCTAGAAATCTCTTAATTAATGAACTCTAGGGCTGGGGAGATTGCTCAGTACCTAGAGGTACCTGCTTGCAAAGCGTGATATCCTGAGTTCAGTTCCTCAATGCCCACTCGAAACTAGATGCACAAAGTGGTGCAGGTGCTGGGTCAGCCTGGGCTGGAGTGAGACTCTATGTTGAAAACAGAACAAAAAAAAAAAAAATTGAGAGAGAGAGAAAGACAAGAAAGAAAAAATCCAGTTTCCCCTGAGTGGAAGTCTGTGAAAGAACTCAAACCACGCTCTTCCTCGGGGGGCAGCCAGGGCAGAACAAGAAGACCCAGCACAGCAGAGTCTTTAGGACAGAGGAACAGGAAATGCACCACCTTAGGAACAAGAAAACTTCGGGGAGGGGGCACTGGAGAGATGGTGTAGTGGTTAAGATGTTTGCCTGCAAAGCCAAAAGACCCAGGTTGGATTTCCCTAGTACCCACGTAAAGCCAGGTGCACCCAATATCTCTCTCCTTTCTCTCTCAAATAAATAAAAATTAAACATACATTTAGGGGGCTGGAATGATGGTTTACTGTGAATCCTGAAGACCCAGGTGCAGCTACCCAGAACCTAGGTAAGCCAGATGCACAAGGTGATGGATGTGTACAAGGAGGCATGCACACAAGATAGTGCACTTATTTGGAGTTCAACTGCAGTGGCTAGAGGCCCTGACCTCTCTTGTAAATTATATAGCTGGGCGTAGTGGTTCACACCTTTGATCCCAGCACTTGGGAGGCAAAGGTAAGAGGATCGCTGTGAGTTCAAGGTCACCCTGAGACTACATAGTGAATGACTGGTCAGCCTGGGCTAAAGTGAAATCCTACCTCAAAAAAACAAGAAGAAAAAAATATTTAAAAAATAGAAACATTTTGGGGCTGGGGAGATGGCTTAGCTGTTGACAGTGCTTGCTTGTAAACCCTGTCTGCCTGGATTCTATTCCCCAGACACAAAAAGTGGCACAAGCATCAGGAAACCCTGATGAGTGGATGTATGTGCATGTGTGCATACAGATAAATAAAAAAAATATTTAAAACATAAAGAAGACTTCAGTGGACTGGGAATGTGGCTCAGTAGGTAGAGTGCTTGCCTAGTATGCACAAAGATTTGAGTTCAACCCCTAGCACCATATCAACTGGGTGCATGACACAGGCCTGTCGTCCCAGGAGGTGGAGGCACAAGGATCAGAAATGCAAGATCACTCTTGACTATATAATGAGATTGAGGCCAGTCTGGACAGATACGACCCTTTCTCAAAAAAAGGAGAAGGAAGCCAGATGTGGTGGTTCATGCCTGTAATCCCAGTGCTTGAGAAGGGAGGAAAGGAGGAAAGGAAGGAAGAAATACAAAAATACATAAATAAATAAATAGATAAATATTGGAAGTTCTAAAATCAGGACTTGTGGTATGAGAGATGGCCCTGAAGTTAAGCCAACAATTTACTGACCTGGGTTTGATTTTCCACTACCCACATAAAGCTAGAAGCACAAAGTGGCCCATGCATCTGAAGTTTACTTGAAGTGGTTAGAGGCTCTGGCGCTCTCTCTCTCTCTCTCTTCCTCTCTATCTGTCTCTTCTTGCAAATAACTAAATTATATGTATCTGTGTTTAGTTTTTGTCTACCAAGTCCAGCAAGGCCTGCCCTGACATCAAGATGGCCAGGCCACCAAGATGCTTTTCCTCAGGGTCACCCGCTGTGGCTGCACTTGGAGGGTGGATTGCCCAGGAGGAATGGAACACTGCCTAGGGAACCTCACTGCAGAGGACAGTGGCCAGTCTTGTGGGAACGGGAAGGTCTGCCCAGATTCCAGCAGCCTCTCCCCTCCATGTTGAAGTGGCTAATAACAGGAGAGCAGACCTGGCATCAAACTTTCCCTCGTAGCCACTATGCACCCCCCAGAATCAGGAAATTTGTTTTGTGACAATATTAACTCAATTGTAATGTTCGTTTTACTGATAGTTTTTCATCCCAGAATCCAGTCTAGGATTGTCACATGTAGTCTGTGTATGTTTATCCTTTTTAGTGACCTTGACCCATTAATAAAGGGTTCTGGTCATAAATAAAATATTTTAAAATCAGGAGCTGGGGTGGTGGCACACGCCTTTAATCCCAGCACTTGTGAGGCAGAAGTAGGAGGATTGCCATGTGTTCAAGGCCACCCTGAGATTAAATAGTGAATTCCAGGTCAGCCTGGGTTAGAGTGAGACCCTACCTCAAAAACACCAAAAAAGAAAAAAAAATTTAAATCAGGACTTGCAACACTAAATGAGAAATGAAGAAATCTCTTGAACAGAGAACAAGATGCTGACAAGTCCAGCTGTGAGATGTTCCACAGAGCTCAGGCTGCACTGGAAAGGCTTCAGCAGCCATAGGCTCATCCTTCTCTCCTCAGAGAGCAACAAGACTGTTTTTTTTTCCCTTGGCATTCTTTCTTTTTAAATTTTATTTATTTATTTATTTGAGAGGGAGGGAGAGACAGAGAGAGAGAGAGAGAGAGAGAGAGAGGCAGATAAAGAGAGAATTGGTGCACTAGGGTCTCTAGCCATAGCAAACGAACTGCAGATGCATGCACCTTCTGTGTCTGGGGACTTGAATCTGGGTCCTTAGGCTCTGCAGGCAAGTGCCTTAACTGCTAAGTCATCTCTCTAGCCATTTTTGAGGTAGGGTCTTGCTCAGGCTATGTAGTCTCAGGTTGGCCTTAAACTCATAGAAATCTTCCTACCTCGGTCTCCCAAGTGCTGGAATTAAAGGCATACATCACCATACCTGACAAAGAGAAAGGAGGGAGAGAGCAATACTTTGTGCATCTGGCTTTACATGGATACTGGGGAATTGTAGCCAGGTCCTTAGGCTTTGAAGGCAAGTGCCTTAATTGCTGAGCCATCTCTCCAGCCCTTCCTAGGAATTTTTAAAAACTCTGTGTGTGTGTGTGTGTGTGTGTGTGTGTGTGTGTGTGTGTGTGTGTGAGAGAGAGAGAGAGAGAGAGAGAGAGAGGAAGAGAGGGAGAATTGATGTACCAGGACCTCAGTCATTGAAATTGAACTCCAGAAGCTTGCGCCACCTAATGGGCATGTGCAACCTTGCACTTACCTCACTTTTATGGGGCTAGCTTATGTAGGATCTGAAGAGTTGAACATGGGTCCTTAGGCTTTGCAGTCAAGCACTTTAACCACTAAGTCATCTCTCCAGACCAGAAATTTTTGAGGTAGGGTCTCACTCGAGCCCAGGCTGGCCTGTATTTTATTACATTATCCAAGGCTGGCCTCAAACTCACAGTAATCCTCTTACCTCTGCCTTCTGAGTGCTGGGATTAAAGGCATGCACCAATATGCCTGGCTAGGAATTTTTAATTATTATATTTTATTTTATTTTTACTGTCAGTACTGGCAAGCAAGCATTTTGCCACTGAGCCATGCCCCCATCTGCCACTAGATTCTAGGCAGGAGCTCTCCTACGTAGCAACATGCTTAGCCCTGGTGTGTGTCATGGATGTATGTGCAGGTGTGTGCACCTGGAGATGAGGGGTCAATGTGGGGTGTCTTCTTCTCTCATTCCCTACCTTATATTTGGAGACAGGATCTCACTGAACTGGGAGCTCACCAGTTTGGTTCGAATAACTGCCTTGTCCCCCATCTTTTACTTTAGTGCTAGGGATCTGAAATTGACAGGTGAAGCATCTCTGCAGATTTGTTTTGATCTTGAGTCAGTGTCTCACTAAATTTCCCAGGGTCCTCTGGAACTCACTCTGACTCAGGAAGACATGGAAAATGGCAATCTAACTGCCTCTACCTCCAGGGTAGCTATGACAGGCAGCACCACAAGGCCTGGCTTCCCCAGGGTTTTGGTGTGCACTGGCCTCAACTGCAAGTTCCTTCTCCTAGACTAGGACTTCAGTCCCTCCAGAAATCACCACCAGGACCAGCTCACCTGGGTCTCTCTCTTCTCTGTGACCTAGGACTCAAAATACTGCTCAAATGACTCTGATAATTTCCTCCCTCTCTTTTTCTCTCATTCAATGTCTCTTTCTCTACTTGCAAAATAAATAAAATTGAAGAAGAAAAACCAAATGGAAAGAAGAGATTCAGTCGAGAAGGGTTGGCGTGGGGGACAAAGGAGGTTGGTGAGACAGGATGATGATCATGGTACATTGTGTACATGTATGGAGGTGGTCAATAAATACATTAAAAAACAATAAAAAAAACCACCTGAAAAGTTCCGCCAAATAAATGAAGACAGGGATGAATATAGAGTGAATATGGGAAAAAAGGGGGAGGGAGAAAGGAATGGAGGGAGGGAGGGAAGGAGGGAAGAGGGGAGGGATTTCTCATCCAAAGAAGAGTTATCCTGGCCTGGAGGTCCCATCTTGTCTTTCTTTTTCTCTCCAAAGAGTTGGCCTAGTGATGTTTTCATGCCCTTCTTGGGGGCTTTGTGCAGGGCATCTGGGTTGCCCTCCCTGGGGGATCAGGACAGAGAAAGGGCAAATTCTGGGATACCCACTGTCCCTTCAAGTCCTCATTCTCTCCCATATCACTCTTCATGTTCTCAACCTTCATCCATGCTGACCTTCCACGAGAGGGCCCCTCATTTTCCAGGGATCCTTCCTGCAGTGCCAAGGCCTGAGCCATTCTATCAAGGGGGGCAGAGCAGGGAGTGGGCGGTGGGCTGTCTCCAGGGATGGCTGGGTCCTCCCCTTCTGGAATCCCAGCTTCCTCCTTGGCAACATGATTCTGGAGAGACATGCATAGGTGCAGAATTAATTTGGAGGCTTGTAATGGGGAGTCCCCTTAATGGGATGTCTATTAGGAAAGTGTTGTGGTTGTTTCTGGTTTGGGGCACTAATTTAAGGTAGCCTAGACCAAGCAAAGGGCATAAGGCAATGACTGCAGACTGCTGGAGCTGGAGAACCCCGCTGGTACAGCTTTGCTTGTGTTTCAGGAGTGGGGTGTGCTTGGTCCTAAAGAAAGCCAAGGAGTTTCAGGTCTTGGGAACAAGAATGCAGGGTTTACAGCAATACAATAAGGCTAGCATATTGCTTCATAACTCCCAAAGGTCAGTTCTCCCTACTCTTCCTCCTCCTGTTGCCTCTTCTTCTATTTATTTATATATTTTTGGTTTTTTGAGGTAGGGTCTCACTCTGGCCCAGGCTGACCTGGAATTCACTATGTAGTCTCAGGGTGGCCTCGAACTCATGGCGATCCTCCTACAGTTGCCTCCTGAGTGCTGGGATTAAAGGCGTGTGCCACCATGCCCGGCTTTATTTATTTGAGACAAAGTGAAGGACAGTGAATGGGTGCGCGAGGGCACCCCAACAAAAGATAAGTCATCTCTATCACATTGTCAGGACCCAGGAAACTTTTCAGAGGAAAAGTGATCAACTAAATAAGAATGCTTTCCTCACGACAACTGAGATTCTCCTGAGAGGAGATAGCAGCAGACACTGAGGAGACTGCAAGCCAGTCAAAGCAGAAAGTTAGAGGCTACCAAAGAGATAAAAGTAAAGAAAACTTATAACACACCCTTCTAGGTTCAGCAAACATTATAGAATAGTGATCTAAATAACATCAAATCCACAGGGTGGTCAGGCGTACTCTGAGTCATTGCTCCCCACCCGAGCCTGGTGTGTTGATGACATCACAGTGGTCACCCACAGGCTCGCTGAGAACCCGCAGAAGAATGAGGGCTGGGAGAAGCAGGGGAGAACAGCCCAATTGAAATATGATCAATTTGAAATAAGTTTTCAATAAAACTCACAATAAATTTTAACATTAAAAAGGATTTTGAGTTTCAAAGTTGAAAGAAGTTCTGTGTAAGATTTAACAAATGCAAATACTGGTGGTGTAGAAACAGCTGTGGTAGAGGACTAAACTTACAGGCTTCCGAGAGTCAAATGTATGAAAAATAAATGTTTCTCCATGGGCGGAAAAAAGCTATCACAAGGTATGGGCAAATAAAATTCAGAAAATAAATAAACTGGAACACTTGAAGTTATTAATATGTTCTTACTTGCTTAAAGCAGAGAACAAAAATAAAGAAAGGAAAAGTAATTTACCATAGCATATAATGATAGAGAGACATCAACCAGCAAATTTAATTTTGTCACTGTGGTTTTTCCTAAAATTCATGTAGTATCTGTTAAATTTATCACAAACGTGTTAGGTCATACCAATATTAAAAGGGCATTCTCAAAGAAAAAGATTCACTTGCTGTCATTTAAATAATAAGACTTAACTATGCATTTAAATCTCTTTCCCAAAATTTAGTAAGTGCACTTAGGGTAAATTTAAATTGCTTATATTCAAAATCAATAGTGGCAAAATAATGCATACATAAACATATGTAAATTTTAAGACAAGTTTAATGTTATGTTTAAATTTAGCAGCCTTTTCAAAGTTTTCCCAAATGAAGTGATTTAAAGAATAAAGTAAACCTTAATAGGGGACATAAGATTATTTATAATCTGAAGCCAACTGTAAATGCTCACCTACATTTCTCACTATGTCATACAAAGAAAATGATGAAACTGGTACTCTTTCTGTCTGCTTTCCACACATGCCGGGGTGTTTGGAACACACTGATGATCCCCTGTGATACGCAGCTCTCTATGGAGCGTGTTCTACTCCACCATCTCACCTGGCTCCCCTTCTTGTCCACAGGCTGCCAACTTAATTGTCACACAAAAATCTACTGTGACCAAAGAATTCCCCAATTCCATCTCGATACTAAATACAACCTTTCTCAACATTCTCTCTTCTCTACATATGAACATTTGTATTAAAAGCATTTCTTTTTAGCAGAACTTGTCATTGAATTCAGCCTTTCACCAGTGCCAAACAACCACTGGACAGATTGCGGCATGTGACTTTAAAATGTTTCCTCTTCACTGGCTCTTCTGTTTCTTCAATGCCAAGCAGTCCATCACCTGCCATAGTCACTGTCTTACTACCTTACACACAGTGGATACTCAGTCACTAACATTTACTCAAAGTCACAATGGTCAAAATCTCATCAGATATCTTGACACACCAAACTACTATGCTGGAACTGGGGATCTCCAGTCAAAATTTACTTCTACTCAGCATAATCTAACTTAGATTATGCCCCCTGGGCTGGGGGCATAGAGGGGTCCACGTTGGCCTGGCATGCACAAACCACATAAACCAGGCATGTGGCTTTTAGCCCTATGCTCCAAAGTTGGAGCCCAGAGAAGTGCAGGCTCACAGTCATCTTCAAGTGCACAGTGAATCCTAGGTTAGCCTGGGATACATGAAAACGGGTCTAAAAATACATAAATAAGAAAAAAATTAAAAATCTGTGTGCTCTGTTCAACTTTACTTGCATTTTCTTGGCACAGATAAAAATTTTTAACTGTTTATTCTTGTTGTTTTATTGTTCTCAGTTAAAAATTCCTTAATATTTATTGCTAGTTAATATAACATAGGTCACAGTTATACCCCAATACCCTAATAGGGTATTCATTGTGGGGACCAAGAGGCCTCAGTCAGTCTGTGCAGGAATGGGGGAAACATGGTGTCTCAGGCTATTCCCACCCACCCTGAGGCTCTTAGAACCTTCCTGTCCCCTCTTCTGCAACCCTTGCTGAGCCTTGTCGGGCAAGATAGAGATCTTATTTACTGTTGCTTTCTCTATAGTCTCAGCATTTCTGTTTTCATGAGGTTTGAGTGACTGCAGTGCCATTTCCCTGGAACTGGCTTTCAGGCTAGCCATGAGAGCAGTATTAGTGTCACTTCTTCCCCTAGGATGACTCCTGGGGCTGGGGAGAGGAGGTGGAGGTGACTGATCTCCTGTAGACAGTCAGCTCTCTCTTCTTTTTTTTTTTTTAAATTTTTTTTTTAATTTATCTATTTGAGAGAGACAGACACAGAGAGAAAGGCAGAGAGAGAGAGAGAAGGGGCACACCAGGGCCTCCAGCCACTGCAAACGAACTCCAGACGCGTGCACCCCCTTGTGCATCTGGCTAATGTGGGTCCTGGGGAACCGAGCCTCGAACCGGGGTCCTTAGGCTTCACAGGCAAGCGCTTAACCGCTAAGCCATCTCTCCAGCCCAGCTCTCTCTTCTTGATGTATTGATGTATCTTTGTTCCTCTGTATTCTCCTCCATCTGTAAACTAGAACAGATTCTCTAACAAAAAGTGAGAACAGTTTGAATAAAAGAGGATAGATCTAGTCATTAGAAAGATATATTAATGTGTCTGTTCATTCTTCTTAGAGCGCAGTGGAGGTTCTCTCTGGAGCCTTTTGGTTTCCAGTTCTAGGGAATCTGGTTTCCAGATTGGTTCCCAAAGATAGATATGGTCCACCCCACTGAGCAGGTCTCATGTCCAATCCGTGGGCTGTTGGTTACCTACATTGGCTACATGCCACTGTCGCATAAGTGTATACTTCTTGCTCAGCTGGTTGATTTTGTAACTGGCAGGATCTCCTGTTTAATCAATCCGTTGGGAACCGTTATTCTCCAGCTGCTCTCATAGCACTTTTCAGCACTGTGAGGGCTAGCCGGGAGCCTTGTAAGCAACGACATGAACCAGAAAGGCGAGAGTCACATCATGGTGCAAAAGTGGGACACAGGCTATGAATGTAGCCAACTGCTCTCTGATTGAATATGAGAACTGCTTGGTGGAAGGGAACTGAGTCAGCAGCTATGGCTGGTCAGAGACCCTAGAGGAAAACTTCCACTGCCTTTAAAAAAATATATTTTATTTATTTATGAGAGAGAGAGAGGAGAATGGGCATGCCAGGGCCACCAGCCACTGCAAATTAACTCCAGATGCATGCACCCCCTTGTGCATCTGGCTTATGTGGGTCTTGGGGAGTCAAACCAGGATTCTTTGGCTTTTCAGGCAAACACCTTAACTGCTAAGCCATTTCTCGAGCCCCTCCCCCCTTTTGAGGTAGGGTTTTACTCTAGCCTAGGCTGACTTGGAATTCACTATGGAGTCTCAGGGTGGCCTTGAACTCTTGGTGATCCTCCTATCTCTGCCTCCCAAGTGCTGGGATTCCACTGTTTTTTTTTGTAAACGGAGAGGTTATGCCTATAAAGACTCTTTAAATGTCTATGTTTACCACTTTTGATCCATGCTGCTCTCACTTTTCCCTGCAAAATTTGCATTTTACAGATGCAGGTGAATAGGCGTGAGACCAAAGACCCATCACTATGACAAGAAAAGTAAGCTGACTGCCTAGCTCAAAGTAACTCATCTCTATTATATTTGCTGGGACCCTGGAAATATTACAGAGGAAGGCCCATATTAAACATGAGTGCTGCTCTAAGAACCCCCTCCAAGGAGATGGTGGCAGACACTGAGGAGATTCAAAACTGATCAAAGCAGAAAATGAGAGCCTGCCAAGAGCACAAGACAAAAGGAAACATAACACACCTTCCAAGGCTCAGAGAACATTGAGCAGAACATGAGCAAGAAAGAATATAATAGCCATAGGGCTGGCAGGTGTACTCTGAGGCATTATCTCTCCACGGAGACTGAATAATGCATTCATGTTCCCAGAGGATATAGTTTCAGGCTGGCTTCAAACTCACAGTGATCCTTCTGTCTCAGCCTCTCTAGTGTTGGGATTAAAGGCATGTGCCACCACATCTGGCACATACTTTTTAATTAAATGGTTTCCAAGTTTATATTTGAATTTTTGTAACTTTACTTTAGTGCATACTAATTTTGTATTTAAGAGGTAAATGTGACACTTTCTAGCACAAAAGCAATTCACAAAAGATGTCTAATTTCATATTCAGACTACCAGCTTCTCATCGGAACCTCCACAACCTTTCCTGACACTGAGCAGTATTTTTAGACTCAGTTTTGAATGAATCATTAATTAATTATTAATATTCAGGAATACCTTGGCATGTGCTTGACAGCTGCTGAGATAAAAGCAAGGTTTTAGAAATAAGAAAGACAGACAATCCTGTTGTTTTGGAGGTAGGCAGGAAATACAGTGAACAAATATGCCAAAAAGGAAGCTGGGCGTCGTGACACATGCCTTTAATCCCAGCACTAGGGAGGCATAGGTAGGAGGATAGCTGTGAGTTTGAGGTCACCCTGAAACTGCATAGTGAATTCCAGGTCGGCCTGGGCTAGAGTAAGACCCTACCACAAGAAAACAAAAACAAAAACAAACCCCCCACAAATATGCCAATAAAGGAAGTCCAATCTGATAATGCTGAAAGTAAAGTAAAACAGAATGTTTTTACCACCCATAACCCCCTCTGTTGGTGTATGTGTGTGTGGTGTATACATGTGTGTGTGCATGCATGAGTGTGTGCATGCACGCAGAGCTGAGAGGAAGACAGAACATCCTCCTCTATCGCTCTCTCTCACCGAGCCCAGGGCTCCCTGTTTGTGGGTTAGACTGGCTGACTGAAGAGCCCAGTGGTCTTTTTGTCTTTATCTGTCCTCAGCACTGGGATCATAGGCTGGCTGACCAGGGGCCCCCAGTGGTCCTCTTGTCTCCAACCCTGCCCTCAGCACTGGGATTATAGGCATGTATGGCTATGTATGACATTTTTTGTGGGTGCTGAGAATCGAGCTCAGGTTCTCATGTTTGTGCAGCAAGCACTCTTACCTGCTAAACCATATCCTCAGTCCTAGAATCCCCCTTTCCTGAGAAATTTTATTTATTTATTTATTTGAGAGCTGCAGACAGAGAGAGAAAGAGGCAGATAGAGAGAAGGAGAGAGAGAGAGAAAAAGAAAGAGAGAGAATGGACACACTAGGCTTTCCAGCCATTGCAAGTGCCACCTTGTGCATCTGGCTTTATGTAGGTAATGGGGAATCATATCTGGGTCCTTTGTCTTTGCAGGCAAATGCCTTAACTGCTAAGCCATCTCTTCAGCCCCCCAATTTTTTTTTCCGGATTTTCGAGGTAGGGTCTCACTCTGGTCCAGGCTGACCTGGAATTAACTCTGTCATCTCAGGGTGGCCTTGAACTCATGGCAATCCTTCTACCTCTGCCTCCCGAGTGCTGGGATTAAAGGTGTGCGCCACCACGCCCAGCTCGAGCCCCCAAATATTTTTATTTACTTTTTTGCAAGGAAAGAGAGAATGAATACGGGGTGCACCAGGGCCTCTAGCCACTGCAAATGAGCTCCAGATGTATGCGCCACTTTCTGCATTTGGCTTTACGTGGGTGCTGTGGAGTTGGGCCTGGGTCATTAGGCTCTACAGGCCAGTGATTAAACCGTGGAGCCATCACTCCAATCACTCCAGCCCTTCCCTGGGAATTTTTTATTATGACTCTGAGCATATAGTTATGTGAAATAAGTAAACACAGAGAAAAGAGAAAGAAGTAAACAAATCAAACATTTATTGAAAAATCTCATAAACATATTTTAGAACAATTCTTTGAAATACATGTGATTTTCCCATTTGTCAAAGACAAAGGCAAATTTAGATCCTAATGAGATGGATGTGCTTGTTCGTCTAATACAATCCAATCCAAAGATACTAATTTGATACTTCACATGCTGAGGAGCAGCAGTAGAAAATATTGAAAGCCCTTGTTTTCCACAATTATGCCATCATGTTTCTATAAGAGCAGAAACCCTTGTAAGATCACTGTAATTCATGACACACAGGAGTCTTGACACTGCACCAAAGTGGTTCTGGAGGTATATGTTGGCATTGTGCGGTGACAGCATGTGCCAAGTGCATATGCTGTACATATAGAATCCAGGCTGCAGTGAAGTCACGTGGTGAATCCTGAGCAAGAGCTGCAGGAAACACCCGGAAGCATTGCACACTTGATTTTGTGTGGCTCTTTCTTTGCTGGGTGTTCCGAAACCTTTTACTGTGGGCAATTTTTTGGGACCCATATATTATGTGACCCCAGTTTAAGATGCTTTGGTTTAGGGGCTTGGGAGATGGGGGTCAACACAATTTATTTTGAAATTTCATTATTGTATTTTCCTTTTATTTATTTGAGAGAGAGAGAGCGAGAGAGAGAGAGAAAGAGAGAGAGAGAGAGAAAGAGAGAGAGAGGGAGATAAAGATAGGGAGGGGGGAGAGAGAGAAGGGGCAAGAAAGAATTGGCATACCAGGCCCTCAGCCACTGAAATTGAACTCCAGATGCTTTTGTCACCTAGTGGGCATGTGTGACCTTGTGCTTGCCCTTCCTTTGTGTGTCTTGAATATGTAGGATCTGGAGAGTCCACTATGGGTCCTTAGGTTTTGCAGGAAAGCACCTTAACTGCTAAGCCATCTCTACAGCCATATATATATATATATATATATATATATTTTTTTTTTTTTTTGAGGTAGGTTCTCACTCTAGCCCAGGCTGACCTGGAATTCACTATGGAATCTTGGACTTACAGTTATCCTCCTATTTCTGTGTCCCAAGTGCTGAGATTAAAGGCATGTGCCACCATGTTGAACTCTTAGTTTTGAATTTTTAAAATTAATTTTATTATTATTTTTATTTACTTAAGAGTGTGTGTGTGTGAGAAAGAGAGGCAGATAGAGAGAGATTGGGTGCATGGGGGTCTCCAGGCACTGCATTCACATGTGCTACCTTGTGCATCTGGCTTATGTGGGGTCCTGGGGAATTGAACCTGAGTCCTTTGGCTTTGCAGGCAAGTACCATAACCACTAAGCAATCTCTCCAGCCCTGCAGTTTTGATTTTTTTTTAGAGTTTTTCTTTTTTGTTTTTTTTTTTTCTTTTCTTTCTTTTTTTTTTTAATTTTTATTAACATTTTCCATGATTATAAAATATATCCCATGGTAATTCCCTCCCTCCCCACCCCTACACTTTCCCATTTGAAATTCCATTCTCCATCATATTACCTCCCCATTACAATCATTGTACTTACATATATACAATATCAACCTATTAAGTATCCTCCTCCCTTCCTTTCTCCACCCTTTATGTCTCCTTTTCAACTTACTGGCCTTTAGAGTTTTTTAACAAGTGATTTTAGCTGTTCTGAGGAGAATAGATAAGAAGGCAGGAGCAAGCACAGTTTTAGAGGAGGTTAAGCATAGAATTGCCACATGAGCCAGCCATTCCACTGCTAGGTATAAGCTTCAGAGAACTGAAAAAAGGTGCTCAGCCACAAACGTGTGCAAGCGGTCAGAGCAGCAGTACTCACACGAGCCCAAAGTCAGGAGCTACCCAAATGTCTAAAGACGAGAAGAGAAAGAAAGCATGGCGTAGCCCCACGGTGGGCATCAAGAGTGCATGCTGTTGAAGAGCACAGTTGCGCCTCAGTCACATCACGCTAAATGGAAGAAGCCAGTCATGAGGGACTACACGCTGCGTGTTTCCACTTCCACGGAAAGTTCAAAATTTCACTCAATCCCCAGCCACAGAAAGCAGATCCATGCCTAGGAATGGGAAGAATGGGTACTGCTTGCTTAATAAACATGGGATCTCCATTTGGCATGATGAAAAGTTCTGGAAGTAGATAGCTATGGTCCCACACCATGAATGCCCATAATGCTACTGAATCCTAGACTGGAATGTAGTGACTTTACAGCAGAAATAGTAATGAGAAGGGAAGGAAGAAGAAGAAAGGAGGGAGAGGGAAGGAGGAAAAAGATGCAGGGAGAACAGTAAGAAGCAGAGGAGAAGGAGGATGATCCAATGGCTTATTAAAATGCAGTGGCAGAGGGGCTGGAGAGATGGCTTAGCAGTTAAGGTGCTTGTCTGTGAAGCCTAAGGACCCAGGTTCAATTCCCCAGTATCTACACAGGCCAGATGCACAAGGTGGTACATGTGTTTTGAGTTTGTTTGCAGTGGCTGGAGGCCTTGATGTGCCTATTCTCCATCTTTCTGTCTCAAATAAATAAATAAAAATATTTTTAAAAATGTAGTGTCAGGATAATAGCCCAGTGGCTAAAGTGCTTACCATGCAAGAGTGTGCTTGAGTTTGGATCCCAGAACCCACTGAAAAGCCTGTGCTACGGCCGAGGGTCTGCAATCCTGGTGTAGCGCAGCAAGAAGGGCGGTGAGACAGGAACAGCTCTCAGAAACCCGTGGGCCTCAACTGCAGTGGGCATCTGAAGACCCTGCCTTGAACAAGGTGGAGGGCGAGGACTGGCTCCTGAGACTGTCCTCTGACCTCCGCTTGTGCGCGTCTGCACTCGTACATGAGGACATGCACGTGCACACACACCACACACGTGCACACACGCCACACATGTCTGCTGCAGCGTACTGGCATGTGCCTGTAATCCCAGTGCGTGGGAAGTAGCGTGGGGATCGGGCATTTGAGGTCAGCGATGGGCACAAAAGAAGTTCAAGGCCAGTCTGAGCTACATGAGACCCCATATTCTTAAAAAACAAAAAACAGCACTGTTCCTAGACATTGTGGTATATGATGGTCCAGCAGGTCTGAGATGTCCTGGGAACTGCCATGAACATTGAAGAACAGAGCAGCGTACCAGGCGGGAGGAGGAGGGCACAGAGGTTTAGAATGCCAGAGCAACACAGCATGCTCCCAGCTGGAATGTGGGTGAGGCCAAAGAGGGTCCAGGGGTTGTGGGTTCTGGGCTTGCGGATGTGCCTGATGAGTGATGCCTTCTGTAGATGGAGCAGGACTCCAAAGGAGTGGTAAGTTCAGGGGCTGAAGGGTTTTGCACCTCATCAGGCGAGATCATGATGGCATTACTGCATCAGCTGGCACGTTTGGTCTGGCTGGCCACAGTCTTAAAACTTGCAATGTCCACGGTTGTTTATCACTGATGATGACTTCTTTCTCCTACAGGGCTGCATGCAGCATAGCTTTTGCCAGCTTTCTGACAGGTAGTCAATACGAAGGAGGTTTCCAGCTCAGCTTCAGCTTGACTTCTCAGTGACCTGCCGCTCAAACATTGGTGTCTTCAACAATAGGGTCTTAGCATCTATTTCTGGTAGGAAACAGAGAGCCTTGACAATGGCCTGTAATGTTTTGGGAACAACAGGGACCTCCCTAGCCACCAACTCACTGGAATGTATCCCATCCCTGGCATACATTTTTTTTTTTTTTGAGAGAGCACCCACTGCAGAAATTTCTAGTACCTGCCCCAGCACCTCTATTTCCATCTTTAATAGTGGAAAGCTGGCTGGCTTAGGGGGGCACAGTGCTCAGTGTCAATCCACATTTTCTTGATTTCCTTTGCAGCCATCCCTTTGCCCCTTTGCTTGTCTAGAACGTGAGCTCCACAGACCCATGGTGAATGTGAAGAACCTTGAATTTTGAAGTCATATGCCAAGAATAAAAGAATGATCCTGAACCTCAACTATGACTGCAGAGCCGCCAAATCATGTTGGGCCTTTAGAGCAGAGCAGACCACTTTGGCCTGGTCACGGCTTTGGTACTGGTAATGATGGACTGCACTTCCAGCCAGTTCTAGACAGTCAAACCACTTCCCTGGGCATCTAGCTCCTGATGCTCCATCTCTCCCAAGCAGAGTATTGGGGAAGTTGACCAGTATTTTCTTTTCTTTTGCAATGTTGGGGGTCAAGCTAGGGGCATTGTGCACACTATGCAAGTGCTCTCCCCCTGAGCTACACCCCACCCCTTCCAAAAATAGTTTATTCAGGGTATGAAAATCCAATGCATTAAAACTATGTTCTGGGCCAGGTGTGGTGTTGCATGCCTTTTAATCCCAGCACTCAGGAGGCAGTGTTAGGAGGATTGCTGTGAGTTTGAGGCCAGCCTGTGACTCCATAGTAAATTCCAGGCCAGCGTGGGCTAGAGTGAGAACCTATATTGAAAAACTAAAAAAAAAAGTTCTGGCTAGGTGTGATGGCACATACTTTTAATCCCAGCCTTTGGGAGTCTGAGGTAGGAGGACTGCTGTGAGTTTGAGGCCAGCCTGAGACTAATTCAAGGCCATCCTGGGCTAGAGCAAGATCCTACATTGAAGAACCAATGTATGTGTGTGTTCTGGGGCTGGAGAGATGGCTCAGAACTTAAGGAGCTTGCCTGAAAAGCTTAAGAACCAGGTTCAATTCCCCAGTACCCATATAAGGCAGATACATAAGGTGAAGCATACCTCTGGAGTGTGTTTGCAGTGGCTGGAGGCTCAGGCTCTAGCGTACCCATTCTTTTTCTCTGTATCCACTTCTCTCTCTCTCTCTCTCAAATAAAAAAAAAAAGGTCTGGATGGGCATGGTGGCCCACACACTTGGAAAGCAGAGGTATGTGGATTGCCATGAGTTTGAGGTCATCCTAAGACTACATAGTGAATTCTAGGTCAGCCTGATCTAGAGTGAGAGACTACCTCGAAACCATCCCGTCCCCCAAAATATGTTCTGGGCTGGAGAGATGGTTCAGTGGTTAAGGTACTTGCCTGCAAAACCTAAGGGCCCAGGTTCAATTCTCCAGTAACCACATAAAGCCAGATTCACAGTGGCACATAAGTTTGGAGTTCGTTTTCAGTAGCTGGAGACCCTGGCACACCCGTTTTCTCTCTCTGTGTTTCTTCTCTCTCTTTTTCTCTGCTTTCAAGTAAATAAATAAATAACAAATATGTTCTGGGGCTGTAGAGATAACTCAGTGGTTAAGAGCATACCCTGCCCCAGTCTGGGGATCTGTGGGGGCTGAGATGGCTGAGTTAGATTGCCCAGGACCTGTGAAAACAGCTGACCATGGGCACACATGTCTAAAACTACAGTGCTGTGGGGAGCAGAAGCTGAAGAATTGCTGGGCCCTGCAAAAATGCCAAAGCTTCAGAATCAGTTAAGAGACTTTGTCTCAAGGAAACAAGCTGGTGAACAATGGTAGGAGAAACCTCATGTTCTCCTAGGGCCCCATGTGCAATGACAGGCTGCACCTGCACATGCATGTGCATATCATGCATGCGCAATGCATATTTCAGGAGATGACACTGAACTTTGTCCCTCAGGCAATGACACTGGAGTGTGTCCCTCAGGAGATGACACTGGACTTTGTCCCTCAGGCAATGACAGTGGACTGTGTCTCTCAGGAGATGACACTGGGCTCTGTCCTACAGTAGATCACACTGAACTCTGTCTCACAGTAGCGCAGTAGGAAGCGTTGTTTGAAAGCTCTCCATATAGATTTCCTATGCGCACACTGAGAGTCCTTTAGGGACTGGATATGGAGTTATTGTGTATGTGCATTTTTTTTTTTTGCTTTATAAATGGTTCCTTAAAAAGCCACATGTTTGTAATTCTGAATGGTGGGAATAGAAGTCAGGGAGCTGGTTTTCATGACCAAGATTCTTATGCTACTATTGGCACCGGGACAGCTGTGTGGTGGCAGCCTCCAAACTGGATCCCAACAGTTTGTGCAATGTGGTATTCACAACCTGAACAGACCTCTCCTACATTGTCTCAGTGATCCTTTTGTAGACCAAAAGAAGAGTGGAAATGAGGGCAGGATGGGTCTAAGGTTAGCGTGTGAAAGATGTCATGGCAACTCTCGCTGTCTTAGACTCCCCTCTCTGACTGAGCACTCTGGAGAGAGCCAGCTTCCACGTGGGGTACAGCGTTATGGAGAGGCCCACATGATAAACACTTGAGGGTTCTTGTGACCTGTCTGGAGACTGAGCAGAGCTTGGAACCTGTGTTGACCTTTCAGATATCTGCAGACCTCATGAAAAGTCTTGGATCCAAGCAGAATCCTTGCTTAGCGTGTATAAGGCCTTGGATTCCATACCCAGACTCTCATCCCTAAAATGACTTGGAATTAGACTCTCCTCCCTGATTTCTCACCCTTAGAAACTCTGTGAGCAAATAAACGTTTCCTGTTTCAAGTTTCTAACTTCAGGAGATCATTTCTTACACAGCAACCGCTAACTAATACAACCTCATACCCTTACTCCCTGTCTCATGTCAGTCAGAACAGACTGCTCCCCAGGACGGCCGTGCATGACCTTTCACCCTCATCCTGGAATTTTCTTTTCATTTTCCAGGTTCCATTGCTTCCTGATCCTGCCCCTTTCCTCTTTGTTGTTTATTTTAACATTTTTAAAACAAAGAACCTTATCAACAAATTAACGTAAGTCTCTCTCACTATCCTCTTCCCCCCATATCTTCCTCAATGGAACTCTATCTTCTTTCCTACTATTCCCTCATCTATCTTATTGTCTTTTCCCCTCTCCTTCCTCATCTGTGCCTGTATTGTGCAGGTCATGAAAGGAACAGCCCTCGTGTCCGGAAGACAGTGTTCCCAAGCGCTCCGGCTCATCCTTTGGCTCTTAGAGTCTTTCCGCCATCTCTCCCACTATAGCGCCTGGCCATTGGAGGGTGACTGAGCGTGCTGTCAGCAGCAGCCCAGGCCGCGCACTGGCGGAAGGGTTGTGCCCTGGCACGACTGGCAGTGGCTTTGTTCTGATGTTACACTTGCCTGTGAGGTATCAGTCTCCAGACTCAGAACTTGCATGCTTTTTTCTTTCATTTCCATTTGACAGTATTGTTTCACTTTTCTTCTAGCTTTCTATGTTGCCATTGAAGGTTTTGGATGTGTTTATTTTAGATTTTTCCTTCCTTCCTCTAAAAAATCGTTTTAGGAAACATTTAAGTGGTGAGCTCTAGAACCACAGTACCTGGATTCGAATTTCAGCTCCAATGGCTATTGGCTTTGTGAGTCTGGGAAGGGTGCGTACTTTCTCTGTGCCTTAGTTTCCTAATCTGTGAAGTGGTAATAACAGTATATCTACTGAATTAACCCTTCTCCAGGGGACCAGTTCTACAAACCAATTCTTGGGGAATGTGTGTGTCTATCAAGTTCTATCTGTAAAGGAACATTCAGTAAATATGTTTGGCTTTGGGGGCTAGGAGGTCTCTGTTGCCACAGCTTAACTCTGACATTGTAGTGTGAAAGCTGTGGATCAAAGGTAGATACATGTGCTGTGTTCCAGTAAAACTTTAGCCAGGCCTATTGGCATACCAGCTACATGTGGGAAGGCTGGGACAGGAGCATTGCAAATTCAAGGCCTGCCTGGACTACATAGTGAGCTTAATACCACTGCGGGCAACTTAATGAGACGATGTTTGAAAATAAACACTAAAAAAAAATTGCAAGAAAGAAAGGGCTAAGGATACAGCTCAGTGGAGGGTACAGCCTGTGGCATATGAAAAACCTTAGGTTCAACCCTTGCCTGCAAAAGTAACCCAAGGAAAATTAACTCCTTCCTGACTAGCCCTCATAGAGCTTGAAAGCCCCATGGAATCTTCTGGAAGACAATGGCCAGTGACAGCATGAATAAGCAGGGGACACTGCAAACTACAAAAATCAACCAGCCAGACAAGAAGCACACACTTGTGCAATGTGGCGCACGGTCTCTGTGTTTAACCAACTGTTTTCTTTTTTTTTAATTTTTATTTTTTAATTTTTATTTATTTATTTGAGAGAGACAGACACAGAGAGAGAGAGAGAGAGAGAGGGAGGGAGGGAGAGAGAGAGAGAGAGAGAGAGGGAGAGAATGGGCACGCCAGGGCCTCCAGCCACTGCAAACGAACTCCAGACGCGTGCGCCCCCTTGTGCATCTGGCTAACGTGGGACCTGGGGAATCGAGCCTCGAACCAGGGTCCTTAGGCTTCACAGGCAAGCGCTTAACCGCTAAGCCATCTCTCCAGCCCTAACCAACTGTTTTCTGATTGTGCATGTGGGAGAGAATTCATGTCTGGTACTGGAAACCAAGTCAGAATCCCATGGTCAGGAAACTCAGACTTCAGAGAGAGGTCCCCACTGCTCTCTGGAGAAGAAGAGTGGGTATGCACACCAAAATGTCTGTCAAATAACTTTGCATATCCCGTTAGCCCAAGCTACCCTCAGTCATGGTTGGAGAATTGTATTTTACATGTGTCAAAGAAAATGAAGGAGAACCACGATCCATTGATAAGACAAGAAGACAGGTCACTGCTTACCATGCGATGGGCTACTTCGTCCACATCTGCTGGGGCCCAGGAGAAATCGCAGCCACATGAATGCTGCTCTTACTGCTTGCCTGACAACTAGATTCAGGGTGATGGTGGCAGACACAGTGATCACTCAAAAACCATCAAAGCAGAAATCCAGAGGCTACAGAGAACTCAGCATTAAATCAGATTGCCAACAGACCTGCCACAGCTCAGGGAACATTATGGAAGAGGGGTTGGAAAGATTGTAAGAGCCATAGTGTGGGTAGGAATACCCTGATACGTGGTCCCCGTGATACCCTAAAGGGATTGACTGAGTCCTCCATGACCCCACAGTGAATACCACAACCTCATGGAGGAGGGCCCCAGGAAAACCAGAGCAGGAGAGAGGGGATAACAGTAAAGCCTGTTATAATATAAATGTATATAAAATAAAATAAAATAAAATAAAAATGATAAACCCAAGC
Source organism: Jaculus jaculus (assembly GCF_020740685.1). Lineage (NCBI taxonomy): Eukaryota > Metazoa > Chordata > Mammalia > Rodentia > Dipodidae > Jaculus > Jaculus jaculus. The sequence continues at coordinate 57,326,733 of NC_059113.1, read as the reverse complement.
AGAAGCCACCTAAACAAAGACTTTATTTTTCTACAGCAGCAAGCAAAGGTGGCTCTCTGATCACAGACCCCTCTCAGAAGTCTACAGACGCCCCCTAGTGGATGCCTCTCAGACTAGTGTGGCAGTGGTGTATAATTTCACTCTATGATCAGCGAACATCAACAAAGAAACTTGGGTGAACCTTTTGAGATGATGAGAGGCAGTGGCTAACTATCTTACACCTGGTTTTGCAGTGTCCTGAACAATCTAGTCCTGTGTTCTACTCTGCTTAAACATTTTGTTCTGTCTCCATCAAAGCAGAAATCCAGAGGTTACAGAGAACTCAACATTAAGTCATATATACATACATACATATATATGGAGATATATATATGTTTTTTGAGGTAGGGTTTCTCTTCAGCCCAGGCTGACCTGGAATTCAGTACATAGTCTCATGGAGCCCTCAAACTCATGTGATCCTCCTACCTCTGCCTCTGAGATTAAAGGCATGGACCACCATGCTAGAGAGAATGGGCGTGGCAGGGCATCTTGACACTGCCAATAATCTCCAGACACTTGTACCACTTTGTGCATTTGGCTTTACATGGGTACTGGGGAATTGAACCCAAGCTGGCAGGCTTTGCATGTAAGTGCCTAAAACTGCTCAGCCATCTCCCCGGCCTCAAGATTGGCTTTAAATTCCTACCCTTCTGTCTCTTCCCTCGCAAGGCCTGGGATTCTAGCCTGCGCTGCCATGTCTGACCTCTCCCTCTGCTCTTCATCTGTCTTTATGTGACTGTTGGTGGATGAAGGAGCCGCCTAACTCCCTGAGACCTAGCCTGCTGAAGTGTCCCTCAGGGTGAAGATCACACTGTCTGCCCAGACGCTGGACCAAACCATCTCACACCACAGCCACTTCGCCACACACTCAGTCTGTGTCCCACCCTCACCTGAAAATCCCAGATGTCATAAACACCCCCATGACAAAGATCACTTTTCCTCTTCCCAAGAGCATCATTCTAGCACCAGTTAACTTGAGGCGTTTTTATTTGCTTTTTGTCACTTAGCATTTGCAAATGCACCAATGCTCCCAGCAAGGGCGGAAGCAATGCAGAAGTCTGTAAAGTAAAAGATGACAGCGCTCTCGTCCCCATCCCCAGGACAACCGCTGCTAGTAGTTTTCTGTTCATCCTTCCAGAACTATTTTTCAAAATGCAATTTAGACTAATGGGATCTCAGTACACAAGTGCATCATTTATCGAAACGTAGATCAAGGGAATCACATCTCTGGGAGTTGGGCTGATTCCACTGGTACCTCATGTGACTCTAGCATTTAAACACCAGTCACACTGTGGGAGCTCCGCCTCTCCAGCCACTCTCTGGTGGCATTTCTTCCTCTCTTCTGAGATCCTCTGCCACCTGCCCCTTGCCTACTGGCTGGCATTCTTCATAGGACTCTGCTCTCATCTCTCTTGGTTGATGGATCATAGTGTGTGTATATGTTACTTACCTCTTGCTGTGACAAAATATCTGAGAAAAACAACTTAAGGAGGGAAGGGAGAGAGGGAATGAGGAAGGTGAAAGGGAAAGAAAGAAGGGAGGGAGGGAAAGAAGAAAGGTTTATTTTGGCTTATGGCTCACGGTGGGGAAGGCAGGGTGGAGTAGCCGGTCATGTGACAGCCAAAGGGAGGCAGCAGAGCGAAGCCTGTCCTGCTCTCTGTCTTTCTCCTTTTCATTCAGTCCAGAACCCCGTCTGTGGATGCTGGGTTAACCCTCAGTTAAGCCTCTCCAAACACCCTCACAGACAAGTCCAGAGGTGTGGCTCCAAGGAAGGGCAACCATCACAGCATGTAGTAAACTCCTTCTTTGGACTTTCAAACCCTCACCTGCCATTGAAATGCATCCCAAGTTAAGCTGGGAGGGAATCAAAAGTGACTGGAAGTCCAACTTAAGACAAAGCTCTAGCCAAGCTGGCTGTGAATATTATACCTATTCCTGATATGATGAACATTTTGATAGGCTGAGGTGGAGACCGGGCAGGTGCTGGTGGGCAAACTCCCTCCATCCATCTGCTGCCATCAGCCATGTTCACTTGCCTCCACTGTGAGCCATGGGTGATACTGCTGCTTGAGTGCCAGAGAAAGGGGGTTCTGGAAGGTTGATGTGAAGTGTTGAGGAGAGGCATAAGCAAGATGGCCCAGCATGTGTTATCTACAAGACCCCTTGGGATAATTTGAGCTTCTGTCATCTGTATGGATGAGGACAAGTATATGGAACTAGTCTTGAAAATATTTTTTTTTGTTTGTTTTTGTTTCTTGAGGTACGGTCTCACTCTAGCCTAGGCTGACCTGAAATTCACTATGTAGTCTCAGGGTGGCCTTGAACTCATGGTGCTCCTCTTACTTCTGCCTCCCGAGTGCTGGGATTAAAGGCATGTGCCACCACACTGGCTTGAAAATATTTTTTTAGGGGGGTTGATGGGACATAGAATACACTGTGTTAGTCTGCTTTCCATTGTTGTAGCAAGATGCCTGATTTAAACAACTTAAATAGCCAGACCTGGTGGCACCTGCATAGGTTAATCCCAGCTACCGATGAGACTAAGGCAGGAGGATTATAAATTTTAGACCATCCTGGGCTTCAGAGTGAGTTCAAGGCCAGCCTGAGAAACATAATGAGACTCTATATCAACATAAAAAGCAAAAATCAGGCTGGGATGTAGCTCAGCAGTAGAACACTTTCCTTTTATGTGCAAGGCCCTAGGTTCAATCCCCAGTACTGGAAAAGAAAGTCTATTTTGGGCTCACGGTTTCAGAGGTTGCTGTCCATGATTGTTTGGCTCCATGGGTCTAAAATGAGGCTGAGCACTGGGGCAGGTACACGTGGCAGAGCAGACAGTGGCTGGGAGGGAGGGAGAGAGGACAGGAGAAAGGGACTGGGAGCCAGAGTGTTTGTACATGACCTACCCTTCAAGGACACACACACCCTCAAAGATGTATGTATGTCCTCCAACCAGGCTCCACACCGTAGCTTTCACCACCTCCCCAAAATGCCAATTGACTGTGAGCCCATCAATAGAGAAACTCAGTGATGAGGTCAGAGTCCTTGCTGTCCAATCGCTTCACCAAGTCCCACTTCTGCATATTGCATTGAGGATCAAACCTTCAACACTTGAGGCTTTTTTTGTGAGGGGGGGGAGGATATTTCATAACTGAACCATGACACACACAGAATGAGAGAGAGAGAGAGAGATGCATTAGAGCTGGAGAGATGGCTTAGTGGTTAAGGCGCTTACCTGTAAGGCCTAAGGACCTATGTTTGACACTCTAGATTCCACGTTAGCCAGATGCATAAGGGTGAGGCAAGCGCAAGGTCACACATGCCCACTAGATGACGCAAGCATCTAGAGTTTGATTATAGTGGCTGAGGCTCTGACCCGCCAAATTCTCTCTCTCTCTTGCTCTCTAAAATGAAAAAAAGAAAAAAGAAAAAAAAGCTTCAAACCCAAGTTGCCAGCATGAGGAGCTGCTATCAGGCAAGCACCTCAGGTCACAAGATGAAGTACCACCAGCAATCCCAGACCCTGCACACACCCTTTCTTCCCTTCCCTCCACACTCCTGCACCCGTGCTATTTGCTTTTCATTTCTCTAAACCACATACTCATCTTGGTTTGTTTTTGGACGTGGTGGATTTATTAGAAATAATTTTGTGAAGTTGGACGTGGTGGCGCACGCCTTTAATCCCAGCATTCAGGAGGCAGAGGTAGGAGGATCTGTGCGAGCCCAAGCCCACTCTCAGACTATATAGTGAATTCCAGGTCAGCCTGGGCGACAGGGAGACCCTACCTCGGAAGACAAAACAAAAACAAGCAAACAAAAATAAATAAGGGAGCTCATTTTGTGAGTGTTTTCCACTTACCATTTTATTTGGAAGTTCATGCATGCCATTGTGTGAAATGCGTGCACACTCATTGTTGTTTTTGCACTCCCTCCCTGGCGCTGACACTGAGGGACACTTGGCTCATTTCCAGTGCTTGGTTTTCAAGGGTGCTGCCAGCAGGACTGTGTGGATGGGAAACATCCAGGGTTGCAGTGACACAAAGTGCCAGTCCTGGGTAGGATCCAGGCTTCTTGGCACACTGAGAACTACCATTTTTTAAAAAAATATTTTCTGAGTGAGAGAGAGGGATATAACACTGGTGCACCAGGGCCTCCAGCCACCGCAATAGAACTCCGGATGCCTGTGCCACCTTGTGTGCACGTGCGACCTTGTGTGTTCACGTCACCTTGTGCAACTGGCTTACGTGGGACCTGGAGAGTCAAGCGTAGTTCCATAGGCTTCACAGGCAAGTGCCTTATCCACTACGTCATCTCTGCATCCCAGAACTAGCATCTCTGTGAGCACTGAGGGATGGTTTCTGTGGTGGTTTGAATAGGTGTCCCCCATAAACTTATGTGTTCTGAATGCTGGGTCCCCGGCTAGTGGACCGTGGAGTCTCGTTAGAGGAGGTGTGTTGTTGGGACGGCCGTGCGGCTCTCACAGCCAGCCCCCCTGCTATGTTCTGGTCAGTCTCACGCTACCGTGCTTCGTGTGCTGTGGCAGAGGTGATGCCTAGCCTCTGCTCATGCCGGCTTTTTGCCACCTGACATCATGGCGCTTCCCCTCCAGCCTGTAAGCCAAAATGAACAACTTTCCTCCCATCACGTGTTTGTTCGGGTATTTCATCCCAGCAGTGAGGTGGTTACTGCAGCGGCACCTCAGTTCTGGCGCCTTCACCAGAGACACCCTCAGCTGTGGAACCTTCATGTGGCTTCCTCCATCTCAGTCTAAATCCAGAGGGAGAAAGCACCCGGCAACTTTGGTGTCTTCAGATTCCCGTGGAGAACCTAGTGGCTGCACATGTGAACTTGCTCCTTGGAGGTGGCGGTGGAACGCAGATGAGGGGCTCAGAGGCATAATTTTGGTATGAAAATATTCTATATGTAGGTCCACTATATCCATGAGTTAGTTTGCCCAGACCTCCTCACCTGTGAGCGAAGGAGATTGTTAGACCACCGAGAGTGGTTGAGGTCGTTTGCAGTTGGGTGTAGGAGGGCCAGAGACCCATTGATGGGTGCTGTGGTCGCTGGGGCTCACCGGGGTGGTGTTGCATTGAGGTGCATGTGACCAGTGGAGATCACCAAGGACTAGGGGCGCTCTTGTGGGGCATGGAAGGGCTTTCTGGGAAGGGAATTGACTCAATGAGGTCTAGCCCTTTGCTCCCGGTCAAATCACCCCAGGTTTCCAGCATCCTGGTTTCACAGTCAAGTGATGTGATCAATATTGGTTGAATCCTTATGTGCCAGACACTGGCTGAGACACTTTCTATGAGCGTAGTGCTCAAACATCACTGAAAGGGAGGCATTGTATGAGGTAACTTTGGCTGTATAACAGACCTACCCAAATTTCAGTGTTATCACAGGTGTTTATGATTTTTTACAGTTCTGTAGACTTTCTGGAACTTTATTCTGACTTGACTTGGCTTGTCTGGAGCTAGCTGGTCTAGTTCAGCTCTCCACAGATCTGGTGGTTGGCTCACTGTCAGCTGGGGTGACAACCACATGTCTCTCACCGGCCCACACTTGTTGACATGGCGAGAAGTTTCTCAAAGCAAGGGGAAGCCCTAAGAGCAGGTTTCCAGCTTTTGCTTACGTCGTGTTGGCTGATGTTCCATTGGCCACACGAAGTTCCCACAGCTGGGAGTGTCTCTGGTGACGGCGCCAGAACTGAGGTGCCGCTGCAGTAACCATCTCATTGCTGGGATGAGATACCCAAACAAACACGTGATGGGAGGAAAGTTGTTCGTTTTGGCTTACAGGCTGGAGAGTAAGTGCCATGATGTCAGGGGGCAAAAAGCTGGCATGTTCCATTGGGCTGTTTATACCCTCTTCCTCACACTCAGGCCATTGTGCCCTAGTGCAGCAGCTCACAGAACAGTAGAGAACAGAGCACTCTTCCAGGGACCACTCCGTCACAAAGCCTGTTAGTGACCTGTCCAGCCAGCTGAGCTTAGCTCCCTCTCCAAAGACTTCTCATGAGTGTAACAATTCAGTCATCACAGAGGACTCTGTGTCCTGGGTGAGAGGTCGCATTCTTAGGTGGAAAGGGTAAGTCATGGTGGCAGGATGGTAGGTTTGGGTCCCACATTCTTCCACTGGACAATTACTGTGCAAGTCTTGTTTATTCAGGAGAAGGTCAGGCATGGGAACAACTGTTTTCTCATGTATATTTCCAGCAATGTTGTGGAGGTAACATGTTGATGTCACAGATGTTAAGACAGGTGAAAGGGACTTAAACGTGGTGACTGCAAAGCAGTGTTAGTTACTTCTATGTTGTTATGACAAAATAACTGATGTAAATAAGGAAAGAAGGGTGTTTTTAAATTTTATTTATTTATTTGCGAGGGAGGGGGGAGGGAGAGAATGGGTATGCCAGGGCCTCCAGCCACTGCAAATGAACTCCAGATGCATGTGCCACTTAGTGTATCTGGCTTTACGTGGGCACTGGGGAACTAAACCCAGGTCGTTAGGCTTTGTGGGCAAATGCTTTCACCACTGAGCCCTCTCTCCAGCCCCAGGAAGGTTTGTTTTGATTGACGGTTTCAGAGGAGTCCCTTCACTGTCACGTGGTGGGGTGTGCGGGGGCCGATCATGATGGTGGTGGGAGTGTGTGACAGAGGAGGTTTCTCAGCCCTCCCGTTGGCCAGGAAGCAGAGAAGGAGAGAACAGACAGCCCCAGGTGAGGCGGGATCGGAAAACCTGTAATGACACTGAAGGAGACGCAGGAGACAGCTAGCTTCTTGGAGGCAGTTTCAGTTAGGGACAGCAGCCCAAGGAGAGACGCCAGAAGACGCCACCCCGCAGTGGCAGGAATGGAACTTCTGTCTGATCCAGTTTCACCCACAGCGGCTGCCGCGCCCCCTGCTGCCTCCACAGTCCAGCAGCTACCTAGGTGGACTGGCCTTTGGGGTCAGCTCTGGACTCTGCAAGCCAATCAAGTCTTCCCCTTTACATACCTGAAAGAATCCATTTTTTTTTATGAGAGAGAGAGAAAGAAAATTGGTGTACTAGGGTCTCCAGCCACTGCAATTGAACTCTAGTTGTGTACACCTCCTGTGTGCATGTGTGACCTTGTGTGCTTGTGTGACCTTGTGCGCTTGTGTGACCTTGTGCGCTTGTGTGACCTTGTGTGCATGTGTGACCTTGTGTGCATGTGTGACCTTGTGTGCATGTGTGACCTTGTGTGCATGTGTGACCTTGTGCGCTTGTGTGACCTTGTGTGCATGTGTGACCTTGTGTGCATGTGTGACCTTGTGTGCATGTGTGACCTTGCGTGCTTGTGTCATGTTGTCCGTCTGGCTTATGTGGGACCTGGAGAGCTGAACATGAGTCCTTAGGCTAAGCCATCTCTCCAGGCCAGGAATCCATTTTTTTTAAAAAAATTAGATTTATTTTATTTATGAGAGAGAGAGAGAGAGAGAGAGAGAGAGAGAGAGAGTGAGATTGGGAGGGTAATAGAGAGAATGGGCATGCCATGGCCTTCAGCCCATGCAAATGAACTCCAGACACATGTGCCCTCTTGTGCATCTACCTGGCTTATGTGGGTCCTGGGGAATCAAACCTGGATCCTTTGGCTTTGTAGGCAAGTGCCTTAACTGCGAAGCCAACTCTCCAGCTCACAATCCATTTTTAAAATTGATATGAAGGCTTGTCTGTGCTGATCTCTGCCCTCTCTCTGGCCTGTAATCTCTGTCTGGACACATGTAAGTCTGGCTTTCTCCCACCTAGCCAGCCTGGGTAGGAGAGATCACTGTTTCTTGGCCTGGGTAGTTTCTGCCTGCCTCTGCTTTATGCTTTGAGGTAACTTCTCACTTTTAAATACATGCCTGATTCTACGCTGATCTCTGAGTCCACCGCGTGTGTCTTCCCTTTGCACTCCAGATCTACCATGTGGGCATTTCCTCTGAACTGAGCCTGCTCCCTACGTAACGTCTTTAAGCTCGGGGTAACCATGGGTGTGACTCTCTTTACTACCCATTTCTCATCTGAATTTCTCTACGATTCTTCCTTAAGCCATCACCACCTGCTCTCAATCTTCTCCCACACAGAGGCTCAGGGCGGATGTCATGCTTGAGTGCGTTTTTCTTCTACATTCCTACGTGAGCTCCTAGGTCCTGTCTTCCATGAGTGTGCATGTGTGTACATGTGTTTGTATGCGTGTGCATATGTGTGGGGTGTGCTTGTTGTGTACTATGTATGTGTCTTGCATGTACATATGTGTGTGCATGTTTGTATGTATGTATGTGCGTGTGTGTGTGTGTGCACATGAGTGGAGGCCAGAGGTTGATGTCAGGTGTTTTATCAATTGCTGTCTGTCAGTGTCGGTTCCCGCCCCTCCCAGCTGACTGAAGCTGAAGTCTTCCTTCCAGGAGCCTGCGCCACAGAGGGTTGAGACCACCTATCTCCCCAGAGCACAGGCCCCAGTACCTCGACAAGCCTCTCTCCCAGTGACCAGCCTCTTCTCATTGGCCAGTCCACCCTCCCGCCCAATGCAGGGACTAGCTAGCTAGTTTGCCCCGCTCCTCACCTGTCTCTCCTCTGGGTGCTAGGAGTGTAGGTTGGCTACCTTGTCCACCAGGGCTTTAGGTAGGCATGGTAGATGCTTGCATAGTAAGCATGTAACAGACTGAGCCATCGCCCAGCCCTCAGTAGCTTTGATGATCTACTTGTCTTTGGAGATGCCCTCACAGACCCTAGGAAGATGCTTCCTTAAGCTCCTAGGCATTTCTTAATCCACGTGAAGTTGACAGCTGGAAGTGTGACAGCGAGCCCTGAGGGCCATGGCGCTGGAGCAGACCGGACCCTCAACACCATCATCTTGTCATCCCTGCATCCATGCCTGCTCACTTCTAGGCATCTCTTTGAAATTTAAGGCAAACTCCAAAAGAACATTGTTTTTGATGATTTTTGGGAAAATGAGGTGAGCAGATAGATTTGGATGGGAATGAAAGGAATAAAATCTCAACCCCCATTTTAGATTTGCAAACAAGCTAAATTCTCAGCACCTCCAGAGCATTTCTTTAAAAGGGGAGAAAAGGCAATTGGTAAGAAACAAAAACTGAGATTTGCATTTGAATTCTTTTGTGGGGTGCAGGGAAGGATAACACTCCTCACGCCATTAGCAGGAGGAAGCTTTGGAACTTGCTCATTAGTTTTCTAGATTCAAATAATTATTCTCAGGGATGCTCAAAGCCTGATAAGATCCAACAGCATTGGCGACAGCTCAGGTTTCTCCCTAGGGAAAGCAGATGTCCCAGGAGTGACTGGGTTCACAGGTCTCCCTCATTTCTCACTCACACATTCCTAGAGGCTCCTCTGTTAAATCTGCCAGCACTGCTGGAAGTGTGGTAGAAAGTTCTAGACTGGAACATTACGTAGGGGAAAACTATGGCCTCAAGAGGATAGTAACACAAATCATCAGTGGAGTTGAGGGATTGTCTGTTTATCACACTCCTGTCATTGAAAAGAAGAAACCTTGATGGGTAGAAGGCAGACTGGAGACACACAATGAGGTCACCACATCTGGGGAATTGAGGCAGGAACCACCCGCGTAAAAATTTAAAAGGAGAGTCTTTACTCAGCCGGCCAGCAACTGTCTTTTCATAGCAAGGAGAGCAGCCTCATCCTACTTGACAGTAAGTCTTTTAAAGGCAGAACTGACATTCCTTTATAATGATCTCAGAAACCCTCAGCCACCGCCCCCCAGTTGTCTTTAGCAAGAGCAAGCAAGCATGATTACAAAAGCAGAATTTTTGCAGTTAGTACCAGGTATGGAGCAGATATCAAATGTCAGACCATCCTGACCTCATTGTGAGAGCAAACACCAGATGCCTTACTGGAACCACACCCTCATTCTTGCAATTAATGCTCTGTGCTAATCTTTAATCTCCTATGGCTCCTTGAGATGTCAAGATGGCTAAGTGGCCTAAGATGGCTTCCTTTAGGTCTGTTCACCAGAGGTTGTTTCAACCCTACCTTGAAAAAAGTCCAAGAAGCAAACCACAACCCCCAAACAAAAACTAGCCTCAGCTGGTGATGTAAGTCTGTAATCCCAGCATGGGAAACCTAGGCACAATCATGTGAGCTAGCCTGGGCTACATAGTAAGACCCCATTTCTGAACAATCCCCACAGACAATTAAAGCAGATCGAGTGGGACCAGAGGGAGGAGGAGGAAGTAGACAAGCAGCTTGAGAGGTCACCATTGCGTGTCGGGAAACTGGCCTTTCAGCGTGACAGCCGAGGGAGCCGATGTAGCTCTGGAAAATGAGGGTTTCTGCAGAAAAGGAGGGTGATTCTTCCCCGGGTGTGACACCTGACTCAAAGAGAACAATGCTACATTTGTTCTTTTTTTTCCCCTCTCTCAATTAACTTTTTCCTCGTACTGTAAAAGTAGCACACGTTCCTTAAAGTAGACATGTCTGTTGTGAATAACCAGAAAAATCCTCATTATGCTACACCAGCAAAGTTCATCTCCTTGCTAGTTATACTCGTTTTACATTAGTTAATTATATATTACACGTGTACATGTGTGGTGTGCCTGCATGTATGAATGCATGTTTTTTTTTGCATATGTCCCGTGCATGTGGAGGCCGGAGGCTGACATTGGGCATCCTCCTCAGTCGCTCTCCCGGGGTCCCTCACGGTATCTAGAGCTCACCCATTCAGTTAGATTAGTTAGTCACTGAGTCCCAGAGATCTGCGTCTTCACCTCCTTAGCAATGATTGTTGCCCCCCCCACGCTCAGCATCTGCATGGGTGCTGGGGATCGAACTCAGGCCCCCGTGTTTGTGCAGCGACACTGCCCACTGGGCAATCTCCCCGGTCTCCCACTTTGTAAGCAACGCTAAATGGACTTTGTACGTGTCCTGCTGGCTGTCTTCGCCTGTCCCTCCGCATTACGTCGTGCACATCATTGTGACAATGGGCTTGGGGTCAACGTGACTTTAAATGCTGCTCAACACATGTATCAGGTGCCCGTGATAGAATTTTCCAAGTAAACATGTCCCCTTACCTGGGCAATTAGCTTACTTCGTGTTCCCCCACTACGTGACTACTTCGGTCACACCTGCATGGAGAACGCCCACCACCCCCATTAGCTGCGCACTTCCTCAGCCACATTTCCATCCCACATTTCTTGATCCTCACTCTCACAACCATCGGGCCAGGCAGATATGCTGTGGCTCACTCCACTTTCTCTTCATTATGGAAATGAAATGTGTATCTATAAAAGCAAATTCGGAGGGACCTAATGGGCACGATGAAAGACTTCCTCTCTTCCCCTCCAATCCCACCATAACTGCTCCCCAGAGACAATGCGTCCACTCTCATCCACCTTCCCAGAAACGATCTGTGCACAGCCACAGACACCGGGAAAGGGAGTTGAAATTGATACACTACTGGGAACTGAAGCTCTCTGAAAAAGCCATGCCTAGGCTGAAGAGCCTGTAGACCCATGATAGTGCTTTGTTACTGAGCAGGGTTGGAATGTTGCCCATCAGAGCCAAAGTTACCCTGGGGCCATCTTTAGTCCTCTTGATGGTCATCATCCCCTGCTTAGCTTTGTTTCAGACCTAACATCCTTTCAACTGCCTGGTAAAACCTTCTGAACGTGTTAACTTAGCTTCTCTCTAATGCAAAACTTGAGAATGTCATCAGATAGCATCCAAGATCTATTCTAAAAGGGGTTTCTCCTCTTGTAACCCAGGTATCTGGTTTTCCCACCACACTCTTTGGGAAAATGCCTTGGCTTATGACTTTCTTCTGTCCACTGTCCTACACACAGCTGGTGTGACCGTTTCCTCCGTGGGGCATGCACTCAAGACAACCTGGCCATGATCATGGTCACTCATACTGGCGGAGGAACAAGAGAAAGAAGAGTTTTTAAAGGCAGTTAGTCAGGGACAGAGCCCAAAGAGGGAACAAGGAGATGCCATTTGTCCACCCTGGCAAAATTAGAACCCAGTGTCCGATCCTGTCTCATGCAAGATGGCTGCTAGAACACTCTCCACAGCAGCAGCCTCCTGTTTCTTCCTCAGCCGAGCCTCTGGGTGTCATTCCTGTCAGGTCTCGGCTCTTTCTGGGTCAGCCCCTTGAGCCTGTAAACCAATCAGATCTCTCCTTACACACCTGAGTCTGATAACGAGGCTCACCCTAATTGGGTCTGGTCTATATAAAGGAGGTTAAGCACTTGGGCCAGCCCTCTTTCCTCCCTCCCAGTGATCTTGCCTGAACACGAGTGTTAGTCTGTCTTTTGGCCTGGGTATTTTTCTGTTTGTCCTCAGTGACTTGCTTTGGGGTGCTTTCTGACTGTGAGTATATGTAAAGTTATTTTTGATCTCTGATCCTTCACTATTTCTTGATCCTCTCTGGTCTTTTAAGTGAAAGGGATCTTTTGGTTCTTTGTGTTTCTTTCCACATGTGAGTGTACGTTCTGTGTTATGGAGCCTTCCCCTCTCCTCTGGATTGAATCTTTCAGCTAGCCTCATCCCTGAATCTTAATTCCTCTGCAATAAGCCTAGTAATTCATAACTCCTCCCTAAGTAAACTTCATTAATAATTTACCCTTCTTGGAGTTCATTTTATCAATTCTTTGTTAAATTGGATAATAACCCAAAAGTGGGGGTTCACCATCCTGGAGAGACTCCCCTGTACCTCAAAAATCCTACATCAATATTCGGCTCAGAACAAACTCTTATCTTCCCTTTGGAGCAAGCACTGTTTTGTGTCGATGCTGTGGGATGTATTTACTCTGAGACCTCCTATTTGTCTAAGGTCATCTCAAGTATATTTCTATGCTAGAATATATTAATCTGTGGGCTAGCTCCGATTCTTCTTACGTTACATCTGGAGAAACTGAGGCAGAGGAGATAAAGAATGGGTTTCATGGTCTCCTCCCTTCTGGGATATGTCGACATCCTCATCCTCAGCAACGTAGGCCATGACCTTCTTTGGAAACAGTGTCATCAAGGCTATAATTTGCTCAAATACTGCCCTAAGAATAGGTGGCCCCTTATTCAACACAAACGGTGTGCTTTTAGACAAAGGCATGTAGACACAGACTGGCTGACACAGAGGGATGACATTGTGAAGACGTGCAGAGTGGAACAGGACATGAAGACAGAGGACTGGGGCAGTGTCCCTTTAGGCAAGGACAGGTGGCTGGAACCTGCCACAGGCTAGCTAGGAAGAGACCAGGAAGGTGTCAGAAGGTGCGTGGCTCAGCCAATACTCAGACTTCCAGCCTCCTAAATGGCAAGATAACAGATTGCTGATGTTTTATAAAGCGACTCAGTTTGAGGCGCTTGGCTGTGGTAGCCAACCAATCAATGTCCAGGCCAGAGACCAGAGCTGGTGTATGGCACGCCTGGCACTTGAACTCTGATAGGCACAACCCTAAGGAAAAACTGAAATAGAAATGAAAAAACGAACAAACAAAACAAACAACTCCAAATGGCATGTGCTCAGTTAAGTCAGGCTCAGTGCAGACATGCACCCTGTATTTTGCCTGAGCTGTCACTTTCTTCCGCAGTTTCAAGTGGCTTCCACCAGGGGGCAGAGCGGGAAAGGGACCGGAAGGGTCCAGACTTGCAGCTCCTTCAGCATTAACTGCTTGCTGCTTTATTCCCACTGCAAAGACCACGCCCCCAAAGAGGGAGGATGACCTAAAGGAGTGGGGCAAAGGCACTTTCCCACTGTCTGAAGGAAAGAGAGAGGAAAAAAAAAAAAAAAAAAAAAAGAAAAAAGAAAGAAAAAACCTGGTCTGCTGGAGCAGGGGCAATTTAAACTTCTGATGGCCACCCTTTGTCAGGAGGAAATGGAGAAGGCCATCTATTTTTGTCCCTCTAAATAGATCCTGAATCTATTCTCAATTAAGTAACGTTCTGATGAAACAAACAAACAGATATTTGTCTTGTGGAAGTAATTCTGGGGATGGCACAACCTAACAACAGCCACATGCCCCTGACCAGAGCACAGCCTGGGGGTTGACAGGAGGAAGGGGAAGCTTCGCGGAGGGAAACGGAGGCCACTCCTGCTGCCAAGTTTCTTCAGCTGCCCTGGTTAATCAGTGCCTCCTTGGTCTGTAATATGCCCCTGAGCTTATCCTAAACCTTTCTTTCTTTTATTTATTTATTTATTTATTTATTTATTTATTTATTTATTTATTTATTTATTTATTTATTTATTTATTTATTTGAGAGCGACAGACACAGAGAGAAAGACAGATAGAGGGAGAGAGAGAGAATGGGCGCGCCAGGGCTTCCAGCCTCTGCAAACGAACTCCAGACGCGTGCGCCCCCTTGTGCATCTGGCTAAAGTGGGACCTGGGGAACCGAGCCTTGAACTGGGGTCCTTAGGCTTCACAGGCAAGCGCTTAACCGCTAAGCCATCTCTCCAGCCCAAACCTTTTTATATCAGTCCTCCTCTCTTTAGGCCAGCCAATGTTAGTTTCTATGACTTGCAAAAGTGTGCACATGGGCTGGAGAGATGGTTCAGTGATTAAAGGGACTTGCTTGCCAGGCCTGACTGTGTGGGTGTAATTCCCCCGTACCCAGGTAAAGCCAGATGCATAAAGTGATACATGCATCTGGAGTTTATTTGCAGTGGCAAAAGGCATTCACACTCCTGCTTGAAAAATAAATACTAAATAAAAAATATTTAAGTACATACATACCCAAAACTGAATTAGAATGAAGTTGTATGTTTTCTGGGATTAGAAAAGAAGGATTAAGTATATTACATAAAGCCACACAGACAAATAAAGATAAAACAAAGTTGTTGGGCATGGTGGTACACACCTGTGATCATAGCACTTGGGAGGCTGAGACGGGAGGATCATGAGTTTGAGGCCAGCCAGGAGTACATACATAATAAGGCCTTCTCTCTCTCTCTCTCTCTTTCTCTCTCTCTCTCTCATACACACACACACACACACACACACACACACACACACACACGGTGGGGAGATGATTCAGCTGTTAAAAGTGCTTGTTTGCCAAGGCTGCTGACCCAGGGTTTGATTCCCCAGTATCCAAGTAATGCTGGATGCAAAGTTATGCATGCATCTGTGACCCCAACACACCTACAGCAATGGCAGGTGGAGCCAGGAGCTCGTTTAGCCCGCAGTCTGCCAGCATTCATAAGCTGCCACTCTATGCTTTGGCATGAGCCCCAGAGGAAGAAATAGGAGCAAGGAATTTTTTTTTTTTTTTTTGAATAGGCAGTCAGTCAGGGCCAGCAGCCCAAAGAGAGGAAATGAAGAAATGCCACCTCGCTTGTCCTGGCATAGCTGGTACTCAGTGTCTGACCCAGTCTCATCCCCAATGGCTGTGAGTGTTCTTCAGCATCAGCGCCCCCTACTGCTTCCCCAATTGAGCACACCTGAGCCACTGGCCCCTCCTGGGTAAGCCACTGAAGTCCAAACACCAGTCAAGCTCTCTCCCTTACCCACCTGAGACTGCGGGGAGAGCCCATCTTAATGACCTATAAAAGGGGCTTGACACATGGGCAAAGGGTCTTGGCTATTATTTTTCTTCCTGATGTCTTGAGTCCCCAGGTCCCTGTTCTGGGAAGCCCTTACTGCTTTACCTTGCTAAGTTTTGACCCTTTTCCCAATTTCCCTGAGACTTCCAAACCTCCCCATTGGAGACCACTTCTCCCTAAATAAATCTCATAATTCATAATTTAAACTTCTCAGAGTCTGCTTCTGTTTCTTTGACAAATGGACAAGAATCTAAAAGTTTCTAAAAGGTATTCACGGACTGGGGGAAACCCCTGTAACCCCCACATTTTATAACACCCGAAACACACAGATAAAGAAAGAAAATTAAAGAAAAATCTAAACTCCCAAGATGCTCCCACGAACCACCAGTAGCTAGGGAAAGGCTTACTGCCTGCAGATTCTCAGGACACACTTATCTGCTAACTGCAAAAGTGAACTAACAACAGCGCCCAATCAAGCTGGTGTAGAGAAGAGAGAAGGGCCGGAGGTAGCGAGGCTGGGTGACGTTATTTCACAGCAGTGGAGGCAAAGCTGGGGGCTGCAATCCCATCATGTGGAATTACAGTGTGGTCACCAGGGTTACAACTGGGGTATCTTCCGAGGAGTGGCAGAGCGCTCCCTGTGTCTCCATTCTCTAAACAGGATGCATTCTCAATATTTTTAGTATTTTGCAGACAGATGCAAGCTTGTTTGCAAAGGCCCAAGCTATGGGTGTAGCAGGACTGAAATAGAATAGCTGAGATGCAGGAGCCTGTCACCAGGCAGGAGGCACACCTGTCCAGAAGGGAGCACTGGTTTCTGGATTGCGTGAGTGCCAGCCTGGCTCAGCATCCACCTTGGCGCACTTGCCAATCTAGGAGAAAAAGAGGACCTCATTATTATTTCAGTCTGCACTCTTTCAGTTGTGTGTGAGTTGATGTGTTTGTTTGTTGCTGGGCTATTTGGGTCTCCTTTTCTATGTGCTGCTTTTTCATGTCCTTTATTGCATAAACTGGGGCTTGAATCATGGCAGGCTTGTGAAAAAATGTGGCTGCAGTGAAGAAGTCTGGGGAACTGAACTTGGGTTGTGAGGCTTCGCAGGCGAGCGCCTTGACCACGGAGACAGCCCTCCCCTCCAGCCCCTGTTCATCTTTTATTCATATTAGCAAACTTCATTTAAAATTTACATTGTCCCCTCCCCCACCCTCTTGCCCCCCTCCTCCACCCCTCCGCAGTCCCTCTTCTATTTTGATGTCTTTTCTTTTTATTCTTTCTCATCATCCATGACTTTCTTTTTTTTTTTTTTTGCTTATCTTTTGAGTCATGTTTAGATGAATTTAGAATCAATTCTCAAAACTACAGTTCCTAGGTCAAAGTTTTTTTTCCCTTCTTCCTCATTTCTATTTTGTTGTGAGTGGTTTTGTAATTTCCTTCCAATGAAGCTCTGGTAGTGTGTGCTCACACCAGCGATGTGTAAGGGTGTTTGCTTTGATATTTCCTGTGTAACCCGGACTCTTGTCAAGCTTTGGAACATGCCACCACATTTCTTTACTCAGTGGTGGACCAAGTCAGGCCTTGCGTGGATATGTTTATAAATCACTAGGATTTCTTTCCCCGTGACCAACCCACTGCTCTCTGCCAGATTTGTTTTGCTCTGGGGCTGTAGGGCTTTCCTCTTCTTCATTCTGACAAGATCTTTTTATATTAGGAAAAATGAGCCTATGGTTTGTTATGGACCTAGGGAATTTTGTTTTCTAACTTCCCTTTGTCTTTTGATTTTGTTTACTATCATTTTGCCCCATGGAAACTTATCTTTTTTTAAACTTATTGAAATGCATTTATCCACCTTTTCTCACTCCTTAGATGTTTGAGTCTCACTTCTTACCTAGAAAGGCCCCTTTACCAAGATTATAAACATTTCCTGTTTTGTAAGTACTTTAATGCTTTTTAAAAGCTTTTGCATTTTTACTACATTTAGAATTTATTTTGATATAAGGTAGGAATTCAGTTTTTGTTTGTTTCGCAATTTTTATTAACATTTTCCATGATTATAAAAAAAATCCCATAGTAATACCCTCCCCCCCCCAACTTTCCCCTTTGAAACTCCATTCTCCATCATATCCCCTCCCCTTCTCCATCAGTCTCTCTTTTATTTTGATGTCATGATCTTTTCCTCCTCTTATGATGATCTTGTGTAGGTAGTGTCAGGCACTATGGGGTTATGGATATCCAGGCCATTTTACATCTGGAGGGAGCATGTTGTAAGGAGTACTACCCTTCCTTTTCCTTTCTTTCAGACAGGGGCTTTCAGGCTGGCCTCATCTTGCTATGTTGCTCAGGGTGACCTTGAATTCAAGATCATTCTGTCTCAGCTTCTGGAGTGCTAGGATCACAGGTTTGAGCTACTGCTGCAGTCAGGTCCGCATTGCTGGCAGAAATCACCCAACCAAGAGCAGCTTGTGGGAAAAAAGAGGTTTATTTTGGCTTACAGGCTCGAGGGGAAGCGCCACGATGGCAGGGAAAACAATGGCATGGGCAGAGGGTGCACATCACTCCCTGGCCTACCTAAGGTGGACAATAGCAACAGGAGAGTGTGACAAACACTGGCAAGGGGAAACTGGGTATAATACCCATAAGCCAGCTCCCAACAATACTCTGCCTCTGGGAGGCTTTAATTTCCAATTGCCATCAGCTGGGGAGACTAACCTGACAGAATACCTAAGTTTATGGGGGACACCTGAATCAAACCACCACAGCTATCTATCCTGTTTTTATTTTTTAGTTTCTTCAGTCAGAATGGCTAGCTACCCATGTCTCCAAAAATCACTGGCTGATAATTTTCCCCCACTTATTAGACTGTCTGACTCTGTCTTTTCCCTCACAGAGGCCTATGGAACGGATACCAGCAGAAACTCCTGGCCATCTATACTACCAGATCCTGGCCAGTTCTCCTCCTCCTCCTTCTTCTTGCTGAAACTTTTGTCTTTCAGAAGGTAGAGGAAGTGTCTAGAGGAACTGTTGCCTTAAGCCAAATTCTGGCAAACCAGCCAGAACAAGCTGGTGAAGGGAAGTGACAGGAGTCCTGGTGAAAAGCCATCGTGTTTAGATGCCCGTTTGCCTCCTACCATGTTGGCTAACCCTTGGCTCTATCCATCCAACATCTCCTGTGGTCAGTGGCCCTGGTAGCCTGGCTCTGCTTCCAGCAACAGGAACTTGGACAAACAAGTTCCCCAAATGTGTCATCCTCTCTCTCTTGCCTCTACTTCTTTGCATAACTTACTCCCTTTGCTGGCAAGACTTTCTCTCCCTTCTTTGCCTGGATATCTCTTCAGTCTTCATATTTCGGTGCAAAGGTTATCACCTATCTCAGGTCTTCCTTAGGTGTCCAAGGTGGCTACTCTGTGGAACATTCTGTTCCCTCACTAGCCAGGAACCCCACAGATAAATCCCAAGTGAAAATGTCATATTGTCTTATCTTTCTGAGGACCAGAATTGGATGTGTAATTTGTGAGGTCCAATACCTGATGAAACTTCTGGGTGTCTTAGTCAACAATTATGGATTTCAAGATGGGAGAAACAGAGTTTTGAACTAACTTGGGGTTCCTCTGAAAGCAGAGTGATTCAAAACTGCACAGGTCACAAGTCATTGTAATGTACATGTTCAGTGGTGGCACATGATGGGAGCTAATGCACATGATGGGAGTTAGTGCAATGATGGAGCTAATGCACATGATGGGAGCTAATGCACATGATGGGAGTTGATGCAATGATGGGAGCTAATGCACAAGATGGAGGTAATGCACATGATGAAAGCTAATGCACATGATAGGAGTTAATACACTTGATGGGAGTTAATGCACATGATGGAGTTAATGTACATGATGGAGTTAATGCACATGATGGGAGTTAATACACTTAATGGGAGTTAATGCACATGATGGAGTTAATCCACATCATGGAGCTAATGCACATGATGAAATTAATACCCACGATGGAGTTAATGCACATCATGGAGCTAATGCACATGATGGAGTTAATGCACACGATAGAGTTAATGTCATGATGGAGTTAATGTACATGATGGAGTTAATGCACATGATGGGAGTTAATACACTTAATGGGAGTTAATGCACATGATGGGAGTTAATGCACATCATGGAGCTAATGCACATGATGAAGTTAATGCACACGATAGAGTTAATGCACATCATGGAGCTAATGCACATGATGGAGTTAATGCACATGATGGAGCTAATGCACATGATGGAGTTAATGCACATGATGGAGTTAATGCACACGATGGAGTTAATGCACATGATGAAAGCTAATGTACACGATGGAGTTAATGCACATGATGGAGCTAATGCACACGATGGGAGTTAATGCACATGATGGAGTTAATGCACATGATGGAGCTAATGCACATGATGGGAGTTAATGCACACGATGGAGTTAATGCACATGATGGAGGTAATGTATATGATGAAGCTAATGTACATGATGGAGTTAATGCACACGATGGAGTTAATGCACACGATGGAGTTAATGCACACGATGGAGTTAATGCACATGATGGAGTTAATGCACATGATGGAGTTAATGCACACGCTGGAGTTAATGCACATGATGGAGTTAATGCACATGATGGAGTTAATGAACATGATGGAGTTAATGTACACGATGGAGTTAATGCACACGATGGAGTTAATGCACATGATGAAAGCTCATGCACATGATGGAGTTAATGCACATGATGGAGCTAATGCACACAATGGGAGTTAATGCACATGATGAAAGCTAATGCACATAATGGAGTTAATGTACATGATGGAGCTAATGCACATTATAGAGTTAATGCACATGATGGAGTTAATGCACATGATGGAACTAATGCACATGATGGAGTTAATGTACATGATGGAGCTAATGCACATGATGGAGTTAATGCACATGATGGAGCTAATGCACACGATGGAGTTAATGTACATGATGGAGCTAATGCACATGATGGAGTTAATGCACATGATAGAGCTAATGCACATGATGGAGTTAATGCACACGATGGAGTTAATGCACACGATGGAGTTAATGCACATAATGGGAGCTAATGTACATGATGGAGCTAATGCACATGATGGAGTTAATGTACATGATGGAGTTAATGCACATGATGGAGCTAATGCACATGATGGAGTTAATGCACATGATGGAGTTAATGCACATGATGGAGTTAATGCACATGATGGAGTTAATGTATATGATGAAGCTAATGTACATGATGGAGTTAATGCACACGATGGAGTTAATGCACATGATGGAGCTAATGCACACGATGGAGTTAATGCACATGATGGAGTTAATGCACATGATGGAGTTAATGCACACGATGGAGTTAATGCACATGATGGAGTTAATGCACATGATGGAGTTAATGCACATGATGGAGTTAATGTACACGATGGAGTTAATGCACATGATGGAGTTAATGCACATGATGGAGTTAATGCACATGATGGAGTTAATGTACACGATGGAGTTAATGCACACGATGGAGTTAATGCACATGATGAAAGCTCATGCACATGATGGAGTTAATGCACATGATGGAGCTAATGCACACGATGGAGTTAATGCACATGATGGAGTTAATGCACATGATGGAGTTAATGCACATGATGGTGGTAATGTACACGATGGAGTTAATGCACACGATGGAGTTAATGCACATGATGAAAGCTAATGCACACGATGGAGTTAATGCACATGATGGAGGTAATGTACACGATGGAGTTAATGCCCACAATGGAGTTAATGCACATGATGAAAGCTAATGCACATGATGGAGTTAATGCACATGATGGAGCTAATGCACATGATGGAGCTAATGCACATGATGGAGTTAATGCACATGATGGAGTTAATGCACATGATGGAGGTAATGCACACGATGGAGTTAATGTACACGATGGAGTTAATGCACATGATGGAGTTAATGCACATGATGGAGTTAATGCACATGATGGAGCTAATGCACACGATGGAGTTAATGCACATGATGGAGTTAATGCACATGATGGAGTTAATGCACATGATGGTGGTAATGTACACGATGGAGTTAATGCACACGATGGAGTTAATGCACATGATGAAAGCTAATGCACACGATGGAGTTAATGCACATGATGGAGGTAATGTACACGATGGAGTTAATGCCCACAATGGAGTTAATGCACATGATGAAAGCTAATGCACATGATGGAGTTAATGCACATGATGGAGCTAATGCACACGATGGAGTTAATGCATATGATGGAGTTAATGCACATGATGGAGTTAATGCACATGATGGTGGTAATGTACACGATGGAGTTAATGCACATGATGAAAGCTAATGCACATGATGGAGTTAATGCACATGATGGAGCTAATGCACACGATGGAGTTAATGCACATGATGGAGTTAATGCACATGATGGAGTTAATGTACATGATGGAGCTAATGCACATGATGGAGTTAATGCACATGATGGAGTTAATGCACATGATGGAGTTAATGTACATGATGGAGCTAATGCATATGATGGAGTTAGTGCACATGATGGAGTTAATGCACATGATGAAAGCTAATGCACATGATGGAGTTAATGCACATGATGGAGTTAATGCAGACGATGGAGTTAATGCACATGATGAAAGCTAATGCACATGATGGAGTTAATGCACATGATGGAGCTAATGCACATGATGGAGTTAATGCACATGATGGAGCTAATGCACATGATGGAGTTAATGTACATGATGGAGCTAATGCACATGATGGAGTTAATGCACATGATAGAGCTAATGCACATGATGGAGTTAATGCACATGATGGAGTTAATGCACATGATGGAGTTAATGCACATGATGGAGCTAATGCACATGATGGAGTTAATGCACATGATGGAGTTAATGCACACGATGGAGGTAATGCACACGATGGAGTTAATGTACATGATGGAGTTAATGCACATGATGGAGTTAATGCACACGATGGAGTTAATGCACACGATGGAGTTAATGCACATGATGGAGTTAATGCACATGATGGAGTTAATGCACACGATGGAGTTAATGCACATGATGGAGTTAATGCACACGATGGAGTTAATGCACACGATGGAGGTAATGCACATGATGGAGTTAATGCACATGATGGAGTTAATGCACATGATGGAGCTAATGCACATGATGGAGTTAATGCACATGATGGAGTTAATGCACATGATGAAGCTAATGCACATGATGGAGTTAATGCACATGATGGAGTTAATGCACATGATGGAGTTAATGCACATGATGAAAGCTAATGCACATAATGGAGTTAATGTACATGATGGAGCTAATGCACACGATGGAGTTAATGCACATGATGGAGTTAATGTACATGATGGAGCTAATGCACATGATGGAGTTAATGCACACAATGGGAGCTAATGTACATGATGAAAGCTAATGCACATGATGGAGTTAATGCAAATGATGGTGTTAATGCAGATGATGGAGTTAATGCACATGATGAAAGCTCATGCACATGATGGAGTTAATGCACATGATGGAGCTAATGCACACAATGGGAGTTAATGCACATGATGAAGTTAATGCACATGATGGAGTTAATGTACATGATGGAGCTAATGCACATGATGGAGTTAATGCACATGATGGAGCTAATGCACATGATGGAGTTAATGCACATGATGGAGTTAATGCACATGATGGAGTTAATGTACATGATGGAGCTAATGCATATGATGGAGTTAATGCACATGATGGAGCTAATGCACATGATGGAGTTAATGCACATGATGGAGTTAATGCACATGATGGAGTTAATGTATATGATGAAGCTAATGTACATGATGGAGTTAATGCACACGATGGAGCTAATGCACACAATGGAGTTAATGCACATGATGGTATTAATGCACACAATGGAGTTAATGCACATGATGGAGTTAATGCACATGATGGAGTTAATGCACATGATGGAGTTAATGCACATGATGAAGTTAATGCACATGATGGAGTTAATGCACATGATGAAAGCTAATGCACATAATGGAGTTAATGTACATGATGGAGCTAATGCAGACGATGGAGTTAATGCACATGATGAAAGCTAATGCACAAGATGGAGTTAATGAACATGATGGAGCTAATGCACACGATGGAGTTAATGCACATGATGGAGTTAATGTACATGATGGAGCTAATGCACATGATGGAGTTAATGCACATGATGGAGCTAATGCACACAATGGGAGTTAATGCACATGATGAAGTTAATGCACATGATGGAGTTAATGCACATGATGAAAGCTAATGCACATAATGGAGTTAATGTACATGATGGAGCTAATGCACATTATAGAGTTAATGCACATGATGGAGTTAATGCACATGATGGAGCTAATGCACATGATGGAGTTAATGCACATAATGGGAGCTAATGTACATGATGGAGTTAATGCACATGATGGAGTTAATGCACATGATTAAAGCTAATGCACATGATGGAGTTAATGAACATGATGGAGCTAATGCACACGATGGAGCTAATGCACACGATGGAGTTAATGCACACGATGGAGCTAATGCACATGATGGAGTTAATGCACATAATGGGAGCTAATGTACATGATGGAGTTAATGCACATGATGGAGTTAATGCACATGATGGAGCTAATGCACATGATGGAGTTAATGCACACGATGGAGTTAATGCACATGATGGAGTTAATGCACATGATGAAGCTAATGTACATGATGGAGTTAATGCACTCGATGGAGTTAATGCGCATGATGAAAGCTAATGCACATGATGGAGTTAATGCACATGATGGAGCTAATGCACACGATGGAGTTAATGCACATGATGGAGTTAATGCACATGATGGAGTTAATGTACATGATGGAGCTAATGCACATGATGGAGTTAATGCACATGATGGAGTTAATGCACACGATGGAGTTAATGCACACGATGGAGTTAATGCACATAATGGGAGCTAATGTACATGTTGGAGTTAATGCACATGATGGAGTTAATGCACATGATGGAGCTAATGCACATGATGGAGTTAATGCACATGATGGAGTTAATGCACATGATGGAGTTAATGCACATGATGAAGGTAATGTACACGATGGAGTTAATGCACCTGATGGAGTTAATGCACATGATGAAAGCTAATGCACATGATGGAGTTAATGCACATGATGGAGTTAATGCACATGATGGAGTTAATGCACATGATGGAGCTAATGCACATGATGGAGTTAATGTACATGATGGAGCTAATGCACATGATGGAGTTAATGCACATGATAGAGCTAATGCACATGATGGAGTTAATGCACACGATGGAGTTAATGCACATAATGGGAGCTAATGTACATGTTGGAGTTAATGCACATGATGGAGCTAATGCACACGATGGAGTTAATGTATATGATGGAGCTAATGCACATGATGGAGTTAATGCACATGATGGAGTTAATGCACATGATGGAGTTAATGTATATGATGGAGTTCATGTACATGATGGAGTTAATGCACATGATGGAGTTAATGTATATGATGAAGCTAATGTACATGATGGAGTTAATGCACACGATGGAGCTAATGCACATGATGGAGTTAATGTACATGATGGAGTTAATGCACATGATGGAGTTAATGCACATGATGGAAGTTAATGCACATGATGGAGTTAATGCACATGATGGAGTTAATGCACATGATGGAGTTAATGTATATGATGAAGCTAATGTACATGATGGAGTTAATGCACACGATGGAGCTAATGCACACGATGGAGTTAATGCACACGATGGAGTTAATGCACATGATGGAGCTAATGCACATAATGGAGTTAATGCACATGGTGGAGCTAATGAACTTGATGGGAGCTAATGCACATGATGGCAGCTACTCAGAAAGTTTTGGTAGACTGTGTTAGTCTCCATCACTGTGACAAAATTCCTGAGAAAATTCAGTTGAAGGAGGAAAGGTTGATTCAGTCATGGTTTCAGAGGCTTCAGCCATGCTTACATGGCTCCTTGTTTCTGGGCCATAATGCCACCTCCAAGCACTGCAGTATGGGAGCTTTTGAGGGAGCACTTCAAATTGAAAACATAACATGGAGATCCAGAAGACAGTTTGGAGATGGAGATGGACTGGAGTGATGGGTTTACAAGCTAAGAAGTGCTGCCTACCACCAGAAGCTGGAAGATACAACAAAGCACTGTTTACTACCACTTCCTGTGGGAGCATAGCTCTGCTAGGAGCCCAGTTTCAGCTTTATGGTCTTCTGAAATGAGGGAAAACAAGCTTCTCTTGTTTGAAGACCCTTGCTTGGTGGTTATTGGTTAGGGTAGTTTCAGGAAACTAGAATCCAGGAAGTGTTGTGATCATGAAGTGATCCTTTATTCCGGGGATGATTGTTGAAATCACAGGGCTTCAAGGCCCTCTCCAAGGGTCAGTCGGTGGGACTACACTTGCCCCGCACAGCCAGTCTGAGGATGAAGACGAGCTAGCAAAGTGCGGCCAGGTGAAGAAGCAGCAATGATTGCCAAGGAGAACCTGAACCAAACCATGCCAGAAGCTAACAAAACCATCCTGAGATACTTGAAAAGGAACACTTTTATTCTTTTTTTGTGTGTTGATTTTGTATCCTGTCACTTCGCTGAAGGAATTTATCACCTCTAGAAGTTTTATAGTGGAGTCTTTTGGGACAGTTATATATGGGATCATGTCACCTGCAAATGGGGCTAGTTTGACTTCCTGCTTTCCAATTTATATCCTTGTTATATCTTTCCCCTGCATTGTTGCTTGGACTAGGATTTCTCGTACCATGTTGAAGAGCAGTGGTGAGAGCGGGCACTCCTGCCTTTTTCCCTATCTTAGTGGGAACTCCTTGAGTCTTCCCCCATTAAGTATGATTTGGACTTTAGGTTCTTTGTATATAGCCATTATTATGTTGGATATAAACCCTCATGCCTAGTCTCTCCAGTGTTGTGATCATGAAGTGATTCTGTATTTTGTCAAAGGCCTTCTCTGAGCATTTTGAGATGATCATGTGGTTCTTGTATTTAAGTTTATTTATGTGGTGCATTATGTTAATCAATTTCCATTTGTTGAAACATCCCTACCTCCCTGGGATGAAGCCTGCTTGATGGAGGAGGTGGATAATGCTTTTGATATGTTGTTAAATTCAGTTTGTGAGGATTTTTTTTTTCAGGAGTTTTTAGATCCAAATTCATCAGGGATATGGGTCTATAGTTTTCTTTTCTTCTTATATCTCTGTCTGGCTTTGCTATAAGGATGATGCTAGCTTCATAGAATGAGTTGGGGAGGGATTCACTGGTCTCTGATTATGTGAAACAGTTGAGAAAAAGAGGTTTCAGTTCTTCAATGAAGGATTGGTAGAATTCTGCTGAGAATCCATCAGGTCCTGGAATTTTTCTTTTGAGGAGTTTTTGATTACATTTTCTTTTCTTTCTTTTTATTTTTTAAAGAAATTTTGTTCACTTTTTAGAATATTTTATTTATTTATTTAAGAGAGAGAGAACAAGACAGATATACACGAGAGAGGGAGAGAGAGAGAGAGAGAGAGAGAGAGAGAGAGAAAGAGAGAATGAGAATGGGGGTTCCAGTGCCTCAAGCCACTGAAAATGAACTCCAGAAGCATGCACCACCTTGTGCATCTGGCTTATGTGGGTACTAGAGAATTGAACTCAGGTCCTTAATCACTACACCTTAGCCAGTATGCTATCTCTCCAGCCCTTTGATGACATTTTCAACCTTGATGGATGTGATGGCGTTTAGGAGACCTGTCTGTTCTAGACTTAGTTTTTGTAGGTGGTATGTGTCTAGGAATTGGTCCATTTCCTCCAGGTCATCCAATTTTGTGGTATAGACATTTTGGAAATATGTCCTCATGATTCTTCCAGTTTCATTGATGTTTGTTGTGTGATATCCCCCTTTTCATTTCTAATTTTGTTAATTTGAGACTTCTCTTTTTTTCATTTGATCAAGTTGGCCAAGGGTTTATCAATCTTGTTTATTTTCTCAAAGAACCAGCTCTTCATTTCATCAGTTTTCTTAATTGCTTTCTTGGTTTCCAATTAATTAATTTCTGCTCTGATGTTAATTATTTCATTCAATCTGTAACTCTTTTAAAAAAAATATTTTATTATTTATTTTTATGAGAGAGAAAGAGGCAGATAAAGAGAAAGAGAGAATGGGCATGCCAGGGCTTCCAGCCACTGCATACGAACTCCAGACACATGTGCCCCCTTGTGCATCTGGCTTATGTGGGTCCTGGGGAATCGAACCCAGGTCCTTAGGCTTAGCAGGCAAGGGCCTTAACCACTAAGCCACTTCCTCAGTCCCCAATCTTTAACTCTTAACGTTAGATTGTTGTTGTTTTTCCAACAACTTTAGGTGGGTAGTTAGGTTATTAATTTGAGATTGCTCTATCTTTGCTATGAAGGTATTTGCTGCATAAATTTCCTCCTTAGGACTGCCTTCATTGTGTCCCATCAGTTTTGGTATTTTGTATCTTCATTGTCATCCAGTTCAAGAAATCTTACAATTTCCTTCTTGATTTCTTCCATGAACCATTTATTGTTTAGTAGCATGTTGTTCAGTTTCCAGGAGGTGGTGTAATTTCTGTTGTTTATCTTATTTTTAATATCTAGCTTTAGAGTATTGTGGTCTGATATGGTGCAGGAAGCTATGTCAACTTTCCAAAATTATGGAGGAATGCTTTATGCCCAAATATACGATCTAGCTTGGTGAAGGGTTGGCAGGCTGCTGTGAAGAGTGTTTCTGTAGATGTTTGTTAGGTTTAATTAATCTATGGTGGTGTTGAGCTCTATCATTTTCCTGGTGATTTTTTGCTTGGATGATCTATCGAATGATGATAGTGGGGTATTGAGGTCCCTTACTATTTGTTGTCAAGTAGGGTTTGCCTTATAAAATGTGGTGCACTTGTGTTTGGTTCATATACATTGATGGCTGTGATGCCCTCTTGTTTGATCTTTTCCTTGATGAATAAAAAGTGGTCTTCTTTGTCCTTTTAAAATACTTTTCGTTTGAATTCTATTTTGTCAGATATTAGCGTAGCCACACGTGCTTGTTTCTTAGTTTTATTTGCTTGGCAATGAGGAAGTGTCTATCTTTAGTGGTGAGGTGGGTTTCTTGAAGGCAGCATATTGAAGGGCCCACTTTTCTGATCCACCATATTCTTGAGTCTTTTTATGGGTGAATTAAGTCCATTAATATTTAAAGTTATACCTGTAAGGTTTGATTTAATCCCTGCCATACTGGAGGGCTTGTGGGGTTTGGTGCTTTGAACATTTTCATGCCTGCTCTAGCTTTGGTTGTTGTGTTCATCCTCTTGCTGGTTCTTGAGGTTGGTTGTTTAACTCTTCTGTGTGGATTATTTCCTGAAGTGTTCTCCGTAGGTTTGGCTTTGCGTTCATGTATTCATAGAGCTGGCTTTGGTAATGAAAAGTTTTTCTTTCTCCATCTATACGTTCATTGAATACACTAGTTTGGGTTGGAAGCCGTGGTTTTTTAGGCTTTGAAGTGCTCCATTCCATGCCCTTCTAGCTTTCATGGTTTCCATTGAAAAATCTGAGGTATCTCTGATGGGATTGCCTTTGTATGTAATGAATTGTTTCTCTCTTGCTGCTTTTAGCACTTTCTCTTTGTTTTCATTGTTTAGAGTTTAAAAGAAAAACATTTTATTTTTCTTTATTTGAGAGACAGAGAGAAATAGGGAGAGAGAGAGAATGAATGGGTGTGCCAGGGCCTCCAGCTGCTGCAAATGGACTCCAGATGCATGCACCCCTTTGTGAATCTGGCTTATGTGGTTCCTGGGGAATTGAACCTGGGTCTTTTGGCTTTGCATGCAAGTGCCTTAACCACTAAGCCATTTCTCCAGAGTTTTAACTATGATGTGCCTTGGAGAATTTCTTCTTTGGTCCTATCTGTTTGGTGTTCTGTGAGCTTCTTGTATCTGGATGGGCCTCTCTTTTGCATGATTGAAAATTATTTTCTTCAATATTTGTTGAATATGTTCTCTATGCATCTGGTCTGGATTACTTCCCCTTCTGGTATACTAATGATCCGGATATTTGTCCATTTTAGGGTATCCCACAGTTCCCTCATATTCTGTTCACATAATTTTTTTTTTTTGTAATTAGCAAAGTTTTTGGGACTCCCAATCAATTTTTTTCTGACTTGTCTCCAGCTCAGTGGTTCTGTCTTCCACATTGTTGACTCTGTTAGTGACGGCTTCTAGAAAGGTTTTTAAAAGCTCTATTTGATTTTTGTTTTCTTTCTTTCTTTCTTTTTTTCTTGTTTTCTCAAGATAGGGTCTCACTCTAGCTCAGGCTGACCTGGCATTCACTATGTAGTCTCAGGGAGGCCTCGAACTCACAGCAATCCTAGCTCTACCTCCTGAGTGCTGGGATTAAAGGCGTGCGCCACCACTCCTGGCTTGATTTTTGTTTTCTGTTTTTTTTTTGGCATGACGTCCATCTCTTTTTTGAGGTTCCATTTCAGATCAAGGTTTGATATTATTGATGCTTCCTGGAATTCATTCTTGTATTTTATCATGTCTTCATTAAGCTTAATCAGCTGGTTATTGAGGTCCTCTACTTATTGACTCACCTTCAATTCATTTATCTCTCTTTTGAGGTCTCTCTGTTTTTTTTTTTTTCAAGTAAGTTGAGCCTAGTGACAAAAGCTGTGTGCTATGAGAGATGATTCTGCTCAATTTTGTTTATGTGATCATTGGTTTTTTGGTGATTTGCTTCCAGTTCTGCAATTCACTTGGCAGGTCACATAGCTTATTGTGTTTTCATTTTGGGATTCAATTTCTGCTGTCTCCTTTCTGTTTTCATTGGAGGCTTGCATTGTGGAACTAGGCTTGAATCTTTCTGCCTCAGTCTCCCATATGCTAGGATTAGAGTTATGTACCAGTATGCCAGATCCCTACTTAGTTTTATTGATTGATTGTGTCAAAACTGATAAAATTTACCATCTGTATTACTTACTTTTTCTTATCTCTGTGACAAAATGACAACAAAAAAAAACTTAAGAGAGGGAGAGATGTTTTTGGCACAGTCCACCATGTCAGAGAAGGCTTGGTGGCAGGACTGGCTCATGGCTGTGGCGATGAAAGTGGGCTCACATCTGGTGGATCAGAACTCAGAGGTGGACAGGAAGCCTTTCTCTATTGCCCTTAAATGCATCATGTCTCTCTTCATCATGTTATGTCGCTGAAAGTGCTCTTGCTCTGTGGCCAGTGACAAAACGCTATGGTCTCCCTTCAGCTAGTCCTGCACTGATGACAGTGCAAAAGCCTTTCTGCCTGGTACCATCTCTCTCACTCATGCCCTTCAGGAATGCAGCACTTGGTAGTGCCCGCTACACACCAGAGAACATGATCTCCTCACACAAGTCAGTGCATGAAGCTTAAAAACCTACGATCTTTTTCACACACTACTGCATTTTTACACCATTTCCAACTATATGTATATATATTGGCTGGTCAAACTCCAGAAGAAAGTTCTTTTTAGAAAATAAATTTTATTTAAAATATTATGTATATATAACATTATATAATGTATATATATACAATACATACATCATATATATATATATATATATATATATATGTATGTATGTGTGTATATATATATATATATAAAATAAACACCAGTTCAGCTGGCTAGAGAGCTTCCCATTGCCTTGGCCATCCCAGGCCATGTAGTTGCTGGCTAAGCCAGCCTGGCTCAAAACCATCTGTTCAACCCACACAGTTCCATGAAATAATAGTGCTTCTGAATGAAGTCTTTAGATTTGGGTGGTTTGTGAGGTAACAAGGGGAAGAATCATGTTCAGACACAACAGCACAAAGCAGGAAGGCAGCCATACTGGCTGTGTGCTTCAGCTGTTGGAAATTTTTCCTTGGGTGTCTTCATCCGGGACCAGATGCCACACCTGTCTCCCAAGCCAGGACTAGCAAAGGGAACAGAATGACCACAGTTACTTGGGAAAGCACTGTGGCTGTGCAGAGAAATGAGGGTCTGTTGTGACTCCCACTTGGAGAGGGACTATTAGGGAAGAAGCAGCGCTTTTTTAAATTCTATAATATATTTATTTGAGAGAGAGAGAGAGAGAGAGAGAGAGAGAGAGAGAGAGAGATAGAGAGAGAGAGAATGAAAGAGAGAATGGCATGCCAGGGCCTCTAGCCATTGCAAACAAACTCCAGAAGCATGCACCCCACCCCACCCCCGGTACATTTGGCTTTACGTGGGCATTAGGGAATTGAACCTGGGTCCTTTGGCTTTGCAGGCAAGTGTGTTAACTACTGAGCAATCTCTCCAGCCTGTCTTTTTTTTTTTTTTTTTAATATATACGTCTGTAATTGACATCTGCTGTAGGTGGCTCTGGGTTTTTTTATTCTCCCCACACCCAGCTGTGACAAACTGGGCTAGGAAGGCTTCACTGTGCAGGGACAATGAACAAATCAGGTCTACTCTGGATGGGTTTGGGATTGAAACCACGTGACAGCATATGTGCACTTGGGGAGCTGCACCAGGCACGCTGAGGGTGAAGAAGCCACTGCTCCTCCTATAGAAAGTACTTCGCAAATGACGGGGCCATGGATATGGCTCCGTGGAAGAAGTGCTTGCCTCACAAGTCTGAGTATCCGAGTTCAGGTCCCCAGATCCTCTGTAAAATCTAGAAGCTGTGGCAGGCTTCTGTAATCCAAGCATGTTGACAATGAGATGGGAGGCAGAGACAGAAGAATTTCCTGGAAGCAGTGAACACCAACAGTAAGAATGACAGACCCTACCTCAAATGAGGTAGAA
Organism: Jaculus jaculus; assembly: GCF_020740685.1. Taxonomy (NCBI): domain Eukaryota; kingdom Metazoa; phylum Chordata; class Mammalia; order Rodentia; family Dipodidae; genus Jaculus; species Jaculus jaculus. The sequence continues at coordinate 57,294,238 of NC_059113.1, read as the reverse complement.
AGTGAGGACCAACACCTGAAAATTGTTCTCTGAAATCCACATGTGTACTGTGGCATGCATGCACCTGAACTCATGTGAACACACACACACACACACACACACACACACACCGTATTTCACAAATGAGGGGGGGGGAGAGGAAAAGAGAGACATAGAGAGAAGGAAGGAGCTGGGCAGAGAGATCTAATTAACATTAACAATTTTGGTTTTCTGGATCTGGGTGGAGGGGTGCTGGCTGGATGATTGCTCTAGGGCTTCATAAGACACCTCTGTAATTCTTACAGTGATTTCCCCCTTCACTTGCTTGAATTAGCCCTAATGAGCTTCTGTCACTCACAATGAGTGCTTTAAACATTATTCTTATGAAAAGACGCTCAGCCTCATTCATAATAAGATAAATGAAAATGGAAATTACGCTGAAATACCATTTATCACTTATCAGGTAGGCACAAATAGAAGAAAGTCTGACAACTTTGTTACCAAGCCTGGGGAAAAGAGGTGTTGTCACGCTGGGGTGAGGACAGAGGTTGTAGCCCTTGTGGAGGGCAGCTAGCACGCTGTAGCAACCCAGACATGCCCTCCTTCTGTGACCTGGCAACTCCTAGTTCTGGGGTTTACTCTGCAGGAGTGCCGTGCAGGGGAGAGGGCTACGTGATGCACCTCATCTGTGGTAGCGGAAGTTAAGGAAGAGCCCAGGTGGTCACCTGTCAAGAATGGTTGAACCAGGGCTGGGTTGACGGATCAGTGGGCAAGGCACCTACAACATAAATAAAGACCTAACTTTAGATTGCAGAACCCATGGGGAATGGTGAGTGTGGTGGCACATACCTATAATCCCAGCTCTGGGGAGGCTGAGATGGCAGACACCTTGAGCTTGCTGGCTAGCTAGTGTAGCTGAATAGGTAGAGAGTGACTGTCTTATCTGTATTGGACTGTACTCTCTAGAGAAACAATTGATCAAATGAGTATGTATTATAAGGGAATTTATTAGACTAGCTTACAGGATACAGGCTGGCAGTTCCAACAATGGCTGTCTTTAGGCTGCAGAGTCAGAGAACCCTGGAGCTGCTCAGACCACAAGCGTGGGTCATGCACTGAGGGCCTGGAGGATTCCTGGAGAGTCGCTGGTTATTGGTCCACACTGGGCTGAAAGCTGATGAAGCTGGGTCCATGAAGGACGGCAGCCACGGGGTAGACACACGCACTGGTGAGCAGCACGGGCAGCCAGGCAAAAGGCTTTGGGTCCTCTGTGATCTTCTGTACATCACTGTAAGGACTGCCCACTCTGGGGAATGTCCTCCTCCCTGGGAACACCCTTACAGATCTGTCCAAGAGACGGGCCCCTTGTTTCATTTCTGATCTGATCAAATTGATAACAGAACCTGAGCATCACAGTGACTGAGACAGATGCTCAGTGTCAGCCTCTGCTTCCAGCCCCCACGACCACACGCACACCCACGCACATACCTGAGCATCTGCACACACACTTGTGCCTGCACAACTATGAACATGCCTGCACACATATTTTCACAGCACGTGCAATATACAGACCAAAAAAGACTGGTTAAACTAAGTGTGTCCTCATATGGAATATGATGTTGTTGTTCTGATTAATGAAATCCTCTAGTTTTTAATATGGAATGAGTTCAAAAAGGAGTAAGTGGAAAAAACCATGTGCAGAATATTGTACATGTGATGATACCTTTTGTGTAGGAAGGGCAGGAGAAAGTAGGAACATATTCCTGTTGTGTGATATTTATACAAGTAAACAAGGGAATATTGAGGAATGAGAACATTAATAGAAGGGCTGGGATGGACCTTTGTGTGCATGATGTGGGTGTGGGTGTGGGTGTGGGCACACGCATGCCACAGTTCACATATGGTGGCCAGAGGATAACCCCATGTATTGGTCCTTGCCTTTTTTTTTTTTTTTCCCTGAGGCAGGGTCTGACCCTAGCCCAGGCTGACCTGGAATTCACTATGGAGTCTCAGGGTAGCCTCAAACTCACAGTGATCCTCCTACCTCTGCCTCCCGAGTGCACCACCATGCCCGGCTTTGGTCCTTACTTTTTTGAGGCAGAGTTTCTTCTTGTTATCAGTGTAGACACCAGGCTGGCGTGTGCGTGAGCTTTTGGGATTCTTCCATGTCCTCTTCTTACCTTGCTACAGGAAGACTGGACTTAAGACACTCGCTACTGTTTCCAGCTTCTAGGTTGGTCCTGGGATCTGAACTCAGGTTTTCATGCTTGAACAGCAATTGCTTTACTCTTTGGGCCCTCTCCCCAGCATGAACATACACTTCTTCTTATTTTTAGTTTTTGGTTTTTCCAGGTAGGGTCCCACTCTAGACCAGGCTGACCTGGGATTCACTACAAAGTCTCAGGGTGGCCTCTAACTCATGGCGATCCTCCTACCTCTGCCTCCCGAGTGCTGGGATTAAAGGCATGCACCACCACACCCGGCCCAACATACATTTCTTAATGGTGACTTTTTAAAATATCATTTTGAGGTTGGGAAGATGGCTCAGAGGTTAAAGGCTCTTGCTTAATATTATTTTAAAGACTTTTGAAAATGTGAATGTATTAACTGGTTTCCAAACTGATAGAACTAAAACATAATTATTTCAAAATAAAAAAATGTATGCATCAGTTAGTTACCTTATTATGGGGACAAAATACCTAACAAGAAGCAGCTTATTGAAGGAAAGGGTTTATTTAGCTTATAGGTTAGAGGAAGTTCCATCATGGCAGGGAAAACATGGCAAAAGTAGACAACCAGCCATAGACCTTCACATTAGCAGGGAGGAAGAGAAAGTTCAAGAGCACCAAGCAAGATTGGAATATAGCATCCCAGTGCCACGCCCAGTAACATGCCTCCTCCAGCAAGCCTCTACCTCCCAAGGTCACCACAAGCTTTCCAAACAGTGCCACCAGCTGGGGACCAGGCACTGACACCCATGAGTCTTAACCAATTCCACATAGAAACTATCACCATATGCTATCATGTCATTCTTAGAGTTTCGAAGGATCCAAAGCAATCGTGGGGTAGTTTGAATGTATGTCCCCCACAGACTCAAGTGTTTTATTAAAATTAAGTTTGCAGCTTCAGACCCTAGCAGGCAGACTCGGGGGGGGGGGGTGGAGAGTGGGGCATGCCACTGGGGCAGATCTGAATTCCAGCCCAAATGTGTATAGAGAGGAATTTGAGTTCTGGGTTTTTGCTTGCTGCTTTTGGTGTTTGTTGGCTGTTTGATGGGTTTCACTCTCTGTGAAAGGCAACCAGTTTCTTCCATGATTGGTGGCAATTTCCCTGGATCTGTAAGCTTGAAATAAATTCTTTCCTCCCATAAACTGTGTCTGTTTGAAAGTTCATTCCAGAAACATGGAGCTCACTGCAATAAGTGGGAAGAAAATTTGATACATTAATAGCTTGACATTTGGTTCTTCAAAAAATATTTTATTTATTTATTTGTGAGTGAAAAAGGAAGAATACACACACACACACACACACACACACACACACACACACACACACACACACGGAGAGAGAAAGAGAGAGATAATAAGCATACTAAAGCCTCTAGCCACTGTAAACAAACTCCAGACACATATACCACCTTGTGCATCTGGCTTTATGTAATGTAGGTACTGGGGAATTGAACAGAGTCCTTAGTCAAGCACCTTAACCAATGAACCACCCCTCCAGCCCCTGTTTTATTTTGTTTTAACCCTTCTAACACTGGGATGTACAATAAAACTCAAAGGGAAAGAAAGTGTGGGATATATATATCCCTTTGGCGAAATAATTTCCTTTAGGCATCTACATTTGACACAGATGATTGTTTGCTAACTGGCCTTCCCCAGGCCCTCTGTAAGCAGTTTTTTGGATTGACATTCCTTTTGGCCAGCTAAAGATTAAACCAACTGGCCAAACATAGAAAGGAATTTCAGGGGGCTAGAGAGATATCTTAGCAGTTAAGGTGTTTACCTACAAAGCCAATGGACCCAGGATTGATTCACTAGGAATAGCAGTGGAAAGCACTCTCCACTCACACTTAGCCTTTAGCATCCTGTTTCCCCAACAAGGGCTCTGTGATAACTATTAATGTTACCCCAAATCCCACCAAGTCTCACAATGAGGCTCCTTCCTTAGTTAGTTTGCTTTAGGATATTCTGAAAACCTCAAGGAACAAGTCATAGGTATATGATAATGATTTTGTTCATTTTTATACATATTTATTTGAGAGAGAGAGAGAGAAAGAGAGAGAGAGAGAGAGAGAGAAGAAATGGACATACCAGGGCCTTTAGCCACTGCAAATGAACTCTAAATGAACTCCAGATGCATGTGCCACCTTGAGCATCCAGAGCATGTTCCACCTTGTGGGCACTGGGGAATCAAACTGGCTCCTTAGCTTTCACAGGCCAGTGCATTAACCACTAAGCCATAAGTCCAGCCCTGTTGTTTATTTTTTATTTTTTTATTTTTTTTTAAATTTTTTATTTTATTTATTTATTTGAGAGCAACAGACAGAGAGAAAGACAGAGGAAGAGAGAGAGAATGGGCGCGCCAGGGCTTCCAGCCTCTGCAAACGAACTCCAGACGCGTGCGCCCCCTTGTGCATCTGGCTAACGTGGGACCTGGGGAACCGAGCCTCGAACCAGGGTCCTTAGGCTTCACAGGCAAGCGCTTAACCGCTAAGCCATCTCTCCAGGCCCTGTTGTTTATTTTTTAATCACCTCTAATACTCAGTGAGCAGGCCTCCTTGACTTTCCTCCTACAGGTATGTAAATATATATATACATAATCTCCTCTTGCTTATTCACTCAGCCACCACTGGATACTTTCACATTTTAGCTTGTGTGAGTTTCTCTGCTCTGGCATGGCACAATGCCTCTCCCAGACTCTGCTCACACCACTTCATTTCATGTCCAATCTATCTGGATGTTGGATTTAACAGTGAGTCTCTTGTAAGCAGCATGTAGTTGAATCACACATTTTCATTTAAGAAAATCCATTCCTCCAGTGTTTCAATTGGACTGTTTAATTCATTTGCATTTAAAGCAGTTACTGAGCCAGAGCACACTTTTTTTTTTTCACGTTGGTACCTGTTTTCTATTGCATTATAGTTTTCCCTTCTCATTTTCTGTAGTTCTGTCTTCTTTTGTATTTAGCTGTTTTTTTTTTTTTATTCCTTTGGTAGTGAAATGTTAGAAGTCCTTTCCATTTCTTTTGTGTATATTCTATAATTATTTTCTTTGTGGTTGCCATAGAGATTACATTTAACATCTTGGAATTAGAATATTCTAATTTGAATTTGTACCAGAGTAACTTCAATAACACACAAAACTCTGCTCCTACATACCTGTATTCACATCTTTTAGTTACTGATGTCAGAAAATTAATTCCTTTTTTTTCAATTTTTAGAAACGTTTTTATTTATTTATTTATTTGGCAGAGAGAAAGAGGCAGGTAGAGGGAAAGAAAATGGGTGCTCCAGGGCCTCTAGCCACTGCAAGTGAACTGTAGATGCATGTGCCACCTTGTGCATCTGGCTTTCATGGGTCCTGGGGAATTGAACCGTGGTCCTTTGGCTTTGCAGGCAAGTACCTTAACCACTAAGCCATCTCTCCAGCCCTAGAAAAGTACATCTGTGCACACTGCATGTTCTCAAACATAAACTAATAATTTGTTGGGGGCCAGGGAGATGGTTCAGCAGGTAAGAGAGCTTACTGTCAAACACAAGGACCTCAGTTGATCTGAAGCACCACAGAAAAATCCTGACATGGTAACATATGTCTGTAATCCCAGCATTGAGGGGGTAGAGGAGGGAGGATTGTTGGGGCTCCCTAGAAAGCCAGTCTAATTGAAAAACAGCGAGCTGCAGGATCAGTGAGAGACCACGTTGAGAGGAAAGAAGATGGAAGAGTGATGTAAGAGAACTCACTATTTCCTCCCCTGATGAGTGCACACAGGAGTTGTGAATGGGCGTGCATACACCACACAAGCTATACACCCCCAAATCTCTAATAACTTTCTTATAATACATTAATACCTCAAATAATACAGACAACAGAAAGTAGAGCTACAAAGCATTAAAATAATATTAGCTTTTAAGTGCACATGTATTCATGCCTTTCTGACATCTTTATTTCTTCATTTTGTTTCTGCTCAGTGACCTTTATTTCAACCTGCTGCTTGACGCCCTACAGCACTTCTTCCAGGGCAGCTTTTCCAGAGAAGGTCTAATGGTGGCAAGTTCCCTTAGCTGTTGTTTATCTGGAAAAGTATTCATTTCCCTTTCATTTTGCAAGGACTGTTTTTATGGCTATAGGATTCTTGGCTGTAACTCTTTCTTCCAACACTGAATAGAGTGGCCCACTGTCATCTCATCTTTTCGTTTTTTTTCTTATATGCATGTTTGCACTTGCGTGTGGTGGCTGGAGAAGAATGTTAGGTGTCCCCTCCATCACTCTTTCACCCATTCTTGTTTGAGCCAGAGTTTCTTACTGAATTCGAAGCTTATCACTTTGCTGAGGAAAGGAGAGTTCCAAAGATTCTTGGCTCTCCCCTGTGGGACAGGGGTTGTAAGCACGCATGGCCACCTTTAACATGGAGCTCCGGATAATCTGAGCTTGGGCTTCCTCAGGCCCCTTCCGGCCCTCATGCTTGTGCATAATGCATACTCCACTGATGAGCCATCTCTCCAGCCTTTCTGCAAATTTACTAAAGAGAAATTTGTAAAGAATCTCATTGAAGGGCTGGAGAGATGGCTTAGCGGTTAAGCACTTGCCTGTGAAGCCTAAGGACCCTGGTTCGAGGCTCGATTCCCCAGGTCCCACGTTAGCCAGATGCACAAGGGGGCGTACGCATCTGGAGTTCGTTTGCAGTGCTGGAAGCCCTGGCGCGCCCATTCTCTCTCTCTCCCTCTCTCTGTCTTTCTCTCTGTGTCTGTCGCTCTCAAATAAATAAATTAAAAAAAAAAAAAGAATCTCATTGAAGAACCCTTGTGTGTGATGAATGCTTTGGTCTCTGTCCTGCTTTCAGGATTCTTTTTTTTTTTTAAATTTTATTTATTTATTTGAGAGCGACAGACACAGAGAGAAAGACAGAGAGAGGGAGAGAGAGAGAATGGGCGCGCCAGGGCTTCCAGCACTGCAAACGAACTCCAGACGCGTGCGCCCCCTTGTGCATCTGGCTAACGTGGGACCTGGGGAATCGAGCCTCGAACCGGGGTCCTTAGGCTTCACAGGCAAGCGCTTAACCGCTAAGCCATCTCTCCAGCCCTGCTTTCAGGATTCTTTCTTTACCTTTGCCTGCTTAGTTTTATGTTTTGTGGGACTGAGGATTGAATACAGGGCTTTGCAGATGCTGGACAAGTGTCCCATGCACTGAGTTATACCCCAGCTTCTCTGAGGTTGAATAGTCTGATTATAATGTATCTTAATGTGGAGTTCCTTGACTTAATCCTACTTAGAAATTCGTTGAGCTTGGATTTTTATAATCAATGTCTTTCATCAAATTTGGGGAGCTTCTGACCATTGTCTTGTCAGTCTCTCAAAGAATTCCTTCTCCATCAGAGACACCCCCACCCCACAGTGTGTTGTGTTAGTTTGCTTGAGGATGGCACCTAAGTCCCACAGATTCCATTCACTGCAATCACTTTTCTTTCTGTTCTTCAGATTCAGTAATTTCAGCTGTCCTATGGTGAAATTTTTGGAGGCTTTCTTCCTGCTCACATTTACCCTTGTATTTCTTTAGTGGATTTTCTATTTTGGTTACTGTATTATTCAGCTCTAGAATTTCTTTTCTTTTCTTTTCTTTTCTTTTCTTTTCTTTTCTTTTCTTTTCTTGTCTGTTCTTTTCTTTTCTTTTCTTTTCTCCTCCTCTTCCTCCTCCTTCTCCTCCTCCTCCTCCTCCTTCTTCTTCCCCCTCCTCCTCCTCCTCCTCTTCTTCTTTTTCATGGTTTTTCAAGGTAGGGTCCTGTTTTAGCCCAGAGTGACCTGGGATTCACTATGTAGTCTCAGGGTTGCCTCGAACTCATGGTGATCCTCCACTGCCTCCTGAATGCTGGGATTAAAGGCATATGCCACCATGCCTGACTTAAAATTTCTTTTTGTTCTTGATTTTTAGGGTTTTGATCTCTTTATTGATATTTCCATTTTTATCCACATGTTGTTTTCTTGGCTTTATCTACACCTTCTTTAGTTTTCTGAACATCTTTAAGACTATTGTTTTAAATTAACTTTTATTTTTCTTTATTTATTTGAGAGCAACAGACAGACAGAAAGAGAAGGAGGCAGGGGAGAGAGAGAGAGAGAGAGAGAGAGAGGGAGAGAGAGAGAGAGAAGAGAGAGACCAGCCACTGCAAATGAACTCCAGACGCATGCACCACCTTGTGTATCTGGCTTACATGGGACCTGGGGAGTCAAGCCTCGAACCGGGGTCCTTAGAATTCACAGGCAAGCACTTAACCACTAAGCCATCTCTCCAGTCCAAGACTGTTGTTTTAAATATTTATTCTTTATTCACATGTATATGTTTGTATGTGTATGGGCATACTAGAGTCTTTTGCCACTGCAAACAAATGCCAGATGCATATGCCACTTTGCACATCCAGCTTTATGTGGGTGACAGGGAATTGAACCTGGGCCAATAGGCTTTGTAAGCAAGCATCTTTTAAAAATATATTTAATTTATTTATTTGAGGGTGAGAAAGAGGCAGAGAGAGCAAGAGAGAGAATGGGCATGCCAGAGCCTCTAGCCACTGCGAACAAATTCCAGACCCATGTGCCCTCTTGTGTATCTGGCTTTCATGGGTCCTGGAGAAATGAACTGGGATCCTTTGGCTTTTCAGGCAAACATCTTAACTGCTAAGCCATATATCCAGCCCAGGAAGCAAGCATCTTAACTGCTGAGTCATCTCTCCAACCCTAAGACTGTTTTTTATTTTTAGGTTTTGGTTTTTCAAGGTGGGGTTTCACTCTGTTCCAGGCTGACCTAGAATTCACTAGGTAGTCTCAGTCTGGCCTTGAACTCATGGTGATCCTCCTACTTCTGCCTCCTGAATGCTGGTATTAAAGGCATGAGCCACCATTCCCAGCCAAAGACTGTTTTTTTTTATTTTTTTAAATGAAAGAGAGAGTGAGAGAACTGGCATGCCAGGACCTCTGGGCACTGCAATAGAACTCCAGACATATGTGTCATCTTGTGTGCATGTGTGACCTTGTACACACGAGTCTCTTTGTGCATCTGGCTTACATGGGTTCTGCAGAGTCAAACCTGGGTCCTTAGGCTTCACAGGCAAGCATCTTAACTATTAAGTCATGTCTCCAGCTCTTTCTTCCTTCCTTCTTTCCTTCCCCCCTCCTTTCCTCCTTTCCTCCCTCCCTCCCTCTCTCCCCCTTCTTTCTTTCTTTCTTTCTTTCTTTCTTTCTTTCTTTCTTTCTTTCTTTCTTTCCTTCCTTCCTTCCTTCCTTCCTTCCTTCCTTCCTTCCTTCCTTCCTTCCTTCCTTCCCTCTCTCTCTCTCTCTCTCTCTCTCTCTCTTTCTTTCAAGTAGAGTCTTAATCTAGCCAAGAATGACCTGGAATTTACTATGTAGTCTCAGAGTGGCCTTGACCCCATGGCAATCCTCTTACCTCTGCCTCCCACGTGTTGGGATTAAAGGTATGTGCCACCACACCCAGATAGGACAGCTGTTTTAACATCAGATTGAGATTGCCTGCCTCAAATGAGATGGAATGGCAAGGATGAACATCAAAGCTGTCCTGACCTTCACACGTGTGCTGTGGCACTGCATGGTCCCTGCAAATAAATGCATAAATGGATGAATAAATAGCTTTAAAAATAGTGTTTTAACATTACTGTTTAGTAGGATCACCCTCTGATCATTCTCTGGAACAGTTTCTTCTTCTTTGTTTCCATTTTAGTGGGTAACACTTTCCTGTTGCTTACTACTGGTTTTAGATTGTGATTATCAGTTGTTCTAGCCTGGCAGGTGTGTCCAACCTGTGGCCTACAGGTCACGTGTGGGCAACGATAGGCATGAATGTGACCCAACACAAAATAATGAGTTTCTCTAAAACACTGTGAGATTATTTTGGTGAGTAAACAAATACTCAACCCCCTCACCCGTGTGTGTGTGTGTGTGTGTGTGTGTGTGCGCGCACACACACACACACACACATGTATCAGGATCTCTTCCTGCTGCAAACAAATGCCAGCTTTATGTGGATGCCTGAAGAATTGAACCCAGGCCAGCAGGATTTGCAAGCAAGCACCTTTAACCATGGAACATTTTCTCCAGCCCCACTTTGAGGTGCACTTTGCAGATGACATTGCAATACTACCATGTCAAATGGTCGGACATGCCTGTGAGTGACCTTGAAAATCGCTTAACATTTTCAAGTTTCTGCTTGCTGACATGTCAAATGGGAATTTGAAACTTTATTAATTCAGAAAATATTAATTGAGCTTCTGTGTGACCTCTGAAGTCTTGGCTTCTCTTCCGTTTAGAAGTGGTGTCTTTTTTTGAATGTGGGTCTATGACTATTTGACCGATGGCATATGTCAGAAATGCCACTGTTCCAGCTTCTAGGTCAGCAAGTGAAACCCTCTAGTTGCCATCCTTGGGGGCACTGACCCTTGGATTGTAGACTACATACTGCAAGGATTCCCAAGCAGCCAGCCTTCCTGCCCAAATCCCTGTATTGCAGTCAGATTTGTATTGCTGGCAAAAAACATTTGGCCAAGAGCAGCTTGTGGGATAAAAAAAAGGTTTATTTTGGCTTAAACACTCGAGGGGAAGCTCCATGATGGCAGGGTAAAATGATGGCATGAGCAGAGGGTAGATATCACCTCCTGGCCAACGCCAGGTAGACAATAGCAACAGGAGACTGTGTCAAACACTGGCAAGAGGAAGCTGGCTATAACACCCATAAACCCGTCTCCAATAATACATCTCCTCCAGGAGGCTTTAAGTCCTAAGCTGCCATTAGCTGGGGACAAGGCATTCAGAGCACCTAAGTTTAGGGGGGACACCTGAATCAAACCACCACACCCTGGGTGAGCTTGCAGCTGACGCACCAATTTACTGCCACGTGAGTATGAATCTTGGAAGTGCACACCTCAGCTTCCTGTCCTGCAACCTGGTGGCTTAGTTACTTTTAGAGATAAATTTGATCATATCAAAATTAATCAGTTAATTTATTTTTTATTTTTTGTAACTTTTTTATGAGAGAGAGAGATAGAGAGAATTGGCACTCTAGGGCTTCCAGCCACTGCATTCAAACTCCGGACGCCTGCGCCCCCTTGTGCACATGTGCAATCTTGAGCCCTTGTGTCCCCTTGTGCATCTGGCTTACGTGAGACCTGGAGTCGAACATGGGTCTTAGGCTCTGCAGGCAAACGTCTTAACCACTAAGCCATTTCTCTAGCCCTACAATATACTAATATATCAAAATATTATAATTTCAACACGCAATGAAGATAGAAATTATGAGATGTTCTCCGTTCTTTTTCATGCTTGAGATTTTGGGTGATAATGATATAGTAGTAAGTGGCTATGCCCACCACTACCTAGTTCAGAGTGTCCCAGTTCCAAATGCTCACCAGCACCTGTGGCTGGCATCCACTGTATTCAAGAACATCCCTGGTGTGAAAACTGTTTTACAGAAGGCACACAGAGAGAGGAGGAAGTGACTTGCTTGGTGTTAAGCAATGTGGTGGTTTGAATGGTGTTTCTCCTAGAGACATGCTCATGTCACATGTCCTGGAACCTCTCTTTTCTGATTTAGCAAAAGGATGTTTGCAGATGTAACTTACAGATCTTGAGATAAAGACATCATCCCACATTACTGGGGTGAGCCCCCAAATCCAATGACCTTGTAAGAGACACGTTGGGGACATTGGTCAGATGGAAGAGGAGAAGGTACACACACTGAGGAGAAGTTAATGTAAAGACAGATGGAGATGGGAGTGATGTGTCCACAAGGCAATTGTACCAGTTACTTTCTTAATGCTGTGAACAAATACCCAAGAGGAAAAGCAGTTATGGAAGGAAAAGGGTTTAATTCAGCTTTCAGTTCCGGGGTCCACTCTGTCAAGGCAGGGAAGGCATGGCAGGCTGGAGTGGGGTGCGAGTGTCACGTTGTCGCAGAACCAGGAAGCAGAGAACAGCATGTAGGGCCTCCCCCAGTGACCCCTTTCTCCAGCACGGCCCCACTTCCCAAAGAGTCCACAGCCTTCACAAACAGCATCACTTTACTGAGGACCAAGCATTCAAATACATGAGCTTATGGGGGTGTGTACTACATTCAAATCACAACACCAAGGAAGAATGCGAGCAGCCACCAGAGACTGGGGCAGACAAAGAAGGAATCTTTTCCAACTACTCCAGCGGGATTATGGCCCTGACAACATATTGATTTAGAATTTTTACCATTGAGAACTACAAGCAATAAATTTCCACTTGTAGGCATTTTGTCTTGTGGTCATCTTGTTGGTGGCCATGGGGTGCGCGTATTCAGCCAGTGTGAAGTCTGGGTTGGAGACACCTTGGCTCCATTTCTATCCAGAGCAATTTGCCTCCTCCTTGTGTCTGGAATCTTTTAATTGGCCAACATGCGCTGTTTTACGTGGGGTTTTGGACCTTGAGGGCCCATGCCAGTCTACAGGGAGCCATTGCTCTTCATCCACACCATGCTGTCCTCATCCCTTCCCTCATTTTAAAGAGACTCCTCCTGCTCTCTGTGCATCTGCCCTTTCTCTTTACAACCATTTCCCATGTGCTCCTCAGGGTCCTTTTTAAGAGGAGCCTATTGTAGTGGGCCACTTCTATGCTTGTTGCTCTAAAGGCTTTCATCCCCTCCCAAACTGAAACCCAAACTCCTAGCCACAGTCACGGGGTCCTGCAGGAAAGGCCCTGCTACTTCCTGACCTCATCGTATAACTGCTCCCACTTCTCTGTCCTTTGTAGGCACAGAGACATCCTCACTGCTTTCCCAGCACGACAAGCTTGTTCCTGTCCCAGTTCCTTTCCTCTGCATTTGCTCTTTGTTTAGAATAGTCTACCTCCGCACAGGTCCATGGCTTCCCCTTTACTTTAGTTGGGCCGTGGCTAGATGTCCAACTGCAAAGGCTTTCCTTGGGCATTGTTATTCTTCATTCTTTTAAAACATTCTTTATTTAAAATTATTTTTTAATTATTTATTTATTTGCAGGGCGGGGGGATGGATGTGTTGAAGCCTCTAGCCGCTGCAAACAAACTCCAGATGCATGCACCACTTTGTGCATCTGGCTTTATGTGGGTCCTGGGGAATCTAACCTGTGTCATTAGGCTCTGCAGGCAAGTGCCTTAACCGTTGAGCCATCTCCCCAGTCCCTATTCTTTGTTCTTTATAATGCTGCTATTTTCTTCACAGGACGGATCTCCAGGCCACCTAGTATAGATTCACTATCACCCTCTTTCATTGCACTATAAATTCCAAGAGGGCTCTTTACTAAGCGGTGTTGGGAATAGTACATTGTAAATGTGCAGTGAAATTTTGTTAAATTAATTAACAAATGAATGATGACTTCAACAATGTAGGCTCCATTTTTCTTTCCACTCCTAGAAAACTTAGGTACATTTAAGTAAAATTCTACAACTCTCTCTCTCTCTCTGTGTGTGTGTGTGTGTCTATGTGTGTGTGTGTAAGAGAGAGAGAGAGAGAGAAAGAGAGAGAGAGGACAAAAAATAAAATCACTGGACTGGCTAAAAAAGGTATCCAAAGGCCACAGCTTGACCTCTGACCTATAGGGAACCTCGTTCTCTATCCTCACACGCTGTGGGCCCTCCAGGAACTGACTGGCTTTCCAAAACCCACCAGCCCTTGCAGCCCTCCGCCCAGACACCATGAGGTACTATTTGTTGTCACAGACCAAAGTCATCCAGGGCACTTCGTTCAAAAGGCAGGATGTAGGCTGTGAGCTTCCAGCTCACAGGTTCAAAGGAAATCTACTTCAGCAGCAATGTCTCCTGGGATGTTTTCCCAAGCCTCCCTGGGAGGCCTCTTAAAAGACTAAGAATAGACAGGCACATCCAGTTTCCCAAACATGTCAGCCTTAAAAGTGAACACTATTTTTTCCTCTTTACCTTTGAGTTACTATGTCGGGGAAGGACATTCTATTATTACAGATATTGCTCACCCATGGTTGGTACCTGCACACGACTTACCACTCAGGAGCTCCCAGGAGACATTGAGAGAGTGGGACTGACGCTCCGCCACTACTGACACAAACTCCTCTGCTACCAGTGGCTTTGCAGTTGGAACACCCTGACCACCATTCCACAGCAGTGGGACGGTGAGTGGAGAGCTTAATCACTCCTCATCCATAGCAGAACTTGCCCAACCTGCGTGAGGTTGTTGTTGGGACTGAATAAGACCGTGCACACGCTTGACACTCAACAAGCACTGGTCTTTATTCTTTTTGGACACTTACCTGGTCACTGGTACAGCTAGCCTTCATTCTTAGTGACCCCTATCTCTCATCAAGCGTGCCTGTGTCCGTTTCTCCTTCACTGACTCATTCAACCCCTGCTGACTGGGCTTTTAGGATGTGCCAGGCACTGAGCTTGGTCAGGTGCTCCTTCATTCCCAGATGGAGGACAAGACAAAGGTAGGAGCTGTGAGGTGTCTGCAGTGCAGGGACAGGGCCTTAAACTGCACGGAGATAAATCAGGACAATTGTTGTCATCTTCCTTATCTTTCCACCCTTCAGGTTGCACCTGAGGCTGTCCTCTGAATATTTATGTGTCTTGAACATTTTAACATTTGCTAATCTCCTGACAAACCAAAGCAGGTCTTAGTGTCACCTGCCTGTGGCAGATCACTACACCTGGAGAGATTTTTAACCATGTAAATAAAAAGCCCCTGCTAGTCAAACTCAGGTGTCTCCAACCAGGTGGATACATTATTTTAGATGCACAAATATGACTAGAATTTGTGAAGATGAGACCAATGTGAATTAAATTTGGGGAAATAAGGCTCTATTAAAATTCTTTCCTAAAAAAATTATTTATGGGTTGAGGAGAAGGCTTAGTGGCTAAGGCCTGTGAAACCTAAGGACCGAGGTTTGATTCCTCAGAACCCATGTAAGCCAGATACATAAGGTGGTGCATGCATCTGGAGTTCATTTCCAGTCACTAGAGGCCCTGGTGGCCCAATTTTCTCTATATGCCTCTTCCCCTCTCTCTTGCTCCCTCTCTCTCAACTAGATAAATAAAATATATAAAAAAATTATTTGCAAGGGGGAAAAGAGAGAGAGAGAGAAAGAGAAAGAGAGAACACACATGGTAGAGCCTCCTGCCACTGCAAACGAACCCCAGACACCTGCAACACTTTGTGTCTGGCTTTACTTGGGTACTGGGAAATCGAACCTTCATAATCAGGCTTTGCAAGCAAGCATCTTTAACCACTAAGCCATCTTCCCAGTCCTTTCCAATTCTCTCTTCATCTGCCCTTTTTATAATGGGGAAAACTGAATTGCTGTGGAGGGAATTTTCTTCTAAATGCTTGGGCAAGCAGACAGGAGTCATCTTCGCGGTGGAGTTAGACTAACACCGCACACACAAGCTTGCTCCTCCCCTACCTCTGCAGAACGCGTGTCTGGGTGTGTGTCTAAATGTGTGAAGCCACAGGCCTTTCCGGATGAGTGATGGCTGAAAGCCCATCCCTCTAGGAGACGCGTGCAGAATGACCAATGGGATGGATGCGGGCGGGGTGGGGGTGATGGGTATCAGCCTCTGCAGAGGCCAGGGTGGAATTTGTGGCTCCCAACCCTTTCACCCACATCCTCATCCTAGAACCCCGGAGGAGGTCTTTCCGCTCTCGGTCCTCGCGGGGGCACCCGAGGCGCTCATCCCTTTCACGCACCCGGGAGTCGAGGGCCGGGTGCGGGGTGGGGGCGCGAGGCGAGGCTCTGCCCTGCCCCGGCTCTGGTCCCCGGAGGGCGGCGGGGCGGGGGACACAGCTCTGCGGCGAGCTCACTGCACTCCCCTGGGAGGCCTGCGGGCCGCCGCCGGGGAGGGTGGGGGTTGGAGAGGGTGCCAATATGTAAAGCAGCTGGCAGCGCGGGGCGGGGCCCGGGCGCGATGCAAATGAGGGAGGCGGGGCAGTCCCGGAGCTCCGCCTCCCTCCCCCGCAGCTGGGGCCAGCGGTGCCAAGCGCAGCTGGACCCGCGGCAGCAGCTGGGCGAGTGACAGCCCGGCTCGGCGCGCGGCGGCCGCCCAGAGCCGGCGCAGGGGAAGCGTCCGTGGCCCTCCCGCGCCTCCCCGGGCCCGCAGCCGCCCGGCGTCCCGCAGCCCCGGGGCAGGCACCTCGCGGGCTCCCGCTCTCTGGCTCCCCGCGCTGCAAGATGGCTGACCCGGCTGCGGGGCCGCAGCCGAGCGAGGGCGAGGAGAGCACCGTGCGCTTCGCCCGCAAAGGCGCCCTCCGCCAGAAGAACGTGCACGAGGTGAAGAACCACAAATTCACCGCCCGCTTCTTCAAGCAGCCCACCTTCTGCAGCCACTGCACCGACTTCATCTGGTGAGAGCGCGCGCGGGGCACCTGCTGTCCCCGAGGGCGCAGCACGGGGGACCCTCGCATCGGTGGACCCTCACCCCTAAGGGACTCCTGGGGGACCTTCACCCAGGGGAATCCTTACCCTGAAGTGACTCTCGGGAGACCCTCGCCCTGGGGGACCTCACCCCTAAGGGACTCTCGGGGGACCCTCGTCCCGGGGGTCCTCACCCCAAAGGGACTCCCAGAAGACCCTCGCCCCGGGGGACCCTCACCCCGCGGGATCCTTGCCCCTGACAACCTCTCTGTCCGGGGCTGCGCTGCCAGTCGCCCCGTTCTCCTTGGCGCTCCCTGCCCTCTCTCACTCAGCCGCCTCCCGAGCGCCCAGGGGCAGCGCCGCGGATACTGGCTCCGAGCGCGGGTAGTCTGTCCCTCCTTGGCAGGGCAGCGCCTCGGGCGCCTTGTCTCCTGGGCTTCCCTATCTTTCTGCCTTCTTCCGGGCTGGAAGCGCCCTGACTCCCACCCCTCCTTTTCGGGACAGCACCCGGGGTGTCCTCTACTCGTGGGCATGGGAGTGGGACATCCGTCCCCCCTCTGCGTCTCCGGGTCAGCGCCCTGTGTTAGCGCTTATTGCGCCTCCTCGAGGTCCTGGGTCCTCGTTCCACTCCCCAACCCTCCCGTTCACATCACTGCGGGTCCCTTCTTTCCCCGTCCCTCTAGGCGCGCAGCGTCCTTTCCCACTTCCGCCCCCTAGCCCTCTAGCCCCCCGCATCCTCCCTCTAGATGCGTCTTTTTTTTTCTTTCCCCGAGGGTACTCGGGGCATCTCTTTGGGCAGATCTCTAGCCGGCCCTCCGCCCCCACCTCGACGGAAATGCACCCCCGCAAACCGCCACCTGGTGGTCGCAACCTTCTCTCTTCTGCAGGGGCGACAAGAGGTGGGAGGGGCTTTATCTCCGAGCCAGGTGGAAGATTCTTGGACACCCGCCTGTGGCTGGGAGGGTTACACCTGGGGTGGAGGGTCAGGAAGAGGGGGACGACTCTGTGTGGGAACTAACTTGTGTCTGGACCCCCACAAACTGACATTTCTCCTTGTGTTTTTCAGGGGCTTCGGGAAGCAGGGATTCCAGTGTCAAGGTAGGCTCTGGTCGCTGTGGGTGCTGATAGTGGGAAGAGAGGGCAAAACAGACTCCGTAGAAGTGACCGGAGTTAGGCAGAGTGAAGTAATCCTGCCTGTTAGCGCAACATCCCAGGCTAGGAAGTCTTCACCTCTGAGGGGCACTTTTAAGGGCTGTGTGTGGGCGCGTGCATTTGGGGCAGTGCTGTTCCATCCAGGAAAGGCTGGTGGTGCTAGGAGGTACTAAAGTTTGACATCTCTGGGCTTCAGTTTCCAGCAATGACAGATTGGAAACGGTCCCCTAACCTCTCCTGGCATGGGCCGCCCTGCTTAGGGAAGTCTCTCCAGGGACCACTTCTGGGAAATCCCTTTTCTTTCCTTCTGTTCCAGCTCCTTCTGTGCGCATTGCGTTACCTCGTCTCTCACTGAGGTTTTGTCTCTTTCCTGGCCTTGCACAGGTCTCTGCAGGTGGCTGCCTCCTCAGCAGATGGCCCATCCCCTAGAAAAGCATCCATGGTTTCCCCTAGGCCTCCTGCTTCTCTGAAAGAGGTGGTTCCAGATGGGGTGCCCTTAGGACCTGCTTGAAGTTGCCCTTTCTAACTTCTAGGAAGGCATAGGAAGTATTCCAAATGATTGGTTACCTGAGTTCTTGCATCTGGCTAGAGAGCCTTGATTCTAATCAGGGATTTGGTGGCTTCAGTTGTCTCTGGGGCTAATGTCTCCAAGACAAGTTGTGGACTGGGGCTGTAGCTCAGTGGTAGAGGGCTTGCTTAGCGTAAGAGTCATCCGGGGGTCAATCCCAGCACCTGAAGGGAGAGGGGATGAGATGGGTTTTAAATTGGCTTTTCAAAATCAGTATACCTGTAGACTTATTTAACCCTTTAGAATGTCATCATTTGTGAATTTAATGTCAACATTTAAAACTGGGAGATTTTGCGCATGCGCGTGCACACACACACTCTGCTGAGAAACGGCCCCACTTTCACATTGGAACAGCCATTTGGAACCAAGCGCTGTCTGTTTTTGCAGACAGGGCACACGTTCGGCTTTATGTCTCTGCACATTCACCCTGGCCTTCTTTACCCACTTCCGCCCTCTGTAGTCACTTGAATTTGCAGGCTTTGGTTTGTGTTTTCTTTCTTTTTCCTGCGTTTAGGCAAAGTGTGGCTGATTTGTATGAGAAATGTTTTCTCTCTCCCATCACCTCTCTCTTTTCCTTTTCCTCCTCTTCCTCCCTTTCCTTCTTTCACCTTTGTTCACTTTTCTTTCTCCTCCCCATTGGGCTTAAATCTAGAGGAGGAAGCATTTGGGTGCAGAGCAGCCTGAAATGTGCCTTAGTGCGCACAGAAGGCTTTGTTGCTGCCTGGCTACTCTCCCGGGTGAGTGGAGACGTCCTTGTGCAAAATACTGGCCCCTTAGTATGGTATGGTCCTGCTGCCCTCTGAGATGCAGGTTCTCATCTGAGTTATGCAGTGAGATGGGGGAACTTTCTAGACCTCCTCAGTCTCCCTAACCCAAATCATGAACCACAGTTACACACACCACACCAGAGGACTCCCCAAATTTCTCTAAGTGGTAACAAGTTAGGCCTCTGCTGCAAACCATTTGGATCGTTTGCTAGAGCTTTGCCTGATCCTCTCAAACTGATGGTAACTTTGGTGTCAGAACGTGTGAGCTGTCTGCAGTTACCTTTGACTTCCATGAACTGGTTTCTATTTTTGGCTCTGGCTGATGTCAGGAGTGATTTTTTTTTTTTTTTTTTTTTTTTTGAGGTAGGGTTTCACTCTAGTTCAGGCTAACCTGGAATTCACTATATAGTCTCAAGGTGGCCTCCACTTCACAGCAGTCCTCCTACCCATGCCTCCCCAGTGCTGGGATTAAGGGCGTGTGCCACCACACCCAGAAGGAGTGGTTCTTTAAACACTTTTTTCTATGGCTGTCCTGCACACAGATCTGCTGTTATTAATGCTCAGAAAACTACTTTGAAATGTGCAGAGGAGGGCAAATATGGGTTAGGAGACTCCTTTATTCAAAGCCTAGGAAGTTTCTACATAATGAGAAAAAAAAAAAAAAAGAAAGAAAACCAGAAGTGAATTTCCCAGAATCATGTGACCACTTTGGAGATAAGAGTGTGGAGCTGGAGCTCAGTATTAAGGAGCTCCCTGTACCTCTGTGAGCCCCTGGGCTCCACCCCAAACATGACAGAAAGGAAAGGGGTGGGGGGAGAGAGGGAGAAGGGAAAGACAGAGATTCTAAAATCATCTTTCTTTTCACCACTTCTCCCCCTGATCTGTGACCACCTACGTGTCACTATTTTTTTTTTTTTTTGAGGTAAGGTCTCACTCTAGCCCAGGCTGACCTGGGATTCACTATGTAGTCTCAGGGTGGCCTCGAACTCACGGCCATCCTCCTACCTCTGCCTCCCGAGTGCTGGGATTAAAGGCGTGTGCTACTACGCCCGGTGTCACTACTTTGATAGTAAATTGCATTTGTGTTGGAGTGGGGAGGACAAGTGAGAGCAACTGGGGTCCCCGAAGTAGGAATATTTAGGATGAAGGGCATTGAGGAAAGAAGAGAGGAAGTTTAACCTTGTTGTTCAGCCTTGCCTGGGACTAATCCTGGAATCTGAGAAAAGCTCTTTATTATCTGATTTTATGATACCTGATATTTCCTCTTAAAGTGAATTTACTTAAAAATCAAGCCCACATTAGCCAGGCGTAGTGACGCACACCTTTAATCCCAGCACTTGGGAGGCAGAGGTAGGAGGATTGCTGTGAGTTTGAGGCCACCCAGAGACTACATAGTGAATTCCGGGTCAGCCTGGGCTAGAGTGAAACCCTACCGCGAAAAAAAAAAAAAAAAAATCAGGCGCACATTGTAACAGAAAATACAGGTTTTATTTTCTCACCCAAGCCAGTGGTCCAGAACCCTGGGTCTTCTATTGAGCTTCAGTCTTCTGCATCCCTAGTGAGCAATCATCATGTCAGAGTCCAAGAAGATGCCTGACTCTCCAGTCACCATCTCCTGTCAGCCAGTAGGAAGAGAGTGAAGAAAGTCAAGACACATGCTCAGTGTCACTAGGGAAGTTCTGTTCAATAGAACGTAAACTCATATCCACTCCTCGGGGCAAGGGAGCAGGGGGATAGAGTGTTGATTTCAGATCACCAAGTTATCATCCAGGAGCCCGGGGAGGGGTGTTGGCATTTCAAAAGTAGAGACTGAGATTGGCTAGAACCTCTGCCACTCTGGGGTGGGAGGTGTGTGGGGGAGGATGTTAAGGCCAGGAAGCCCCTGCAGGCTGCCCCATGTTCCACTAGGCAGTCATAGAAATTGGGTGCTGGTGCTGGTATGGGTTGGGAGGAAGGTGGAGCTTCCACAAACCATAGGGCTTTTGTATGCTCAGGGGGAATTTACAGAAAGACAGATTTTCTTTTTTTAAATATTTCATTTAATATATTTATTAGAGCGGGAGAGGCAGAGAGAAAGAAGAGAGGATGGTGTGCCAGGGCCTCCAACCACTGCAAACAAACTCCAGATGCATGCGCCACCTTGCGCATCTGGCTTACATGGGTTCTGGGGAACCGAACCTGGGTCCTTCAGCTTCTCAGGCAAGTGCCTTAACCACTAAGCCATTTCTCAAGCCCTCCCACCTTTAAAACCACTACAGGTCAGGTTACCTGCCACATTACTTTTTCACCTCCCTTCTTTCTGTAAGGTAGTTTATTTGTTGAAGAGGTACTGGAGCTGAGGATGCCTCTTGTAAAATTGCCTGAATTAGAAGATGGCCCCATTATTTATTTATCTGCAAGAAGAGAGAAATAGAGAGGAGAGAGACAAAGAAAAATGGGTGTGCCAGGGCCTGCAGCTGCTGCAAATGAACTCCAGTTACATGTGCCACTCTGTGCATCTGGCTTTACAAGGGTCCTGGGGAATCAAACCCAGGTCATTAGGCTTTGCAAACAAATGCCTTAACCGCTGAGCCATCTGTCCAGCCCTAGCACTGTCATTCTTTTTTTTTTTTTTCTTCTTGAGGTGAGCCCAAAGATTGGCCTTTGTTTTTTATGAAATTGCAAGAGAGAGAGGAAGATTGAGGGATGGGGGAGAGAGAATTTGGCCTGCCAGGGCCTTCAGCCACTGCAATTGAACTCCAGACGTGTGCGCCACTTTGTGCTCATGTGTGACCTTGCAAACTTGCATCCCTTTGTGCGTCTGGTTTACATGGGACCTGGAGAGTCGAGCATGGGTCCTTAGGCTTTGCAGGCAAGTGCCTTAACTGTCAAGCTGTCTCTCCAGTCCAGCACTTCATTCTTTAGAGAAGTCCAGAACCCGTGTTTGTGTTTTAATCATAATTGACTTGACACAAGGCATTTGGGTAGAATCCAGGTTTTGTCCAAAAGAAGATTTTATAGTTTGACAGAGGGAAATAGAGAAAACTGGTTTTTTTTTTTTTTTTTAAATAAAGAAGTCACTTCAGTAGAAGTAGAGAAGCAATAACATGTTCTGATATGGATTTTATTGCATGGAAGTTGAAGTTAGGCAGCCCTGGACTCAAATGTCTCATCTGCTATCTGCCCACTGTGTGACCCCTCCCCCATGCCTTGTTCTCCTTAGAGGTAGAGGCATAATGGGGGTAACAGGATCTTCTTTATGAGGTGATGGGGAGAAGTAATGAGGAAGTCAAGAGAAGCAGTCACAGCATTGAAGGCTCTGCATGATATGATTAGCATGTCTTGATTAGTGGTAGGAAAATTTGGCAGTGTGGGCCAGAGTGAATTCTGGAACTTAAGAAATGACTGTACATGATTCATGTGCCTCGATGGGTTTTCTTAGATATGTTTCTCTGCAGATGTTGGGTAACCCTAGCAAGTGCACAGTTCATTGTCTGCACTCAAGAGCCCATCTTTGTTAGCACCATCTTTCCTGAGAAAGACCTGAACTTTCCATGGACTCTCAAGAAAAACCCTGTGGCACTAATCTTCTGATTATGAGGAGATAGAATTGATGAATATAATTAGAAAAGCTTTCCCCGTTCCCGTGTAGATTGGAAACATCTTTTTTCCCCCTTCTAACTTTCTGGTTTAGTTAAACAAAATAAACTGTAAGCTTTCATGAACCCAACCACCTATATTTCCATCAATACCAACCTCATAGAATATAAACTCAATTTAGTGTATAGTTAAAATATACAGATTAGAATATTTGCCTTTTTCTTTTTTTAAGCAAATACAATGTGAATTAGTGCCAGGGCAGAGCACTTGTTTAGTGTGAGGTCCTGGGGTCCATCCCAAGCCTGGTAAGATAGATAAATAAATGAATGAATAAAAACTAAAAGGGTAAGGTGAATCAGAAGCACAGGTTTCCTTGTGACTTTATAATGTGACACTGTGCAGTGCAGGAGGAACTTCCTCAGTAGGCTCATAAGGAAGAGGACCATTCGAAAAGATTCACCAATCAGGCTGTGAGTTAGGAGAGACTGCCTGCCTTGTTATACTTTCCTCCTTTCCCAGAAGTACATCCTAAAGGCCCATGAGCCAACCTCAACTCACCTTTAAGGTTTTTTCTTTTCTGACTGTGGCCTGGGGTCTCTTTGGGTTAAAAGGTGGAGAGTCTGTATGGCTTTGTGTCCAGCATGGCTTTTTTCTTTCTTCTACCTGAAATAGGATTTCAGGCTCAGTGTTCCAATTGAAGTGAGAAATCAGTGAGTAGGTTAACGGTAGGCTTTGGAAGGAAGGCTTATTTGTTGAAGAGGCAACAGCAAATTCATTTTGAGCTGTAGAGCCCTCAAGGGAAGCTAGCCTGAAGCTTTGTCACCTAGCATCAGAGTGCCTTCCTTCTCAAGTAAATATGGAAGATAGGACTTCGGGGATCTACTTGGTAGAATATCCAGGTCCTAAGAAACTAACTTAAAAATACATTTTTTCCCAGTACTAGTGATACTCCAGACATGCCTGGAATCAGTTGTAGCATGTATAGAATGCATCTATGATGATAAAGAAAACTGTGTAAGAGAAACTAACTGGATAGAAGATGAACTGAGTATTGAAAAAGAACTTATATACACTATTGCTGTTGGGGTCTCTCTGCCTCTCTGTCTCTGTTCCTCTCTCCCTCCCCCCCCCACATGCACATTTATGTTAGAATAGATAAGTACATTCTATATTTTGAAAAAAATGTTTTTATTTATTTATTTGCAAGCAGAGAGAGATAGAGAGGAGACAGAGAGGTAGAGAGAATGGGTGCACCAGAGCCCCCAGCCCCTGCAAACAAACTCCAGACTCATTCACCACAGAGCACCTGGCTTTATGTGGTTACTGAGGAACTGAAGTTGGATCACTAAGGTTTGCAGACAATTGCATTAGCCATTGAACCACCTCTCCAGCCCAGTTTGTTATATTTTGAGAATATGCATCTCCTTTTGATACTTTTTCTAAATTACTGAGTTTGATTTGGAATCCACATCTGGTCTTTTTTTTTCTTTTTTTTTTAATTTATATATGTGAGAGCGACAGACACAGAGAGAAAGACAGATAGAGGGAGAGAGAGAGAATGGGCACGCCAGGGCTTCCAGCCTCTGCAAACGAACTCCAGACGCATGCGCCCCCTTGTGCATCTGGCTAACGTGGGACCTGGGGAGCCGAACCTCGAACCGGGGTCCTTGGGTTTCACAGGCAAGCGCTTAACCGCTAAGCCATCTCTCCAGCCCACGTCTGGTCTTTTGACTCTGGCAGTCCAGCTTGTTTATAGTGAGCAGGGGGATTGGCTGTGAAGGTCAGCATCCTGGGATGACGCCTTCAAAGGTTAGGTCCCTTATTACAGAACTGACACACCACCAACATTCTTTGACTCCATCCATCTAATCTCTCCAGTTGAATTTATGTGAGACCCCGTAGATAGAATATTGACCTTTTTTTTTTTTTTGGTCTTTTGAGGTAGGGTTTCACTCTAGCTCGGTCTGACCTGGAATTCACTCTGTAGTCTCAGGGTGGCCTTGAACTCGTGGTGATCCCTCTACCTCTGCCTCCCAAATGCTGGGATTAAAGGTGTGCGCCACCACGCCTGGCCTAATATTGGCCTTTTAAATAGAGATCATTATATCTGTAGTGTTTACAAATGACATTTGAAGGTATTATGGCTGCTTGAAAATCTGGTAGGAACTTTGTCTTTCCACCACATTCATCCATCCATTTTTCCTCCTTCCTTCTCTCTCTCCCTCCCTCCCTTCCTCCCTTCCTTTCTTCCACTAAGTATTCACTTGTGGAGTTCTATGTGTGTGGAACTATTTTAGTTGATAGAACACAGTCTGAATGCTATTGAGAAGAGTCCTGGTGTCATGGGCTTCAAGTATAGAGAGAGGAGACAAAACTTTCTATAAATAATCATATCAAGATTTAATTCCACTTTTATTAGGGACTTTAAAGTAAATATATCTACTAGGTATTATAAAACTGTGTCATGAAATCATAACCTATGTAATGGTTTGAGAAGGAGTTGGACAGATTTTTGGTCTGGAAATTAAAAAGCCCAAATTCCAACTTTCCATTTCATGAGGTAACTGCATAAAGACTGAGTTGTCAAGGATCTAGGGCTCAAAAAAAAAAAAAAAAAAAAAAAAAGGCTGTAATATAAAATTGCTAATATACCAGCTAAAGACATTCCAGAGGTTTATATTCGTGACAACCTTGAAGGAACCCAAATTTCTGCTTGTGCCTCAGATGCAAGCAGAGAATGGCAGTCCTGAACAGCAGCCTCTTCCAAAGTGCGACAGCCAGGGAGCTGCATCTCCTCTTAGTAACTCAGTCAGAGCTGGCTTTCTTTTCATACAGGGGGTGACGCTGGACCATCAGACACTGAGAGGTGGTAGAAGCAGTTGGAGCCAACAGATTGGCAAATAAATAACAAGCCAGAGCAGAGCACTTTAGTGAGGGCCACTGGTGAACTCCAAGCCAGTGCCAGGAGCATAAGATAACTCGTACTGCTGTCCAAATACTTCCTCACCCTAGATACGTCTTGTCAGTCCTTTGGCTTGCACAGCGCCTTCTTCCATTTGGAAGTTAAGTTTTAAGTAGCTTTACAATAAACAGCAGTGAATCATGGGAAAGACCCTTTGTCAGCTCTCTTTCCATCTCTGATTCCGTTAGGGAGAAAGGGTCAGGTTGTGGTTGACATGCCTTCAATGCTAATGCAGATCTGGGCATGTAGGAAACATGCCATCATGTTTTCTTCATGAGAGTGTGAGCACATGGTTTCTACTGTAAGCCAGCTCTGCGTGTGCGTGTGTGTGTGTAGATATGTGTGTATGGTATGTATGTATGTATGGATGGATGGTATGTATGTATTACTGTATGTAGGTATATATGGTATGTATGTATGCATGTATGGATGGTATGTCCAGTTGTATGTCTGTATATATGGTATGTATATATGCATGTATGAATGGATAGATGGTATATGTGGTATGTATATGTGTATGTATGTATGGTATGTATATATGTATGGATGCTATGTATGGATGGTATTTATGCATGTATGATATGTATGTGTGCATTTTCCACTTTTAGCTAATGTTGAGTCTGGTCCTGTTCTGGGTGCAAGTCTGACGTTGTACTAGCTCTTCCTCTTGGGACTAGGGAAGGAGAGTTACAGCGTTTTCCCCAGAAATGTTTGTGTGGGGAGGAGGCTCTGCATTCTGGAGGGTTGAAAGGCACAGCCAGGGCAGTGGCTCGTGTTCAGCAGTGTCAGTCTTTTAAAACTTTGCTTGTGTGCGCATATGTAATGTGGAGTGTGTGTTGTCGTGTATGCGCAGCGTGTGCCTTGCTGCTCCCCACCCCCTCACCTGTGGCAGACGTCGTGTGTCTGCAGTGGCCAGAGTGGAATGTGGGGTGTCTCTTTCCATCACTCTTCTGCCTGGTCTTGGTTTTGAACCAGTCTCCTTTTTACTGATAATGGAGCTTGCTTACAGGGCTTGAGTCTTTGCGCCTCTGGGGCACTGAGGTTACAGATGTGTGTGGCCATGTCCATCTGTTTTACATGGGATCTGGAATTTCCATGAGATTTGGACTCTGCCAGTCTAGGATTCCCTCAGGCCCTTCAGCCCAAGAAGTGTCAATCTTTTTAATCATCACTCTTGTTGCCTTTTAATTGTTCTCTGTCCTGTTTGCCACTCCTTGCTATGCCCCCGCCCCCTTTCTACAACCTGCCTGCAGGAAGTTGTCCTACTAAGTCAAGGTGGACTTCTGGCCACAAGGATTTTGATCTTGTCTATTTATTTATTCACTATGTAGTCTCCAGGTGGCCCGAACTCACAGCTATCCACCTACTTCTGCTGCTGGGATTAAAGGCATGTGCCACCACCTGGTTAAACTTGTCTTTTGCCAAGTAGGAGGAAATTGGCTGGTTCAAGATGCAACTTTAAAATTCCCTGGGGGAGTTTTAACTTTCTCTTTTTTTTCTATCTTTCACCTTGAATGCTGCTGAAAGATGACCCTCAGGGCTTCAAGAAAGCCTTATCAGATTGCATGTGAGCATTCAGGCCCAGGAACAAAACAGACTACATTTAAGGACTTTAACACATTAAAAAAAAATTATTTTATTTATTTATTTTTTGTTTGTGTGGTGTATATGCATGTGTGTGTGCAGTTTTTTTTTTTTATTTATGAGGGGGTGGAGAGAGAGAGGGAATGGGAATTGGCGTGGCAGGACCTTAGCCACTGCAAACAAACACCAGACGCGTGTGCCACCTTGTGAGCATGCCTCACCTGGTACGTTCAGCTTACATGGGTTCTGGGGAATTGAACCTGGGTCCTTAGGCTTCACAGGCAAGTACCTTAGCCATTAAACCATCTCTCCAGCCTGTGTATGCATTTTCATATGTGTGTGAGAGCACGTGTGCATATGTTTGTGTGCACATGCATGTGGAGGCCTCAGGTTGATGCCATCTTCCTCAGTGACAAGGTCTCACACTGAACCTAGAGATTTGGGTAGACTAGCTAACCAGCAAACCCCAGTGACCCTTCTTTCTCTCCCTGAAAGTCTCTGGGACTGCAGGCACAGGTGCAGGCACCTGGCTTTTACATGGACACTTAGGTTTTCGTGCTTTGTTGGCAAGCAGTTTATCTAGAAAGCCATTTCCCAAGGCTCCACTATTTTGAGAGAGTGTCTTCTTCTTCTTTTTCTTTTTTTTTTTTTTGGTGGGGTCTCGCTCTAGCGCAGGCTGACCTGGAATTCACTATGTAGTCTCAGGGTGGCCTCAAACTCACAGCAATCTTCCTACCTCCACTTCCTGAGTGCTGGTACTAAAGGCGTACGCTGCCACACTGGAAGAGATAGTGTCTTCTTATGGATCCCAGGCTTGCACTTGTGATCATCATGTTCCAGTTTCATGTCTCCTGAATGGTAGGATTACAGGCATGCACCTGCATTTGTGACTCATTTAAAATCCTGGTTCTCTCTCTCCATGATTCTGTTGCCTGGGGGCAGGTCAAATACGATCCTGAGAAGTTAGTGGTCACCCATTATCCTCTACTCATCCACCCAGCCATTGTTCCACCCGCTCATTCCCCATCCATTTGTCCACCTGCCCCTTCAGTCAGTACGTATTTGAGTGCCTCTCGTGTATCAGGTGCCATGCTAGACACTGGAAGCAAAGCAGTGAACAACATAGTTCCTACGCTTTTGGAATTTCATACCCTAGGAGAAGGAGAACAATAAACAGAACAAATGCCAGGTATAATGCCAGTGGCAGTAGGGACTTTGAATAGGGTCCTTGCAGATTCTCCTGGTCTTTGGAAGGAAGAATGGCATTCGGTCACTCCTGACACACAGTGAAAAGTGCTCTGCCATGGTGTAAAAACGCTTTGTATGGCGTCACTACTCCTCTGGGAGGAGTGGAGATGATGCCACAGAGGAGGTGATATTTGGGAACAGTCTTACCATAGGAGTAGGTGTTCCCGCAGTGACGGGGGTGGGCATGGAGGATAGTACATGTGGAGACATGGAGGAGAGAGAACAGGAAGAAGGATGTGCGAGGGAGGAGCTGGCGGGAGATGAAGGTCACATTGTCACATCCCAGGGTTTGGAACTCAGAAGGCAGCAGATCACTAGGAAGTGATTGTTGCCGTCGTTTTAAAGCAGGGTATGTGTCGGGGAGTGAAGCAGCCAAATGTTTGGGATGAGCATGAGATGCCTTTTTGAAGTAACCATGGCCGTAGCTCAGATCCTGGGAGCCAGGCTTGTGCAGCTGGAGGTGAGGTGGGAGAAGCCGAAATGGTGATTGAGGAGCAGCGGGGCACGTCACAGGACCGTGTAAGGGCCATTGCTGTCTAAGAGGCATTTGGAATTTCACGTCAGTCAGGTGGTGGGCCGTCTTGTTTTAGGAGGTGGTTACTAGGTTATTTTTGTAGTTCTAACAATAGGGATATCTCTTCATTACATCCTTTGGCTCGAGGACCACAGAAATTATTTTCCCTCTGAAAGGAATCCTCCCACGCCTTCCCCGTCTCTGCTGATGTCATTTATCCAGCAGCACGTGCAGATTGAGCACAGGCTGTTCTGCGGTGACAAGTCTGCTTGGGGAACAGAAAAGGCTTTGGCTTAAACCTTGGTTTCTCACTATGGACCTTGAGCACACGACTTAACCCTTGGAGTTTTGCGGGCAAAAGGCAATAATAATAGGAGCTAGTTTATTGGACCATGTCAGCTGTTCCTTTAGTGTCTTGGCTGACATCGAGGAAGCAGTTCCTCGGTGACAGGAGCTTCTTGGCTGGGCACAGCCCTGAGCCTGTCTGAGTTCACAGTCTTGCTGAGGGATATGCATGTGCCTGCTTCAACCATGCAGGAATGGCCATGCAGGACATGCTGTGGCCAGAAGAATCAGCTGCAACTGACCATGGAGCTGAGAGGGAATGGCTTAGTAGGGGTGAAAGGTGATTTGGGCAGGGCTGAGCAACGTGCTTTCTGGGAATCTCCTCCCTACGTGGTGATGCTTTAACCCGTGGGAAACCTCAGAAGGTTGAACTCTGCAGTGGTCATATCTGCTTACCTCATTTTGAAAATGTATTGATCACATTGCAACTTAAAACAGATTTGTGATCTGATCATTTCACTTTTTCTTTACTTACATTTTTTTTT
Source organism: Jaculus jaculus (assembly GCF_020740685.1). Taxonomy (NCBI): domain Eukaryota; kingdom Metazoa; phylum Chordata; class Mammalia; order Rodentia; family Dipodidae; genus Jaculus; species Jaculus jaculus. The sequence goes on along the minus strand of NC_059113.1, from coordinate 57,264,458 downwards.
TTTTAAAGCAGTTTTGCATGTACCTCAGGCTGGTCTCCAACTCACTAAGCAGCTGAGGGTGACCTTGAGTTCCTCATCCTTCTGCCTCTACTTCCCAAGTGCTGGGATTTATTTCACCTTTCAGTTGAAGTTCCTTCACCCTTCAAGTGGACTTTTTTTTTGAGGGGGGGTGCTGAAAAACTGGCCAAGGCATGGGTGAGTGGAGGGTGAAGTTATGATAGAAAGAGTGGTTACAGCCCTGTACTGAAGGACCCCTGTCCTCTGTATTGGTGGAGACCATCTTTGGTGTTTAGACAATATGGCGAGTGGGAACTTTGATATTTATATAAGTTATATATGTAAACATAAACCACACACACACACACACATATATATAAATATATATATATATTTGTGAATAAAGCAAAGGAGCTTTGTTGAGAAAACATCCCAGAGTGTCAGGGAAGGCATACTTAGAATATCAGCTGACATCCAAAGAAGAAATAGGAAGGAGAAAGGAAAAATTATGCTTTTTTTTTTTGAAGTAGAGTCTCACTCTAGTCCAGGCTGACCTGGAATTCAGTATGTAGTCTCCTGGTGGCCTTGAACTCGCCTCTGCCTCCCGAGTGCTGGGATTAAAGGTATGGGCCACCACGCCTGACTAAATTACACTTTTTTTTTTTAAATTTATTTTTATTGAGAGCAACAGAGAGAGAGAGAGGGAGAGAGGGAGGGAGGGAATGGGCGCGCCAGGGCCTCCAGCCACTGCAAACGAGCTCCAGACGCGTGCGCCCCCTTGTGCATCTGGCTAAAGTGGGTCCTGGGGAATCGAGCCTTAAACCGGGGTCCTTAGGTTTCACAGGCAAGAGCTTAACTACTAAGCCATCTCTCCAGCCCGAAATTACACTTTTTGGATTAATTCTTTTTGTTCCAAAACCCTTTTTATTGACAATTTTCATATATGTATATGATATATATTGGCAATGGCTTGTATTATTTTTTTGGGGAATCTCACTAACCAACAACTCACCCAGGTACCTATATTTCTTGTGGGTAATTTATGTTTGTTTTGTTGTGTTTATTTGAGAGGGGGTTTCACTGAACTGCTCAGGCTGCATCTGAACTCATTATCCTTCATGCCCATCAGTGCACAAGACTACTGTGACCAGAGCCTTCATAAGTGCCTCCCTCAGCTGTCTCTCACCCTGGGGCTGGTTCCTCTCTGTGATTGTTCCTTGTTTTGGGGGCCTCCAAGTAGCTCAGTGTTAAAATAAGTTTCTTTGTCAACATGGCACAAGGCTGGCCACAACTCTTGTAGGCATGGAGAGTGAATACACCTCCTTGCCACTGCCAACCCATAAGGCCACAGGCGTCACTGTCTTGTCAAAACCGCCAAGTAGGGGCTGGAGAGATGGATTAGCAGTTAAGATGCTTGCCTGCAAAACCTAACGAGCCGGGGTTCTATTCCCCAGAACTCATGTAAAACCAGAAGCACAGAGTGGCTTATGCATCTGGAGTTTGTTTGCAGTGGCTAGAGGCCCTGGTGTGCCCATAGTCTCTCTCTCTCTTTCTCTCTCTCTGTTTATATCTCTCTGCTTGCAAATAAATAAATAAAAATTTTAAAACCAACCAAACAAAACCCCTTCCAAAGAGATTTGAGGCTTGTGAGAAATGGGGCGTGTCCAGCGGGTAGAAGTGTCACCAGGCCACCTGGCTTACCTTTTCCATGAAGCTTTACTGTCTTTCCCCTGGCAGTGAGAACAGGCACTTATTTCTTCTCACTGCCTTGACCTTCTGTTTAGCTGAGCTCTGTGGCTATCCTGTGGCCCCTTTGGAGATGCTCTTTCAATTGCGCTCTCATACTCTCTTTCTCAGGAACAGAGTCTAATCTTTATCTTCACTCTTCTCATTCACTGTGTCACTTGCAGACAGCTTCCAATGTGGTCATTTCACCTCAGAAGTTTTTATTTTATTTTATTGAGATGGAGTCTCACTAGTGCACGCTAGCATATAATCTTCCTGACTCAGCCTCCAGAGTACCTGGGATGTAGGCTCATGCCACCACACCTGACTCCTAGACCCTGAGGACTAGGAAATGTTAGCTGGGACTTTTTAGCTTTGCATACAGAAGTGACATCTGCCTGGAGATAGGCACCTTCTGGAGTCACACGTTGAAGAATGCTGCCGTTTGCCTTTTTGGGTGTGGGGTGGGGGGACATCTGCTTCCTGTTTCAATGTTACCCATCAGTTGCAAACTGTACAGTATGGAAGCCAGGGCATTCTGGGGAGTTCCTACCCAATAATTTAGCTCTGTTAATACTAGGAAAACTGGAGCTCACAAACTATTTTTAGAACTAAAATATTTTTTAAAATTCTATACTAGTTATAGGTGTTAGTGGGAATCTCTCAAAGCTGCTGTAACAGATAAGCCCCAAAGTCTCTGTGGTTTAACAGAACATTTGTGTCTATTTGCATCAGAGACAGAACAGGTGTCCCTGACCAGGCAGTCTTCTACATGGTCACACAGGGCTTCAGAGTCCTCTCACTGGGCTAGTGGTTGGGGAAGAGGGACAGTGGGAAAGCACATTCATTTCATGACCACTTTGGTGTGGAAGGGATGTCTGTTCCTTCTGCTCACACTCTATTGGTCAGAAATCAGGTGCGGGACACACTAGCTGCAAGGAGTAGAGGGAAATGTTGGCCAGCTCTGTGTAGAGGAGCAAAAGGAAACAGGTTTTGATGCACACAGCAAACCTTTCCCCAGCTTCTGGAGCAATGGTGTTCTTTTATTTCCTTTGATGTGTCCAACTTCATTTCCCACTTGACCAGTAAAATAGATATGGAACTTTATACCTCTTCTTGTGCATACGATTGCACTTTTGAGGAAGAGCAAGTTCTTAGTGTGTTACTAAGAGTGAAATAAGGTAGCACTCTTGTTGTCTTAAGCTGTTAGAACAATTTGGTACTTGTTAGCAATTTCTGGGTTTCCAGTCAACTGTGGACATCCTAAATGCTACTGTCTGAGTTGAGTTTCCTTGGTTCTTTCGTTAATTTTTCATACAGAAGAACCTCCTAGATATTTAATGATTTATTGTTGCAGAATGAATAACCTCAGAGTTTAGTGGCTTAAAATGGTTCTGTGGGTCAGTAACTTGGGCTGGGCTCAGATGGGTGGTTTTTGGGTTCTTGGCTGGGCCCACTCATATGTTGGGGCTTCAGCAGGGATGCCTGGGACATGGGGGACTTTCCCTAGGCCACCTCCCATCTTCTGGCAGGTCAGCCCAAGCTTGGTCATGTGGTTGTGGGTGCATTCCAGTGAGCAGAACTTACACTCAGAAATGGCAGTGGGGCTTCTTCTGTAGTTGGTTAGCAGAAGTAAAATACAAGCTCACTTCTTCAAGGAGAAAATAGAAGACAGACTATATTCTACCTCTTTATTTATTTATTTGGGTTTTTGAGGTAGGGTCTCACTCTAATTCAGGCTGATCTGGAATTCACTCTGTATTCTCAGGGTGGCCTTGAGCTCACAGTGATCCTCCTGCCTCTGTCTTCTGAGTGCTGGGATTGAAGGCATGTGCCACCATGCCCAGTTCTTCCTCTTTTTTTTTTTTTTAAGAATCTTTTAAAAACTTTTAAAAAGATTTATTTTTATGTATTTATTAGAGGTAGACCAAGAGAGAAGGGAAAGAGGGAGGGAGAGGGAGAGAGGAAGAGAAGAAGAGAGAGAGAGAAAATGGGTATACCAGGGCCTGTAGCCACTGCAAACAAACTCCAGACACAGGTGCCACCATGTGCATCTGGCTTACATAGGACCTGGAGAATTGAACCTGGGTCCTTAGGCTTCACAGGCAAGTACCTTAACTGCTAAGTCATTGCTGTACCCCATTTTCTACCTCTTTATGGGAGAACTTATAAATAATTTGGGACATTTTTGGAACTTACTATACCAATTTCAATGTGCCCCCTGAGACTGCTCAGCTCTGTAAAACACTCATCAGTTTAGTGTGTATTTCCTGAAATACTTAAATCCATAGCAGACCACAGGTGAATGTTTGATGCTCATACCTGTTAACTGTAGTAGGAAATTGGTGGGGCCAGACGAGATGCTGTACATCAAGGGAAGGACCATCATTATCATTGAGTTCTACCACCAGATGCCACCAAACTCTTGGCACTGCATTAGTTTTAAATTTAAATTTTAAATGTTTTAAAAACAGAGTGTAAGAGTGAGAGGAAAGAACCCAGAACCCCACTCTGGGGGACAGAGAGCTCCAGGAGGAGACAGACATGCAAGGGAGGGTGTGTAAGACACTGTGGCAAGTGCGACAGTGGTGCTGTGATGGGCATGGATGAGGTCTTGTAGCATACTGGCCAAGAGACTGGGTTCAGACCTTAACTCCTCCACTGATCACATGCAGGCCCTTGGACATTGTTGCTTAACCTCATCAGTGAAATGAAGATAATGGCATAGACTCTACCTCCCAGGGTGGCATTGGGTTCGATGAGATGGGGGCATGCCATTATACAGCAGCTCTGAAAAGATCTAGACTTCCTGAAAAGTACTGCTACAAAGCTGTCCTAGGCACCATGCTCTCTCAATTTTCCTCGTGCTTCTTTGGCCAGTGCCATTGCTGCCTTGTTTTGCAAGATGATGATTACATGCAGGTGGCTTATGGGAGCATAGCTCTTGGGAACGACCCCATTAAGGCACCAAGAGAGGCAGGAAAGGGAGAAGTTGAGCCTTGGTGCAGAGTTGTAATAGAAGCCAAAGCTGATTCCACAGCTGGAGCTGGGATGTTCCCCTCAGAACTGAATCAGTGGGGGCCTGGAAATGGTGTGGTTGATTTCTTGCCTAGCATGCATAAGGCCCTGGGTTTGATCCCCAGAAATACACACACACACACACACACACACACACACACATTTGCCAGGTGTGGTGGTATATAGTATATATGGGTAATCTCAGCACTGGGAACCTGAGAGGCAGGATCACAAATTTAAGGCAAAGTCTGGATTACTTAGATTCTGTTGAAAACAAAGCAAAACAAGACATGAAGAGGGCATTAGCTGTGGGCTGCTCTTGGGAAGTGGCATGGCTTTGAACAAGGCCGCTTCCATCATCAAAGAGGAGTCTCAGGAAGGATACAGCTGTGAGCCCTTCTACTCCTTCTGGGCCACTTGGGGCGACACCTTGCCCTATGTGTGGGGGAGGGTCTGGAGGATGCACGGTGGGGCTCCTTCCTGTGTCTTTCTCAGAGATTCATCTCCAGCTGTGCCTCTGGGACTGTTGGTAAGCACAGGCAGCTTCCCCATCAGTCCTTGTGTAGAACTGGCTGGTTAGCATGCAGACTCAGCCTGGGCCTTCCCGGAACTGGAACGCCATTCACAAAGCATCTTAATTCATCTCGGCCTTAGGACATGGTTATGGCTTCTTGACCAAGGTCACCTGGCTCCCAGAGAGGAGAGCTGGACTTCACACCAAGCAGTGGACAGCAACCTCGCTCCACTTCCCTTGTGCCATGCTCCCTGAGTGGCAGGTGATTGTGGCCTGTGTTCCTGGAATCCACGACTCCACAGCCTGACTGTTCAACCTCTTGTGCCACATTGCGGCCCCTTTCTGGAAGAGCTTTCTTCAGTACCTCTGTATCTATTTTTCTCTTTATGCAACTGTGGGTCATCACTCACTAGAGGGTCATGAAATCAATTTAGCAAGCCATGCACACCATGAAAATTAGAATAGAACATACCATGCCTTAGAGTGCATTGCCCTCAGGAAGGGTGAGTATTGTTTCATGAATCTTTCATTTCATGTTTCCATATGCAGGCATGTGTGAGCTGGCTCAAAATGTAAATTGTATTCTTCACTGTGGGGATGTGCAATGTGGTTTGCAAACCACTGTGAAGAACATAGGGAAGAGGCCCTGATTCTCATGAAATTGGCCCATGGATTGTTGAAGCTTCATTTATTCTTAGAAGTGATATAAATGCATTGTTTTTAATTCTTTTTAATTAGAAATTTTATTGCTACCCTAACACAATATCCTAAGTTTATTTTGGTCAGCATCTTTGGGCATTAGTACATCACAGAGAAAAGTTGTTTTTCCAAATGGAATGTTAAGTATAGTATCAGAGATTTTTAACCATGGAATTATTGGTTTTCGTGGAACGACCTGGCCTGATCTGTCACTTGGGTGAAGTGTCAGAGTGCTGTGTCAGGAGGTGGCGAGAACTGTCCCTCTCTTGCCGAGAGAAGGAGCTGCTTCTCTTGGGGGATGACGTGGGTTGAGAAAGAAGTATTTTATGAGCAGAACCAGCACAGAGGGAGGGAGAAGGAGGAGGAGGTGTGTGGGGGCTTCACAGAGCTAAGGAGGTGTGGGAACAGAGTACCAGCATGGAGATGGGTCAGACCCCCATGGCGGGAGTCCGCAGAGAGCTGCCTCCAGCTGGGACTTCCAAGGGCTAGAATTCAGAGTGTTTATACTCTCCAGCATCGCTGGATAGGTGGGGGTCCTCTTGACAGCTGGCCTCATTGTGTTTCCCTTCTGATCTCTGATTGGGGGCCCAAGGGCCATAGAAGGCCAGAGCACTGTAGATGGGACAAAAAGTCAAGCCCAAATGAAGGCAGAGGAGAGAGAGAGGGATAGACAGAGAGAGAAAAGGAATGAGTACCAGCTTTTATAGTCCCTAGAAGGGCCTCTATTAGTTGGGCAGATAAGCCAGAGGAATTTTCCATTTCCTGGACATCTTCAAATGGTATTTCCAATGCTGCTGACTCAAGCGGACATGTCCTGCGTGCTCACTATGCGCCTGGCGCTCTTCTCAGTGCTGTGCATAGATTAACCCATTTAATCAGCACCACGACTCTGGTGTCTGCAGTCACTGCTGTTATTCTTCTTTCATGCTGAGAAAATGGAGGGAAAAATATTCAGGAGTTTTTTTTTTTTTCCCCAAGCTTATATACAGTCATGATCCAGACACAGATTGGGCTCAGGATTGTATAAAAGGAACGCAGAGCTCTAGAACTGAGGCTGGTGACGACGGTGGAGGCTGCTAATGTCAGAGCACATGCAAGGAGCCTGTCCTTCCACAGATTTCCCCTACTTGAGTCTTCCACTGAGATTTGCTGGTAGTTTTATCCTCATCCACAGATGTGGAAATAAGTGCAGAGAAGATGAAGAATTGGTTTCAGCCTTGAAGAACCCAGGTTGAATTCAGGTCGATCTCAGTCAGTGATGGAATCTCCAGCCACTAGGCTGAAAGGTTCAGGCTGGCACTGGAGAGAGAGAATGGCACCAGGCAGGCTCTGGCATCCGTCATGTGTGCTCACCACAGAAGTGAGGGAAACTGGCAACATCTGACAGCAAGTGGAAATTCTCTGGTGGAAGAAATGTTTCCATTCTTTTTTGTTTTTCCAATGAGACTGTTTGCACATCTGTGGATCTTCAACTCTCATCCTGAGTAAGGATTTCAGAAAGCAGTTTCTGGTTTGAGGTCTCTTAATGTGATCACACAGTCTTTCATGTGACCAGTCAGCTTCATGCCTATGTTCTGGTGAGGAGGAGGACAGGCTGAGAACCATGAAGGTCCTTGAGTCACTTGGAATGAGGGGGGTTGCACATGGCAGGGACTCCCATGGAATGATAACCCTTCCCTGAAGAGCTGTTCTGGTTAATCAAGGCACTGAGCTGAATGCTGCCCATACACGACCTCATGGTATGTGCATAGAACTCTGGACAAAAAATCTTATTAACTCTATGAAGCAATTGAGGTCTAGAGACATTAAGTGACATGCCCCAGGTATCAAAGCTAAGCAAGATGTACAGATGCCTTTTCACTTATGATGGGTTACTTCCCAACAAACAAACCCACCTCAAGTCAAAAAGTAACACACCTAACATATGAAACACCACAGCTTAGCATTACAGTGTGCTGCGCCAGAGTCCTGCATCCACATATCCTGGACAAAGTCAAAATTCAAAATCTGAAATAGGGTTTCTAGTCCTGCGTATTGCTTCCATACCAACCTTAAGTCAAAACATCATGAATTAAGCTGTTGTAAGTCAGGGGCTGTTGGTGTTAGATGAAGGTGACCAACCTAGGCAGTGTGACCCCAAGGCTCATAGGCTCACCTATTCTGTCCATAGCAGTGTTTGACCAGGGCATGGGACCTGCTGTGGAAAGCCCGAGACCCTCTTTCCTTGTCTGTCTTACTCAGAGAGCGTCACAAAGAAGGACTAAATAGCACAGGGCTGTCATCTGACAGTCACCTTATAATATACAATGTGTGTGTGCGCGTGTGGCACGGGGGGGTGTTAAAGCATGTTTCTCCCTTCAGGCAGACTGGTGGGAGCCATAAAGCAGACATCCATACCACAGCATGGTATGTGCTCCCTGGGAGGCTCGCTTCTCAGTGTCCTGGGGAGGACGTACAGTTTAGCCTAAGTTCAAGGTCTCTGCTGAGGTTTGGGAAGAAAAATCAGGGAGGTGGGGAGAGGGAAGGAGAGAGACAGAGAGATAGAGAGAGAGAGAGAGCAAGTAAGCATATGTTGGCAAGGTGGGAGAAGAAACAGGGATAGGTGAGTCATGTGGTCAAAGGAAGTAGTCGGAGATGCTGGGGAAGTCTAGCTTGGAGAAGACTTTGCGATAAGGGTAAAGAGCAGGCAAGTAAGCAACTCTGAGAGAAAAACCTCCGGGGTCCTCAGTTCTCCCCAGGGTGACAAGAACTAGACTTCTGTGTGAACTAAGAGGGGACAAGTGTGGGAATAAAATGGGGACAGCTTAGGGGGAGGAGGGAAGAGAGAGCAAGGTGGACACAAGAAATGAAGAGAAAATGCAGAAGTGATGAAGGGCTGGGGGCCAGTTGAGAAACTGGATGGTTTTGTTTTCTTTGTGGAGAGGCAAAATGAGAATCAGATCTGCATTCAAGTCTGTTATTTTGTGCACACTTCTCACCTTCAGCCTTCTCATTCTTTAATTTTTATTGACGGCCTCCATACATATAGACCATATACCGTGACTATAATCCCCTCCCATCACCCTTCCTTTCCCCTTTCTGAGGCCCCCTCCTCTGAATTCCTTCTTCTTTCCAACTAGTTTCTCTTCTACTTTGATGCTATCAGTTTTTCCCTCCTGTTATACAGGTATTGTGCAGGTAGCATCAGCCATGGTGAGGTCATGAATGCCAAGGCCACTTTGTGTCTAGAAGACAGGATTGTTAACACTCTTTCCCTTTGTTTGGTTCTCACATTCTTTCTGCCACCTCTTCCACAATGGTGCCTGAGCTTTGAGGAGTCTGACAGAGATGTGTCAGAACTGAACGCTTCATTGTCACTTCTCAGCACTTTTGAGTCACCCTAGTGGTTACCGCCATCTGCAAAGAGAAACTTCTCTAAAAGTGAGAGTAGCATTAATGTACGGGAATAAATGCAAGTATTTAGAGGGCAGATTGGTGGGCATAACATATCACTTTAGCCAGAAAACAGTAGTAGTTTCCTCCTAGGGCTTATGACCTCCCCTGCCATAAGGCTTTTGACTAGGTTTTCAGTACCAGGCAAGAATTCCCTCCCATGAACCAAGCCTCAAATCTAATCAGAGAGCAGTTGTTTCACCCCCCATAACAGACATGCCACCATTGCACCAGTTGGTACATTTGGCCTGGTTGCACAACTGTAGAGCTGGTGGGGTCTGTTGCTGGTTAAGTCCATTCATAACTTTTCTCCTCCAGTGGTCTGCATAGCTCTTTCAAGCATCCTGATAGCCAGCCAACAGGGAGGAGGTTTCCAGCTTCAGCCTCCCCGTGCTTCTTAAAATGAATGGCAAGGGCAGAACCTACTTCCCAGAGTTGTCAAGCAGGAAGGTGTTTATGTTAAGGCATAGGGCATCCTGGTTGCACTTGGTAGAATCACAGTATGAATGCTGTTGGTGGTTGAGGTAGCTCTGGTGTGGTCCTTGATGTGTGGGGAGCAGAGATGGCAGCCATCTGCAGAGGAGAAGAGCTTGGGGAGAAGGCAGTGATTTTTGTATTGGATGTGTTTCGTTTGAGATACCTGTGGCATGTCCAGGTATAGGTGTTCAAAGGCAAAAGAGAATAAGGACTGGTCAGGGATGAAAGTGAGGATTTAGAAGTTAACAATACAAGCTGCTACGCCTTGAATTTGAAACGTCTCCAACAGGTTTGTGTGTTGAATGCTTGGTCCTCAGCCGGTGGTGCTATTTTGGGAGGCTTTAAGGAGGTGGGGCCTAGCTAGAGGAAGTAAGGTGACTAGGGGTGAGCTTGTGGAGGTCATAGCTTTGCCCGGTTTCTATCTTTCGCTCTGCTTTCTGGCCCACTGTGATGAGAGCGGTCTGTAGTGCACGCTTCTTCCATCATGAACTGAGCTGCCTTGCCATGCCTTCCCTATCATAATGGATTGAAACCCTTTGACACCATGAGCCAAATAAGTCTTTGTTCTCTTAAATTGCTTCTGTCTGTGGACACAGGTGTAAAAGTTAATTACATACTAGGATATATTTATTTGTATGTATTTATTTATAAGACACACACACACACACACACACACACACACACAGAGACAGACAGAGAGAGAGAGGAAGGGAGGGAGAGAATACGAACCAGGGCTTCCTGCCACTGCAAACAAATCTCAATGCATCTGGCTTTATGTGGGTACTGAGAAATTGAACTTGGACCATCAGGCTTTGCAAGCAAGCACCTTTAACCACTTAGCCATCTCTCCAGCCCCAAGGATATATTTTAAAACCACCTCAAGCTTATTCGTGTAGGTCTTCAAAGATTTTAATGGTGTATGGCATTAAACAACATGGGATTACATAGAACTTATTTTTCTCCTGTGTGTATGCTGTGTGTATGTGTGTCTGTGGGCATGCATGGGAAAGCTAGGGATCAATGTTGTGTCTTCCTCAGTTGCACACTACATTATCTTTGCTGACTGACTGGGCTAGACTAGCCAGTAAGGCCAAGGAGTCCTCCTGTCTCCAGCTCCCCAGTGGTGAGGTCACATGTACATGACACTATACCTGACTTTCACATGTTTGCCGGAGATCTGAACTCAGGTTCTCATTGTTGCCACTGCAAGCACTTTACTCACTAAACCATCTCCCCAGCCCATAATGTTTACTCTTTCAAAATTCTTCTACTTAATAAGGCGAATGTCTCAGTTTGATGCTAGCATTGACTCCTCCCTCCCTCTCTCCTTTTCTCCGTCCCTTCCTTCCACAAGGTCTCACTACATAGCCCAGGCTGCCTGCGATTTGCAGTTCTCCTGACTCAGCTCCTGGGGTGCTGGCATCAGAACATGGGCCACCACACCCAGTGAGAATTTGATGATTTTTATTTTCATTGTGTTTTTCACGCTTGGTTCTATTAATAGAAAATATTACTAGTTCTCCAATTCTAGCACTTTTGTTTCTAGTAGAAAACTTTGGGTGTGAATATCAAGCACTTAACAAATAGCCTGGAGGTAAATCCTTCCAGGGTTGATTTAATCGGAGGCATAATGGGGTCATCAAAGGTGCAGACTCAACCCTTTGTTCTTCCTGCTTCAAAATGTCACCGATGACTTCCTTACTGGACCCCAAGAGAAGAGGCTGTGATAGTTCTAAGAATCCTAGCCTTACAGAACAATGTATGAAAGAGTAAGGAAGGGGTGGTGGAAAGATTGTCCTTTTTTAACTCTTGGTGTGTGTGTAGTGCGTGTGTGTGTGCAGATGCACACGTGGGAGGAAGAAGTCAAAGAAGCATGCTGAATGTCCTTCTCTCTCCCCTTTTGTTTCCTCTCTGAACACAGCTGCCATTTTGGCCAAACTAGATAAGTAGTGCATCCCAGTGATTTTCCTATCTCCATTCCCCACAGGACTGGGGTTCCTGGCATCCTGTGTGAGGGCACCTGGCTTTTTACATGGGTGCTCAGAGTTGAACCCAGACGCTCTTGGGTCTTCATGCTTGGAGGGCAAATGTGCTTACCCACTGAGCCACTCCCCAGCCTCAGAATCTATCTTTAAGAACCGCACATCATACCTACAAAGTATGCCTGGAGTAATGGCAGCTGTCTTTTCTCCTGAGGACAAGGGTGGCATGCTCTGAGTGGCAGTGTGGGAAGATAGAGAGGAATGACCTTGAAATTTTCTTTTGTTAGATAATGAATTCTCTTACTGCCTGAATCATTTCAAGATGGGTGTTCTGTATTTGTAGCTGAATGCATTATTTTCCCTACAATTCCAGTGATTTCCCCAATATAATCGAAATGCTTTGTCCTCCTTTCCCCTTGTTTGATTTGATTTTCCTTCAGGACTGGGCTCTCTCCTTGGTGTCTCCTATGTCGCATGCTTTTTGGTTGTGTCCTGTATGTTGAAGGTTTTGTTGGGAGGACTCGGCTCTGTTGTATTTCTGTGAATGCTGGTTTTTTTTTTTTTTTAAATAAACAGAACGTATCTGTGGATATAGATATAAAAATTTAGGAGTCACTTTCACAACACATCTGTTTAGCAATACAGTGATAGTAGGGTCTTCCCTAGGGCCTACATTGTCCCCAGCCATGGGCTTTTGACCTTTTTTTTTGGTTTTGGTTTTTCAAGGCAGGGTCTTGTTCTCATTCTGGTCCAGGCTGACCTGGAATTCACTATGTAGTCTCAGGCTGGCCTTGAGCTCACAGCAATTCTCTTACCTCTAACTCCTGCATGCTGGGATTAAAGGCATGAGCCACTATACCTGGTTGACCTGGTTTTTTAAAAAAATATTTTTATTAATTTATGAGGGGGGGGAGGGAGGGAGAGGGAGAGAGAGGGAGAGAGAGAGAGAGAGAGAGAGAGAATGGGCCCATCAGGGCCTCTTGCCACTGCAGATGAACTATATAGATTCATATCCCACTTTGTGTGTCTGGCTGTATATGGGTACTGGGGAATTGAACCCAGGTCAACAGGGTTTGCAAGCAATTGCTTTTAACCACTGAGTGATCTCCCCAGCCCTTCACCTGGTGTTTGGTACCCAGCATGTATTTTCTCCTGTGGAGCGGGCCTCAAACTCAATCGCAGAGTTGTTGGTTACCCCTGTGATCTTTATGCCACTGTTGCACTGGAAGGCACATCTTGCCTGGAGAGTCAGTATTGTGAATGCAGAATTTATCACTGGGTAGTGTGATGATGGCTTTTTTCTGCCGACAGCTGGCATCACACCTTCCACCACTGTCGGAAGCCAGCCAGCAGGAAGGAAGCTCCCTCCTCAGTTCCAGTGTAAAATTCTCTTTGTCCTGAGCCTGCCAGGAATGGTATCTTCAGCATAGGGGTTTGACTTTCAGCCCTGGTGGGCAGCCAGGAGTCATGGCAGTAGCATTTATTATTTTGGGGCCTCAGAGGTTTCCCTGAGAAACAGCTCATAGAAATGTATCCCACACTGGTCCTGATATCGTCGTTTGATAGCCCATAGCTACTAGGAGTAGCATTATTCATCTGTGCCACTTACCTCCATTCATTCTAATATCATTTCTTCTATGAAATTGGGAGTTTTGGGCTGGAGAGGTTGTTCAGTGATTAAGGCATTTCCTTGCAAAGCCTAATGAGCCAGATTTGATTCCCCAGAACCCATGTCAATCCAGATGCACAAAGTGGCGCATGCGTTTGAAGGCCGTTTGCCAAGGCTGGGGCCCTAGTTTGCCCATTCTCCCTGTCTGTCTTTCTTCTGTCTCTCTCTGCTTGCAAATAAATAAAATATTTTTAAAAATTCAGTGCTTTAACTACCTTCATTGCTGACTGTAGCCTGCTGTCAGTGTGAGGCCACAAAATAACCATTTCCTTCTTTCAAGTGTCCACCTCCCTTTCCACTCTGTTTTCTTTTACTTTCACTTAAGATAAAACATTATCCAGTGCTTATTTGTTATCTGCAGGAAGAGTCAGTTCATGCAGTTGAATTTTGCTTGACCATACCAGGAGCAAGCATTGTTCGTCTCTAGGCTCCCTGGCTGTGTGGATGGCACCTGAGAAATAGCTGGCCGTCGGGCAAAATCTGTGTGGCATAGGGAGTGTCCACTTTGTGTGTGGAGCTGTAGTGGCCACGACACTGGGATTGGCAGGTTTACAACAGTGTGGAGTCAGAAACCATCTGTCAGCACCAATGAGGAGCCTGGTTATTGTTTCTTTGACAATGCTTTCACCTAAGTAAAAGTCAGTAGTAAGTTGTGGTTGACAGAGAGGAAGTTCAGAGGTCAGTTTTTTTTTTCCTTTATGTTTTTTTAAATAAAAGAGGAAGTTGCTACTCTTATTTTTGAACCAGTATGGAATATAATTTTAGCTAGTGATAAAAACTCTCCCTTTTCCCATTGAAGGGTCACTGGTATGTATAATGTAACTTGTAAGCAACCCCAGAACCACAGTCAAGAATCTTGGAATCCTGGTGAAGTCAACTGTCTCCTCCAAGACACAGTCATTTCTCATGCTCTTTTCTGGCCAGCGTCTCAGCTCACTCACTCACCGCCAGGCACCTGGAGTCAGGGTTTTTTGCCGTATCCCAGGAGGTATCTTCACTTTCCAGATTAAAAACAAATGTTTATTGAGCTACTGTATGTGGGGTACTACCTGTATAGCAGTGAGCCTAGGAAGTACAGCCCCATGTTCCATTTGTAAACATTGCAGTTGAAAGCGGACAACAACAACAACAAATAAAGCCATTATTATAGGCTGTGGGAAGTTCCTGGCAAGAAAAAAAGAAAGCATGGATTCTTTAGGCAGAACCTGTGTTTTCAGAGGTGTGTGATCAAACAGGATGTGGTAAAATGGAGCCTTCTCCCTTCCTCCATCTCTAAGGGGAGATGGGACATTTCTTATGACTAGAGTCTGGGAAGTGTCTGAGTGCAAGCAACAGTGGATAAATCTTAATGTCACCAGGCTGACCTGGAACTCACTATGTAGTCCCAGGCTGGCCTCAAACTCACAGTGATCCTCCTACCTCTGTCCCCCGAGTGCTGGGATTTAAGGCGTGCACCGCCACACCCGGCTCCTTGCCCCTTTTTAAGGTCAGAGTCTTGCTGTGTAGCCCAGGCTGGCCTTGAACTCCTCCTGCTTCCACCTTCTGGAGTGCTGGGACTTCAGGGCACATCACCACACCCGGCTCAGCATGGGTCCTGCGGACTGGACATCGCTTCATCTGGTGTCTCTGTGTCCGTTCCTCCCTCCTACAGCCATGGGTGTGATTCTTTATACTTGGCGCAGAGTCCATCCTTGAGGCTGGAAGGAGTAGAGTGAAAGTTCTGGAAGGGTGGGTTTAAGTCCACCAGGGTAAGAATGTCCCTACTTGCTATGTTGGAGTCCGTGTTTCAGGTGACGGGTTCTTGCTCTCCCACCTGCTCTTCCTGACTTCAGAACCCCTTGTGCAGACAGGCCCTGGTTCCACAGGTACCTGCTTTCTCTTCCTCCACCCCTAAAGTACTTCCTCTTTTCACACTCATGTGAAAATAGATAAGAGCAGTTTGTTGTTAAGCTTTTGACTGTAAATTGTCTGCATTAAAAATGTTAATTATGGGCTGGAGGAACGGCTTAGCGGTTAAGGCATTTGCCTGAAAAGCCAAAGGACACAGGTTCAATTCCCCAGGACCTACGTTAGCAAGATGCACAAGAGGGCGCACACATCTGGAGTTCATCTGCAGTGGCTGGAGGCCCTGGATCCAGGCCCATTCTATCTCTCTCTCTCCTTCTTTCTCTGTCAAATAGATAAATAAATAAATGAAAATAAAATATTAAAAAAAATGTTAATTATCACTCCTGGAAAGGGGTTAAGCCTCTCTAGGCCATTAGAGCAGCCAAAAGCTAGGTGTGCAGTGGCTTACTGTTTCTCCCAGAAGAGAGACATCATCAGGGCGGGGAGGTGACAGTAATCATAGCTCTATATGTCCCCATAAATATATCTTCTGTCCATTCTGGAGTCAGCTAGGTTTGATGACCCACCATGAGTGATATGATATGGTGAGGCTGTTTTACTGGGTTAAAAAAAAAATTAAGTTTGTGCACGCCTTTAATCCCAGCATGGGAGGCAGAGGTAGGAGGATCACTGTGAGTGCAAGACCAGCCTAAGACTACACAGTGAATTCCAGGTCAGCCTGGGCTAGAATGAGACCCTACCTCGAAAAACCAAAACCAATCAACTTACCAAACAAACAAAACAAAAACCTTATGTTTGTGAAAGTGAAAGACTCATAAATATAATCTCATTAAAATAAATTATGCACCATATCAATGTTTAAAGACCTTTTAAAAACCCTTTTGACATCCTCATCTTTGTTCCCTCTCTTCCCCAGAAGCCACCATTATTTGTAAATTTGGTGTCTTCTTTGGTTGGGAGAAATGGCTCAATTGGCAAAGTGCTTGTTGGACAAGCATGGGGACCTGAGTTTGGATCCTGTTACAGTTACCGTTTCATTGCTGGGACAGACACCTGGCCAGAAGCAGTTTATGGGAGGAAAGTGTTTATTTCAGGCTGACAGTTACTAGAAAAGCACCCTCATGGTGGAGGAAGCTAGCTTATTTCATTATACACCCACAGCAGAGAGAGAGTGAACAGCCAGAGGTCAAGCTGGTTCTGAACACACCTTGGGGTTGGACTCCATATTCACTTCCAGTGACACACCTACTCAGGCAGGGTTCTGCCTTCTGGAGACTTAAGTAGGAAGCTTAGTCTTAATAAAATATACCTGAGGCTATATGGGGCTATTGCATTCAAAACAACCACAAACCCCCCAGCATCAGAGAAAGAAAAGGAGAGAGAGAATGAATGATTGGGTGCACCTTGACCTCCAGCCACTGCAAACAAACTCCAGATATATGTGCCACCTTGTGCATCTGGTTATGTGGGTACTGGGGAATTGAACCTGGGTCCTTAGGCTTTGCAAGCAAGCAGCTTAATTGCTGAGCCATCTCTACAGCCCTGATGTCTTCTTGTAGAACTCCATAGCACTCCATGGTATGAATTTCTCCCAAGAACTGGGCATCCCCCTGTTGTCAAACATTTAAACTCCTTCTTGGATTCACACATATGTCACACATATGCAAGTGTATCTCCAGCTCCTGAGAAGTAGAATGGCTGGGACACGGGGCATCATGACTTAGCTTTTTCCAAATGTTCTCCAAGTGACTAGACCATTGCCCCAGCAGCACATGCTCCACCTCATTGTCCTTTCCCCAGATTATGTTATTATCAAGCTTTCACATTTTCTCCAGTCTAATGGGAGAAAAATGGGGCTAATGGTAGTGAACACTTTCTTGATTCCAGTGAGGTTAAGCATCTTTTTACATATTTATACATAAGTGTATTTCATCATCTATGAATCTCCTCCTGACTTTTTAAAAACATTATTGACATGTAGGAATTTTGCTGTGATATTCCAGCATTCCTTTGCAGCCTGGGCCTTCTTTCTTTTCTTTTTCTTTTTCATGTGCTGGGCCTGGAACCCAGGACCCTGTCACCAAGCTCCACCCTCAGGCTTCTTTGCTGGTTATTAGTTTTTGTTTGTCCTGGTTCATTTTCATCCATCTCACATCACCCCAGCAAATGGAGTTGTAGACTCCTTCCCTACTGGTTTCCCTCTTTTACAAAATTTAAAAATTTTTTTTATTTGTTTTTATTTTTGAGAGAGAGAGAGAGAATGGGAGTTCCAGGGCCCCTCAGCTGTTATGAAGGATCCCCAGACACATACACCCACTCGTGCACATGTGTGACCTTGCACACTTGCATCATTTCACATTTGGCTGTGTGGGTCCTGGAGATTCAAATATGCATTCTTAGGCTTCAGGGGGCAAGCTAAGCCACCTCTCCAGCCCAGGTTTTGCTTTTTAAGCTTTCCAAAGTGTTGTTACATTATTCCCACTTTAATGGTGAGAAAACTAAGGCTCAGAGGGATTAAGTTTATACTGTGTGCAGTCAGGAACCTACTTTGAAAGCCTGAGCAGAGGCAGCTATGCACCAAACTCCCCTGAGCCACGAGAGACTATTACTGCTAACCTTGACTGTTACCCAGACACTTCTACTCCACGTCTCCAGAGAGAAGTCTTTAATTATTCATCTCTTTTCCAAGTCATTGGTGAGAAGCCCTCCAGCAGGGTGTGGGACAAACTTGATTGCTAAGAACATTCTTCTTACATTTGGCTCCAAAGGGCTGCAGGTGGAGCCTCTCCCTGGTCTGTTTTCTGAGGGGCTTCTGGTGCACTGACTGTAGCCTGTTATTGAACTTGCCTGTGGTCAGGAGGTTGGAGAAACTGATACCGCCACGGTGTACATCTGCTTGTCACCTTGAGAAATGGCCTCTGCGCCTTGTGTTTCTTCAGGTCCTTAACAAAGTATTGCAATTTTTTTATACAGACATGGTTGGTTCATCTCTGTGGACTTTCAAGGGAACAGTGCACCAACCCCTATCACAGCATGGGCAACAAAAGGTTAAATATCCAGCTTACACATTAGGCACCAACAAGGACACCCTATTCTGAGTGCAAAATGTTGATTGAAATTTCTCTTTACTATCTAATAAGCTTTTGTTTGGGACAGGCACAAAGGTATGCCACATGTAGGAGTTATATCAGTTAAATTCCACAGCAACCTATTAGTTTAATAGTTTATTGTCTCCACTTTGTGGGTGAATAATCTGAGGCTGTTATTTAACGGACTTGAGGCCAATAATAAGTGGTGAAGCCATGACTTAAATTCCCAAATGTGTGGCCTCAGTGGCTGCACTAAATGTTATGGAATTGATTCAAAAACATTTCCCCAATATCATCTCTTTAGTTATAGACCTGGTAAATGCTTGTCCAATAAGATTTTCATAAAGTAGTGACATGAATGGCATAAGGTGAAAATGGCCGGGTTAAGAGAGCCTACCTCACACTTGGATTTGTTTGTGCCTGGTTATGAGACGGGCTACATAGCCTGGGGAAAGAGGCAATGACATGGTGGCAAAGGCTAGTGTTCCGGCTGAGGTGCCCCATGACGGTGGCACTCACTGAGAAAGGGAGAAATCAGAACGGGAGGGGGTTGGGTTTCACTATAATGGCACCTGCAGATGCTCTTCCCATTATGCATCTGGCACCCTGACACAGTCCCAGCTCCTATATAAGGACTGAAAAGGGAAGTAGAGTCTTCCAGAAACCCTTCCCCCATTTTGAATTTCCCCAGCTTTCCTCCTTTGTGCTTCCCCAAACTGGCAGACACCTCATTGTGAGAATACGTGTGCTCCCTCCTGGAGTGTGTACCTGCTCTTTGCAGTTGGAAGCGCCCTCCTAGTTCTTTCCTTTGTCTTGCCTCTGATTTCCTTCTCTGATGGTGACACTGGGTAGAGGTCCTGGCTCTGTCTCTACCTGAAACACCTTCCCCAACCCCAGCTTCACTTCAAGCAACAGTACAGATCTTGGACCAAACTTTTGAATATTGTTGGCCTCCTAAGGACTTTCTAAATTTGGTTTGATATGCCAAATAAATGTCAGAAAGTGAGAAAGGGCAAAGGAACTCATGTTCATTGAACTTGACTCTGAAGTAGGCGTGCCCATTTCATAATGGAGAAACAGAGAGGATACAGTTTGCCCAATGTCGCTGTGGCAAACTGTATTGCTGTTTCAATTACTTGCTGTCTTCCCCATGCATTGCTATGTGTCTTACTGTGTATATTTGTGGTGGTTGGATTCAGGTGTTCCCTATAAACTTAGATGTTCTGAATGCTAGGTTCCCAGCTGATGGAGACTTGGGAACTAATGCCTCCTGGAGGCAGTGGATTGTTGGGGGCAGGCTTATGGGTGTTACCGCCAGTTTCCCCATGCCAGTTTTAAATTATTTTTATTTTTATTTATTTTTTGAGAACGACGGGGGGGGGGGGAGGAGGGAGAATGGGTGCACCAGGGCTTCCAGCCACTGCAAACAAACTCCAGACGTGTGAGCCCCCTTGTGTATCTGGCTAACGTGGGTCCTGGGGAATCGAGCCTTGAACCGGGATCCTTAGGCTTCACAGGCAAGTACTTAACCACTAAACTACCTCTCCAGCCCCCCATGCCAGTTTTTGGCACACTTTCCTGTTCACGTTGTCCACCCGATGTTGGCTAGGAGATGATGTACACCCTTTCTCTGCTCATGCCATCATTTTCCTTGCCATCATGGAACATCCCCTCAAGTCTGTAAGACAAAATAAGCCCTTTTTTCCCCCCAAATCTGCTCTTGGTCAGGTGATTTCTGCCAGCAATGAGAAGCTGACTGCAACAGTAATGTTGGTACTAAGGAGTGGGAGTGCTGCTAGACATGTGTCTGTGTGGCTTTGGCCTTTTGGAGTTTATTTTCAGGAGGAATGTGGAAGGTCTTGGAACCTTGGTCCAAGAGACACCTTGCAGTGCTGTACGTGCAACTTGATGGATAATTCTGAACAGAGTTGCAAGACCTGAAGGCAGTAAGAACTATGGATCGTGAGGTTTGGCTTAGGAGGGTGAGAAAGAGCTTTGCTTGGACTAGGCTAGAAGCAGTGTATGTGAGAAAGCTTGCTGTTATGCCCATGTCCTGAGGACTTGTGCAGGGTTGCAGTGGGTAGAAACAGACTGGAGTGTGCAGAGGGATATGGCACAGAAAGAAATCTTTGGGCCCAAATTGCTGCCTGTTCATCTGCAACTGTATGAGAGATTACAACCATTGAGATTTGGCCAGCTGAACTGCACTGAGGCAACAGAAAGAATGCAGTCTTTTGAAGAGGCCTGAATGCTGAAGGACTGTCCCATTCTTCAAAGTCTGCTTTATTCCCCTCATGGGCTAACAAATTGGCACCACCTAGTATTATGCAGTATAAGAAATGCAGGAAAGAGAAGGACATTGAGTTTGCAATGCAGTCTTGTGTTTTGGAAATGGCCATGGGCAATGTGAAGCAGGTTTGCAGGATACTGCATGGAGACATGATGGAATCGTGAGGATGAACTGTGGGTGGCAGTGGAGTTGCTGGGACCATGAGATGGCTGCCAACGAGAGCTTCTGGCCCCAGATGAAGTTTTCCAGGACTGTGAGTAGCCTAGCTGGAGGGGAGGAATTGGAACTCGAGAGACTTGTTGCTAGTAAGAATTACTGGACTTGGAGATTTGTCACTGACTAGAGTTGTTGGACTCGGAGCTACAGAGGTTGATGTTTGCCCTGTTTAAATCTTGTATTGGTTGAATATTTATTTGCTATGCCCAATTCCATCTTTTACAGTGTTAGTGTTTATTCTGTGTCATTATTTTTTGGGGGGGGATTTTTTTTTTTTGTATTATGGCTCAGTTAAAAGACCTTAGACTAAGGGGATGTTTGAACATCATTAGTATTGATAAAAAATGTGGGGACTTTTTAGCTGGGTGTGGTGGCACACGCCTTTAATCCTAGCACTCAGGAGGCAGAGGTAGGAGGATTGACGTGAGTTCGAGGCCACCCTGAGACTACAGACTGGTCAGCCTGGGCTAGAGTGAGACGCTATCTCTAGAAAAACAAAATAAAATAACAACAAAAAAACAAAAAAAGTGGGGACTTAAAGATGGACTGAATGCATTACATTTTACATCATGGATGGCTATCAGTTTATGAGGGCCAGAGGCAGAATGTGGTGGTTTGATTCATTTGTTTCCCATAAACTTAGGTGTTCTGAATGCTAGGTTCACAGCTGATGGAGATTTGGGAATTAATGCCTCCTGGAGGTGGTGTATTGTTGGAAGCAGGCTTATGGGTGTTATAGCCAGTTTCCCCTTGCCAGTTTATGGCACACTGTCCTGTTGCTGTTGATGACCTATGTTGGCCAGGAAGTGATGCCCACCCTCTGCTCATGCCATCGTCTTCCCTGCCATCCTTGAGCATCCCCTTGAGTCTGTAAGCCAAAATAAACCCCTTTTTCCCCGCTAAAAGCTGCTCTTGGTCAGGTAATTTCTACCAGCAATGTGAACCTGACTGTAACACCATTTGCAAGAGAGATAGTTTCTTGTCCCACTGGGGCTACCATAGGATATGCATTAGCCAGTGAGCAGACATGGCATACTTTATATCTACATAGAAGTTTTAAGAGCATTGATTGGTATACCTGTTGTTCATTTTCTCTTTGTCATAAGACTAAGAAAATGCCATTTCCTTAGCATGTGTCCTGGAGTGGAGAAAGCACATGGAACAGAGCCATAGAAAACTTCAGTAGCATTTAGATAGCATGAGCAAGAATGAGACATTGGATATCTTAGGACACTAGACTTTCGGGGTTGCTTGTTATTGCAGCCTTACATAGCAAAAGTTGACTAATACAGTCATAGCCTAGTAACTTGGCTTAGCTGGGATTTGAACCAGGTGAATTGCAAATCCTATCCACTTGTCCCCTTTACTTCAGTATTCTCCAATGTTCTGATTTTCTTTTACAAATATTTTGATTTATTTATGAGACACACAGAGAGAAAGTGAGAGTGAGAGTGAGTGTGAGAGAGAGAGAATATGAGAATATACCAGGGCCTTTTGCCACTACAAATGAACTTCAGACACATGTGCAACATTGCACATCTGGCTTTACATGGGTCCTGGGTAACTGAACCTGGGCAGGTTTTGCAAGCGAGCACCTTTACTTGCTGAGCCCTCTCCCTATCTTCCACCTAGTACTGCTCTGCTTTTCAATGATGCCAGCTAGGTCTCTGGGGTATTTGTCCCTTCCTTAAAAATAGAAATCTTTTTTTTAAATGATCTCAGGTTTTTCACTTTAACACACTATTTTAAAGGAAAATTTTATAACCTGTGAATGGAAAAGTAACATCACCATGAATAATTAGTAATTACAAAAATGAATGTCATGAAAATCATATTTTTAGCTATAAGGATCTGAATTTAAACAGGGAGTTTAGTAAATATTGTGGTGTTGTTCAAAACACACCACATCAAACCCAGACTTTGTCCCTTAGTAAATCAGAGAGAGGGCTGGAGAGATGGCTCCATGGCTAAAGGTGCTTGCTTGTCAAATCTGAAAGCCCTGAATTAGAAAAAACCCTGAGTTTAATTCCCCAGTGCCCACGTAAAACCAGATGCATAAAGTGGCACATGTGTTTGGGGTTTGTTTGCAGTGACAGGAGGCCCTGTGCACTCTTACTCTCTTTCTGTCTGCCTTTTCTCTCTCAAATAAATAAAGTAAATTGGAAGGATTGACAAGGATCAAAAAGGAAGCAAGGTCCTCCTTGCATGGGTTGGTGTCGCTGAATACCACATCTATCTTCTACCTAAAATTCTTTCACATATCACCGGTGAGTGATGGGTTACTCACATGGGAAGTTTCACTTTCCCCTTTTCTTTGAGTGTATGTTGTGTGGTGTGCTGGCATGTGTGTACATATGTATGTGTGTGGTTACATGTGCATGTGTGTGCAGACCAGAGATCGTTGTCAGGTGTCTTCAATTACTCTCCACTTTGCTTTTTTGTTTTTTGGTTTTTTTTGAGGTAGGGTCTCACTCTATCCCAGGCTGAGCTGGAATTCATTATGTAGTCTCAGTTTGGGCTTGAACTCAAGGTGATCCTCCTACCTCTGCCCCCTAGTGCTGGGATTAAAGGTGTGTGCCACCATGTCTGGCAACCATCTTATTTTTTGAGACATGGTCTGTCACTGATTCAGTTGGACAAGTTAGCCAGCAAGCCCCAGGGATTCTGCTGTCTCTGCCTCTCCAGTGCTGGGATTACTGGTACACACAGTCACACCCTGCATTTCATGTGAGCTGGGGTACTGGGCTCAGGTCCTCATGCTTGTGTGGCAAGTGCTTTACTGGCTGAGCCCTCTCCCAAACCACTTCCTTCTGTTCAAATGCTCCAGAGGGCATGTCTGGTGTGTCTCGTGTTCTGATGTATTGTCCTCATTCATCATCAGCTCTCAGACTCTCTGGGCTGCTGTAACAAAATGTCATGGGCTGGCTAACATATAAAGAACAGATAATATTCATTCCTGTTGTTCTGGAAGCTGGAAGTCCAAGATCAAGGCACAGCAGAGTTGGTGTTGGGCAAGGGTTCCATGTGTTGGTTGCCTTATTCTCTGGAGAGGAAGAACCCTTTGTCCTCACATGGTAGAAGGAAGGTCAAAAGGGGCCGGGGGGGGGGGCAGCTGCGGGGGGGAGAAGAAGGGATGAACTCCCTTCCTTGTGGACATTAATCCCAGTCCTCTTATTACTGTTACACTGAGGATTGAATTCCAGCATCTGAATTTAGGAAGGACATATCATAGGCTTCCAAGCCACAGAGCTGGGTGAGGAGACAGACTTGGGTAGGTTGAGAAACATCCTCGTTAGTAAGAGCAGCAGCAGGGGTGAAAGCCTAGAGTGATTCCTGGGGCAGAGCCCTTAACCAGACGTTCCTTATAACTGCCTCATTTGGGAATTTTCTCTTCCTTGTAGCATGTCCACATGGCTGCTATTAAAGGTGACTTTTCTGTGCTTTGTCAGGACCTACTGTCAGGAACAGCTGGTCAGGGTAAAGCAGGCTTTTGGGGGGCTGTTTCCAGCTGTCTTCCCTCACTTCCCTGAGTTCTGTCAGTGCGCATCTACTTTACATGTATGAATTAGCTATGCCTTGTAACAACCTCTGTAGTGCACGCATGCCAATCAACAGGTCAGTTGGGGAGTTCTAATCTTGGTGGGGCTTGCTTACATGTTATGGCCAGCTAGCAGATTACCTGGGCCTGGCTTGTCTATAGTGGCCTCACTCACATAGCGGGCAGGTGGATGCATACTAGTTCCAGTAACGGGGAAACAGCCCTGTAAATCTTTCATCTAGCAACCACTTGGGCTTGGGCATGCAGCTGTCAGGCAAGGCTCCCAGGACCAAAAGCACCTTGTGAGGATTACCTTCAGTTCCTGGTTACTTGTGCTGCATTCTGTTTGCTGGCTAAAAGCAAGTTGCAAGCCATTCTGGATTGAAGAAGTGGGGGATAGGTATTCTTAAGGAGAGGGGCTGGAAACTCGCATGGCAAGAGGTGGGAACAAAGGGAAGAATAGAGTGCTGGCCACTTTGGCAACCTACCTCACTTGTTCCTACACTGGCCTGTAAGTTACTGCAAAGCACTGAACCAGGGCCTGGGGAGATGGCTCAGTGGGTAAAGTGCTTGCTGCACAAGCATGAGGATCTGAGTTCAGATCTGCAACGTCCGTGTAATTATGATGGGGAGGCATGGTAGCCTGCCTGTAATCCCAGTGCCCAGGAGTCAGAGATGGGATCCCTGTGGCAAACCGGCTCCAATTGGCAAACTCTAAGCTCAAGTGATAGACCCTATCTCCATACTGGGGATGGAGAGTGATGGAGGAGATGCCTAACGTCAATCACTGGCATCTCTACTTGCATGCACACATGTGCACACATACCCTCCCCCACATGCACACACAGACACATGCCAAAAACTTAAAAGATCAAATCATTGTCTTTGTCTCCACATACCTGATACATAAAGGCATAAGGGTAGATATGGTGGAATGTATATGCTCCAGCCACTCTCCTGGTCTCTGGGTCTTGCTCTGCCCCACCCAGCACCACTACGCCAGCTCCTCTTCATCATAGTTCTTTCAGCTGAAGGAGACATCTCTAATTCTTCTCCAGCTACCCTTCCATACTCTTACCATCTCATCTTCCTTTCCAGCATGTGTACAGAATGATTAACTTGTCTTCCTTTTCTATGATATGAGCTCTGGGAGAGCAGAGCCCTTGCCTAACTTGTCTATTTCCCTACTTCTAGGATTGCAGCTGTTGTGCTGCAATGTTCAACATCTGTAACTATTTAAAGAATGCTTCACCATGGCTGGTGTTGCTGCAGGGCATGGTGCCAGTAGGTACCTTTGTTCCAGAACATCACCAGTTGCTAGCCAATTTATCAGGAGTTGGCAACATCTGCACCAGAGCACCTTCTGGATAGCTACCTTTCCCCAAGTCCGTGTGGCCCGTCCACACAGTCAGGAGTGATGGCATGTTGCATAGGCCAGTTGAGCTTTTGGGAAGTTCCTTTGCTGCTCTGTGCTTCAGTTTCCTCACTTGTACACAAGGAGGGGAAACAAAAATGGCAGCTGACTCCTAGGATTTTTAGAAAAATTAGATGATTTCATATATGGAAAACACTTATTCCTGAGCAGATGGGGGCATCTCTGGGCTGATAATGTTGTTGTTACTATTATTGGGGGAGGGGAGGAAGTTCTGCTGGGCTTCGTGAGCACCTGGGTAGAGAACTGGAAAACTACGGGAATGCTGGCGGCTGTGGGATTCCAGGTTCTCCAGCTCTGTCTCTCAGCATCAGGGTTCTGTTCTGCCATGTCTGCCTAGTTGTCCTTTTGCTGTCCATAGCCTTTCTTGGCCATGTTTGTCAGTCCTGCTGAAAGGCCCAAGAATTCAGAAGCTCAGAAATACTATCACGCTCCAAGGGGAGCTTAAGCGGGCTCCCTGCATACCTCAAACTCCAGGCTTTACTCTCTGTTGGAAGCAAGTAAAGAATCCCTCTTCTCATTATATCAGAGCCCGCTCCTAATATAAAACTAGGTAAACACAAACTGACTGGCTAACACCTTGCGGGCTCCTGATATTGTTAAATGATTGGTCTAATGCACAGGCTTTGTTAGAAACCCTATAAAAACTGTCCTGTTCCTGCATTCGGGGCTCTGCAGTCCTCTACCCCTGTGAGGTGTACGACTGTGGGCCCCAGCGCGCTTGGAATAAAATCCTCTTGCAGTTTGCATCAAGACCGCTTCTCGTGAGTGATTTGGGGTGTCGCCTTATCCGGGCAGAGCGTGGGGGCTCCCTGCGGGGGTTTTTTCCTACACTGCTTTTGCTGAATGTCCTTTGCATTTCTCTCCCAACTGGTAAAGACTGCAGCTCTTAGTTTTGATTCTACATTTCTGGGTAATCTGATTGGCCTACTTAGGGTCAGAGGCTCAGCTCTGGACCTATCAGCTATGGTCAGAGCCTATGGACATGAAAGATAGATGGGAGTTACCTCTTATGTGTGAGAAGGGCAGGCTCAGGGAAGTCTGCTGGGGGTGGGGAGATAACTCAAGAGATGGCAACCAGAGGTAGCTGCTATCAGTCTCTCTGCTTTAAGGTTCCATTTTCTCTTTCCTCCCCTTCTTCTCCCCTCCTCTTCCCTCCCGTTTCCTCCCCTCCTTTTCTTCCCTTCTCCTTCTCTGTCTTTTCTCCTTTCCCCCTCCTCTGTCAAAGCTCTTTGGTTCTTCCTCTTTCCTCCCCATATGTTCATGATTAAGCCTCATAGGCTGGTGGATTCTTTGGGAGGTGGGTGGAGCCTTGCTGGAGGCGGTATCACTAGGGGCAGGACCTTGAGGTTTATTTGTGTAGCCCTACTCGGTGCTCGGAAGCATGCTCGCTCTTAATGCTACCTCCCGGTTCACGGGACAAGGTGTGATGCCCAGCCATGTTTTCCTTGCCATGATCAAACATCCCCTTGAGATTGTAAACTGAAATCAACCCTTTCCTTCTTCCTTCCATATGCTGCTTTTTTTTGTTTGCTGTTAATTTTCAAGGCAGGGTCTCACTCTAGCTCAGGCTGACCTGGAATTCACTGTGTAGTCTCAGGCTGGCCTCAAACTCATGGCAATCTTCCTATCTCTGCCTCCCAAGAACCGGAATTAAAAGCACGTGTCACCATGTCTGGCCATACCTGCTTTTGGTTGGGTGTTTTTCCTCAGGAATCAGAAGGTAACTGTAACAAACCCCCATTTTTTTTCTCCCTATGTAGCTTAGGTTGACCATGACCTTACGATTCTCATGCTGGGATCGCAGGCATGAATCACTGTGCCTGGCGTGACCATGTCTAGCTCGCTTGTCTGCTTTTCAAGGCTCTGCAACATATGCTCCCACTCAGTCTGACCAATATTATTATTTTTTAAATCATTCCCACTTCATTTACCTCTAATTACTCTAGATTCTTGCTTTCTGTAAATCACTTGGCTGTTTTCTGTTCTTATATTTGGCTGTCATGAACGTGGAAACTTACAAAACCCTTGAATTTCGAAGTTGGAAGGAAAAATTGCTCTTGTAACAAATGCACACCTACACCCATAGCCTTGTGTGTTTACTAAAACAGTGTTAGCCTAAACATTCAGTCCTACACCTTTCTGATTTCATCAACAATGTTTTTTTTTCTTTCTTTTTTTAAATTAATTAATTTTTTATTAATTAGTTTTGTACTCAGTGAATACAGTCAAGTTGGTACCATTGCTAGGCTCATCCATGTCCTACCCCCTCCCCCTGGCCCCTCCTTGTTGAGGTATATGGGTCATGTATTCTGGAGTTAGCCCACAGTTATGGGTTATGGGTAGGAGAAATGTCTCTGCGTATCATGACCCAATGACCCAATGTGTGGCTCTGATATTCTTTATGTCCCCTCTTGTGCAAAATTTCCCTGAGCCATGTTAGGTTCATTTTTGGACTGCTTCAATGATGAGGTGTTGGGAGCCTCTGTGTCTCTGGATATCTTATTTGGTAGGAGTTCATTGTTCTCTGTGTTGATCTCCTTCACTCTTGTGCTGGTACCCAGTTCAATAAGAAAACAGCACCCTTGCTTGCTTCGCCAATTATTCTTAGTTTCAGCTGGGGCCATTTTGAGATATGATGGGGTGGTTCTCTTCTTAGGATCTGCACCTATCTGAAAAAGAGAAGCAGATTTTCCAATGGAGAGTAAAGTTAGCACCAGACAAATGGGATAACCCTTTTTTTTTTTTTAAATAGAGAATTTAATAGGTGTAGGCCCTCTTGTAGCCCATGATTGGTGGTAGCTTGATAATGGAGAGTGGGCTCATCTTTGGACATGGTTCTGACTTGTTTCCCAGCTCCAGCTATGGGTTCTGTTCCACTGAGCAGATTAGTTAGCCAAATAAAGAGCAGTTGGTTTCCCACCATGGCTGTGTGCCACTATTGCACTTGTTCACACAAATTCACACAGGTTAGACCATGAGTTGCTTGGGCAGATATTGGTTATTTCCCCCAGTTGCCCATTGTAGCACCTTCTGGCACTAGATGCACTGACTGTCTGGGGACTGACTCTTTTCTAGCTTCCAGCCATGTCCTTCCATTTTACATGTCAACCACATATAGTGTCTTCAGCAGTAGGGTCTTACCACTAACCTTTGGTGGGTCATCAAGTACTCAGACAGAAATCTATCATTCTTTTAGGAAACCTTGTAGGTCTCTCTGATCCAAAGCTCATTGTGGGTGATAGCCATGTGCTGGTATTGGGAGTTACAGGTCAGTGCCTACTAAGAGAAGGAAGAAAAAGATAACTAATATAAAAGAGTTAGAGAGAAGAGAAGAGAAGAGAGAGAGGGAGAGAGAGAGGCTGTAGATTAAGGTTAGTCTTCATCATACCATCTCCAGTGTCTTGTGGCTCAGGTGTTCCCTCTAAGGGCCTGGTAAAGGTTCAACCATTTGGTCTGCCTTTTAGGATGTAGAATTTTATGGTACCATTGCTGTTTGGGTCTATATTTGTGTCTCCCACCCCCTCCCTTGTCCTCCCCTCCCTCCCTACCCACCCTAGTGTCCAATCTTTGAGATGCTTGCTGGGTATGTTGGTATCTTGGGTAGATTCAGGTCATGTGCTGTAGATGAGTGAGACTATGTGGTGGTTATCTTTCTGCAATTGGGTAAGTTCACTGAGAATGATCCATTCCAGGTTCAACCATTTTTCTTCAAATTTCATTGTGGCATTTTTTTTCCTTACTGCTGTGTAGAATTCCATTGTGTAGATATACCACATCTTAGTTATCCATTTGTTTATTGATGGGCATCTGTGTTGATTCCAGCTCTTAGCTATTATGAATTGAGCCACTGTAAACATGGTTGAGCAAATCTCTCTGGACTGATGTTTAAAGGTTTTAGGGTACATGCCTAGTAAGGGAATAACTGGGTCTGTTGGTAACTCTATAGTCAGCTGTTTTAGGAGTCTCTGTATTGTTTTCCAAAGTGGTTGTACTGTCTTACATTTAACCAACAGTGAATGAGTGTTCCTATTTCTCTACATCCTCACCAGTATTTATTTTCATTTGATTTTTTGATGTTTGCTATCCTTATTGGGGTAAGGTGGAATCTCATAGTTATTTTAATTTGCATTTCCCTGATGCTTAGGGATGATGAGAATTTTCTTAAATGTGTGTTTGCCACTTGTATTTCTTCCTCTGTGAACTGCCTGTTCAGCTCTTTGCCCCATTTTGTGAGTGGGTTCTTTGACATTTTATTGTTTAGGTTTTTGAGTTCTTCGTAGATTCTAGAGATTAGGCCTCTGTCAGTTGGATAATCAGCAAATGTTTTCTCCCCTTCTGTGGGTAATCAATTGGCTTTGCTTATTGTATGCTTGTCTGTAACAAAACTCTTCAGCTTCATGTGATCCTATTGGTTGAGTGACTATTTAAGATCATGAGCTACTGGGATTTTGTTCAGGAAGTCTTTCTCCTTTCTTATATCATGGAAAGTTCCTCCTATATTTTCTTCCAGTAGTAGCTGAGTTTCTGGTCTCATATTGAGGTCCTTGATCCATTTGGACTTGAGTGTTGTGCATGGTGAGATGTGTGGATGAAGTTTCAATTTCCTGCATATGGTTATTCAGTTTGTCCAGCACCATTTGTTGAAGATGCTGTCTTTTTTTCCAGCCTATATTGTTAGGGCTTTTGTCAAATATCAAGTAGATGTAGTTGCTTGACCCAAAGTCCAGGTCCTCAATTCTATTCCATTGGTCTATACTCCTGTTTTTTTAAACATTTTTTTTAAAATTTTTATTTATTTATTTGAGAGCAACAGACACAGAAAGAAAGACAGATAGAGGGAGAGAGAGAGAATGGGCGTGCCAGGGCTTCCAGCCTCTGCAAATGAACTCCAGACGTGTGCGCCCCCTTGTGCATCTGGCTAACGTGGGACCTGGGGAACTGAGCCTTGAACCGGGGTCCTTAGGCTTCATAGGCAAGCACTTAACCACTAAGCCATCTCTCCAGCCCTATACTCCTGTTTTTATGCTGGTACCATGCTGTTTTTATTATTATGGCTTTGTAATATAGCTTTAGATCAGGTATGGTGATGCCTCCAGAGGTATTTCTTTTGCTGAGGATATGCTTGGATATCTGAGGCCTTCTGCCTTTCCATATGAAATTTGAGATCATTTTTTATATCTCTGTGAAAAACAATGTTGGGATTTTAATTGGAACTGCATTAAACATGTATATTGCCTTTGGTAGAATTGCCATCTTCACAATGTTAATTCTGCCTATCCAGGAGCATGGGAGGTCTTTCCATTTTCTCAAGTCCTCCTCAATTTCTTTTTTGAGTGTTTTTATGTTTTCATTGTTTAGATCTTTCACTTCCTTGGTGTGGTGGTTTGACTCAGGTGTCCCCCATAAACTTAGGTGTTCTGAATGCTAGGTTCCCAGCTGATGGAGATTTGGGAATTAATGCCTCCTGGAGGGAGTAGATTGTTGGGGGCAGGCTAATGGGCTTTATAGCCAGTTTCCCCATGCCAGTGTTTGGCACACCCTCCTGTTGCTGTGTCCCACCTTATGTTGGCCAGGGGGTGATGTCCACCCTCTGCTCATGCCATCGATTTCCCCTGCCATCATGGAGCTTCCCCTTGAGCCTGTAAGCCAAAATAAATCTCTTTTTCCCAAAAGCTACTCTTGGTTGGGTGATTTCTAACAGCAATGCGAACTGGACTGCAACAGTAAAGTGGTACCAGGAGTGGGGTTGCTGCTAGACACCTGACTATGTGGCTTCAGCCTTTTTGGAGCTGATTTTCAAGAGGGAAGTGGAAGAAGTTGAAACTTTGGCCTAAGAGATGCCTTGCAGTGCTGCAAGTACAGCTCAATGGGCTATTCTGGTCAGAACTATGGACTGTGAGGTTTGGCTCATGAGGGTGAGAAAGAGCTGTGCTTGGACTGGGCTAGCAGTTTGTGTGAGAAGCTTGCTCTTGTGCCCATGTCCTGAGAAGTTGTGCAGGGTTGCTTTGCATAGAAATGAACTGGTGTGAGTAGAGGGATATGGCACAGAAAGAAAAATCTTTGGGTGAACTGTTGCCCATTCAGCTGCAACTGAGAGATGACAACTATTGAGACTGGGCTAGCTGACCTGCGCTGGGGCAACAAGAAGAATGTAGATTCTTTTGAAAGGGACTGAGTGCTCAAGGAGTGTCCTGTTCTTCAAAGTCTGCTTTATTCTCCCCTGGATTAACAAATTGGCACCCTACCTGGTATCGTGGAGTATAAGAAATGCTGGAAAGAGGGTCATTGAGTTTGCAACACGGTCTTGTGTTTTGGAAATGGCCATGGACAGCGTGAAGCAGGTTTGCTGGTTGCCTGCATAGAGATCCCATGGGGCCATGAGGATGAACCGTGGCTTGCAGTGGAGACCCAGTGGAGACCCAGTGGAGATGCTGGGACCATGAGATGGCTGCCGAGGAGCTGCCGGCCCCGATGAAGTTTTCCAGGACCGTGAGTAGCCTAGCTGGAGGGGCAGAATTGGAATGCCAGAGACTTGTTGCTGGTTAGAATTATTGGACTTGAAGATTTGTCGCTGGTTAGAGTTGCTGGACTTAAAGCTACAGAGTTTGATGTTTGCCCTGGTTGTTTTAAATCTTGTATTGGTTGAATGTTTCTTTGCTGTGCCCAATGCTATCTTTTGCAGTGTGAATATTAATCTGTGCCATTATGGGTTTTTTGAGGTTATTTTTTGGTATTATGGCTCAGTTAAGAGATCTTCGTCTATGGGGATGTATGAACATCATTGGAATTGAAAAAAACTATGGGGACTTTTAAAATGAGAGGAATGAATTGTATTTTACATCATGTATGGATATCAGTTTTTTGGGGCCAGGGGCGGAATGTGGTGGTTTGATTCAGGTGTCCCCCATAAACTTAGGTGTTCTGAATGCTAGGTTCCCAGCTGATGGAGATTTGGGAATTAATGCCTCCTGGAAGGAGTAGATTGTTGGGGGCAGGCTAATGGGCTTTATAGCCAGTTTCCCCATGCCAGTGTTTGGCACACCCTCCTGTTGCTGTGTCCCACCTTATGTTGGCCAGGAGGTGATGTCCACCCTCTGCTCATGCCATCGATTTCCCCTGCCATCATGGAGCTTCCCCTCGAGCCTGTAAGCCAAAATAAATCTCTTTTTCCCAGAAGCTACTCTTGGTTGGGTGATTTCTAACAGCAATGCGAACCGGACTGCAACACTTGGTTAATGTTATTCCAAGGTATTTTATTATTATTGTTTTTGTTTCTATTGAAAATGGGACCATGTCCCTTTTTTCTTTCTCTGTATCTTTGTCATTTGCATATAGAAAGGCTATTGATTTTTGTGCATTGATTTTGTATCATGCTACTTTTCTGTAGGAATTAATCACCTTCAAGTGTTTTGGGATGGAGTCTCTTGGGTCTCTTACATATACAATGATGTCATCAGTGAATAGAACAACCTAACTTCTTTCTTTCTAAATTGTATCCCTTTAATTTCTTTCTCCTGTCTTATTGCTTGAGCTAGGACTTCCAGTTCTATATTGAAGAGCAGAGGTGAGAGTAGACAACCCTGTCTTGTTCCTGATCTCAATGGGAATTCCTCCAGTCTCTCTCCATTAAGTACTATTTAGGCCTTAGGAGCTTTGTATATTGCCTTTATTATGTTAAGATATGAACCAGGGCTGGAGAAATGGCTTAGCAGTTAAGTGCTTGCCTGTGAAGCTTAAGGACTGCGGTTTGAGGCTCGACTCCCCAGGACCCACGTTAGCCAGATGCACAAGGGGGTGCATGCATCTGGAGTTCATTTGCAGTGGCTGGAGGCCCTGGCACGCCCATTCTATCTCTCTCTCTCTCTCTGCCTCTTTCTCTCTCTGTCTGTCACTCTCAAATAAATAAATAAAAATAAACAATAACAACAAAAATATATGAACCAACCATGCCAGTTTTCTCCAATGTTTTGATCATGAAGTGATGTTGTACTTTGTCAAAGGCCTTTTCTGCATCTATTGAAATGATCGTATGGTTTTTGTGTTTAACCTTGTTTATGTGGTACATTACATTGACAGATTTCTGCATGTTGAACCACACCCTGTGTTCCTGGGATGAATCCCACTTGATCAAGGTGGATAATGCTTTTTATGTGTTATTGGATTTTGTTTGTGAGGATTTTGTTCAGGATCTTTGCATCTAAGTTCATCAGGGAACTAGGCCAGTAGTTTTCTTTCCTTGTGGCATCTCTGCCTGGTTTTGGAATTAGGGTGATACTAGCTTCATTGAAGGTATTGGGGAGCTTTCCCTGTTCTCCAATTATGTGGCACATTTTGAGAAAGATTGGTTTGAGTTCTTCCATGAAGGTTTGATAGAATTCAGCTGAGAAGCCATCTGGTCCTGGACTCTTCTTTTTGGGGAGATTTTATTTTTATAATTTTTTCAATCTCAATGAGTGTGATAGGTTTGTTTAGGAGATTAATCTGCTCTGAGTTTACCTTTGATAGATGGTGTGTGCCCAGGAATTTATCTATCTCCTCCGCATTATCCAGTTTTGTGGAGTAGAGGTTTCTGAAATAAGCCCCTTATGACTCTCCCAATTTCACTTATGTCTGTTGTGATCTCTCCTTTTTCATTTCAAATTTTATTAATTTGAAGTCTCTCTCTCTCTCTCTCTCTTTTTTTTTTTTTTTTGCTTGGTCAGATTGCCTAGGGTTTGTCAATCTTGTTTATTTTTTCAAAGAACCAGCTTTTTATTTGGTCAATTTCCTTAATTTTTTCTTAGTTTCCAATTCATTAATTTCTGCTTTGCTCTTAATTATTTCTTTCCTTCTGGAGCTTTTTGGGTTGGATTTTTCTTGCTTTTCCAGTGCCTTTAGGTGGATGGTTAGGTTATTGATTTGGGATCTCTCTGTCTTTGTTATGAAGGCATTTAGTACTATGAATTTTCCCCTGAGCACTGCCTTCATTGTGTCCCATAAGTTTTGGTCATTGTCATTCATTTCTAGAAAGTTTGCAATTTCATTTTTTATTTTGTCCACTATCCATTTATTGTTTAAAAGTGTGCTGTTCAGTTTCCAGGTGCTGATGAGATTCTTGGTGGGTCTTTTGTTGTTAAATTCTAGCAATATAGAATTGTGATTTGATATCATGCAGGGAATTATGCCAATCTTCCTAAATATATGGAGGCAGGCTTTGTGACCCAGTATATGATCTATTTTAGAGAATGTTCCATGGGCTGCTGAGAAGAATGTGTAGTCTGTGGATTTGGGATGGAATGTTCTGTAGATGTCTGTTAGGTCTAAGTGATCTATGGTTTTGTTGAGCTTTCTTACTTCCCTGCTGAGTTTCTGTTTGGATGATCTGTCTATTACTGATAATGGTGTAGTGAAGTCCCCAACTATGATGGTGTTGGTGGTTATTTCTGTTTTATTGTCAAGTAGGTTTTGCTTTATGAACTGTGGTGCCCCTGTGTTTGGTTCATACAGATTTATGTTGTAAAATCCTCTTGATGGATTGTTTCCTTGATAAGTAAGAAGTATCCTTCTTTGTCTCTTTTGGTTATTTTTTGGTTTGAAGTCTATTTTATCTTATATTAATATAGCCATGGCTGATTGTTTCTTATTCCTGTTTGCTTGGAATATTGTTTTCCACCCTTTCACCCTGAGGAGGTATCTGTCTTTAGTGGTGAGATGGGTTTCTTGAAGACAACAGATTGAGAGGTCTAATTTTCTGACCCATCCTGTTAGCTTGTGTCTCTTGATGGGTGAATTAAGGCCATTAATATTTAGGGTAATGACTGTGAAGTTTGATTTGATCCCAGCCATATTGTGTTGGTATATGTAGTTTGGTGTTTTCATGGACTTTGAAGTTTTTTGTGCCTTCTCTGAGTTTGGTTATTGTGATCTGCTTCTTGTAGGCATTTGAGGTTGATTATTTGATTTTTCTGTGTAGAGAATTTCCTGAAATACTCTCTGTAGGTTTGGTTTTGTGTTCATATAATTGTAAAGCTGAGTTTTGTCATGGAAAGTTTTTCTTTCACCATCTATTATGAGGGATACTTTTGCTGGGTAGAGTAGTTTGGGTTGGAAGCCATAGGTTCTTAGACTTTGCAGTGTTTCATTCCAGGCCCTTCTGGCTTTCAGGGTTTCCATTGAGAATTCTGAAGTAATTCTGATGGGGTTACCCTTAAAAGTGATGTGCTCCATTTCCCTAGCTGCTTTAGGATTTTCTCTTTGGTGTAAGTGTTTAGAGTCTTAATGACAATATGTCTTGGAGAGTTTCTCCTTTAGTCCAATGTGTTTGGAGTTCTGTTAGCTTCTTGTATCTTGATGGGCCTTTCTTTTGAGAGAGTGGGAAAGTTTTCTTCGATTGTTTTGTTAAGTAAGTTATCCATGCCTTTGGTCTGAATTTCTTCCCCTTCTGGTATTCCCATGATCTGGATGTTGGGATATTTAAGGTATCCCACAATTCCCTCATATTCTGTTCACAGAAACTTTTGAACTTATTGAAAGTTTTGAACTATTGAACTGTTTCTTCTGTCTTGTCTTCCAGATTGGAGTTTCTGTCCTCCACATGCCTGGCTCTATTCTTGAGAGCTTCTAGAGAGTTTTGGGCTTGTTCAATTAGGTTTGCATTTTCTACTACTTTTCTATGTATAGTTTTCATCCCTCTGTCAAGCTCCCTTTTCACATCATTTTCTGATTTTCTTGATGCTTCTTGGAATTCATCCTTGCATTTCTTTATGTCTTCATTTAGCATTGCCAGCTGATTTTTGAGGTCCTCTTTTTTTTTTTCCCTCACTCTCCTTTATATCTCTTTACTGTCTTTGAACTCCTCCCATTTTCTTATCTATTAGGTCTAGTTTAGTGATGGCAGTATCCACACAATTATCGGTCCTTTGTTGCTTTTCTGCAAGTTCTACCAGTAGCTTTGTCAGGGTTGCAGTGCTCATAGCTTCATTTTGGTGTTCTGATCTTAATGTCTCTTGTATGTTTTGATTAGAGATGTTCATTGTAGAACTGGGTATCTAACTGGATTTACTTGCATTTGGTTTATCATGTTATTTCTTTTGTGTTGTGGTCTGCCCATCACAGTGTATGGGCAGGGAGAGTAGGACTGTGGTCTCCATGGGTAGGGGAAGTGGTGCCTCTTGGGGGAGCTGGCCTGGGCTAGCTGGCAGGGGAGCAGATGGGCTGAGTGGTCCTGAGCTAACATGTGGGTGGGTGCATCAGGCTGAGTTCAAGCACAGTGGGCAGCTGAAGTAGCTTGAGGCTTGATGCTGAAGCAGTTTGAGATCTCACTTGGCAGAATGCCAAAGTAGCCTGAGCTTCTGTGTGGCAGGGGTGCCAAAGTTGCCTGAGCTCTTACATGGTGATGCACCAAAGCTGCCTGCGCTTGCACTGGGAGGGACTCTGAAGCTCCAAATACTGAAGCAGCATAAACTCACACTTGGGGGGACACTGGGACACAGCAGCAGTCTGAGCTCGCCCACAACAGGACACTGGTGGGTGGCCGGCATGCCAGACAAGCAGGGGATTGCACCTGAGTTGGCACAGGCAGGCAGGCAGAGTAAGCCTGAACTCGCATGGGCAGGTGAAATGGGCCTGAGCTCGCATGTGGACAGGCAGCAGCCAGAGCAGTAAGTGGGCAAATGGGTAGAACAGGCTAAGCTTGAACAAGTGGGGATCCGTTGTGCCCATGTGGTGGGCATATGGACCGATGGAGCCTGAGTTTCAGCGGGCCAGTTGGCGAAGCCTGCCCAAGGTCACATGTGGGCGGGGGTATCAGGGCGATTGACCCTGTGCAGTGAGGCAAGTGGAACTATGTTGGCTGGGTCCCCTTTCCTACTGTAAGTGCAGGGGTATACTGAAGATGGGACTGTGGGTACGGCAGCTGCTTAGGGGGTTTGGGGGACAGGTGGGCTACCCATGAGCGAGGGAATTGGTGATTCCCTTTTTGTCCCCTCTGTGCCCTCCCACTGGCAATCTATTAGAAATTGCTCTCTCCTAAAAGACCCAATGAGCCTTTAATGCCTTGCCTTTCTTTCCTGGGGATGTGAGGTGCAGTTAGGAGGTCACCATTTTGCCAATGTTTGTTTTTCATATTAGAATACATACACATTTTAAAGAGATGGCCACACAGAATGGGAAGTTCCTTTTAACTTATTCGAAATTTCCCAACCTATTCATAGCTATGGCCTCACATGTTTGGTTAGTCCCCATCTGGTGGTGCTGTTCTGGAAGGTTGTGGAACCTTTGGGAAGTGAGACCTCATTGAAGCAAGTGGGTTTTGTGGTGGGCCTTGTGGCTTATAGTTTTAGCCCACTTCTTGCTTGCTCTGTCTCTGCTTCCTGATCTGTCCAGACGTGAGCATGCTCCTGTTGTCTCCACTCTGATGAATTGTATCCTCCTAGACTATGAGCCTAAATAAATCTCTTTCTCTGTCTCGCAATCAATCAATCAATCAATCAACACACACACACACACACACACATATGTGTGTGTGTGTATATATATATATATATGCATACATATATATGTATATATATGTAAATATATAATTTATTTATTTATTTATTTGAGAGAGGCATATGTGCTGCCTCGTGTATCTTATGTGAGTCCTGGATAACTGAACCTGGGTCCCTGAACCTGGGTCCTCTGACTTTGCAGGCAAGCACCTAAACTGCCAAGCCATCTCTCCAGCCCCTCTCTTCCTTTTTATTTTTTGGTCAGGGGAGATGGGAAATCAGAATATTTATGGGAAATATCTAATATCAGAGTGTGGGTAATTTATCTTTTAAAAAAAACCTAAAAACATAAGCCAACTTCTTGGCCAAATAAAATGTGGGCCAGTAATTTGTCATCACTAACGTAGATAACATTTTTCAACTCATCTAAAATCATAAACTATTTTTTGGCAGGCCTCTTTAACTGCTGACTCACTGAGCTTTTTGTCTAATGAAATCCTCAAATGATTCGCAAATAATCTGAAAATGTCTTAATTTTAAGTAGTGTTCTGCAGTTCCTAGACCTCTCACTTGCTTGGGTTAAGTCCATTCTGGATTTTTGATGTTTATTTTTTTGCTTTGAGACAGTTCTCCTTATGTAGCCCATGTTGGTCTGGAACCCATGATCCTCCTGCCTGAGCCTTCCAAATTCTGGGATTCCAAGTGTGCGCCACCTGTCCTGGTTCTCTGCACTGTCTTTGAACCTGGCTCATTTGCTCTTTTCTCCAGATATTTTGATAAAGAAGTACCGGTAAGACAGATCCAAAGCCAGAGTCCCAGAGCCGCTCTTTAGCAGAGTTCATGTGTGCCTCACAATTGGTTCTTTCTAAGACATGACTGAAAAGAGCTAACATAGCTTTTAATCCTGCAGGTTAAAAATAGGAGATTTTCATATCAAAGCACCTTATTTAGGTACCATTTAAAATATAATTATCTCTGATACCCAAGAGTCTGCATTTTCTCATGGCACCAGGGTCAAAATAGAGGAGTAGCTGATCCCTTTGGACAGATATGGGTTACTCTGGTCCTAGTTACCTCTCTTTCCATGGCCAACCCTGCAGGCATCTGTGTTTGCAACTCTTTTTAAAAATATTCTATTTATTTGCTGGGCATGGTGGCGCATGCCTTTAATCCCAGCATTTGGGAGGCAGAGGTAGAGGATCACCTTGAGTTCAAGGCCACCCTGAGACTCCATAGTGAAGTTCAGGTCAGCCTGAGCTAGAGTGAGACGCTACCTTGAAAAACAAAAACAAAAACAAACAAAAAATATATTTTAAGTAAATAAATTGAGAAGTCTATTTATATTTATTTATTTGAGAGAAAGAGGAAGAGAGAGAAGAGAGTGAGAATGGGTGCACCAGGGCCTCCAGGTCCTACAAATGAACTCTAGATGCCACCTTGAAAATCAGGTTTACGTGGGTCCTGGGGAATCAAACCTGGGTCCTTTGGCTTTGCAGGCCTTAACCACCTAACCATCTCTCCAACACTGCTTGTACTCCTATAGAAGTCTTTTACCAGGTTGATATAAAGTCAATGATTGATGGATTCATTCATGTTCACAATAGATTTTTAGACTTCCCCTCTACATGTCAGGAAGAATGTTAGATGTGAGGAGCATAATAGTGACCAAGAGATATGCTGTCCTGCCCTTGTGAATCTGTTGGGAAGTTAGGTATAAATCAGCTCATTTCCACATCATTTTACTTGCAAGGGCTTCAAAGGCAAATTGTATCAACCAGAACCATTCAGCGGTGTGACTTAGTATTACTATTATTTTGTTTATTTTTGGTTTTATGAGGCAGGGTATTGCTACATAGCTCAGGCTGGCCTCCAACTCACAATCCTGTCTCAGCCTCTTGAGGATTGGGGTCACAGGCATGCACCATCATAGCTGGCTAGAGGTGAAACTTGTTACTATTCTACCAAATGAGAAGACAACAGATTTATCATCATCTCAGAAGACTATCCAGGGAACATGGAGGGAGGTTTAAAGTCTAGGGAGAGTCTGTGTCACACGTCTCATTCTCTAGGTTAGTAATTGTTCCCAAACAACAGCACAGACAGGAAACAGGGTCAGCTGCCTATGCTGACTGTTTGCAGCCCTCCATGTCTTGTTCTTTCTGAATAGCTGGATGACATTTGTGTTCCTCTTAGTGTTTTATTTTGTTCTTGTGGTGATTTTGTGAGACCTCTTGGAATTTTGGTGCTAAAAAGGAGTGCCCCCTTTTGGCCTAAACACTTGGTCCCCAGCTGTTGGCGCTCTTTTGGGAAGCGTGGAACCTTCAGGACATGGGCCCTAGCTGGTGGAGGTGGGTCATTAGGGTGTAGAAAGGAGGTCCTTACATGTTGCATCCACTTCCTGTTCTGGCCCCAGTGATCTGTTCCCTGTCTGCTGAGGTGATACAGGAGGATCTCTCGCTACCTGTTCCCACTGTTATGACCCCGTGCCATGCTTTCCCTCGGTAGCAAACTAAAATCCCTCCAAAAATGTGTACCTAAATAAATCTTTCCTCCCTTTCATTGTCTCTGACAGAATTTTGTTTCAGCAATGGAAGAAATAACTAACGCCCTTCAAAATTCGTCTGATCCAGAATAAGAGAACTAAGTTAAGGGCTAGATGTCTCCAGAATACATTTTCTCTTCTCTCCCTACAGATACCATGAAAAGCAGAATGTTCTGTTGGGAAAGGGCAGTTTCCTTTTTTTCCTGAGGCTTAAAGTTACAGGTTGTAGGAAAAAAACATTATCCTTGGAAATTTCTCATAGTTAATATCCTGAGCTTGCAAGAAATGTAATTTTTTTCTGATGCATTTAAACAAGGATAATTTTATTAGAAATATATGGGAGTCATGATAGATGTGAAGAAAAAGATGAAGCCTAAGTCATGAGATAATAGTAGAGCCAAAGAGGTAGGATCAGGGGTCTAGGAAACAAAAATTGTTGGTCCATTCCTTCAAGACACTAGGGACAGGAAAGATAATTACAATGCTCATTCCAGGAAAGCAGCTTTTTACTGGCTTACCTTGAGACACATGACTACCACTATGTTGCTGGCCCCACTAAGATCACCTGTGATGCTTTCCAAGGACAACCGAGGAGAGAAGCTCGGGGAGGATCCTGGGTAGTAGATGTTCCCTGAAGTCTTCCTTAGCCTAAGCCAGTTAGCAGCTGAGCTCACCCACAGTGCCATGTCACACCATCAAAGCTGTGATTCTACACTAGCAGGTCCACTTAATTGTCCTGGCTCAGTCAGTCATTACCTGTGACCTTGGGAACTTACTTAACCTCTTTGTGTCTCAAGAAAGTGGTTGTTCTATGTGGAGCACTTGTTCTTTTTGATATCATTTTAGCCTTCATACTAAGAATCTGTATAAAAGGTGATGAACAGTGCCTACACAGCCTTAGTATATGTCAAAGCACCATCTAAGTGCCTTAGTGATATCAGCTCATTTAACACCCACAATAGCATGAGCTGCAGTCAGTTCTCATTATGAACAGGAGTTAGGTTCTGTAGTCACTGCCAACACTGAATTGGTGAGTTCTGAACCTTTGCCCCAGGGGAATGACAGAGCAGGTTCCTGAAAAATCTCTGGTCACAACATTTTCATCAGTGGATGAATCCATAACCATGCACTCTGTGCATTTCTGTTCAGACACTTGGTGTAATGTATGTTAATTTTAACAGTGAACTCACAGACAACAGCTATATAGCTCATGCCTGAATAAAGTTTCTTTGACATGCAGTTGGCATGTCATCATTCTTGTTCTTAGGAGCACTTAGCAACAGTCAGCACTATCCTTGGGGCATTTTACAGAAAAAAATACCAACAATACATACACAAGTGTGAAAAATATGGTGCACCACAAAATAAAAAGGATGTTTCTTTATGGTTGGAGAACAGAAACAAGAAGGTAGAACATTGCTCCCTTGCACCTTTGCTGGAAACGGGTGTGTTGGCTAATTCTAATAATTTGCTCCTCTGCTCAGACCTGCACATGACCATGAAAATGAAGCACATGTTGATTTCAGGGTTACAATAAATTTTAGCAGGTGGGTGAATTTGTAGACAGGGAACCTGTGACTAATGAGGGTTGACTGTATTATCCCTACTTTACAGGTAGTAGGAGGAGGTGTGGGGAAAAGGCCACTGGCTTTCTGAGGGTCATGTATCCAGGTAGTACAGGGCACTGTGACCTCTCTGTCCTTCTGGCTGAAGGGTCTGTGCTCTTCAGAGGCAGGGTACTAAGGTGGTTGAGTGCAGAGTGGTCCCTGCTGAGAGCTGGTTTCTATGTTATGTGGGCACTTATGAAGTAGATACAGTGTACTAAGGCCCGTGGGCTGAAGGAACAGAGGGCATGGAGGTGAGTCTAGTTTGCCTGAGTATGTCTGGGCTGTCTTCTAGCTTGTGATCAGGGGCAGCAGTAGTCAACTCTGAGGGTTTCTCTGTGGCTTCCTGAGATGAATGCCCTGCAAACATTAGTGGTGGTGGTGGTGGAGGGGTAAGCATGTATAATGATTTGGGAAACACCCTTGGAGGGATTTGAGTTCCCAAGGGAGCAGAGTAGTGGTCCAGAGCATAGGCTCTGCAGCCCAACTTCTTGTCTTTAGGTCTTGGTGCTCTTATTTATTATCTGAGACCATGTGTAACAATCTTTAAAAAAATTATTTATTTATTTATTTGAGATAGAGAATGAATGAATGAATGGGCATGCCAGGGCCTCTAGCTACTGCAAACAAACTCCAGACATGTGCACCCCCTTGTGCATCTGGTTAACATGGGTTCTGGGGAATTGAATCAGGGTCCTTTTGCTTTGCAGGCAAACACCTTAACCGTCCAGCTATCCATCCAGCCCCACAATCTATTTTTTCCTTGAAATGTTTATTTATTTATTTTTATTATTAGATATGGACATATTTTT
The DNA here is from genome assembly GCF_020740685.1 of Jaculus jaculus. Lineage (NCBI taxonomy): Eukaryota > Metazoa > Chordata > Mammalia > Rodentia > Dipodidae > Jaculus > Jaculus jaculus. The sequence continues at coordinate 57,221,104 of NC_059113.1, read as the reverse complement.
GCATGTATATATCACATGTTGGCACTGACCTTTCCCTCCTCCCTGCCCCTTTTATGAAGAGGCCTATCTTGTTGGGGATGCAGGTCAACCCCATGGGGATTGTGGGTCATGCGTTGATGTGGTGGGGGGTAGGCAATGTCTCTGTGCAAAAGTCCCAACTTGTGGCTCTAACAATCTTTCTGCCCCCTCTCCACAAAATTCCCTGAGCCATGCTGGGAGCATTTTAAGTCTACTTCAGTAATGGGCACTTAGGAGCATCTATCTGGATCTCTGGTTTGGTAGGTGTTGAGTGTCCTCAGTATCTTTCTCCATCACCCTTGTGCTGATATCAACTTAACTAAGAGAGCAGCACTCTTGCTCATTTCCCCAATTCCTCTGTGGTTTCAGCTGGGGCCGGGTGGAGTGTGCTGGGTCATTTATCTCCTCAGGTCCAGTTCCTGTCTGAAAAAGAGAAGCAGATTCTCCAACAGAGAGTGAAGTTAGTGCTGGTTAAATTGGATAACCATTATTAATTTAGAGTGAATTAAAAGGGTTTAGACATTCTTATAGCCTAAGGTTAGTGGGAGCTTGACATTGGAAGGCAGAATCATTATCTGTATATGATTCTGACTTGTTTCCCAGTTCCTGATATGGTTTCCTTTCCACTGAGTGGATCCATTAGCCAGTCCAAGTGCAGCTGGTTACCCAGCATGGCTGTGTGCCACTATTGTACTTGCGTGAACATCACATCTGGTTGTTTGCTTCTGAGTAGCTTAGACTTTGAGTTGCTCGGACAGATGTTGGCCACTTTCCCCATGTAGCTCATATAGATGGGCTAACTTTCTGGGGACTGGTTCTACTCTGGGTTCCAACCAGGTCTCTCCATGGTCTGTGCTGACAGCATATGGTGTCTTCAGCAGTAGAGTCTTACCATTAACCTCTGGTGGGTAATCAAGTGCTCTTACAGAAGTCTGTCTTGTATGTTTTGGGAGACCTTGTAGGTCTCTCCAATCAACAGCTTGTCATGGATGTTAACTGCATCCTGGTACAGAAAATTATAGGCCAGGATATAGGTTTCTATGGTACCAGTTCAATTTGGGCTCAGTTTTGTATTCTACTCCACCCTTCCTCTTCCTCTTCCCCCAAGCCCTACCCTCCCTATTGCTCAAGCCTTGAGATGCCATTCAGGTATGTCAGCAACTCGGGCTGGTCCAGGTTAGGAAGTTCAGATGAGTGAGACCATGTGATGATTGTCTTTCTATGATTATGTGAATTTTCTTAGTATGATCTGTTCCAAGTTCAACCATTTTTGTTTCTTTCTTTTTCTTTTTTTCTTTTTTGGCTTTTTTGAGGTAGGGTCTCACTGTAGCTCAAGCTGACCTGGAATTCACTATGTAGACTCAGGGTAGCCTCAAACTCATGGCGATCCCCCTACCTCTGCCTCCCAAGTGCTGAGATTAAAGGTGTGCACCACCACGCCTGGCTTCAACCATTTTTCTACACATTTCCTTGCATCACTTTTTTCTTACTGCTGACTAGAATTCTATCATGTAGATATACCACATCTTGGTTATCCATTCGTCCAATGAAGGGCACCTGGGTTGATTCCGGTTCTTAGCTATTATGAATTGAGCAGTTATAAACATGGTTGAGCAAATATCTCTGAACTGAGGTATGGAGCTTTTAGGGTAGATGCCAAGTAAGGGAATAACAGGTTCTGTTGTTAACTCTATATTCATCCTTTCAGGACTCTCCATATTGATTTTCATAGTGTTTGTACCATCTTACATTCCCAACAACAGTGAATGAGTGTTCCTATTTCTCTACATCCTTACCAATATTTGTTTTCATTTGGTATTTTAATGTTTGCTACCCTTACTGGGGTAAGGTGGAATCTCCTAGTTGTTTTAATTTGCATTTCCCTAATGGTTAGGGATGTTGAACACTTTCTTAAGTGTGTGTTAGGTGTTTGTAATTCTTCTTCTGAGAACTCCCTATTCAGTTCTCTGCCCCACTTTTGGAGTGGGTTGTTTGGTTTTATTATAATTTAGTTTTTTGAGTTCTTTGTAGATTCTAGATATTAGGCTTATGTCAGTGGTATAGCTGGCAAATATTTTCTCCCATTCAGTGGGTAATATAATGGCTTTGCTTATGGTATTTTTTGTCTGCATAATGCTTTTTTAGCTTCATGAGAACCCATTGGTTGAGTGCTTGTTTAATTTCCTTGGTTATTGACATTTTTTTCAGGAAGTCTTTTCCCAGTCCTATATCATGGAGTATGCCTCCTTTGTTTCCTTGTAGTACTTGAAGAGTTTCAGGTCTTATATTAAGGTCTTTAATCCATTTGCACTTGATTGTTGTGTATGGCAAAATGTGTGGGTCTAATTTCATTTTTCTACATATGGTCTCCCAATTTGTCCAAACCATTTGTGAAGATGGTGTCTTTTCTCCAGTCTACATTATTGGTACCTTTGTCAAAGATCAAGTAGCTGTAGTTACTTGACCTAAGGCTTAGGTCTTCAATTCTGTTCCATTGGTCTATGTATCTGTTTTCATTCCAGTACCATGCTGTTTTTGTCAGTATGGCTTTGTAATATTGCTTTAGATTGGGTATGGTGATGCCTTCAGAGGTTTGTTTTTTCATGAGGATATGTTTGGATGTCTGAAGCCTGCTGCCATTCCATATTAATTTTGAGGTTATTTTTTTCAACTCTGTGAAGAATGATGCTGGTATTTTTATTGGTATTGTGTTAAACCTGTATATTGCTTTTGGTAGAATTGCCATTTTCACAATATTAATTCCACCTATCCAGGAGCATGGGAGGTCTTTCCATCTTCACAAGTCCTCCTCAATTTCTTTCTTGATTTTTTTTTATGTTTTTGTTATGTAAGTCTTTTGCATTCTTAGTTGTGTTATTCCAAGGTATTTAATTTTATTTTGTTGCTGTTGAAAATGGAACAACCTCACTGATTTCTTTCTCTGTATATTTGTCCTTTGCATATAGAAAGCTACTGACATTTATACATTGATTTTGTATCCTGCCACTTTACTGAAGGAATTAATCACCTTTAGAGGTTTTGAGATGGAGACTTTTGAGTCATTTAAATACAGGATCATGTCATCTGCAAATAGGGATAACTTGACTTCTTCCTTTCCAATTTGAGTCCTTTATTTTATTTCTCATGTCTTATTGCTTGGCTAGTACTTCTAGTACTATTTTGAAGAGCAGTGGTGAGAGTGGGCACTCCTGTCTTCTTCCAGATCTCAGTGGGAACTTCTTGAATCTTTCCTCATTAAGTATTATTTGGGCTTTAGGTGCTTTATATATAGCCTTCATTGTGTTGAGATATAAATTCTGCATACCTGTTCTTTCTAGTGTTTTGGTCATGAAGTAATGTTGTATTTTGTCAAAGGCCTTCTTTGCATCAGTTGAGATGATCATGTGGTTCTTATGGTTAAGTTTATTTTTGTGGTGTATTATGTTCACTGATTTCCATGTGTTGAACCATCCCTGCTTTCCTGGGATGAAGCCTTCTTAGTCAAGGTGGATAATGCTTTTGCTGTGCTGTTGAATTTGGTTTGCAAGTATTTTGTTCGGGATCTTTGCATCTAAGTTCATTGGGGATATAGGCCTATGATTTTCTTTTCTTGTTGCATCTCTGTCTGTTTTTGGCATTAGGGTGTTACCAGCTCCATAAAAGGAGTAGGAGAGGATTCCCTGGTCTTTGATTATGTGAAACAGTTTGAGAAAAATTGGTTTCAGTTCTTCAATGAAGGTTTGATAGAATTCAGCTGAGGAGCCATCCAGTCTTGGACTTTTTCATTTGGGGGAGGTTTTTGATTACTTTTTCAATCTCCATGGATGTGGTACATTTGTTTAGGAGATTAATCTGCTCCAAGTTTAGTTTTGGTAGGTGGTATGTATCTAGGAATCCAACCATTTCTTTCAGATTATTCAATTTTGTGGAGTAGAGGTTTTGGAAGTATTCCCTGATGATTTTTCCATTTTCATTGATGTCTATTATAATCTCTACCTTTCCATTTCTGACTTTGTTAATTTGAGACTTATCTTTTTTTGCTTGGTCAAATTGGCCAGGGGTTTGTCAATCTTCTTTATTTTTTTTTTTGCAAAGAACCAGCTCTTCATTTCATCAATTTTTAAAATTGTTTTCTTAGTTTCCAAGTATTAATTTCTGCTCTAATCTTGATTGTTTCTTTCCATCTGGAGCTCTTTGGGTTGGATTCTTCTTGTTTTTCTAGTGCCTGTAGGTGGACAGTTAGGTTATAAATTTGGGATCTCTCTGTCTTTGTAATGAAAGCATTTAGCACTATGAATTTTCCCCTCAGGAATGCTGTCATTGTGTCCCATAAGTTTTGATAGGTTGTGTTTTCATTATCATTCAAATCTAGGAATTTCACAATTTCTTTTTTTTTTTTAATTTATTAGTTTTCATTTCAGTGAATACAGGCAGTTTGGTACCATTGTTTAGGCTCATCTGTGATCTACCCCCTCCCATTAGACCCTCTTTGTTAATGAAAATGGGTCGTGCATTGTGGAGTTAGCCCCCAGTTATTAGTATGATAAATGTCTCTGCAAATCATGACCCAACATGTAACTCTGACATTCTTTCCGCCCCCTCTTCTGCAAGATTTCCCTGAGCCATGTTGGGTTCATTTTTGGTCTGCTTCAGTGCTGAGGTGTTGGGGGCCTCTGAGGCTTTGGCTCTCTGATTTGGTAGGAGTTGATTTTTCTCTGTGTTGATCTCCTTCCCCTTTGTGCTGGTATCCGGTTCACAGGAAAACATCACCCTTGCTTATTTCGCCAGTTGTCCTTAGTTTCAGTTGGGCCCCTTTTGAGGTATGTTGGGGCAGCTCTCTTCTTAGGATCTGCATCTATCTGGAAAAGAGAAGCAGATTCTCCAATGGAGAGTAAGTTAGCACCCGGAAAATTGAGATAACACTTACTTTTTTGATAGACAGTTTGATAGGTGTAGGCCCTCTTATACCCTGTGATTGATGGTAGCTTGATATTGTAGAGTGGGCTTGTGTTTGGGTATGGTTCTGACTTGTTTCCCAACTCCAGCTAAGGGTCTAGTACCACTGAGTGGATCAGTTAGCCAAATCAAGAGCAATTGATTCCTCACCATGGCTGTGGACCACTATTGCACTTGTGTGGGCATCACATCTGGTTATTTGTTGCTAATTAGGTTAAACAATGTGTTGCTTGGACAGATCTTGGTCATTTCCCCCAGTCGCCTATGTAGCACCTTCTGGCACTAGACATGCTGACTGTCTGGGGACTGACTCTCTCCTGGCTTCCAGCCATGTCATTCCATTTTATGTGTCAGCTGTGTATGGAGTCTTCAGCAATAGGGTCTTATCACTGGCCTTTGGTGGGTCATCAAGTACTCTGACAGAAGTCTGTCATTGTTTTGGGAAACCTTGTAGGTTTCTCTGATCAAAAGCTCATTGTGGATGGTAGGCCCAAGCTGGAAGTGGGGGTTACAGGTCAGTGTCCACTAAGAAATTGAGGAAAAAGATAACTAATATACAAGAGTTAGAGAGGAGAGAGATAGAGGGGAGAGGGGGAGGGGAAGGGAGGGAAGATGTAGGAGATTTAGGTCAGTCTTGATCCTACCCTCTCCAGTGTCTTGTGGCACAATTTCTTTTTTGATTTCTTCCATGACCTGTTCATTGCTTAAAAGTGTGTTGTTTAGTCTGCAGGAGCGGTGGAGTTCTTGATGTGTCTCTTGTTAACTTCTAGCTTTAAAGCATTTTGATCTGATATGATGGAGGAAGTTACTTCAATTTTCCTGACTTTATGGAGGCATGCATTATGACCCAATATATGGTCAATTTTGGAGAAGGTCCCATGGGCTGCTGAGAAGAATTAATATTCTGTAGAGTTGGGGTGGAAAGCTCTGTAGATGTCTGTTAGGTATAGTTGATATATGATGTTGAACTTTATTATTTCCCTGTTGATTTTCTGCTTGCATGTTCTGTCTATTGATGACAGTGGAGTATTGAGGTATCCGACTATGATGGTGTTGGTGTTTATTTTTGTTTTGTTGTGGAGTAGATTTTGTTTTATAAACTGTGGTGCACCTGTGTTTGGCACATATATATTTATGATTGTGATGTATTAATGTATAATTCCCTTTATGAGTAAGAAGTGGCTTTCTTTGTCTTTTTGATTACTTTTGATTTGAAGTCTATTTCATCAAATATTAATATAGCAACACCTGCTTGTTTTTTATTTCCATTTTCTTAGAATACCATTTTCCATCCTTTTACTCCAAGAAAGTGTCTATCTTTAGTGGTGAGGTGGGTTTCTTGAAGACAGCAGATAAATCCACCCTGATAACTTGTGTCTTTTGACTGGTGAGTTAAGACCATTAATATTTAAGGTTTGAATTAATCCCTGCCATGATGAGGTGTTTTATGGGGTTTGGTATTCTCTTGTGTTTTGTACTATGTTGAGCCTGGTCTATTTTTGGTTATTATGATCTTCTTGTTGGCTATTGAGATTGGTTGTTTGACTGTTATGTGTGGAGTATTCCCTCAAGTATTCTCTGTAGATTTGGCTTTGTGTTCATATAGTCATGAAGTTGACTTTTTTTTTTTTTTTCATGGAGAGTTCCTTTCACCATCTATTATGAGGAATACTTTTGCTGAGTAGAGTAGCTTGGGTTGGAAGCCATACATTTTTAGACTTTGAAGGGTTCCATTCCAGGCCCTTTTGGCTTTCAGAGTTTCCACTGAGAAATCTGACATAATTCTGATGGGATTGCCTTTGTATGTTATGAGTTGTTTCTCTCTTGTTGCTTTTAACATCTCTCTGTTTTCATTATTAAGAGTTTTAACTATGATGTGCCTTGGAGAGTTTCTTCTTTGGTTCTGTCTGTCTGGTGTTCTGTGGGCTTCTTGTATCTGGATGGGCCTCTCTTTTGAGAGATTCAGAAAATTTTCTTTATTAATTTTGTTGAATAGGTTATCTATGCCTCTAGCCTGGATTTCCCTTCCTGGTATTACCCATGATCTGGATGTTTGGTTGTTTTAGGGTATCCCATAGTTCCCTTGTATTCTGCTCACTTGATTTTTTGAATTTAGTGACGTTTTTGGCCTCCTGATCAATTTATTCTGTCTTATATTCCAGATCAAAGGTTCTATCCTCTACATGAGTAACTATGTTAGTGATGGGTTCTAGAAAGGTTTCTATAAGTTCTATTTGCTTTTTGTTTTCTGTTGTGTTATTTTGCATCCTGTCCATCTCTTTTTTTGAGGTATGATTTCAGTTCGAGTTCTGATTTTTTTGATGCTTCCTAGAATTCATTCTTACATTTGATCAAGTCTTCATTAAGCTTACTAATTCTGTTGTTGAGATCTTCTGCTTCTTGAGTCACCTTCAATTAATTCATATCTCTTTTGCATGTTCTAACATTTTCTTCCATCAAGTTAGCCCTACCATTAAAAGCTGAACACTCTGAGATAATTTTGTTCCATTTCATTGGTACGATTGTTGGTTCTTTGATGTTTTGTTTCCAGTTCAATGATTCTTTTGATCAGGGTCTCATTGGTTTTTGTGCTTTCATTTGGGATTGAATTTCTGTTGATTTCTTTATTATTTCATTACAGGCTTCCATTGTAGGACTAGACATCCTTGGTGGAGATCTCTCAGTTTTCTGACTTGCATTGGATTTTTTTTTTTTTTTTTTTTTTTTTTTGCATTGTGGTCTACCCATTTTAGGAAGACTCTATTTTATTGATGAGGAAGCAAGTTTTTGTCCTTTGGTCCATGCATCCTCTGACTCAGGTGAATAGCGATGTTGATACCCAGTGGCCAGTCAGATACCAGAGCAAAAGGCCTGATTACACAGCCCACATAGTGACCAGGCCTCCCCAAGCAAGGCCGAGTGGGACCTACCAGGACCTGGGAACTGGGAGGAGTCAGGAAACAGTTGTCTTAATTCTCCATGCAGCACCTGCCCATACACCATCTGGTACAGGGTGTCAGGACCGGGGAACTGGGAAGAGCCTGGAAACAGGGATCTGACCTACCCCCTTTGTGCTGCACCCACCTGCATACTGTCTGAGGCTGGGAACCAGGGCCAGGGAACTGGGAGGAGCCCAGAAACAGGGATCTGGCCTACATACTCGCTGCTGCACCTGCACACTGTCTGGCTCAGGGAACTGGGACCAGAGAACCATGTGTAACAATCTCTTTGTGGCTCAGTTTTTCATCTGTTAAATGGGGCTAAAAAATACCCATCTACTGAATGATTGTGAAGATTAGATAGGTACACATACAGTAATCTCAGTCAGACATGGTTTCTCTTTCTGTGGCTTTAGCTAGCCATAGAGAGCTGTGGTCTGAAAATATTAAATAGGAAATTATGAAAATAAAATTTCATAACTTTTAAATTGTGTGTTTTTCTGAATAGCATGATGGAAACCTTGGGCTTTCCTGCTCCGTTCTGCTTCTGAATGAGCTTTCTCTTTCTCTTGCATATCCATGCTATACATGTGGTATTTGCTGTAATGCAGTATATGCAGTACACATGGTATATGCGGCATATGCTTTACATGAAGTACACATGGTACACATGATCAGTATATGTGGTACACGTGGTATATTCAGTATATGTGGTACACGTATATATGTAGCACATATACATGTGGTATATGCAGTACATATGATATATGTTGTATATGCTGCATATGCAGTATTTGGTACACACGGCATATGCAGTACACCTGGTATATGTGGTACATGCTGTATAAGCTTCCTGACTGCAAGAGACTTAGCTGTCTTGGTTATCATATTGGCAGTCTTCAGTGTCTCAGTGCTTGTGTATAGCGCTGGGTATGTTCATAGTTTCATGTGTTCACTGAGAGTCTTGGAACTTATCTCCTGGAGGTACCTGGCCATGTGTCTCCCACTCCAGCACTGTAGTTCACATATCATTGTGAAAGCTAGGTCAGCTCACAGGCTATTGGGCCTCTTCCACTCAGCCAAAGTTGCTGCCTGATTCACTTCTTAGGCTCACATAGTCGACAGCTAAATAGAAGGGCTCCTTCCTCTTAGTATTAGCTTGATTATAGGGGTTCCCTAGCAGGAGGGGTTGGGGAGGAAGCCTTGAGAACTGTTCCCTTCCCTTGTCATAAGGCCTGTACTGTTATCAGAGAGAGAGGCATGAATGCTGTTTCCTGTTTCCTTCTCTGACTCACATGCTTTTTATCTCCGCGATTCTGCAAGCTCTATCTCGTCTCAGGATGGGTCCTGTTACTTTTATATTTTTTGCCTCCTTTCTCTGCCCTGGTTTGAGTTCTGAAAGGTCTGTTTGGGTCTCTGTGGGTGTTTGACAGCCTCTGCAGGTCTTTATGAGTTACATAACTGAAGTTTTGTATTTTCTGTTCCTTACTGGGGGTTCTTTCTGAGCTTTAATTTTTACTTTTCATCAAAGAAATGGGGTATTATAATTTTCTTTGGGATCCCCTAGAGTTTCCTTAGTAACACTTTTTTCCTACTGTATTTTCCTCTTTAAAATAATTTTTATTGTAGAAGCAATACATGTTTGTTACAGAACATTACAAAATGCAGAAAGCACCTATCACCTTTCATGGAAATGTTGATGCCTTGGCTTAAGACTCTTATTTCTCTTCTCTGTCTCTTTCATACACAAATGGGGTCATGGTGACTTCAAACACTACTTGGTTTTTAGTCCACCTGTTGTCCTTCTCTCTCCCATGTGACTGTATCTCTACTGCCTCAGGAATTTTTTGCTGAGGAATTCCCTCGTGTGTGGGCATCAAGGGTGTAACCCCCTCTTCACTATTCTCAATGCTGTAGTTTGACCTTAAGATGCCCTTGGAAAGCTCATGTACTAAAGGCTTGGTCTCTAGTATGGCACTACTGGAAGACTGTGGAAGCTTTGAGAGGTAGGGCCTAGTGGGAGGTCTTTAGGTCATCAGGAGAGTGCCCTTGAAGGGGTCTGTGAGGCTTGGCTATGTCCTTTCTCTTTGTACACCTTGACCATGAGGTAAGTGGCTTGTTCTTCTATTAGCTCCCACTGTGGTATGCAGTCTTACCTCAGGCTCAAAGCCACAGGGCCAGTAAGTCCAAAACTGTGACCCAAAATAAAATTTACCTCTATAAATTAATTATCTTAAGTGTTTTGTTATAGCAATGCAAAGCTGACTAACACATTGATCCTTTGTGTGGGTCCCTAATTATTTTCTAAGATTTCTAGAAGGTTCAATCGAAATGTTTGCCTCTGTTCCTGACTATTCTGTGATGGTCATGTGGTTCCTGGCCCATATGTTTCTGTGTCTGTATTTCCAAGGTCAAGGTCAAGGTCAAGGTCAATTTATGAGCAGTGCAGTTCATAGGGTCCTGCCTCAACTCCAGCTGTTTCTGTTCTCTGTCTGCTGGTTTAGCTCTAGTTTTCTACTGTATTCTTTGGGGATAGGTGGAGACTTGTCTTAAATTGTTTTAAAAATATTTTATTTTTATTTATTTATTTGAGAGAGAGAATAAGGGAGGGAGGGAGAGGAGAGAGAGAGAGAGAATTGGTGCACCAGAGCCTCCAGCCACTGCAAAGGAACTCCGGATGCATATATCATCTTGTACATCTGGCTTACATGGGTCCTGGGGAATTTGCAGGCAAGTGTCTTAACCACTAAGCCATCTCTTTAGCCCTTTTAAAAAAATATTTTATTTTTATTTATTTATTTTAGAGAGAGAATGAGGCAAAGGAAGGGGGGAGAGAGAGAATGGGAAAATTATTTTAAGAACATCAAAATTAAAAACTGTGATAAGGCCGGGTGTAGTGGTTCACGCCTTTAATCCCAGCACCCGGGAGGCAGAGGTAGGAGAATCACCGTGAGTTCGAGGCCACCCTGAGACTACATAGTAAATTCCAGGTCAGCCTGGGCTAGAGTGAGACCCTACCTAGAAAAAAAGAAAAACTATGATAAAACACATGGCATGAGCTTTACTATCTTAACCACTTTAAAGTACACAGCACAGTAATTTGAATTATGCTTACATTGTCCAACACATCTTGTTAAACTGATGAAGTACCCATTGGTAGTAGTTCCCAACTTGTCCATCTGCCCAGTCTCTGGTGACCATTATTCTACCTTCTGCTGTTAAGTGTTTACAATGTTAGATACCTCACAGGAGTGGAGCCATATGGTATTTGTCCATTTGTGATGGGTTTTAACATAATATCTTCAAGGTTCATCTATGTTATATGTAGCATGTGTCAGAGTAGAGTTCCTTTTAAGACTGAATAGTATTGCTTTGTGCAAACCACATTTTCTCCTCCATTCATCTGTGGACGAGCACCTGGCTGCCTCTGCTTCTTGACTATGCAGCTATGAACATGGCTTTGGGAGTGCTATAAGACCCCACCTTCCATTCCGTTGGATATATATATCCAGAAGTATGAAAATTAGGGAGATTTCCCCCCCCCCCCGAAGATTTGGCCCCTGACTTCCTCATAGCTGCAGCAAACCCATCCATTGATTAAATTACTATTTATTGAGTCCAGCTCATGTTCCTATCACCAAGCTCAGCTGTGCAGGCAGAGTGGCCTGGACAGATGTTTACCTCCATGTGATGGCATGCGAAGGGGATAGTAATAATAATAAATAATTCTTCACATTGTTCATTACATACTGCTATGGGCCAGGCAGTAGCCTTCCCTACCTTTATTCTCATCTTTTCTTCACTTCTCTTCCCTTTTCTCTTTTCAGTTTTGAAATCCCCAAGGGAGTTTGCAGTATAGCCCAGCTTGGCTTCAAACCCCATATTCCTGCTTTAGCCTCCCAAGAGCCAGAACTTCAGAAGTGATCCTCCTTATTTGTTAAGGAGTGAAACTTGCTAATCATTGTGGTTGTTACTAACCTAATTGATCTTGTGCTTCTCATGCAGAGGGGAAATCCTGAGATGTAATTTTTTGTCCCCTTCTGCAGCCCTTCTGGCTCACAGTTCCCCGGCCACCCACTCTTTCTGCGTGAAACTGCATCTGCACTGGATGTGCCTGTAAATGGGAACTGAAAGCTGCTGTGTGCTGAGAAGTGTGCATTACACATGCCAGGAAGTGGTGAGGGAATAGGGGTTTAAAATATCTTTCTAGGACCTGGACAGTCCTATAAGCCAGCACTAGGTTGACTGTTTAGTAATGTGTATCTGGTCTTGATGTGTTCTTGGTTCTTTGCTGGGCACCAGCATGTCCAAGGCGCATGATGCGAACAACATTAATGACAGCTAACATTCTTTGATTTATTGCCACATGCTAGAACCGTGTTAATAAAACTATACCTATTTTCTTTCTCAGTCCTTAAACCTTAACTTTTTGAACAAGTGTGTAATAGTGGTTTTATAGTGTTTGTGGAAACAGGCTCTAAGAAGTTGATGGATTTGCTTATGGTCACAGAGATGATATTTGCATCTGAACTTTATACTAAAAAGTGAAAGCCAGGCATGGTGGTGCACGCCTTTAATCCCGGCATTCATGAAGCAGAGGCAGGAGGATCACTGAGAGTTCAAGGCCACCTTGAGACTACACAGTGAATTCCAGCTAGAGTGAGACCCTACCTCAAAAAAAAATGTTATATACCACTATTTAAAATATTCGTTTATTGGAGAGAGGGAGAATGTAAGGATGAGAATGAATGGGTGCACCAGGGCCTTCTGCAGCTACAAATGAACTCCAGATACATGTACCACTTTGTGAATGTGGCTTTATGTAGGTATTGGGAAATCAAATCCAGGCTGGCAGGCTTTACAAGCAAGTACTTTTAACCACTGAGCCTATTCACCACCATTTTTGATACCTGTTCTCATTAGACTGACTCTACTGAGCCCCCAGTGGCTTGTTGTTTGCCACCAAAAATGCCACACTAGCAGGCCTGCAAGCTTTCAGGGTACTTCTGTCCCTGCCTTCCATTGCCACAGGCCTGTTGAGGTTATAGCTGTGTGTACTTCTTCAGTCTGGCTTTCTGTGGGTTCTGTAGGTCTGAGCTCTGGTTGTCAGGCTTGCACAGCAAATGCGTTTAACCCCTGAACCATCTCCCTAGCCCAGTGGTTTAATCTTTTTTTTAAAAAAATATTTTTTAATATTTTTTTTTTTTTTTGAGGTAGGGTTTTGCTCTAGCTCAGGCTGACCTGGAATTCACTGTGTATTCTCAGAGTGGCCTTAAATTCATGGTGATCCTTCTACTTCAGCCTCCTGAGTGCTGAGATTAAAGGTATGCACCACTACATCTGGCTTAATTTTGCTTATTTATTGAGAGAAAGAGAGAGAGAGAGAGAGAAAGGGTGTGCCAGGGCCTCCAGCCACTGCAAATGAACTCCACATGTATGAACCACCATGTGCATCTGGCTTATGTGGATTTTGGGGGGTCAAACTTGGGTCCTTAGGCTTCGCAGGCAAGCTCCTTAACCACTAAACAATCTCTCCAGCTCTGTGGTTTATTCTTGATAGAAGGTCTTTTCTTTTCTTTTCTTTTCTTTTCTTTTCTTTTCTTTTCTTTTCTTTTCTTTTCTTTTCTTTTCTTTTCCCTCCCTCCCTCCCTCCCTCCCTCCCTCCCTCCCTCCCTCCCTCCCTCCCTCCCTCCCTCTTTCTTTCTTTCTTTCTTTCTTTCTTTCTTTCTTTCTTTCTTTCTTTCTTTCTTTCTTTCTTTCTTTCTTTCTTTCTTTCTTTCTTTCTTGCCTGCCTCTCTTCCTAGCTTTGGTACCTTAGGGAAATTAGCTCTGTAATACTAAAATACTAACCAGTCTGACATTGGGTAAGGCTTTGAACCTCACCTTACCTCTTAATGTGGGTTGGAATACAGCATGTTAAGAATTACACAGAGTTCATGGCTTCATAGAAGCTCAGTAGCTGCTCCTTGAAGTGTTTTCAACATCATTGTCACCACTTTTGTGCCTTATGTCCTATCTCATGCTATTCTGTCCTGTCCTCTTCCTCATCCTCCCCCTTTTCTGATGATCCCATCCCACAGAGACTTTCTCATTCGGTTGTATGCCTCCCCTTCCCACCTCCTGGGGGTTTTCTCTGTAATAAGATCCTGTGTATCTTCCTGGGATTTTTTTCTTGAGCACACCTGGATCCCACAATTAATTACAAGCATCTGACCTATTTTCCTATCATTTCTCCCTTTCCATCAGGGTATCTGGCTTCCTTTCTTCATTTTCCCAACCTGGCATGGCAAAGCCTAGCTAGAGGAGGCAGGTGCCCTCAGCACTAGATTAGTGCTTTCTGGGATGGGTACTAGGTCTGAGTGACTTGAGCTTGGAGAGTTTAGCAGCGGTTGGATGGGGCATCCCAGCTCTGATGAAGGAAGCTTCATGAGCTCTCTTTGAGTGTCACTGTGAGTTGGACGAGAAGTTGTCCTCTGGGGGTAACAGGATGCTGTGAGCCATAGCAGGGCCAGGCTGTGCTGGGGCAGAGCATGCAGGGTTATCGCCTGGGCTACCTCTCTGTATCCTCTTTATTCAGGAAGCTGACTGCTGTTAGTAGCTTGCCAGGGCTTGGTAACCATTTCCATTCAAGTATGTGCTGGTGCCAAAGAAGAGGAAATCCCCCAAACCCACTGCTTTTGACTTGGGCACCACTGGTTTTGCCATAACCACAGCTTTGTCTCCCCCTTGCCCCTCTGCATCTTCATCATGTCTGCGCTTCTCCACCACAGCCTGTCTGGGCCATCCCTGCCTTGGCCCGGGGTTGATTGCTGTTGTCTGTCCTAAGTTAATTCTTCTCCACCTGCCAAGAAGGGACTTCAGGTAGGACTGGGGAGTAGGCTTCATGTTGTTAGATGGCCAGAAGGGTCTTTCTAGAAAGCACATGGCACATCTGCTGAGGTCCATGGCCATGTGCTTAGAACTTGTGTCAACTTTTCCACAGAGGGAGCTGTTGAGAATGTAAGTGGTGACAAAGCTAGAAGCCAGTATGGGTGAGTATGAGACTGAAAGTGTGGGGGTCCCGTCTCCCAGTGCATGAGGCAAGCTTTTGTTCTCCTAAGCAGTACCATCATTACTGGGCAGCGTGGCTGGGCATCCATCCCTCCCACCCACTCACCATCCTTCATCCATCCATACTTCACTCATTCATTCTTCTATCCATCCATCCCCCACCCATCCATCCTTCACTCTTCCACAAAACTGCTCATCCGTCCACTCACCCACCCGCCCATCCATTCATCTGCTCATTAATATATATATATATCCATCCACCCACATTTAACACAGTATAATGATTAAGAATGTAGACTTTGGAGTAGCTGTCTTGATTTGAATCCCAGCTCTTCCACTCACCAAATATTTAATCTTTGCTAAGTTTGTAAACCTTTCCTTGCCTCAGATATAAATACAAGACTGATGTTGAAACCAATAATAGAGCCTATTTCAAAGTATTATAAGAGTACTATGTAGGCTGGAGAGATGGTTTAACAGTTAAGGCACTTGCCTGCAAAGCCTAAGGACCCAGGTTCAATTCCTCAGAGCCCATGTAAGCCAGATACACAAGGTGGCACATGCATCTGGAGTTCATCTGCAGTGGCTGGAGGCCCTGGGTCACCCATTCTCTCTTGCAAATAAATAAATAAAAATAAAAATATTAAAAAATAAAAGAATACTATGTTATTTACTACTTTTCTGTTGACCATATATGTGTTCATAAGTGTTACTTTCAGAAATACTATAATCTAGTTAGAGATTCTTGTGGGCATTTACTAAAGTACTTTATCCAATTTCCTATGTTGAGTCTATCTGAAGGAGGTATCAGGGTATGTAAGGGGTTATTATTATTATTAAATTATTATTTCTATTTACTATTACTATTAAGGTAAGGTCTCACCATGTAGCTGAAGCTCACCTCAAACTTGTGATCCTCCTGCTTCAGCCTCCCAAGCGCTGGGGTTACAGGTGTCATCACCACACCCACTATGATGTTTTGCACAGTCCCTAGTTTGAGAAGGAAGGAAAGGCATGAGTTTTTAATTAAAAGAATCAAATCAGTTAGTTGTGGTCATTAAAGCTGTAAATCCACTGCCCAGTTTTTTTAAATAAAGTATAAATTTTTTAAAATTTTTGGTTCATTTTTATTTATTTATTTATTTGAGAGCGACAGAGAGAGAAAGAGGCAGATAGATAGATAGATAGATAGATAGATAGATAGATAGATAGATAGATAGATAGATAGTGGTTATTCCAGGGCCTTCATCCACTGCAAATGAACTCCAGACATGTGCGCCCCTTGTGCATCTGGCTAACATGGGTCCTGGGGAATTGAGCCTTGAACCAGGGTCCTTAGGCTTCACAGGCAAGTGCTTAACCGCTAAGCCATCTCTCCAGCCCCACTGCCCAGTTTTTAAGGACCATGTTGTTGGGCATTTTCTTGAGGCCACTTGTGGAAGAAGATGCTGTGTGCCCATCGTGTTGGCCTAGGGAAGGGGCCTTCACGGAAGAGAGAGCAGAAAGCTAACAGGCTCAGACAAGAAGGGAATTTGTCAGTGCTTAGCTTGGCAAACAGCCCACAATCTACCTTCTCATGCAGTTAGAAGCCTTCCCAGTGTAATGTGTGAAAACCTTTAGGCCTCCCCTATCTCCCTTCTCCCTCCCAGAGCTACATCACCAACAGCTCTGAAGTGTGTGTAAATTGGGAGATGTCTGGTTCCCACATCTCCCTGTGACATTTACTGAAACAAATGCTTGTTAATAAGCAGCATGGTTCCCTTGGTCTCAGTGATAAGGATGTACCTATTACTGGTAGCTCTTGGGAGAAGACCTTTAGTGAAGGCCTCAACACTCATTTTAATTGGTGGTAGGCAGATGTGTTGGGAAAACGTTCAATTTTCTTCCTCCATCCATCTCAGTAAGAGTGTTGTGAAATAACACCTCTTGGTCCTTCTGTGCCTTATGTCCTGGACTTGAAAGACTGACAACATGGTTGGTTTAAAAAGCTCTTTGCTTCAGGATGCTGTGTCAGCTGATGTGGTGGATTAAATCGTTTTAAGGTCATGAGCTTTAATTCTTACTTCAGTGATTCTCCAACCTTGTTTTGCAAAGCCCCAGAGCTTTTATCTCCAGGGATTGAGCATGTTATTTCCAAGACAACATTATTTCTACTTCATATTAATCAGGAGCATTCAAATATACATTGTCTTTGCAATGTGATTTTTAAAAAAAATCTAAAGTACTTGCTTTTTCATTTATCTGCTCTTTGTACAAAATCCCGTGTACATAAGGAGGCAGACCCATTTATTACAGTGCTGAACAAAAGACAAAAACACTGGTTTTTAGGGGAGCTTAACAGTCTTTGGGGACATTAGCATCCATTTGGCTGAGGAGGAAAGGTTGGTTCAGAGATGTAAAAAGTTCTGAAGTTTGATGTCACAGAGCATCAGAACCAGACTCATGTGCTCCAGCCTCAGCTGATTGCATATCTCAGACCTTATCTCTATGGTACCATGAGTGGAACCAGCTTGACGTAGTGGGTATGATCCATCAGTATCCTTTCATCAGAACTTGAAATCTGCATCCCTCATCATTCAGCCTGGAGGGTGGACTTGGAATGACACTGGTGCCTATTTTGGAGGTGCAGAGATGGTCTGGTGGACTGTCATGAATGCTTTGCTGAGACCTTAGATCGTTTTGTCTTTGCATACTGCCTCTTCCTTCTCCTGACTCCTTCTTCTTCCTCTCAAAGGGGGCTTGGAGAATATGCAAATAATGAGACAATAAAGAGCAAAGCTAGAAGGAAGGGTACATGAAAAAGAGAGCCTGGGGAGTGGTGTGAGATTAGAGGGGTGGATGGAGAAGCCTGGAAGCCCTGCTGAACTTGGAGTATATAAACTGGCCATGGCACCAAGGCCTTTGCAGTGATAGCAGTAGCCGGACCCAGCTCTTTCACGTCTCCCAGAGGTGCTGACCAGCACAACCTGGTTTAACACAGTGGTGCTAGGAGGATGTTCTACATGCCTGCCTCAATCACCCCTTCTCTGAGTTCTTAGCAGTAGCTGTCAGTGGCCCAGAGAGTTCTAGGCTCAGCTTTGTGAGCAACTTGATGGCTGGCAGCTCTGGCTTCTGATCAAGGCAGAAAATGTGCAGAGTATAGGGAGAAAAAGGAAAAAAAGTGGCATCTGGCACTTTTAATGTTTTTGTGTCATTCCAGTATTTTCCTGTGCATGTGAATGTCCCTCCTCTCTTCTTCCTCCCTCCCTCCTGCTTTTCCTTCTTTACTACTTTCTCCCTTTGTTGGTGCTAGGAGTAGAATCCAGGTCTTCCCATGTTCCAGGCAAGTGCTCTTCCACTGAGCTGTATCCCCAACTCTTCTCTTCTTGTTACATGTTATTTTATAGTTTTCTTTTCTATGTGTGATGGAGTACACCTGTAATCCTAGCACTTGGGAAAGTGAATGTCATATCATAATATTGTTTCATAGTCTTTTGTACTGTGATATATTGTAAACATAATTTTTTTCATATCAAATCTTTTTCAGGGTTTTTAAATAGCTGCATGAATTTTTCACTGAATGTGAATACCAAAATTTACCTAAGCAGCTCTTTTTTATAACATTAAAAATTATTTAGTTGTTTATTGAGAGAGAGGGGGAAGAGAGGGAGGGAGGGAGGGAGGGAGGGAGGGAAGGAGAGGGAGGGAGGGAGAGGGAGGGAGGGAGGGAGGGAGGGAGGGAGGGAGGGAGAGAGAGAGAGAGAGAGAGGGAGAGAGAGAGAGAGAGAATGGGCATACCAGGACCTCCAGCCACTATAAACAAGCCTCCAACCACTACAGCTGAATTCCAGACACATGCACCACCATGTACAGCTGGCTTACATGAGTTCTAGGGACTTGAACCTGGGTCCATTCTTATACTTTGCAGGCAAGCACCTTAACTGCTAAGCCATCTCTCCAGTCCTAAGAAGCTCTTTTTAAAGAACATGTTTACATTTATTTTTGGATGCCTATTTATGAATATTTCCCTCTCTCCATTGATTCATTTTGGCATTTGTTAGATGGATTCTAAGACCTCACACAGCTGTACACTGTAACTCTGAACTACACCCCAGCCTCTCTGGCATTATTCTTTCATGTTTGGGGTTAAAATGCATATTGTATCTACAATCTTCAAGTCCATACTTCTTAATGAAATTTGCCTACAACTTCTTTTTTCTTAGTTTTCTATCTCTGACAGATGTTTGCTATTTTTATCAAAACATCTGGGGAAATCATCTATCTTTTTTTATGTAGGGTCTTTAACCCAGGCTGACCTATAATTCACTATATAGTCTCAGGCTGCCCTTGAACTCATGGAAGTTCTCATGCCTCTGCCTCCTGAGTGCTGGGATTAGAGGCACACACCATGCTTTTTTCTTGTTTTTTGATGCTTAGAAAAAAGTCTACATGGCTAAAGATTTGTAATATTTTTTTAAAGTTTGGGAAATTTTCCTGTACCTTCAAAATGAAACAACTCTCTGGACCTGGTGCCTTGTCAGGGATTTTATTTGAAAAAGTTGCCAATATATTCCATGATCATTATTGGGACATTTTCAAATGTGCTATGCTTTTAAAAATATTTTATTTTATTTATTTATTTGAGGGAGAGGGAGGGAGGGAGGGAGAGAGAGAGAATGAGAATGGGAGAGAATGGGCACATTAGGGCCTCCAGCCACTGCAAAGGAACTCCAGATACATGTGCCACCTTGTGCATCTGGCTTACGTGGATCCTGGAGAATTGAACCTGGGCCCTTTGACTTTGCAGGCAAGTGCCTTAACCACTATGCCATCCTTTCAGTCCATCTGTCCTTTCTTACGAGCTAGAGTCTCTTACTGATCTTGAAGTTTGCCAGGTTTTTTTTTTTTTTTTTTTTTTCTCATGAGCCCCAGTGATTCTCCAATCTCTGCTCCCCTACAGGGCTAGGTTACAGATGTGTGCAGCCATGCCTAGCTGTTCATGTGGGTCCTGAGGCTGGAACTTAAGTTGTCTGTCAGGCCCTCATGTATGCATAGGAAATAACTGAACTACTGAGCCATCTCTCCAGACCCTCTGTTTAGTTATTGAAATATTTGCTTTATTTATTTAAGTAAGTTGTTTACATATGTATGTTCATGTGTGTATAAGTACACATATTTATATGCGTGTGGCTGTGTGTGTGTGTGTGTGCCAGAGGTTGACGTTGGGTGTCTTCCTCTAACAGTCTCTACCTTGTTCTTTGAGACAGGGTCTATCATTGAATCTGGAGCTTATGCTTAGGGCAGATTGGCTGGCCAGTGAGCCCCAGAGATTCCCTGTCTCTGCCTTCCCAAGCTGAGATTAAAGGCATACACCACCATGCCTGCATTTTATGTGGGAACTGGCTCTTCAGACTTGCATGGCAAGGGCTTTGCCTACTGAGCCATCTCCTTTGCCCCTGGATTACATTTTTAGGTTATAGAGGCCCAAGCTTCATGACTTTCTGATCTTCCTTGTGAAATCTGCAGAAGTGAGCTCAAATTCTTCTCTATTGCTTACCAAATGATGAGCCAGTTTTAGCATTTCCCGAACACTTACTGATCATAATAACAGCCACGTTTCTTTTTATGGATACTCAAATTAAACGCTGTAATTGATGTAAAGAGCTTCACATAATACCAAGCACATGGACCTTATGTGACTGTTGTGTTTGTTACTATTGATGCATGCAAACTCCTTGTCTGTCTCATGGAATTTTTATACATTCAATCTGGTTTGACATTAATATTTCTACTTTTGACTGTGGTTTGCAGTGCTTTGTTTTATACTCAAAAAGTCTCTTGTAAACAACATATATTTGAATTCTGACTTTTTCCTCCAAACTATAATCTTTGCCTTTTAACAGGGTATTTCAACCCATTCACATTTTTAAAAGATTTTTATTTATTTATGAGAGAGGGAAGAGGGGGAGAATGGGCACACCAGGGCCTCTGGCCACTGCAAAAAAACAAACTCCAGACACATGCACCACTATGTACATCTGGCTTATATGGGTTCTGGGGACTCAAACCTGGGCCCTTAGGCTTCACAGGCAAGTGTCTTAACTGCTAAGTCACCTCTCCAGCCCTCCATTCACACTTTTGCAAGGTGAATCATTTGACCAGCTTTTATTTCTCTCTCTCTCCTGCACTATTCTCTTGATTTTGGAGATTTTAGGACCAGAATTTCTGAAGAAAGTAATTATATTTATATATGACTTGTTACTGATATATGCATATTTCCATATGATTCAGGACTTTGAGATGTAACTCATAAACCTTACTTACTCCACTCTCCTCCTCTACTCCCTTTTATCATGCTAATTTATTAATACTTCAATCAGAAATATTTATTGAACACATACTATGTGCAGGGGTTATGCAAAGTGACAGGAAAAAGTGTGTAATACTTGAACCTGGGTTTTGATCTGGATCATTATTGAACCATTTAGAGGATGAGAGAGAGAAAATGAAGGCTTCAAATTAAAACAGATTTAAAGGAACAAATAAGAGTCTTGAAGAAAAAAATAAAGTCATGCTTTGGAATATGGGGTGGAGGGGAGGCTACCATGAAGGTGACATTTATACTGCCACCTTTAAGTAAGAGATGATGTGGAGAGAAGAAGGCTATTCCAGGCAGAAGGACTAGCATATGCAAAGGTCCTGAGAAAGGATATAGTTTTATTTATTTATTTATTTGAGAGCGAGAGACACAGAGAGAAAGACAGATAGAGGGAGAGAGAGAGAATGGGCGTGCCAGGGCTTCCAGCCTCTGCAAACGAACTACAGATGCGTGCGCCCCCTTGTGCATCTGGCTAACGTGGGACCTGGGGAACTGAGCCTCGAACCAGGGTCCTTAGGCTTCACAGGCAAGCGCTTAACCGCTAAGCCATCTCTCCAGCCCGGATATAGTTTTATTCTAATAGTGTTTGCACATAAATTGCTTTGCTAGATTCAGCAATTACCTTTTAATTAGTGCACACATGTAGAGAAAATCTCTTGTAGAAGAAATAAAAAATGAAGGATTGGAAAAATGTCAGGTAAAAGACTTGTTACCCCTCTATCCATGTACCTACAGACCCACCTCCTATTTTTACATCCATCACCCACCCATCCCTACCGTTCATGCATGTACCCATCCATCCACCCACCAACTCATAGGTCCATCCATCCATCTGATGAACACGTATTGGATGCCTACTAGATGCTAGGCCCTCTGCCAAATACTGATCACTTCAATATATAAACACCTTCTCTAGTGTACAGCCTAGCTATGTAAAGAGGCTAGAGTGTCCTTAAGGATAGAGCTTGTGGCTTCTGAGAGAGTGGGACGTAGCAGGGAGTGGAGGAGGCACGTGTGATGTACTCTGCAGAGCCCTGAGCAGGGAGGGGGTGGTGGGAAAGAGCCAAGAGCAACTCCTACCAGATGGCTTCATCCCCCCGCCCCAAGGAAGAGGGGACTTCATGCTGTGATGTGATACACAGAGCAGTGTTTCCTGTGGGCTTGCAAGGGCATTTTGAATCTAAAGACTACAGCTTGTTGATGTGTGAAAAAAAATAGCTTTTTTTTTTTTTTTTTTTTTTTTGGCTTTTTCAGGCTTTGTGAAGGGATAATCAGACCAATTTTATAAGCCTGGAAAAAGGTACTTGGGGTGGACTTAAATGCAAACATGATTGAGAGTGGCTGGAGCGCTAATCCATCCCAGCTGTCACCTGTTGGAGGGTCAGCTTGGCATACCCTGCTGGTTCCTGGAAGTCTGTGTCCTCTAGTTTCTACACTGACCAATTCCAAGCAATTGACCAGGTTTGATACTAGATCTTACCTGATTTGATCTCAGCCTCCAGGAACTTTACTGTACTCATTCATGTAGTCCATTTATCTACCCACTCATCCTTAATATTCAAGTAACTGCTGCGTGCTTACTCAGTGACCAGCAAATTAGACACACTCCTTTCTTCATACATAGACATTGCCATCTAACGGGAGAGAAGGAAGCAAATAGAGGTGATTTTGTAATCACAGTGGTGATAAATCTAGCACATGACAAGTACCTAGTGACTAAAAATGTATATTAATGTGATCTGTCATAATTTGAGGATCAGAAAAGTTGCTTATTTATTTTTATTTTTTAAAAAATATTTTTACTTTATTTATTTGAGAGAAAGAGGGAGAGAAATGGGGGAGAGGGGGGAGGGAGTGAACATGCGCATCAGGGCCTCTAAGCCACTGCAAAGTAACTCCAGACACATGTGCTACCTTGTGCATCTGGCTTACTTGGATCCTGGGAAATTGAACCTGGGTCTTTAAAAAAAATATTTTATTTTTATTAATTTATTTGAGAGAGAGAGGGCGGGCCGGGGGGAGAGAAAGAAAGAAACAGAAATAGGCAGGCAGAGAGAAAGAGAATGGATTTATGTGCCCCCTTGTGCTTCTGGCTTACATGAGTTCTGGGGAATTGAACCAAGGTCCTTTGGCTTTGCAAGCAAGTGCCTTAACTGCTAAGCCATCTCTCCAGCCCAGAATAATTGCTCTTAATAAAATTTAAGCAAAAACTAGGTAGAAATAGACAGAAAAGTACTCCAGGCAGAGTATGCAGCCTGTGCAAAGGCCCTGAGGTAGAAGCAGCATGGGTCCATTTTCCTATTACAGACAATAAATAACAAACTTGTTGGGGTAAACAGAATGATGAATGAGGAAGCCACTTTTTGTTGTTGTTGTGACAAAGCAGAAGAAAGAAATCAACTTAAAGGAGGGAGCATTTATTTGAGATCATAGTTTCAGCCCATGGCACTGGGCTTCTTTGGTGCTAGGTGCATCATGGGCTCCACTGTTGCTGGGCTGTGGTGGTATGGCGCTTCTTGGCAGGGAGCATATGATCGAAGAAGCTGCTCATCTCACTGTGTTCAGGAAGCAGAAAGAGGCATCCAGCCAAGATCCACTCTTCAAAGACATATCCCCAGTGACATGCTTCCTCCAATCAGGTCTCACCTTCCACTGTCCACTATGAATCCATTGATTAGGTCAGAGCGTTCATGATCGACTCACCTCCCAGAAGCCCATCAGCTGACAACAAAGTCTCTAACACACAAGCCTATCGTGGGATACTTCATACTCTAACCATAACAGTGCACAGTGGACATGCCTTCTCAGCATCCAGAAAGCCATCATTTGTCATGATCGTCCCACGAGAGAGTCATAGTTTATTAAATATGGAGGGAAAAGCCACAGTTACTACTCTTGAGGATTCATAATCTAACTCAGGTGATTTTTGCTACTGAATTACATTTGGTGATGCTGGGCACGCTGGTTTGTCCTAGCTCGAGAGGGTGGGGCCACTTCTGCAGTCCAGTGGGTGAGACCTGAGATGCTGCTGAACACATCTAGTGCACAGAACAACTTCACAACAGAGAATTGTTCAGTCCAGAGTTCCGTGATTAGAATATCCTCATCTAAGTGTCTCAAAGTGCCACTTCAGTAAAGCCAGTTGGGAAGGAGTAGGGTGGGGGAGCTATCAATTGTTATGCAAATATGAAGTTAAATGACATGTAAAAGACCATGTTTGAAACAAGGTGAGGTGGCTCCAGAGCCCTTCTTTTTCTCCTTCTTCTTTTTTTTTTTTAATATTTTTTATTTATTTATTTGAGAGTGACAGACACAGAGAGAAAGACAGATAGAGGGAGAGAGAGAGAATGGGCGCGCCAGGGCCTCCAGCCTCTGCAAACGAACTCCAGACGCGTGCGCCCCCTTGTGCATCTGGCTAACGTGGGACCTGGGGAACCGAGCCTCGAACCGGGGTCCTTAGGCTTCACAGGCAAGCGCTTAACCGCTAAGCCATCTCTCCAGCCCCTCCTTCTTCTTTTTCCCCTTCTTTTTGTCCAGAAATTCTGATTTATTGTGCCTCTGGTGTTTCTTTAATTTTTTAAAAAATATATGGATATATTCTTCTGTCCCCACACTCCAGCTCCCATTTCCCTGGGGCTCTCCTCAGTGAAGTTATGGGATACACTGTGGGATCATGAAGGCCTCATTCAGACCCTGTGGGATAGTTGTGGGGGCTGAGCTTTGGGGTATTCTTATCTATTTTGTGGTGCTTACAATCTTTTTGCTCCCTTTTCTGCAATGTTTCCTGAGCCATGGCAGGCCTGTTGGCAGTCTTATTTAGTGCTGAGTTCTTTGTAGCTTCTGGATTTCTGCTTTGATGGATTTTGATTGATCACTGTGTCTGTCACCATCACCCTTGGAGCTGTTGTCAGGTTGGCTGTAAGAGCAGCATTCATGCCGCTACTTCCTCTACAATTTCTCCTGGTCCCTGGAAGATGTGGTAGATGTATCACATCTCATGATGGGCAGTCAGATATATTCTTGTCTTAACAATGGATCTTGGCTCTTCTCTGTTTTCTCTGCCATTTGTAAAATAAAACAGATTCTCCAACCAAGAGTGAGTGCCTCAATCATTTTCCCAGAGGTACAGTGTTCCTTTATGTGAATGTCCTGGTGACAGGCATTGGGTTATTTCCTGTCTTGTACTAACATACAGTGATGCAGTGAACTTCCTTGTATCTAACTGTGGACACATCTCTGTGAGTACATTTTATAACCAAAGTCCCATCTGTGGGGTTTCTGCTGTATTAGATTAAAAATCCAGTAACATGATATTGTTGGCTCCCATGCCAATGGAGCATTTCGGCAGCCCAAATTTGACTAGAGATTTCAGACTATCATAGTACTTGATCTCGTACATTGTTCATTACTCATGAACCCCATTTCTAGTCCTTCTTGACCCTCTGCTTCAGCTGTGAGCCACCTGCTATGTGCTGAGTCACCTCCACATCCTCCCTGCCTTGCAAGTGCCTTCTTCAATTTATAAGATTAATTTATTCCCCTAATCACGTCGCAGTTCCTAAGGGTGCTTTGAAAATATTAATTGTGTCTGTCATTCTGTGGCTCTGAGCATATGAGGATTTGGGGTATCATCTTTGCAAATTGTTCATGGTTCATACAGCACAGAAGAGCCCTTCTTCCTGCAATCCAACCCTTTATGATGGAGCACACCCACCCTCTTTCCCAGTGGGCTTTCTCTGAAGGGTAAGTAGAAGGCAGGAGTTCTCTTGCTTACAAAAATTTATTATCTCAATGGGGGTGCCTGCTGCTTGATTGGGAGAATACCAGTGTTTGAAGCCTGCTGGCTGAAATCTCACTTTTCAGACTGGAGTTTTGGGGGTGTTTTTGTCTGCAGGAAGCAGCTGAGAGTGGAAGAGAAGTGAGTGTAGGTGGATAGATGAGGGTATTAGAAGAGGAGGGAGCCATGGGAGAGATATTTTCAAGACAGATATGGCATATTTCTCCTGCCCATGTCTTTGGAATGCCAAGGAGGAATGACATGTGAAGTTGAGTCACTTCCCAGAGTGGCATACTATGGTCTGATCTTGCAAAGATCTGTTCTCTCAAGTCACCTGCAGGGAATCAGATGGTCAGATGTTCTCTGTTGTCCCAAAGATGTGAGTAGCCAAGAGTCTCTTTTCAATAACCATTCCCTCACACCGGAGGCCACAAAAGTGACTGTGGTTTGGAAGACACATTCTTCCTGGGTGTGAGTTGTTTATTGTGTCTTCATAGCTTCTGGATTGATATTTGGTATGCTGGCAAAAGGGGAAGATGATGGTAAATATAGGCCTGAGTTCCTTGGAATTTTTCCCTCTGGGGAGAGGCTTGACTTTAACTCATAGTAAGTTGATAAACAGCTATATCTAGTGGAGAAGGAGCCGCTTGGAGAGATCAGGTATGGGATGGGCTGGGGCTCTTCCCCTGTGGACAATGTTCTAGTTTTTCATATATATTTATTTGACAGAGAAATAGGGAGAGGGAGAAGGAGAGAGGGAGGAAGGGAGAGAGAGAGAGAGAAAGAATGGTCACACCAGGGCCTCCAGCCACTGCAAACAAACTCCAGAGGCATGCACCCCCTAGCACATTTGGCTAACATGGGTCCTAGGGAATTGAACCTGGGTCCTTTGGCTTTGCAGGAAAACACCTTAACCACTAAGCCATCCGTCCAGCCCCTAGCTTTTCTTAAACTTGCATTTCTCTGCTAATGAGGGAGACTTACAGGGGCAGTGAGGCAATATTTGCTTCTGCCTTAGAAAATTTAACTTTATTATTTTGGAATAATGTTAGACTTTCCAAAGAGTTGCAGAGTACCATCCAGTTATCCCTAAAGATACCATCTTATGTATGCATACCATATTTACCACTGACATTTTATGACATATTAAAAATTCTTTGAGAATTCACAGTGACTTCAATTTGGATCATTGTACTAATGACTTTTCTTATTGTTGTGACCAAATATCTGACAAAACAACCCAAGGGAGGAAGGGATTATTTGGGCAACTTTTTAGGATTTGCTCTATCATGGCCAAGGGTTAGAGCAAAGCAGCTCCAACATGGCAGCCAGGAATCAGAGAGCAGCAGGCGCTGGGGCAAGAGGCAGCACAGGGACATGCCCTCAGTGACCTCTGTCTCTCAAAGGCCCATTTTATTTTATTTTTTATCTCAAATTTTTATTAACAACTTCCATGACTATAGAAAATATTCCATGGCAATACCCTCCCTCCCCCTCCCCCACTTTCCCCTTTGAAACTCCATTCTCCATCATATCCCTCCCCATCTCAATCAGTCTCTCTTTTACTTTGATGACATGGTCTTTTCCTCTTATGATGGTCATGTGTAGGTAGTGTCAAGCTGTGAGGTCATGGATATCCAGGTCATTTTGTGCCTGGGGGGGGAGCACATTGTAAGGGGTCCTACCCTTCCTTTGGCTCTTACATTCTTTCTGCCACCTCTTCTGTATTAGACCCTGAGCCTTGGAAGGTGTGATAGAGATGTTACTCGGTACGCTAGTCACTTCTTTCTAGCAATATGATGCCTTATGAGTCATCACAAGGTCACTTCCATCTGAAAAGAGAAGATTCTGTGCCAAAAGTGAGAGTAGCATTAATATAACAGTATGAACATTAAGAGAAGCTCTTACTGGGCAGTTTGATA
Organism: Jaculus jaculus; assembly: GCF_020740685.1. Taxonomy (NCBI): domain Eukaryota; kingdom Metazoa; phylum Chordata; class Mammalia; order Rodentia; family Dipodidae; genus Jaculus; species Jaculus jaculus. The sequence goes on along the minus strand of NC_059113.1, from coordinate 57,193,084 downwards.
AGCATAGTATATACATTAGCCAGACAGCAGCAGACATTGCACCCCTAGGGCTTGTGACTACCCCTGTTTTAAGTTTTCAGTATTAGGGATGTATTCCCTCCCATGGAGCGGGCCTCCAGTCCAATTAGAGGGCAGTTGGTTTCCACCATGACAGACGTGCCACTATTGAACCCGTTGGCTCATTTGGCCTGGCTGGTCAAAGGCCCATTTTCTTTTCTTACTGCTTCCCAATAATGCAATCGTTTAATTCCCTCATCAAGGGGTTAACCCACTGATTCAGCTAGAGCCCTCACAATCTGCTCATCTGTGGAGACACCCTCCAAGACATACCTAGAAAAGTGCATTGCAAATATACTAGGTATTTTTAAATCTAGTCATGTTGAGAATAAAGATTCATTACCACCACCATCACAACAACAACATGGTAAAATAGCAGAGGTCAAGGTCAACCAGTAAGATTGTCTTTATTCTGTGCCAAGCACAGTTCCAAGTTATTTTTCTACAATTATGTTTTTTGGCCCTTTCACCATCCTTTGAGATACAGGCACTATTGTAACAACCCTTATTTTTAAAAATAGTTTTAAAAACATTTTTCTTTTATTTGAGAAAGAGAGAGAAAGAGGGATGGAGGAAGATAGAGAGAGACAGAAGGAGGGAGAGAATGGGCACAACAGGGCCTCTAGCTACTACAAATGAACTCCAGATGCATGTGCCACCTTGTGCATCTGGTTTGCATGGGTACTGGGGAATTGAACCTGGGTTCTTAGGCTTTGCAGATAATTGCCTTAACCACCAAGCAATGTCTGCAGGCCAACAAACTTGATTTTACAATGAGCAAGTCAAGGCAGAGACCTCATACAATTGGCCTGTGGGAGTACTTGAATCCTGAATTAACTAGCTTCAGATTGTAGCCATTATTTTATACACGGTAGTGTTCATATCATCATCTCTTGATGACTGTGTTTTCAAAATCTAGATTCGAAGTTTTACATGAATGATTACTAAAACCTCCTCTGACTTGGGGTTGTAGTAAAGAGTACTGATTTTATTGTCTTCAGTGTGTGTGTGTGTGTGTGTGTGTATGTGTGTGTAGGGGTGATAAACTGTCATAGTTCCCCTCTCAAATGTACTTGGACAAGTCTGCTGCATATAGCTGGGTGATAGTTGGTTTACCCACGTCATTTCTCTCTCAGCAGCAACAAGGGTTCTCAAGGCAAGGTCAGAACGCCATGAACAATCAGGAGTGCTTTAGTATTCAGAGTCTACAAAGATACTACTTCAATTAAGCAGCAAACACATGCCTGGAGAATACAAGTGGCTAAGTGGTTTCTGCCCTAGATCTTGCAGATAGTTGCGAGGGAATTTCAGTAGAGAAGCAAGTCTTAAAATGTGGGGTTTTGGATTCAGAAGAGAATGTCGGGGACAATGCGTCAATGGAAGGGATTTTAAAGAGTGAGGAAACCTGAGCTCCTTTTCCACTCAGGATCTTTGCAGCCTGTGCTTCTCACTGCCCTTTGTCTCCAAATAGTGGACGCTTACTCTTGGCTGTCTTCCCCATGATGAGCCTGTGTTGGCCTCCCATCTAAAGGGTTGACCATCACTGTAAGCATCAGAAGGGTCGGAATCTGTTGTTCACTTGACGTATCCTCTGATAGCTGGTGTTTTCTTTTTGTCATTAATGCAAGAAATACCTGGCCAAGACAACTTAAAGAAGGGATAGTTTATGTCATTTTACACTTTGAAGTGGCACAGCTGATTATGGCAGGAAAGACATGGCAGCCAGAGCAGCTGGTAACATGCCACCCACAGTCAGGAAGCAGAGAATGGTGTGCTCAGCTAGCGCTCTTCTTTTTATGAAGTCTAGGATCCCAGCCCCTAAAAGGGTTCTGTCCACATTTTGGGTGGATCTTCCCACTTCAATTAACATAATCTAGAAAATCCTTCACAGATGTATGAGTAGATTGTTGCTGTTGTGGAACTGACAGCTAAGATTAACCATCACACCTCAGATGGTACTAGGCATAACATAGGCTCTTATTAATTATTTGTTGAATAAATGACTGATAATCTATCTCAAATCCTTACTTATATCTGCCTTAGAGCTTCACACTACCTGCTATTAGCTTCTCAGTTGCCTTGACACTCCCCCATGAACTGTAATCTCCACAAAGGTGGGAAGTGTGTCGGTCTTTGTTACCACCTGGTGCCCAAGGTAGAGCTGGTTTATGGTTATGGTTCTGGGAACAAATTACAGGTCTTTGACTTGTCAGCTGTGTGATTGTTGTTACTTGCTAAGCCTTTACATGCCCTTGTTTCCACGAGTGACAAAAAGCATTTATCTCATCGGGTCATTGAAATAATTAAAGTTAATTTTGTTAAAAAGGTGTAGAAGAGTGTTTATATAATAGACACCTCAAAAATGTTAGTTGTTCTTCAATCTCAAAAATATTTGGGAGTTAAAAATAGAGGGATCTTTATATTAAATGCTGTTCTTTGTGTGGTCAAATCTCCTCTCTGAAAGAGGCAAAGGGTCTGGATAGATGGCTTAGCAGTTAAGACATTTGCCTGCAAAGCCAAAGGGTCCTGGTTCGATTCTCCAGGACCCACGTAAGCCAGATGCACAAGGGGGCACATGCATCTGGAGTTTGTTTGCAGTGGCTGGAGGCCCTGGCATGCCCATTCTCTCTCTCCTTCTGTCACTCTCTATCTTCCTCCCTCCCTCTTTCTCTCTCTCAAATAAATAAATAAAATATATTAAAAAAAAAGAAAGAGGCAAAAGATTATTTGAGAAGTCCAAGAGATCCTTAAAACCAGGCTGTTTAAATAATCTGGACATTTTCTTTCTGTCTATTCTCTTGGAAAAGGCTGGTTCCTAACAGGCCCAGAGCTTCTTCTCTCCTTGGCTTTTTACACTTCTTTCTCTGCATTGGCCCTGGCTTTTAATAATGCAGTTGAGAACCTTGCTTGCGAACTTGCTGCTGGGCTGTGGGATGGAGCGCTTCCATTTAGAGAAGCAGCTGCCCCTGGAATGCAGCTGCCGGGCTGCCAGCTGCCAAGGCCAAGGCCGAGCTGGCCTGGAATGCACTTCGCAGCTTACTTGGAGTTGGCCCTTGGTCCGGGAAATGTCTTCTCTCTCTTTCCACATTTGTGCCAGCATAAAACACAGTACAAGCAATACATAATTCTGAGTAGAATTCCAAATAGTCAAGGTCTTACGACACGCAGTCACTGCACTGGAAGAGGAAGCCTCCTTTGCTGCCGCTGTTTTACCCCCAGCCCCTACCCCTCACCCCGCAGGGGTTATATGTCTCAACTAGCTCATGGCATAAACTTCCATGAAAATATGATTTGTCATTGATGTGAAATTCAGATCAAATTAAGTATCTTGTAGTTTTATTTGAGAATTCGGCCACCTTAGAGCCTATCCTATGACCGATTTGCTCTGTTTTCTTCCAATAATTTTCTCAATGTGTACAACCTCCAGATACCTGGGTAGATTTACTCCTGCTGGATCCCTAGCACCTAGAACAGTGCCAGGCACATCATAGGCACTGAATTAATGCTGGATGAATGAATGATTGACTAGGCACCTATCTCATTTTTCTTCAAACATTTGGGAATATATCATTTCTTACTTAGCTTTTCCTTTAAACAACATCTCATGGGGATGTATGCATAAAACCACCTGATTTATTTCTAAGAGTTTCATAGCATTTCTTCTTATGGACACATGGTAATGTATTTAACCAGTCCCTGATCATGGGCATTATAAATGGTAAGAGCCTTTCACTATGACAAAGAATACAGTAATGAACATTCAGATACATGTATACGTTTTTAAAATTTACTTATTTTTATTTAAAGCAGAGAGAGAGAGGGAGAGAGCAAAAGAGAGAATGGGCATGCCAGGGCCTCTAGCTATTGCAAATGAACGCCAGATACATGTGCAACCTTGTGTATCTGGCTTACCTGGGACCTAAAGAATCAAACCTGGGTCCTTAGGCTTCTCAGGCAAGCACCTTAACCACAAAGCCATCTCTCCAGCCCACATGTATATGTTTTATCTGTGGATCTGATACACTGCAGGAGAGAAAGGACATTGGAATCACTGCTCTTTAAAACAGAGATCAGTGTTCTCAAGTTACTTTCCGTAGAGTATATTTGCACTTTTCTCAGACGGCTTGTCATACAGATCCTTACCAACATAGGATATTAGCAAACCTTTTCATTTTCACCAACCCAGCTGGTGAAAACTTGGTATCTTACTATCATTTTAACTTACATTTCCTTTTTGCAAATTGCATATCCTTGCTTTTTGTCTGTTTTCCTACTTTCTTAGGGATTTTTAACAGTTTTGAAAAAATATTAAAAACTGCCTCATGGATATGGCAATACACACCTGTAATCCCTATTCTGGGGGAGGATCATGTGTCTGAGCTATATAGCAAGACCCTGTCTCAAAAAAAAGTAAAAGATATTAGTCTGACTTCATACAAAAATTGGTTTATCCTGGGGGAAATTGTTTATTAAGGATTTTAAAATTTCTTAGACATTAAACATTTATCTATTTATTTATTTGAGAGAGAGAGAGAGACAGAGGGAGAGAGACAGACAGACACTAGGCACACCAGAGCTTCCAGCTGTTGTAAGCAAACTTCAGACACATGCACCACTTTGTGCATCTGGCTTATGTGTGTCCTGGGGAATCAAACCTGGGTCCTTTGGTTTTGCAGGTAATTACCTTAACTGCTAAGCCATGTCTCCAGACCTAAACATTTCTTAAATAGTCTAACTGGTGAGTCTCTCACAGGGCTTGCATTTTGGGTCCTACAGACCCTCCCTGTCAATGAGATGATGGAAGAATCCTCCCATCTTTTGCTACTTTAACTTTTTTCTTTTTGCATTTAAGTCTTTAGTCCATCTGGAATTTATTTTGATATTCGGAGGGAGGTGAGGATCTAGCTTTTCTTTTCACCAGATGGCCAGCCAGTTGTCCCAATCCATTTATTGAATAATCCATCGCTTCCCACAGGATTGAAATGCCGCCTTCATCATATATTAAAATGTGGAGGAGGGATTCTGTAACTTATCTGAGAATTTCCAGAGCTAGCTAATCACAAGCATTTCAGGGGTCTCAGCTGACTCAAGACAGATCCTGACCTGAAGGGCAACTATGTTTTCCAGCCAGAAATATTGTGTGTGCAACCAGTGGGCTTCCTGCCCGGGGACTGGGGCCGTGAGTATGGCTGGGAGGGACTGCATGAGGGGGAGGCATCATAGCTGTGCATCAGTGACATTTTGGACTGGGTGAGTCTTCCTAAGGGACTGTCCTGTGCATTGTAGATTGCCTTGGCTTCTGCCTAGTAGATGCTGGTCTCAACCCACATTGCAAATTGTGATAATCGAAACCACTGCACAATGTCCCTGAGGGGTGAAATCTGCTGCTGAAAACTCACAGCTTTATCAGCTCTGGACTGAGTGGAACTTTGATTAGATGTGTGTGAGGCCATTTATTGCTCTGAGATTCTGTTGTTGGCAGTGTCAAGGGCTCCAGATGTCTGGGAAGTAAGAAAGAGAGACACCTTTCTATCACAGAGACAAGACCTCCTCCCTGCCCCCAGGTTTGGAGAGTATGTGGAGTCTGTAAGAGAAAGAATGCAAGTTGATTCCGGGAGGAAGGAAGGGAGGTTCCCTCAGACCCTGAAGAGACTTTTCTGAAACTCATTGGGTCCCAAGCTGAAACATCCCCCTTCCACCCACACGCCCAGGGAAAGGGGCCTCCCTGGGCTATGGATGCAGGAACAATGGCTCTGAAAGCCCGTGGCAGCATAAGTTTTGCTTTAACGGTGTGTCATTTTATTCCTTTAGGAGTAAAAGAGTCTGTGGGCTTATCTTTGAAAGCAGCAGGAAGTACATGTGCTCAGGAGAGTGGAGGCGGTGGGTGGGTAGAGAAAGCCCATATAAAATAGTAGATGTGGGAGTGAGATGGAAGAGGAAAGTAAGTGAAGTCCCTGGGGTCTTAGGGAAAGGAAACACACACACACACACACACACACACACACACACAGAAGGGAGCTGGCTGAGGGCTGAGCAATGGCTCTGCAGATTCCCCACTGGGAGACGGGCTGAGATTCTTCATGGCATCTGCAGAGGGAGACATGATTGTTCCTGAGTAGGGTGGAGGTGCGAAGAGTGAGTTGAGGAAGGAGAGAGCCCATTGAGAGGGTGTCTTGACAGGAGAGTGGGGGGGGAGGGGGAGAGGGAGAGAGACTTCTGAAAGATGAACAGCTTTTGTGAAGACACTTGTGTGGAACGTATTGGGCATGGCTGGGATGCAGAATGTGGGTTCTGATGGAGATGCAGCAAACCTAATGGGGTTGGGCTCTTCCTTTGTTTTAAAACACCTTTCACCTGTTCAGTCAGTGCAGAAAAACCTGAACTAGATTTGAGTAAAGAACAGCGTGCTGTGTGTCCCCCATCCAGTGGCCATGTCCTTTTTATTCTCTTCTCATGCCCATCAGAATGTGTCTCCTGAGGGCGGGGCTTGCTTTGTTTGTGTTCACAGCACCTGGCACACAGTTGGCACTCAATAACTATTTGTGGAATGAACATAGCCATGCTGCCAACCTGATGTCACTTGTTCTTTTTGCTTTGTAGTTTGGGGCCCATTTTTTTTTCTGACAGGTGAATCACCCCCCCCCCCAGTTTTATCTAACACATGTTCTATTTTTTAATGGGTGAAGACTATTGGACCATAAATGGGCCAAGAGTCAGCGTGCACAAGACAACACATGACATGGGTTTCAATCTTTAGAGCAAAGTTTTCCCAAGTGCTAGGAGTCCCAGATGGCATTTTAGAGGCAGGGGTGACTAAAGACCTGACAGTGTAGGGAACATTCTCCATTTTCTGTTCTCCCAAAGCCCTTCTTATTGGGCCAAGGAAAAGCCTTAGGTTGGTGTTAGCATGGCCTGTAGATTCTAATATGCCTAAACCCTATCCTAACAAACAGCGGGGCTGAGGCTCAGATACCAACTAGAATAAATGAGCATCATTTTGGTTCTGTGGTATTTGTTTTATGATAGAATTCCAGTTATGCTCAGAGATACTGACATTTTCAGTAGGTTTCTTTCATTTTTTAATTGAGATAAATTCCACCATTTTAAATTGTGTAGGTTAGTGTTCTTTAAACAAACACAGTGTTATGGAACTATCACCACTCTCTAGTTCTAGAACATTTTCATAATCCCCCAAAGATACCTTAGCAGTCACTTCCCTTTTCCCTTCTTCTGAGCCCCTGACAACTTATAATCTACTTTTGGTCTCTATGTATTTGCCCATGCTGACATTTAATATGAATAGGGTCACTTCTTTTATTTCATATAATGTTTCAAAGGCTCACATTTGTGGCAGGATATGCTAGCACAGTATTCTCTTTGTGACTGAACAGTATCCCACTTAAGACTATACTGATTTTGCCTATTCATTTAACAACTAGTGGACATCTGGGATACTTCTGTTTCTTGATTGTTATGAATAGCCATAAACGTACATGTATAATTTTGGTATGAACACACATGAATATGCACACGCATATATGTTTGTGTGAAGCACATGCATAGAAACACACATGTATAATTTTTGCATGAATGCATGTTTTCAAGGCTCTTGGGAACCTTCCTGAGAGTGGAGTTTCCAGGTCATGTGATCTGCTTTCCAATATGAAGCTCCCACCAATCTTGGGCTACATTTTCACTTTTTAAAGGCCACTTCCTATTAAAAAAAATCTTCAATTAAAAGGGAATCCAATTTAAGGAGAACTGTGCTAATGCTGGAAATGAGGTGAGGCTATGAGGCGATGGTGGACGTGTGAAGCCCAGCTCAGACATGTGCTCCTGGCCCATCCCACCCATTGTTTCTTACCTGTGTCCCCAGCCTTCTGTGTCTCCATTCCCTGGAGCCACAATGCAGCCAAGACTCTTCATTATCTTTCAGGACTTGTGCTTCCTCAAAGATACCACCCTTTGCTTTATCCTGGGATTTACTGTACCCCACTTGTATCCCTCAGGAGCTTGATATCCCAGAATGCATCTTTTACAAGGAACCTATAATTCAACTCTTAATTGGAGACCCCTAATATTACTCACCAATGGTTTGAATGGTGAATCTCTTCCCATTATTAGAAGCTTCACAATGGCAAGGTCTGTATTTGAGGGGCCCATTGCTCTTTTCACAGCCCAGCCTCTTATGGTAGATGGTTAGACACTTACTGAATTGGCTCTCCTTGAAGCCTGCCCTCCCTTGGTCGGGAGCCGACCCAGTGTTTCACATATTGTCCTGCTTGCTGTTGCTTTTGGCCTGGCTTGTTCTCTGTTAGGTATTTCTAGCTGTTTGGATGTAGTAGTCAGAGGTCTTTGTGTCCTGGAGGATGATTACAGGGTATGTGTTAGTTTAGCTTTTTTGGTTGCAAGTGACAGAAGCCAACTTGTCAGCTAAAGATGGAAGGAGGAAACTGAAAGTGTGCAGGGACATTGCTTATTTCCCTTGGGTAGAAGCTCAGCCTAGCAGAAAGGAGGGAAGGAGACTGGAAACTGGAAGACACTTGGTCCCTCCATCTCCATCTCTGCCTTTCTTTGTCCATATTCATTATTTGTTCCTTCGGGTATGTCCATTTTCCTTGCTTCTTCCTTGGCATGTTGCACAGAGCTGGTCTTCCATAGCTGCCCAGTGAGCATCTCCTTGAATATCAGGTCCTGGCCCTTGAAAGAATCTGATTGGCTCAGGCTGGATCTGATGGCCAACAACTGGATGAGAGGCGGGATCCTATGGTACAAAGTTTGTGGCTGAGAGGAATAGTTAAGGTAGAATCTGAATGGTCCAGCTTTGGTCCTGTGACCAATGAGCTGGAGAGAGGGACAGGATCATATGATACCTGCCCCGTGGATGGCAGAGGCAGTCCCTGTAGAGATAGTTGGAAATTGAGTCCTTTAGTGATATTCAATATTGGATGAAGAGATAGATCTTGAACTACAAACTTCAAGTTCCCTTTCTCCTCAAGTCTGTAGAAGAGGAGACATGCCAGGCACTTGTGAGTGTGGAAAAGAGCAGTGTGACAGAGCAGTTCACACAAGACTTGCTAACCATGAGAGCTTTAAGTAGCAATATCTTCAGAGGAAAAAATAAACAAAAATGGTTGATCCATTTCTGGGGAAGAAAGCTCTTCTGACTTTTCTGGCTCAGTGGGGGAAGATTTGGAAAACTCCTCAGTCTTCTCCCTCCTTTTTTCTTCTCCGTACGTGTGTGTGTGTGTGTGTGTGTGTGTGTGTGTGAGAGAGAGAGAGAGAGAGAGAGTTCGTGGGGGGAATATGTATGCATGCAAGTGGAGGTCAGAGGGTGACACCAATGTCTTCCTCAAGCGCTGTCCACCTTAGTACTATTATGATCATTATTTGAAGTGGGGTCTTTCACTGAACCCTGAACTCACTAATTCACTAGTTAGCCATCAAATCCTGGGGATCCTTCTGTCTCTGCCTACACAGCACAGGTACTGCAGGCACACCACAAAGCACAACTTCTGACGTCTTACATGGGTTCTGGGGATCTGAACCCAGGACCTCCCACTTGCAAGGCAGGAACTTTATCACTTTAAAGCCTCCATTGCTTAATAAAATGGGGCGAGCATAGCCTACCACTGGCAGGAATGGACTTGACAGTTGTGTCTCCTACTTGAGTGAGTGATCCAGAAGATACTTGTCTCAGGTTTATGTCACTGTCTTGAACCTTGTTTCAATCAGATGCTTGACAAAATTTGGGAGAGAGACGATGGTGGCATGAGCAAGGTTGTGGGTGCTGGATCTGGGGACTTCTGCTTGGTTATGTAATCTTGTACAAATGATGAGTGCCTCCATGCCCCATTTTCCTTATTGGGAGGTTTGAACAGTTAGGATGTGTATAGCTCTGGGAACACTAAGCCCTCAGTGTGTGTTGGCCATGACTTCTACTTGTTTGATTTTGCTCTTTGAGGTGGTCCTGTGCTCCAGGGGATGGTGACAAAGTCTGCTTGTAATGTCCTCATCATGGTTCATCCCTGCTCTGAGTTAGGCCGCATTGTAGATGTCCATCTGGCTTTAACGTCTGAACATGTATTTTCTTGAGAACCATTTGGCAGAACAGACTGGAACCAACCTAGATGTTTGGGATCTTGGGCACTTCTCTTTCCTCAGATTTTGTTTCCCTTCAACAAGGCTGAAGAAAGCCATAAAAGCTCTCTAGCTGTTTCTTTTCTGCCAGTGCCTTCCTCCACATGCATTTCTGGCCTCCTTGCATGTATTAGAAAGCTGCAGGTGAGGCTGGCAGCTCACCCTGCCCCCTCCCACTGGCCCCAGTCTCTGGAGACTCCTTAGAGCAATGCAGTTTTAATGAGTACACATTGCTGGTTACATGACTGAAATGAGACCTGGCTGATTATTTTATGCTGAGTTTATGGCTCTGCCTTTAAAAGCCCGGTCTCTCTCACTGTGCTGCTAGACACAGGGAAGTTTTGTCAGTCCTTCTGCTGTCCCTCCAAATAAGGTACTCACAATGAGGTGTGGCAGTTTTGGAGTCATCTCCTTGCCCAGGAAGGAAAGAACTGTGCAGAACAAAACCATAAAGGTGGAGTCTTTTTTATTATTTAAAATTGAAACATTCTCAAATGCCTTCCTACCAAAGAACAGTTATAAAAATGAAGACATATAGAGAAGAAAATGAAAATCACCCAAGTCTACCAAAAAAAGAAACAACCCATTAATACTATTGTAGATTCTAATCAATATATATGCATATTATTTTTCTAGAGTATTTTTTTATTTTTATGAGAAAGAATGAGAGAGAGAGAGAGAATTGCACACCAGGGCCTTTAGCCACTTCAATGGAATTCCAGACACATGCACCCCCTTGTGCACCTGCATAGCCTTGAGCATGTGCGTTTGGCTTATGTGGGTTCTGGGAAGTCAAATCTGGGTCTTTAGGCTTTGCAGACAAGCGCCTTAACTGCTAAGCCATCTCTCCAGCCCTCAAAAGGGTTTTTGAGACAGGGTCTCTGTGTAGCCAAGGTTAGCCTCAAGCTCATAATCCTCCTGCCTCAGCCTTTCAAGTACTGAGATTACAGGCATATACCACCACAGTTGGTTGTATATGCATATTAGCAGTGCATTGCCTTAAACACTCGGCAACCTTATCTACTGTGTATGTATATTGGAAGCAAGATGTAAATACATTATGATTACATCTTCTTTAGTCTCCATAGTTAGCATGATGAAAATCTTTCCAAGTCAGGAAATCCATTTGTGTGGTATTTGTTCCCAGAGTTACAGTCTTCTACTGTGTAGCTGCATCTGTATTCTCATGTGTAGAGGACTTTAATTGCATTAATTTTGAATAATTACATACATGCTCACTACCTCAAAATTTAAAGGGTGTAAAAGGGATATATTGGAATCTCTCTCTCTCTCTTGTTTCTGGTCTTACCCAGTCAGTTTACCTTACTAAGTGCAATCAACACTATTAATTCCTGTGTTTGGTCTGGAAATAAGCCATAATGTTTATGAAAATACATAAATATGATTCACTTTTCTCTCTCCTTATAAGGACACACATTCTAATGTTACCTTATCATTCATTTTTCACTTAACAACCTGCATTAAGCTTGTTGTGGTGGCAGATGCCTGTTATTTCAGTGCTCTGCAGACTGAATAGGGGGATTGTGAGTTTGCGATAAGCCTGGGTCACACAAGCTGATCTGGGGTACGTAGCAAAATCCAGAATAAAATACAACAATAAAGAAACAAATGTCTCTCATTGTTTGCTCCATATTAATCAATTGTATTAGTTACTTCACTAGTTGCTGTGACCAAATACCTGGCAAGAAGCATCTTAAAGAAGGAGAGGGTTTATGGTGGCTTACAGTCCCGACCAGATGCAATCTGTCATGGCTGGGAAGGCATGGCAGGAGACTGGCTGATCACATCACATCCAGAGTCAGGAAGACAGGATGAATAGGAAGTGAGGCCAGGTCATAAAAACCTCAAGACCAGTCCCCAGAGAACCACTTCTGCTAATATGGCTCACCTCTTTACAAAGTTGCATGGCCTTCCCTAATAGCGCCATCAGCTGGGGATCAAGTATTAATGCATGAGCCTATGGGAATATCATTGTTGTTCTATTCTTCTTTGAAACGTTTAACAATTTCATACATGTATACAATGCATTTTTTTATTAGTTAGTTTTGTACTCAGCAAATGCAGTCAATTTGGTACCATTGTTAGGCTCATCCGTGACTTACCCCCTCCCCATTAGCCTCTCCTTGTTGAGGTATATGGGTTGTGCATTGTGGAGTTAGCCCACAGTTATGGGTAGGATAAATGTCTCTGCATATCATGACCCAACATGTGGCTCTGACATTCTTTCTGCCCCCTCTTCCGCAAAATGTCCCTGAGCCATGTTGGGTTCATTTTTGGTCTGCTTCAGTGATGAGGTGTTGGGAGCCTCTGGGTCTCTGGCTCTCTGATTTGGTAGGAGTTGATTTTTCTCTGTGTTGATCTCCTTCATCCTTGTGCAGGTACCTGGTTCATCAGGAAAACAGCACCCTTGCTTGTTTTGCCAATTGTTCTTAGTTTCAGCTGGGGCCCTTTTGAGGTATGATGGGGTGGCTCTATCCTTAGGATCTACATCTACCTGAAAAAGAGAAGCAGATTCTCCAATGGAGAGTAAGTTAGCACCAGACTTTTTTTTTTATAGAGAATTTAGTAGGTGTAGGCCCTCTTGTAGCCCACGATTGGTAGTAGCTTGATAATGGAGAGCAGGCTCATCTTTGGATGTGGTTCTGACTTGTTTACAGATCCAGCTATCGGTACTGTACCACTGAGGGGATCAGTTAGCCAAATCAAGAGTAGTTGGTTTCCCACCATGGCTGTGTGCCACTATTGCACTTGTGTGAGCATCACGACATGTTATTTGCTGCTAAGTAGGTTAGACCATAAGTTGCTTGGACAGATATTGGTCATTTTCCCCCAGTCGCCCATGTAGCACCTTCTGGCAGAAGATGTGCTGACTGTCTGGGGACTGACTCTCTTCCAGCTTCCAGCCATGCCATTCCATTTTACATGTCAACAGCATAAGGTGTCTTCAGCAGTAGGGTCTTTTTGCTAACTTTTGGTGGGTCATCAAGTACTGTGACAGAAATCTGTCTTTTAGGAAACCTTGTAGGTCTCTCTGATCAAAAGCTCATTGTGGATGATAGCCACATGCTGGAACTAGGAGTTACAGGTCAGTGCCCACTAAGAAAAGGAAGAAAAAGATAGCTAACATAAAAGAGTTAGAAGACAGAAGAGAGAGAGAGAGAGAGAGAGAGAGAGAGAGAGAGAGAGAGAGAGAGAGAAGCTATAGAAGATTAAGGTCAGTCTTCATCATACTCTCTTCAGTATCTTGTGGCTCAGGATACAATGCATTTTTGATCCCATTACTCATCCTTTCTCTTCCCTTTTCTCCTCCCACTAACACCCTCCTTCTCATTAGATCCCATTCTACTTTTGTGCTTTGTTTATTTTATTTTTCTAACCCACTAATTTGAATTAGGATCACATCCCTAGTTATGGATGTGAGGTTATTTACTAGAGAATAGGCAATCTTCCTGTGGCTTCTACTTAAAGGACACGATGCCCCCTCCCCCAGACATCATTAGTTTCCACTATTTACTCTGGGAGGTGAGGGATCTCATGGACCCCTCCCTCATCTATTATGAGTTAGTGATGGGCTCAGTCATGTGCAGGAAACCTCATCTGCTATGAGCCCATGAGTGTAGTGGTTTGTTGTATCCAGGAGACAGCATCTTCATCTATGGGAACATCTTGTATTCAAGCCACAGCATCAAAAAAGAACATCATAACTCTGTCTGTGGCTACATCATGAGCCAGGGTATGGGAGGAATCAATATAGAACCTTCCCTGTGGTCTCCCCAAGCTCTCTACCCATATGGGATGGCCATGGGCAGCTGGAGAAACACCATCAAGAGACCACGAAGCTTCAGGTTCAGGTTATGAATGGAATAGGCCTCAGCAGGTCTGAGTAACAAAGACCAAGCTGATGAGCCACATGCCAGGTGTCAGCCATTGGCAAAAGGCCATCCCTGGCTTCCATGCAGCTCTCCAGCTGGACCACAGTTAGACAAAGGCCCTGCCCTTCATTTGTACTTGGTTGAGGAAAGGTTGCATCATAGGCCCAGAGAGAGGATCAGATGTTTCTTGTTCTTCATGGCAAGATGTACAAGGGGTATTAAGAGGTCAAAAGATCTAAAACATTGAAATCCAGATAGAATTTTGTGTCAACATTAGATTCATACACTTGCCTCCAAGCTGAAGGGAAGTGACAAAGGGCTGATGAAACACTTCAGACTCTATTTCATGGCCTTGTGGTGGTTTTCAGTCTCCAGCTCAGCATGCTGAGGAAACACTTCAAGTCAGTGGGATGAGGGGAAAGTTTGGGGACTTAATTAAATGGGGTTTATAAGTGAGAACAGCAGGAGACCTTTCAGAGCCAAGTGAGGATTGCTTTGTATATCAGATGAACACCTGGGCTTTCTAATCAAGAGGTTACAATTTGGCTTGGGAATGGGGCATTTTCTGACACTTGGAGGGAAAGAAGGAAGCCCAAGGCAACATAAGCAAGCCTGGGATGGTGATGATGGAGACATGACAAGGGTGTCCATGGAAAGACATAGGAAACAATCACCCCCCTTTATTTATTTATTTATTTGGTTTTTCAAGGTAAGGTCTCACTAGCCCAGGCTGACCTGGAACACTATGTAGTCTCAGGGTGGCCTCGAACTCATGGTGATCCTCCTACTTCCACGACCCTAGTGCTGGGATTAAAGGCGTGCACCACCACACCAGGCTTAATCATCCCTTTTTGATAGACTAGGTGAGGCCTTCAAAACAAAACTTATTTTAAAATTTTATTTATTTATTTTCAAGCAGAGAGAGATTGAGATAGAAGAAAGAGAGAGAGAGAGGGAGGGAGGGAGGGGGAGTGAGTGAGAGGGATAGAGAGGGAGTGAGAGGGAGAGAGAGGCAGTGAGAGGCAGTGAGAGGGAGTGAGAGGGAGAGAGAGAATGGGCATGCCAGGGTCTCTAGCCATTGCAAACGAACTCCAGATGCATGTGCCCCTTGTGCATCTGGCTTACATGGGTCCTGGGGAATTGAACCTGGGTCCTTTGGCTTTGCAGGCAAATGCCTTAACTGCTAAGCCATTCCTCCAGCCCACAAAAATTATTTTAATATTACATTTAAGTCACATTCACCTGAGCCAGTTTTCAATATCCATTAGAATCAGGTCAACAATAGATCCATTCATTCATGGTGTTGCCTGTTTCATGAGGGATGAAGTAAAACTACTATCCAACCAAACCATCAAATACTTTTAAATACCTTCTTAAATAAGGATTGGGCCAAATGGAGCTCCTCACTACAACTGCACAGGTTGCAAATGAAGCATAGGGTGATCTATTAAAAAAAAAAAAATCACCTATGAATGCAGCCAAAGCTGTGCTTAGAGGTGAGTTCATTGCCTTGGCACTTTCATTATTGATGGCCTGTGATGCTTTCTTTGAACACAATT